>NC_136067.1:1887625687-1888219532 GCF_964261635.1 Lissotriton helveticus
GACGGACTGCTGGCGCTGCCGCAGCCCTGCCTTGTGAACTATTGTCCTGCCTGCTGGCGCTGCCGCGGCCTTCTGCAACCTTCATCCTCGTGGGACCTGCTGGCGCTGCCGCGGCCCGTTGTAACCTTCATCCTCGTGGGACCTGCTGGCGCTGCCGTGGCCCGTTGCCACCTACGATCTCTTCGGGACCTGCTGGCGCTGCCGCGGTCCGATCCGTCCGAACACCGAGCTCGAGGATTGTGAGCTACCGCCGTTTCACCCCAGTACCCGTAGGTACCACGACTGTCCCGCTACCCCCTTTTCCCTCCTAGAGACTAGAATTGAGAGGATCATCGTGTCCTGATCTCCTTGTACCGTACTACCTTACTTCAAGAGCTGCCTATAAAAGGTGTTAATCTGATCTGCGTGTGGTGTCCATCTGTGGGGGGGGGGGGTTACTTGTCTGTACGATCGCTGGAGACGGCCCTCACCGGAGGCCTCTCCCCTTGTGCTCGGCCGACCCTCCAGGTCCCCGTCTAACATTGGTGGCCAGCGGCGCGATCCGAACCAACGCGTACCGTACAGATAGTAACTCACCCTAGGACTAAACCACAATGACGACCAAAGAGAGCGGATCTGCAGAGAAGTTCCAGATGGAAAAGCTGGAGGAATACAGCCACCGAGAGCTAAAACAATTTTGCATGGACTTAGGCATTGCTACCACCGGGCTAAGCACAAAAGAAGACTTCAAAAACGCCCTAGAGGCCTGGACAGAGACGAATACCGCCACACCCCGGGACCTCGAGGCCCCGGAAGTCAACACCACCCTGACGGAAGAACGGAGAACAGGTCCCTCCCGAGAAGAGATCCAGGAGCGGGAAAAAAATAGACTACACGAGTTAGACTTGGCACGGCTCAAATTAGACGGAGAATTGAAGCTGGCGGAACAAAAAATAAACTTAGAACACTTACGGCTCAGAGAAGAGCGAGAGGAAAAACAGAGACAGAGCCCCGGAGCAGCGTCAAGATTGTCGGGCCCTCCTGCTGCCGTTCGCAAACTTGTTTTCTCTCGCACCCGGAGTCACCTCCTGGTGCCTGCACGACGTGGACACTGGGGACAGTCCTCCTGTCCGACACCGGGCGTACCGAGTACCGGATCGGGTGCATACCTGCATCCAAGAAGAAGTCTCCAAGATGCTCGCCCTCGGAGTCATCGAACCTTCGGACAGTCCCTGGGCCAGCCCGGTCGTCCTGGTCCCCAAGGCCGCGGCCCCGGGCACCACACCTGAGCTCCGATTCTGCATCGACTATCGGGGTCTGAACGCGGTCACCCGAACCGACGCTCACCCTATCCCCCGAGCAGATGAACTAGTCGACCGCATGGGGGCAGCCCGCTACCTGAGCATCTTCGACCTGACAGCGGGCTACTGGCAGATCGGCCTCACCCCCAGGGCCCAAGAACGTTCCGCTTTCTCCACCCCGGATGGGCACTACCATTTCAGAGTGATGCCATTCGGCATGAAAAACGCTCCAGCCACTTTTCAAAGACTGGTGAACCAGGTACTGGCGGGCCTCGAAGAATTCAGCGCCGCCTACCTGGACGACATTGCGGTATACAGCCGCCACTGGACAGACCACCTCCACCACCTCCGAGAGGTCCTGCAGGCCCTCCAACAGGCCGGCCTCACAATAAAGGCCAGCAAGTGCCAAATCGGCCAGGGGTCCGTGACCTACCTCGGACACCAAGTGGGGAGCGGTCTGGTGGCCCCCCTCCAACTCAAGGTAGCCGCCATTCAGTCCTGGCAACCCCCCGAAACACAAACCGAGGTCCGAGCCTACCGACTACCGGCGATTCGTGAAGGACTATGGCAGCATGGTGGGGCCCCTCACGGAACTCACATCTAAGAACCACCCAAAAAGAGTCAACTGGACTCCCGACTGTCAAGCAGCCTTCGAGAAACTGAAGGCCGCCATGTGCACCGCTCCTGTGCTCCAGGCCCCCGACTACAGCCGCGAGTTCATCGTTCAGACCGATGCCTCCGACCATGGTATTGGGGCCGTCCTCTCCCAACTGAACGCCGAGGGAGTCGACCAACCAGTGGCCTTCATCAGCAGACGCCTACTGCCCCGAGAACAGCGCTGGAGCACCATTGAGCGAGAGGCCTTCGCAGTAGTATGGGCCCTCAAGAAGCTCCGGCCTTACCTCTTCGGAACCCACTTCCGGGTACAAACAGATCATCGGCCCCTGCAATGGCTAATGCAAATGCGGGGGGAGTATCCCAAACTATTGCGGTGGTCCATCTCCCTGCAGGGGATGGACTTCACTGTAGAGCATCGCCCTGGTCAAGACCACGCCAACGCGGACGGCCTGTCCCGCTTTTTCCGCCTCGACGAGGAAAGTCCCCAAGAGGATGGGTGACTCTCCCCGCCTTCAGCTGGGGGGGACGCATGTTGGACAGGCCCCATGAAGGGCTCGCTCCCTCCCCGCATAACAGGGCCCGGGTACCGGCCCTCCAGGTACTACCCGCAGAAGCAACCCGCAACCCGTCCCCCATGGGACGTCTGCTCCCGGGAATCCCTGTGTCCCTGGCCTGGGCCACTGTCAGCACCCTTGCCCGGGCCCACCGCCATCTTGGACACTGCGCCACGAGGCTGCGTGGCCTCAGCTCGACCCCAACCCCGGGCCTGGCCAGGTCCCGACATCCCGGCACCACCATCCACCCAGGAGGTGAACGGACCACTTGGCGGGTCAATGGGAGTAAGAAGCGTCGATGGCTCTCTCCCGCCAGGTGCCGATCACCCCCAGCCTCCCCGGGCGCTGGCTCCACCCCCCTGCTGGGTGTCTGGACTCCCTCATCCCGGACCTCCCGACCTCCAAGAGCGAGGGTCCGGACATCAAAGAGCGCCAGACCTATAACTGAGGCAGCCCCAGAACAGGAAGGCAGTTGTATCCTGGAGTCGAGAGACACCGAGACGAACTCATCCTTGATGGACTGCTGGCGCTGCCGCAGCCCTGCCTTGTGAACTATTGTCCTGCCTGCTGGCGCTGCCACGGCCTTCTGCAACCTTCATCCTCGTGGGACCTGCTGGCGCTGCCGCGGCCCGTTGCAACCTTCATCCTCGTGGGACCTGCTGGCGCTGCCGCGGCCCGTTGCAACCTTCATCCTCGTGGGACCTGCTGGCGCTGCCGCGGCCCGTTGTAACCTTCATCCTCGTGGGACCTGCTGGCGCTGCCGCGGCCCGTTGCCACCTACGATCTCTTCGGGACCTGCTGGTGCTGCCGCGGTCCGATCCGTCCGAACACCGAGCTCGAGGATTGTGAGCTGTTCTGGATGGTCTGACGTCTGTGTAGGAGTTGTTTCACCCCAGTACCCGTAGGTACCACGACTGTCCCGCTACCCCCTTTTCCCTCCTAGAGACTAGAATTGAGAGGATCATCGTGTCCTGATCTCCTTGTACCGTACTACCTTACTTCAAGAGCTGCCTATAAAAGGTGTTAATCTGATCTGCGTGTGGTGTCCATCTGTGGGGGGGGAAGTTACTTGTCTGTACGATCGCTGGAGACGGCCCTCACCGGAGGCCTCTCCCCTTGTGCTCGGCCGACCCTCCAGGTCCCCGTCTCCGTCTAACACTGATGCTGGGAAGTGGTGGGCACTCTGATGCTGGGCAGTGGTGGGCACTCTGATGCTGGGCAGTGGTGGGCACTCTGATGCTGGGAAGTGGTGGGAAGTGGTGGGCACTCTGATGCTGGGCAGTGGTGGGAAGTGGTGGGCACTCTGATGCTGGGAAGTGGTGGGCACTCTGATGCTGGGAAGTGATGGGCACTCTGATGCTGGGCAGTGGTGGGCACTCTGATGCTGGGCAGTGGTGGGCACTCTGATGCTGGGAAGTGGTGGGAAGTGGTGGGCACTCTGATGCTGGGAAGTGGTGGGCACTCTGATGCTGGGCAGTGGTGGGCACTCTGATGCTGGGAAGTGGTGGGAAGTGGTGGGCACTCTGATGCTGGGAAGTGGTGGGCACTCTGATGCTGGGAAGTGGTGGGCACTCTGATGCTGGGCAGTGGTGGGCACTCTGATGCTGGGAAGTGGTGGGAAGTGGTGTGCACTCTGATGCTGGGAAGTGGTGGGCACTCTGATGCTGGGCAGTGGTGGGCACTCTGATGCTGGGCAGTGGTGGGCACTCTGATGCTGGGAAGTGGTGGGAAGTGGTGGGCACTCAGATGCTGGGAAGTGGTGGGCACTCTGATGCTGGGCAGTGGTTGGCACTCTGATGCTGGGAAGTGGTGGGAAGTGGTGGGCACTCTGATGCTGGGAAGTGGTGGGCACTCTGATGCTGGGCAGTGGTGGGCACTCTGATGCTGGGAAGTGGTGGGAAGTGGTGGGCACTCTGATGCTGGGAAGTGGTGGGCACTCTGATGCTGGGAAGTGGTGGGCACTCTGATGCTGGGCAGTGGTGGGCACTCTGATGCTGGGAAGTGGTGGGAAGTGGTGGGCACTCTGATGCTGGGAAGTGGTGGGCACTCTGATGCTGGGCAGTGGTGGGCACTCTGATGCTGGGCAGTGGTGGGCACTCTGATGCTGGGAAGTGGTGGGAAGTGGTGGGCACTCTGATGCTGGGAAGTGGTGGGCACTCTGATGCTGGGCAGTGGTGGGCACTCTGATGCTGGGAAGTGGTGGGAAGTGGTGGGCACTCTGATGCTGGGAAGTGGTGGGCACTCTGATGCTGGGAAGTGGTGGGCACTCTGATGCTGGGCAGTGGTGGGCACTCTGATGCTGGGCAGTGGTGGGCACTCTGATGCTGGGAAGTGGTGGGAAGTGGTGGGCACTCTGATGCTGGGCAGTGGTGGGAAGTGGTGGGCACTCTGATGCTGGGAAGTGGTGGGCACTCTGATGCTGGGCAGTGGTGGCCACTCTGATGCTGGGAAGTGGTGGGAAGTGGTGGGCACTCTGATGCTGGGAAGTGGTGGGCACTCTGATGCTGGGAAGTGGTGGGCACTCTGATGCTGGGCAGTGGTGGGCACTCTGATGCTGGGCAGTGGTGGGCACTCTGATGCTGGGAAGTGGTGGGAAGTGGTGGGCACTCTGATGCTGGGCAGTGGTGGGAAGTGGTGGGCACTCTGATGCTGGGAAGTGGCGGGCACTCTGATGCTGGGAAGTGGTGGGAAGTGGTGGGCACTCTGATGCTGGGAAGTGGTGGGCACTCTGATGCTGGGCAGTGGTGGGCACTCTGATGCTGGGCAGTGGTGGGCACTCTGATGCTGGGAAGTGGTGGGAAGTGGTGGGCACTCTGATGCTGGGAAGTGGTGGGCACTCTGATGCTGGGCAGTGGTGGGCACTCTGATGCTGGGAAGTGGTGGGAAGTGGTGGGCACTCTGATGCTGGGAAGTGGTGGGCACTCTGATGCTGGGAAGTGGTGGGCACTCTGATGCTGGGCAGTGGTGGGCACTCTGATGCTGGGCAGTGGTGGGCACTCTGATGCTGGGAAGTGGTGGGAAGTGGTGGGCACTCTGATGCTGGGCAGTGGTGGGAAGTGGTGGGCACTCTGATGCTGGGAAGTGGTGGGCACTCTGATGCTGGGAAGTGGTGGGAAGTGGTGGGCACTCTGATGCTGGGAAGTGGTGGGCACTCTGATGCTGGGAAGTGGTGGGCACTCTGATGCTGGGCAGTGGTGGGCACTCTGATGCTGGGAAGTGGTGGGAAGTGGTGGGCACTCTGATGCTGGGAAGTGGTGGGCACTCTGATGCTGGGCAGTGGTGGGCACTCTGATGCTGGGCAGTGGTGGGCACTCTGATGCTGGGAAGTGGTGGGAAGTGGTGGGCACTCTGATGCTGGGAAGTGGTGGGCACTCTGATGCTGGGAAGTGGTGGGCACTCTGATGCTGGGCAGTGGTGGGCACTCTGATGCTGGGAAGTGGTGGGAAGTGGTGGGCACTCTGATGCTGGGAAGTGGTGGGCACTCTGATGCTGGGAAGTGGTGGGCACTCTGATGCTGGGCAGTGGTGGGCACTCTGATGCTGGGCAGTGGTGGGCACTCTGATGCTGGGAAGTGGTGGGAAGTGGTGGGCACTCTGATGCTGGGCAGTGGTGGGAAGTGGTGGGCACTCTGATGCTGGGAAGTGGTGGGCACTCTGATGCTGGGCAGTGGTGGCCACTCTGATGCTGGGAAGTGGTGGGAAGTGGTGGGCACTCTGATGCTGGGAAGTGGTGGGCACTCTGATGCTGGGAAGTGGTGGGCACTCTGATGCTGGGCAGTGGTGGGCACTCTGATGCTGGGCAGTGGTGGGCACTCTGATGCTGGGAAGTGGTGGGAAGTGGTGGGCACTCTGATGCTGGGCAGTGGTGGGAAGTGGTGGGCACTCTGATGCTGGGAAGTGGCGGGCACTCTGATGCTGGGAAGTGGTGGGCACTCTGATGCTGGGCAGTGGTGGGCACTCTGATGCTGGGCAGTGGTGGGCACTCTGATGCTGGGAAGTGGTGGGAAGTGGTGGGCACTCTGATGCTGGGCAGTGGTGGGCACTCTGATGCTGGGCAGTGGTGGGCACTCTGATGCTGGGCAGTGGTGGGCACTCTGATGCTGGGCAGTGGTGGGCACTCTGATGCTGGGAAGTGGTGGGAAGTGGTGGGCACTCTGATGCTGGGCAGTGGTGGGCACTCTGATGCTGGGCAGTGGTGGGCACTCTGATGCTGGGAAGTGGTGGGAAGTGGTGGGCACTCTGATGCTGGGCAGTGGCTGGCACTCTGATGCTGGGCAGTGGGGGGAAGTGGTGGATGTGTTTACTTTACACCAGTTAGACAAACGTTGATATGGCAGTCTTTTACGAGTCGTACGGAGTGACGCTTTAATTTGTGATCGTACTTGCTGAATCGTACGGGGACGCCTACAGGTGCGATTCGTACGGGGAAAAACGCTCCGAACAGCAATTCGGAGCGCTTTTTACCGGATCGGAATCGACACCATGGTGGCAGTGGCGCGTGCGCGTGCACCACTCGCTGGCGGTTTTTCAGTGCTGCTTGTTTTTTTTTAAATCCATTTCACGGAGCTCTCCCTGTCAGCAAGATGGCTCAGTGAGTTACGTGCATGCTGCTGATAATCACATATACCCTCGAGGGCTCACTTTTTTATCTGCATGTTCATGATGTGCTGTCGCAGAAAAATAATAGCCCATTGTAATGTGTAGGATGATTGTGTATTGGAGTGTTGCAAAGCGAACCATTATGCCATATTAAAAAAAAATATTTCTGGAGCCTCGCCTCTGGTGTGTTTGGCTGCACTTAGTGACTCCCAGCATTTCCAGCACGGGAAACAAGCTGCGCTCATTTAAAAGAAGCGGGAGTCATATTGCGCGCGCCAGCTGGATGACAAGGAGCTGCCCTAAATGCACTGTGTCTTGGAGAACAAGATAGCGCCTCGTCCGGACTCGGAAACCGTTACACGCTTCCAAAGAGAAAACAACTCTGCCTCCGAACGCCTGTGAGTGACGAAAACAACTACCTCCGCAAGATGCTCTCCGTGGTCACTTCCGAATGCCCTTTCCTCAGCGAGAATAAAAAATGCGCGCGCACATTCTCTGTGAATAGGAATATCATCTGCGTGATTGGACTCTTGTGAGGAACCACAGACCACCCCCTATGTTTTTTTTAAAGAATTCAAGTTAATGCTTAGTCGAGCAGAAGCGCTCGAAAGGCAGGCAGTGTTATTAGGGACTGGTTGTTCAGTGTCAGAAAACACAAGCAAACTGCAAAATGCTACAAAATGTGAAGTTACCAGCATTTCTACATTACATGTCCTACCACGTAGATAGCTTCGTAGCGCTTTATGCAGGAAGGGTTGTTCACCTAGGTCTAACTCAAAGCGGTGGGTTCTAACAATCCAGATCATAGCGCCGTAAAGTCACCCAGGCACCTCGCAGCGCTTTATACAGCTCCCAATAAATACATGAACACCAAAAACAAATACTTACATGGGTACAACTTAATGAACTCGTCCTCTTCGGCGTGTGTACTATTCCCATAGTTGTCATGGTGAGGGGTGTCATAGGTGACAAAAATAGCAGACAAAATTATAAGGATGACCTGGAAGGTGATGGCCAGGAAAGAGAACTTAAACCTCATGTTAGTGGCAAAGGGCGGCGCCATGCTGCACGCATGAATGCACAACAAGTGTGCTACATGAAGTAATACAGACATGAATTCTGTTTGTGCGCATGAGAGTGACAGTGAGTGCAGAGTGAGTGCGAGAGCGACAGTGAGTGCAGAGTGAGTGCGAGAGTGACAGTGAGTGCAGAGTGAGTGCAGAGTGACAGTGAGTGCAGAGTGAGTGCAGAGTGACAGTGAGTGCAGAGTGAGTGCAGAGTGACAGTGAGTGCAGAGTGAGTGCGAGAGTGAGTGCAAGAGTGACAGTGAGTGCAGAGTGAGTGCGAGAGTGACTGTGAGTGCAGAGTGAGTGCACAGTGAGTGCGAGAGTGACAGTGAGTGCAGAGTGAGTGCAAGAGTGACAGTGAGTGCAGAGTGAGTGCGAGAGTGACAGTGAGTGCAGAGTGAGTGCGAGAGTGACTGTGAGTGCAGAGTAAGTGCAGAGTGAGTGTGAGAGTGACCGAGTGCAGAGGGAGTGCCAGAGTGACAGTGAGTGCAGAATGAGTGCAGAGTGACAGTGAGTGCAGAGTGGGTGCGAGAGTGACAGTGAGTGCAGAGTGAGTGTGAGAGTGACTGTGAGTGCGAGAGTGAGTGCAGAGTGAGTGCGAGAGTGACTGAGTGCAGAGTGAGTGCGAGAGTGACTGAGTGCAGAGTGAGTGCAGAGTGAGTGCGAGAGTGACAGTGAGTGCAGAGTGAGTGCAAGAGTGACAGTGAGTGCAGAGTAAGTGCGAGAGTGACTGTGAGTGCAGAGTGAGTGTGAGAGTGACTGAGTGCAGAGTGAGTGCCAGAGTGACAGTGAGTGCAGAGTGAGTGCCAGAGTGACAGTGAGTGCAGAGTGACAGTGAGTGCAGAGTGAGTGCAGCGTGACAGTGAGTGCAGATTGAGTGCGAGAGTGACTGTGAGTGCAGAGTGAGTGCCAGAGTGACTGTGAGTGCAGAGTGAGTGCAGAGTGACTGTGAGTGCAGAGTGAGTGCAGAGTGACTGTGAGTGCAGAGTGAGTGCCAGAGTGACTGTGAGTGCAGAGTGAGTGCGAGAGTGACTGTGAGTGCAGTGAGTGCGAGAGTGACAGTGAGTGCAGAGTGAGTGCAAGAGTGACAGTGAGTGCAGAGTGAGTGTGAGAGTGACAGTGAGAGTGCAGAGTGACAGTGAGTGCAGAGTGACAGTGAGTGCAGAGTGAGTGCAGAGTGACAGTGAGTGCAGAGTGAGTGCAGTGACAGTGAGTAAAGAGTGAGTGCAGTGACAGTGAGAGCAGAGTGAGTGCGAGAGTGACTGTGAGTGCAGAGTGAGTGCGAGAGTGACAAGGAGTGCAGAGTGAGTGCAGAGTGACAGTGAGTGCAGAGTGAGTGCAGAGTGACAGTGAGTGCAGAGTGAGTGCGAGAGTGAGTGCAAGAGTGACAGTGAGTGCAGAGTGAGTGTGAGAGTGACTGTGAGTGCAGAGTGAGTGCAGAGTGAGTGCGAGAGTGACAGTGAGTGCAGAGTGAGTGCAAGAGTGACAGTGAGTGCAGAGTGAGTGCGAGAGTGACAGTGAGTGCAGAGTGAGTGCGAGAGTGACTGTGAGTGCAGAGTGAGTGCAGAGTGAGTGTGAGAGTGACCGAGTGCAGAGGGAGTGCCAGAGTGACAGTGAGTGCAGAATGAGTGCAGAGTGACAGTGAGTGCAGAGTGGGTGCGAGAGTGACAGTGAGTGCAGAGTGAGTGTGAGAGTGACTGTGAGTGCGAGAGTGAGTGCTGAGTGAGTGCGAGAGTGACTGATTGCAGAGTGAGTGCGAGAGTGACTGAGTGCAGAGTGAGTGCAGAGTGAGTGCGAGAGTGACAGTGAGTGCAGAGTGAGTGCAAGAGTGACAGTGAGTGCAGAGTAAGTGCGAGAGTGACTGTGAGTGCAGAGTGAGTGTGAGAGTGACTGAGTGCAGAGTGAGTGCCAGAGTGACAGTGAGTGCAGAGTGAGTGCCAGAGTGACAGTGAGTGCAGAGTGACAGTGAGTGCAGAGTGAGTGCAGCGTGACAGTGAGTGCAGATTGAGTGCGAGAGTGACTGTGAGTGCAGAGTGAGTGCCAGAATGACTGTGAGTGCAGAGTGAGTGCAGAGTGACTGTGAGTGCAGAGTGAGTGCAGAGTGACTGTGAGTGCAGAGTGAGTGCCAGAGTGACTGTGAGTGCAGAGTGAGTGAGAGTGAGTGCGAGAGTGACTGTGAGTGCAGTGAGTGCGAGAGTGACAGTGAGTGCAGAGTGAGTGCAAGAGTGACAGTGAGTGCAGAGTGAGTGTGAGAGTGACAGTGAGAGTGCAGTGAGTGCAGAGTGACAGTGAGTGCAGAGTGAGTGCAGAGTGACAGTGAGTGCAGAGTGAGTGCAGTGACAGTGAGTAAAGAGTGAGTGCAGTGACAGTGAGAGCAGAGTGAGTGCGAGAGTGACTGTGAGTGCAGAGTGAGTGCGAGAGTGACAAGGAGTGCAGAGTGAGTGCGAGAGTGACAAGGAGTGCAAAGTGAGTGCAAGAGTGACAGTGAGTGCAGAGTGAGTGCGAGAGTGACAGTGAGTGCAGAGTGAGTGCAGAGTGAGTGCCAGAGTGACTGTGAGTGCAGAGTGAGTGTGAGAGTGACTGAGTGCAGAGTGAGTGCCAGAGTGACAGTGAGTGCAGAGTGAGTGCCAGAGTGACAGTGAGTGCAGAGTGACAGTGAGTGCAGAGTGACAGTGAGTGCAGAGTGACAGTGAGTGCAGAGTGAGTGCAGAGTGACAGTAAGTGCAGAGTGAGTGCGAGAGTGACAGTGAGTGCAGAGTGAGTGCGAGAGTGACTGTGAGTGCAGAGTGAGTGCAGAGTGAGTGCGAGAGTGACTGTGAGTGCAGAGTGAGTGCAGAGTGAGAGCGAGAGTGACTGTGAGTGCAGAGTGAGTGCGAGAGTGACTGAGTGCAGAGTGAGTGCGAGAGTGACTGAGTGCAGAGTGAGTGCGAGAGTGACTGAGTGCAGAGTGAGTGCGAGAGTGACTGAGTGCAGAGTGAGTGCGAGAGTGACAGTGATTGCAGAGTGAGTGCGAGAGTGACAGTGAGTGCAGAGTAAGTGTGAGAGTGACTGTGAGTGCAGAGTGAGTGCAGAGTGAGTGTGAGAGTGACTGAGTGCAGGTTGAGTGCCAGAGTGACAGTGAGTGCAGAGTGAGTGCCAGAGTGACAGTGAGTGCCTAGTGACAGTGAGTGCAGAGTGACTGTGAGTGCAGAGTGAGAGCAGAGTGAGTGCCAGAGTGACTGAGTGCAGAGTGAGTGCAGAGTGACTGTGACTGTGAGTGCAGAGTGAGTGCAGAGTGACTGTGAGTGCAGAGTGAGTGCCAGAGTGACCGTGAGTGCAGAGTGAGTGCAGAGTGAGTGCGAGAGTGACTGTGAGTGCAGAGTGAGTGCAGAGTGAGTGCGAGAGTGACTGTGAGAGCAGTGAGTGAGAGAGTGACAGTGAGTGCAGAGTGAGTGTGAGAGTGACAGTGAGTGCAGAGTGAGTGCGAGAGTGACAGTGAGTGCAGAGTGAGTGCAGAGTGAAAATGAGTGCAGAGTGAGTGCAGTGACAGTGAGTGCAGAGTGAGTGCAGAGTGACAGTGAATGCAGAGTGAGTGTGAGAGTGACTGTGAGTGCAGAGTGAGTGTGAGAGTGACTGAGTGCAGAGTGAGTGCAGAGTGAGTGCGAGAGTGACAAGGAATGCAGAGTGAGTGCGAGAGTGACAGTGAGTGCAGAGTGAGTGCGAGAGTGACTGTGAGTGCAGAGTGAGGGCAGAGTGAGTGCAGAGTGAGTGTGAGAGTGACTGAGTGCAGAGTGAGTGCCAGAGTGACAGTGAGTGCAGAGTGAGTGCCAGAGTGACAGTGAGTGCAGAATGACAGTGAGTGCAGAGTGAGTGTGAAGTGACAGTGAGTGCAGAGTGAGTGCAGAGTGACAGTGAGTGCAGAGTGAGTACAAGAGTGACAGTGAGTGCAGAGTGAGTGCGAGAGTGACTGTGAGTGCAGAGTGAGTGCAGAGTGAGTGCGAGAGTGACTGTAAGTGCAGAGTGAGTGCAGAGTGAGTGCGAGAGTGAGTGCAGAGTGAGTGCAGAGTGACAGTGAGTGCAGAGTGAGTGCAGCATGACAGTGAGTGCAGATTGAGTGCGAGAGTGACTGTGAGTGCAGAGTGAGTGCCAGAGTGACTGTGAGTGCAGAGTGAGTGCAGAGTGACTGTGAGTGCAGAGTGAGTGCAGAGTGACTGTGAGTGCAGAGTGAGTGCCAGAGTGACTGTGAGTGCAGAGTGAGTGCGAGAGTGACTGTGAGTGCAGTGAGTGTGAGAGTGACAGTGAGTGCAGAGTGAGTGCAAGAGTGACAGTGAGTGCAGAGTGAGTGTGAGAGTGACAGTGAGAGTGCAGAGTGACAGTGAGTGCAGAGTGACAGTGAGTGCAGAGTGAGTGCAGAGTGACAGTGAGTGCAGAGTGAGTGCAGTGACAGTGAGTAAAGAGTGAGTGCAGTGACAGTGAGAGCAGAGTGAGTGCGAGAGTGACTGTGAGGGCAGAGTGAGTGCGAGAGTGACAAGGAGTGCAGAGTGAGTGCAGAGTGACAGTGAGTGCAGAGTGAGTGCAGAGTGACAGTGAGTGCAGAGTGAGTGCGAGAGTGAGTGCAAGAGTGACAGTGAGTGCAGAGTGAGTGTTAGAGTGACTGTGAGTGCAGAGTGAGTGCAGAGTGAGTGCGAGAGTGACAGTGAGTGCAGAGTGAGTGCAAGAGTGACAGTGAGTGCAGAGTGAGTGCGAGAGTGACAGTGAGTGCAGAGTGAGTGCGAGAGTGACTGTGAGTGCAGAGTGAGTGCAGAGTGAGTGTGAGAGTGACCGAGTGCAGAGGGAGTGCCAGAGTGACAGTGAGTGCAGAATGAGTGCAGAGTGACAGTGAGTGCAGAGTGGGTGCGAGAGTGACAGTGAGTGCAGAGTGAGTGTGAGAGTGACTGTGAGTGCGAGAGTGAGTGCAGAGTGAGTGCGAGAGTGACTGATTGCAGAGTGAGTGCGAGAGTGACTGAGTGCAGAGTGAGTGCAGAGTGAGTGCGAGAGTGACAGTGAGTGCAGAGTGAGTGCAAGAGTGACAGTGAGTGCAGAGTAAGTGCGAGAGTGACTGTGAGTGCAGAGTGAGTGTGAGAGTGACTGAGTGCAGAGTGAGTGCCAGAGTGACAGTGAGTGCAGAGTGAGTGCCAGAGTGACAGTGAGTGCAGAGTGACAGTGAGTGCAGAGTGAGTGCAGCGTGACAGTGAGTGCAGATTGAGTGCGAGAGTGACTGTGAGTGCAGAGTGAGTGCCAGAGTGACTGTGAGTGCAGAGTGAGTGCAGAGTGACTGTGAGTGCAGAGTGAGTGCAGAGTGACTGTGAGTGCAGAGTGAGTGCCAGAGTGACTGTGAGTGCAGAGTGAGTGAGAGTGAGTGCGAGAGTGACTGTGAGTGCAGTGAGTGCGAGAGTGACAGTGAGTGCAGAGTGAGTGCAAGAGTGACAGTGAGTGCAGAGTGAGTGTGAGAGTGACAGTGAGAGTGCAGAGTGACAGTGAGTGCAGAGTGACAGTGAGTGCAGAGTGAGTGCAGAGTGACAGTGAGTGCAGAGTGAGTGCAGTGACAGTGAGTAAAGAGTGAGTGCAGTGACAGTGAGAGCAGAGTGAGTGCGAGAGTGACTGTGAGTGCAGAGTGAGTGCGAGAGTGACAAGGAGTGCAGAGTGAGTGCGAGAGTGACAAGGAGTGCAAAGTGAGTGCAAGAGTGATAGTGAGTGCAGAGTGAGTGCGAGAGTGACAGTGAGTGCAGAGTGAGTGCAGAGTGAGTGCCAGAGTGACTGTGAGTGCAGAGTGAGTGTGAGAGTGACTGAGTGCAGAGTGAGTGCCAGAGTGACAGTGAGTGCAGAGTGAGTGCCAGAGTGACAGTGAGTGCAGAGTGACAGTGAGTGCAGAGTGAGTGCAGAGTGACAGTGAGTGCAGAGTGACAGTGAGTGCAGAGTGAGTGCAGAGTGACAGTAAGTGCAGAGTGAGTGCGAGAGTGACAGTGAGTGCAGAGTGAGTGCGAGAGTGACTGTGAGTGCAGAGTGAGTGCAGAGTGAGTGCGAGAGTGACTGTGAGTGCAGAGTGAGTGCAGAGTGAGAGCGAGAGTGACTGTGAGTGCAGAGTGAGTGCGAGAGTGACTGAGTGCAGAGTGAGTGCGAGAGTGACTGAGTGCAGAGTGAGTGCGAGAGTGACTGAGTGCAGAGTGAGTGCGAGAGTGACTGAGTGCAGAGTGAGTGCGAGAGTGACAGTGATTGCAGAGTGAGTGCGAGAGTGACAGTGAGTGCAGAGTAAGTGTGAGAGTGACTGTGAGTGCAGAGTGAGTGCAGAGTGAGTGTGAGAGTGACTGAGTGCAGGTTGAGTGCCAGAGTGACAGTGAGTGCAGAGTGAGTGCCAGAGTGACAGTGAGTGCCTAGTGACAGTGAGTGCAGAGTGACTGTGAGTGCAGAGTGAGAGCAGAGTGAGTGCCAGAGTGACTGAGTGCAGAGTGAGTGCAGAGTGACTGTGACTGTGAGTGCAGAGTGAGTGCAGAGTGACTGTGAGTGCAGAGTGAGTGCCAGAGTGACCGTGAGTGCAGAGTGAGTGCAGAGTGAGTGCGAGAGTGACTGTGAGTGCAGAGTGAGTACAGAGTGAGTGCGAGAGTGACTGTGAGAGCAGTGAGTGAGAGAGTGACAGTGAGTGCAGAGTGAGTGTGAGAGTGACAGTGAGTGCAGAGTGAGTGCGAGAGTGACAGTGAGTGCAGAGTGAAAATGAGTGCAGAGTGAGTGCAGTGACAGTGAGTGCAGAGTGAGTGCAGAGTGACAGTGAATGCAGAGTGAGTGTGAGAGTGACTGTGAGTGCAGAGTGAGTGTGAGAGTGACTGAGTGCAGAGTGAGTGCAGAGTGAATGCGAGAGTGACAAGGAATGCAGAGTGAGTGCGAGAGTGACAGTGAGTGCAGAGTGAGTGCGAGAGTGACTGTGAGTGCAGAGTGAGGGCAGAGTGAGTGCAGAGTGAGTGTGAGAGTGACTGAGTGCAGAGTGAGTGCCAGAGTGACAGTGAGTGCAGAGTGAGTGCCAGAGTGACAGTGAGTGCAGAATGACAGTGAGTGCAGAGTGAGTGTGAAGTGACAGTGAGTGCAGAGTGAGTGCAGAGTGACAGTGAGTGCAGAGTGAGTACAAGAGTGACAGTGAGTGCAGAGTGAGTGCGAGAGTGACTGTGAGTGCAGAGTGAGTGCAGAGTGAGTGCGAGAGTGACTGTAAGTGCAGAGTGAGTGCAGAGTGAGTGCGAGAGTGAGTGCAGAGTGAGTGCGAGAGTGGCAGTGAGTGTGAGAGTGACTGAGTGCAGAGTGAGTGCAGAGTGAGTGCGAGAGTGGCAGTGAGTGTGAGAGTGACAGTGAGTGCAGAGTGAGTGTGAGAGTGACTGTGAGTGCAGAGTGAGTGCAGTGTGAGTGTGAGAGTGACTGAGTACAGAGTGAGTGCCAGAGTGACAGTGAGTGCAGAATGAGTGCCAGAGTGACAGTGAGTGCAGAGTGACAGTGAGTGCCGAGTGAGTGCAGAGTGACAGTGAGTGTAAAGTGAGTGCAGAGTGGCAGTAAGTGCAGAGTGAGTGCGAGAGTGACTGTGAGTGCTGAGTGAGAGTAGAATGAGTGCCAGAGTGACTGTAAATGCAGAATGAGTGCAGAGTGACTGTGAGTGCAGAGTGAGTGCAGAGTGACTGTGAGTGCAGAGTGAGTGCCAGAGTGACTGTGAGTGCAGAGTGAGTGCAGAGTGAGTGCAAGAGTGACTGTGAGTGCAGAGTGAGTGCGAGAGTGACAGTGAGTGCATAGTGAGTGCGAGAGTGACAGTGAGAGTGCAGAGTGACAGTGAGTGCAGAGTGAGTGCAGAGTGACAGTGAGTGCAGAGTGAGTGCAGAGTGACAGTGAGTGCAGAGTGAGTGCAGAGTGACAGTGAGTGCAGAGTGAGTGCAGAGTGAGTGCGAGAGTGACAGTGAGTGCAGAGTGAGTGCGAGAGTGACTTTGAGTGCAGAGTGAGTGTAGAGTGAGTGCGAGAGTGACAGTGAGTGCAGAGTGAGTGCGAGAGTGACAGTGAGTGCAGAGTGAGTGCGAGAGTGACAGTGAGTGCAGAGTGAGTGCAGAGTGAGTGTGAGAGTGACTGAGTGCAGAGGGAGTGCCAGAGTGACGGTGAGTGCAGAATGAGTGCAGAGTGACAGTGAGTGCAGAGTGAGTGCGAGAGTGACAGTGAGTGCAGAGTGAGTGTGAGAGTGACTGTGAGTGCAGGAGGAGTGCAGAGTGAGTGCGAGAGTGTTAGACGGGGACCTGGAGGGTCGGCCGAGCACAGTGATCGCACAGACAGGTAACTTCCCCCCCACAGATGGACACCACACAAAGATTAGGGTAACACCTTTTATAGGCACTTCGGGTAGTAGTGTGGCACGATACAAGGCGATCAGGACACGATGATCCTCTCAATTCTAGTCTCTAGTAAGGGAAGGGGGTAGCGGGACAGTCTTGGTACTCACGGGTACGGGTGTGTAACGGTGATAGCTCACAATCCTCGAGCTCGGTGTTCGGAGGGGTCAGACCGCGGCAGCGCCGGCAGGTCCCGAAGAGGTCGTAGGTGGCAACGGGCCGCGGCAGCGCCAGCAGGTCCCAACGAGGATGAAGGTTACAACGGGCCGCGGCAGCGCCAGCAGGTCCCACGAGAATGCAGGTTGCAACGGGCCGCGGCAGCGCCAGCAGGTCCCAACGAGGATGAAGGTTACAACGGGCCGCGGCAGCGCCAGCAGGTCCCACGAGGATGCAGGTTGCAACGGGCCGCGGCAGCGCCAGCAGGTCCCACGAGGATGCAGGTTGCAACGGGCCGCGGCAGCGCCAGCAGGTCCCACGAGGATGAAGGTTACAGAGGGCCGCGGCAGCGCCAGCAGGCAGGACAATAGTTCACAAGGCAGGGCTGTGGCAGCGCCAACAGTCCGTCAAGGATGAGTTCGTCGCGGTGTCTCTCGACTCCAGGATACAACTGCCTTCCTGTCCTGGGGCTGCCTCAGTTATAGGTCTGGCGCCCTTTGATGTCCAGACCCTCGCTCTTGGAGGTCGGGAGGTCTGGGATGAGGGAGTCCAGACACCCAGCAGGGGGGCGGAGCCAGCGCCCAAGGAGGCTGGGGGTGCTCGGCACCTGGCGGGGGAGAGCCATCGACACTTCATACTCCCATTGACCTGCCAAGTGGGCCGTTCACCTCCTGGGTGGAGGGTGGTGCCGGGATGTCGGGGCCTGGCCAGGCCCAGGGTTGGGGTCGGGCTGAGGCCGCGCGACCGCGTGGTGCCGTGTCCAAGATGGCGGCTGGGCCGGGCAATGGTGCTGACGGTGGCCCGGGCCCTGTCCTGCGGGGAGGGAGCGAGCCCTTCATGTGGCCTGTCCAACATGCGTCCCCCCCAGCTGAAGGCGGGGAGAGTCACCCATCTTCTTGGGGACTTTCCTCGTCGAGGCGGAAAAAGCGGGACAGGCCATCCGCGTTGGCGTGGTCTTGGCCAGGGCGATGTTCCACAGTGAAGTCCATCCCCTGCAGGGAGATGGACCATCGCAATAGTTTGGGGTTCTCCCCCCGCATCTGCATGAGCCATTGCAGGGGCCGATGGTCCGTCTGTACCCGGAAATGGGTTCCGAAGAGGTACGGCCGGAGCTTCTTGAGGGCCCATACCACCGCGAAGGCCTCTCGCTCAATGGTGCTCCAGCGCTGTTCTCGGGGCAGTAGGCGTCTGCTGATGAAGGCCACTGGTTGGTCCATTCCTTCGGGGTTCAGTTGGGAGAGGACGGCCCCAATACCATGGTCGGAGGCATCGGTCTGCACAATGAACTCGCGGCTGTAGTCGGGGGCCTGGAGCACAGGAGCGGTGCACATGGCGGCCTTCAGCGTCTCGAAGGCTGCTTGACAGTCGGGAGTCCAGTTGACTCTTTTTGGGTGGTTCTTAGACGTGAGCTCCGTGAGGGGCCCCACAATGCTGGGGGGTTGCCAGGACCGAATGGCAGCTACCTTGAGTTGGAGGGGGGCCACCAGACCGCTCCCCACTTGGTGTCCGAGGTAGGTCACGGACCCCTGGCCGATTTGGCACTTGCTGGCCTTTATGGTGAGGCCGGCCTGTTGGAGGGCCTGCAGGACCTCTCTGAGGTGGTGGAGGTGATCCGCCCAGTGGCGGCTGTATACCGCGATGTCGTCCAGGTAGGCGGCGCTGAATTCTTCGAGGCCCGCCAATACCTGGTTCACCAGTCTTTGAAAAGTGGCTGGAGCGTTTTTCATGCCGAAGGGCATCACTCTGAAATGGTAGTGCCCATCCGGGGTGGAGAAAGCGGAACGTTCTTGGGCTCTGGGGGTGAGGCCGATCTGCCAGTAGCCCGCTGTCAGGTCGAAGATGCTTAGGTAGCGGGCTGCCCCCATGCGGTCGACTAGTTCATCTGCTCGGGGGATAGGGTGAGCGTCGGTTCGGGTGACCGCGTTCAGACCCCGATAGTCAATGCAGAACCGGAGTTCAGGGGTGGTGCCCGGGGCCGCGGCCTTGGGGACCAGGACGACCGGGCTGGCCCAGGGACTGTCCGAAGGTTCGATGACTCCGAGGGCGAGCATCTTGGAGACTTCTTCTTGGATGCATGTACGTACCCGATCCGGTACTCGGTACGCCCGGTGTCGAACAGGAGGACTGTCCCCCGTGTCCACGTCGTTCAGGCACCAGGAGGTGACTCCGGGTGCGAGAGAGAACATGTTTGCGAACGGCAGCAGGAGGGCCCGGCAATCTTGACGCTGCTCTGGGGTCAGGGCCTCAGAGAGTCGGACCCCGTCCACCGAACCATCTCTTTCCCGGGTCCTCAGTAGGTCAGGGAGGGGCTCGGAGTCTCCTTCTGCGCCACTGTCGGTAGCCATCAGCAGGCTGAGCTCTGAGCGCACGAAGTGGGATTTGAGTCGGTTGGCGTGGAGGACCCGGAGGGGGTTCCGGGGGGACTCCAGGTCGATGAGATAGGTGACGGGGCTCCTGCGCTCGATCACCTTGAAGGGCCCCGTCCATTTGTCCTGCAAGGCACATGGTTCGATGGGGGACATCACCCATACCTGCTGACCCGGTTCAAACTCGATGGAGGAGGCATGTTGGTCGTACCACTTCTTCATGTCCTCTTGACTGGCCTCCAGATTGGCTTTAGCGATCTCCCTGAATTTCCGGGTCTGATTACGGAGGGTCAGGAGGTATTTGTAGACGTCCGGAGGAGTCTTTAGGGGGGCCATTTCCCATTCCTCCTTCACTAGGCTGAGAGGCCCGCGAACGGGGTGTCCGTACAGGAGTTCGAAGGGGCTGAAGCCGAGGGACTTCTGGGGGACTTCTCGGTAGGCGAAGAGGAGGCACGGTAGTAGCACGTCCCACTGGCGGCGTAGGGGTTCTTCCAGCCCCATGATCATCCCCTTGAGGGTGCGGTTGAACCGCTCGACCAGTCCGTTCCCCTGGGGGTGATAGGGGGTGGTGAATCGGTAAGTGACTCCGCACTGCTGCCAGAGGGATTTCATATACTTTGAAATAAAGTTCGTGCCCCTGTCGCTGACGACTTCCCGGGGGAAGCCCACTCGAGAGAAGATCCCCATCAAGGCTCGACCCACTACTGGGGCTGTTATCGTACGAAGGGGGACCGCCTCAGGATAGCGGGTAGCGTGATCCACCAGGACCAGGATGAAGCGATGTCCCTGTGCTGTTTGGGGGTCCAGGGGCCCCACAATGTCTATTCCCACCCTTTCGAACGGGGTGGTCACCACGGGGAATGGTTGTAGGGGTGCCTTGAGTTTGCGGCCGCTCTTCCCACTGGCCTGGCAGGTCGGGCAGGACCGGCAATGCTTGGATACGTCATTTCTCATTTTGGGCCAAAAAAAGTGAGTCACCAGGCGGTGGTAGGTCTTGTCTTGGCCCAGGTGCCCGGCCAGGGGGACATCATGGGCTAGGTTCAACAGGAAGTCTCTGAAGTGGAGGGGCACCACCAGCACTCGCCCGGCCCCCAGTTCTGCGATTTTCTGTTCGCTGTACAAGAGATCATTGTCCCAATAAACCCAGTGGGCCCCGGTGGTGTCTCCTTGGCTCTGGGCGAGCGCTTGCTGTCGCAATCCCTCGAGGGAGGGGCAGGTCTTTTGCTCCTGCCGGAATTGTTCCTGGGTGGGCCCCCCTTCTTGACGCCACTGAGCCAGGTCGGGAAGCTCGGGGGGCTGTGTGGACCCCTCTGGGGTGGGGTCCGGGTGGTCGGTCTGGAGGAAGTCTTCTTCTGGAGTGATCGAGGGCGGAGGTGCTGCCCATTCTCGTTCTTCTGGTCTAGGGATGGTGCGGGTGGCCATGGACCGGGTGGTTACGCACGCCCAGTCCGGGAGACCCAACATCCCCAGATGCTCTCTTCTTTCCACAGCGGCCCACGGGGAGCTCTCGAGATCGTTCCCCAGGAGGCAGTCTACGGGGGCATCGTCACGGACAGTTACTTTCAGCAAGCCGGACACTCCTCCCCATTCGAAGGGGACGCAGGCCATCCGACACAGGCTCTCTGAGTTATCTGCCGATCGGACGGGGCAAAGTACGTTTGGTAGGATTTGTTCCGGGGTTACCATGTGACAGCGGACGGCCGTCACACTGGCCCCGGTGTCACGCAGGGCCTCGGCCTTGCGGCCATTGATGCTCACCCATTGGCTGTACTTCCGAGTGTTGGCTGGCAGGGGAGTCCGCGGGACCATGTCTCTTCCTCCTAGGCATGCCAGGGTCATGGCGGCGGGTTCCCACTCGAACTGCTCCGACTCATAGGTCTCCGTGTCTTCGGAGACTTGTTCTTCTCCCAGGGCGGCGGCCCGGGGGCCTGGTTCTTCGGGCAGGTCGGGTCACTGGCATAGTGGCCGACTCGCTGGCATCGATGACACGTCACGTTAGCTCGGAACCCCGGGCGCATCGGGGGGTTTCCCCGGCCTGCTGGGGCCGGGGTGGCGTTAGTGGGTGCGGCTGGGGCGGCGTCCCTGCCCCGGCCCGGGCCTCCTCCTCCTCCTCGGGGACGATGGTGACCTTGGTTGGTTCTGTTCTGCTCATTCGGCCCACTCCGGGCCACTCAGGTGCTCTCCCACCGGTCAGCCTCGGTGGCGAGCTGCCGGGGTTCAGTCAATTTACTGTCGAGGAGGTGCTGCCTGAGCTCGACAAAGCAGTTGTTGGAGAGGTGCTCCCACACAATGAGATTGAAGAGTTGTTCGTAAGTGGTTACGTTGTTACCCTTGATCCACCCCTCGAAGGCTCGGCTGAAATAGTTCACGTATTCCAACCACGTCGTACCTGGGATCCGGGTGCAGTTGCGGAACCTCTGGCGGTACATTTCGGGTGTAAGTCCATATCGACTGAGGAGGGCGGCCTTCATGTGGTCATAGGACGTCCTCCCTCCTGCCGCCATTGTGCCAGGTCAGGGACGTCCCGAAGCTGGTCGGGTCCTTCTTCGGTTTGGGTCAATGGACTGGCTCCTGGGGCGGCCTCCTCTGGGATGAGCGCGGGAGGAGGTTCTGGCCACTCGGGCTCTTCTGGGCTGGGGACCGCGCGGGCGGTCATGGACCGGGTCGTGACGCAGACCCATTCGGGGAGGCCAAGCATCCCCAGGTGCTCCCTCCGTTCGACAGCTGCCCATGGAGAGCTTTCAAGGTCGTTTCCTAGGAGGCAGTCCACGGGGGCATCATCGCGGACAGTTACTTTTAACATCCCTGTTACTCCTCCCCACTCGAAGGGGACGCAGGCCATGTGGCATAGGCTTTCGGAGTTGTCGGCTGATCGGACAGGGCAAAGAATGTTCGGCAAGATTTGGTCGGGAGTGACGAGGTGGCGTCGGACCGCCGTTACACTGGCCCCGGTGTCGCGGAGGGCTTCCGCCCGGCGGCCATTAATGTTGACCCATTGACCGTACTTCTGGGTGTTGGCGGGAAGGGGGGCCCGCGGAATCATGTCTCTCTCCCCTAAGCAGACCAGTGCCATGGCGGCGGGCGCCCATTCAGAGGGATCGGTCTCGTACTCTTCTTGGTCTTCCGGGATTAGTTCTTCCCCTAGGGCCGCCGCTGCAACTTGGCGGGGGGTAGTGTTCGGATTCTTTGGGCAGTTGGGATCACTGGCGTAGTGGCCGGGTCGCTGGCACCTGTGGCACGTAATGTTGGCCCGGAAACCGGCCCGGACGGCAGGGCTTCCTCGGCCAACCGGGGTCGAGGGGTTTCTGGGGGGTGACGAGGGGCCGGGGTCTCTCCCCCGACCCTGACTCCCTCCTCCCCCTCGGGGGCGATACGGTCTGGATAATTCGCTGGGTGCGTTCCGGCCAACTCGGGTGCTTTCCCACCGGTCGGCTTCGACGGCGAGTTGTCGAGGGTCGGTTAGCTTACTGTCCAGGAGGTGTTGCCGGAGCTCCACGAAGCAGTTGTTCGACAGGTGTTCCCATACGATAAGGTCAAAGAGTTGTTCGTAGGTGGTTACTTTGTTGCCCTTGATCCACCCCTCGAAGGCTCGGCTAAAAAAGTTCACGTACTCCACCCAAGTTGTACCCGGAATCCGTTTGCAGTCGCGGAACCGTTGGCGGTACATCTCAGGTGTGAGCCCGTATCGAGTGAGGAGGGCGGCCTTCATGTGGTCGTAGGAGGTCATCAGCTGGTCCGGGAGTTGCAGCAGGGCGTCCCGCCCTTCGTTGACAAACCTCCCCCATAATCCGGCTCCCCAATCGCTTCGGGGAATCCGGTGGGAGGTCATTGCCACCTCATAGGCTTTAAACCACTGCTGTATATCATCGTTCTTGTGGTATTCCCGGATGACATCTTTGGGGATGTGAACCTTGGGTTCGGTCGAGGCAGACGGGGTCGGTCGTTCGGGGAGCCCGAGGTCTTTATTCTGTTTCTGGATCTCCAGTGCTTTGAGATCGCGCTCATGTTCGTACTCTAGTTTCTTTTCCTCTAGCTCTCTCTGTCTTTGCTTGTCTTCTCGCTCTTCCTTGAGCCGTAAGTGTTCCAGGGTTATTTTTTGTTCGGCCAGCTTGAGTTCTCCATCCAAGCGAAGTCGGGCTAGTTCTAATTCGTGGAGTCTGGTTTTTTCTCTTTCTCGGATCTCTTCCAGGGAGAGACCCGCTCTTTCTTTAGTTGGTGCGGGGCTCGTTTCGGTCGTTTGTGTTCGGGGTACGGCCGTACCGGTTTCCGCCCAGGCTTCTAGGGCTCGTTTGAAGTCTTCCTTCGTACTCAGACCCGTGGTTGGGAGACCAAGTTCCATGCAATATTGCTTCAGTTCTCGGTGGTTGTAGTCTTCCAATTTTTCCATCTGGAATTTCTCCGTTGTTCCGCTCTCTGTTGTCATGGTGGTCGTGTGTCGTGGGTCGGGTGACTTTCTGTACGATTATGCGTAGGTTCGGATCCCGTCGCTGGCCACCAATGTTAGACGGGGACCCTGAGGGTCGGCCGGATACTGAGGGAGAGATCCCCGAGGGGGACCGTCTCCGGTGATCGTACAGACAAGTTACCTCCCTCCCCACAAACAGGCACCACACCAAGTCGAGTTCAATGCTTTATATAAGGTCCTTAAGGCAAGGATATCAGCGATACAGGATATCTCGGACCCGGGGGTCCTCTCACTTCTAGTCTCTGTAGGGAAAGGGGGTAGCGGGACAGTCTTGGTACCGGATCGGTACAGGTAGTGGTAAGGGGCGAGCTCACAATCCTCGAGCTGGAGGGTCTGTGGATCGGGCCGCGGCAGCGCCAGCAGGCCAAGATGGGTTCACGAGGCAGAGGGCCGCGGCAGCGCCAGCAGGCCAGTCACGGATGAGTTCTTCTCGGGTCTCTCGACTCCAGGATACAACTCCCTTCCTGGTCTGGCACTGCCCCAGTTATAGGTCTGGTCCCCTTTGATGTCCGGACCCTCGCGCCTGGGGGCCGGGAGGTCCGGGATGAGGGAGTCCAGACACCCAGCAGGGGGGTGGAGCCAGCACCCAGGGCGGCCGGGGGTGATCGACACCTGGCGGAGGGGAGCCGTTGACGATTCCTTCTCCCATTGATTTGCCAAGTGGTCACTCTGCCTCCTGGGGGGAGGTTGGTGCCCCGATGTCGGGGCCGGCCGGGCCCAGGGTTAGGGTCGAGTTGAGGCCACGCGGCCTCGTGCTGCAGTGCCCCAAGATGGCGGCCGGTTCGATGTCGTGGTGTGGATGGTGACCCGGGCCAGCTGGGTCCGGGGCTGGTGTCTTGTAGTGGAGGGATTGCAGGGTACTTCGGGTGGTCGTTTAGGGACTCTGGCTGGGGATGCAGGGAGAGCCAGGGTCCAGGTCCTACTGCGGGGAGGGGGGGCAGCCCGACCATGCGGCCTGTCCAACATGCGTCCCCCCCAGCTGAAGGCGGGGAGAGTCAGCCATCTTCCTGGGGACTCTCCTCGCTGAGGCGGAAAAAGCGTGACAGGCCGTCGGCGTTGGCGTGGTCCTGGCCTAGACGATGTTCCACCGTGAAGTCCATCCCCTGCAGGGAGATGGACCAGCGCAACAGCTTCGGGTTTTCCCCCCGCATTTGCATCAGCCATTGCAGGGGTCGGTGGTCTGTTTGCACCCGGAAGTGGGTGCCGAAGAGGTATGGCCGGAGCTTCTTGAGTGCCCAGACTACGGCGAAGGCCTCTCTCTCAATGGTGCTCCAGCGCTGTTCTCGGGGCAAGAGGCGTCTGCTGATGAAGACCACCGGATGGTCGACCCCTTCGGCGTTGAGTTGGGAGAGGACGGCCCCCACACCATGATCGGAGGCGTCCGTCTGCACAATGAATTCCCGGCTGTAGTCGGGAGCCTGGAGCACGGGGGCCGTGCACATGGCGGTCTTTAGTTTCTCGAAGGCCGATTGGCAGTCCAGGGTCCAGTTGACGGTTTTGGGGCCCTTTTTGGAGGTGAGCTCTGTGAGGGGCCCCACGATGCTGCCATAGTCCTTCACGAACCGCCGGTAGTATCCGGTGAGCCCCAGGAAGGCCCGGACCTCCGTTTGGGTCGTAGGGGGTTGCCAGGCCTGGATGGCAGCAATCTTGAGTTGGAGAGGAGCCACTAGCCCGCTTCCCACTTGGTGTCCCAGGTAGGTCACGGACCCTTGGCCAACCTGGCACTTGCTGGCCTTGATGGTGAGCCCGGCTTGCTGGAGGGCGTGTAGAACCTCCCGCAGGTGGCGGAGGTGGTCGGTCCACTGGTGGCTGTACACAGCAATGTCGTCCAGGTAGGCGGCGCTGAAGTCTTCCAGGCCCGCCAGTACCTGGTTTACCAGCCGTTGGAACGTGGCCGGGGCGTTTTTCATGCCGAAGGGCATGACTTTAAAGTGGTAGTGCCCGTCTGGGGTAGAGAAGGCGGATCGTTCTTGGGCCCGAGGGGTGAGGCCGATCTGCCAGTAGCCCGCTGTTAGGTCGAAGATGCTCAGGTAGCGGGCGGCCCCCATCCGGTCAATTAGCTCGTCGGCCCGGGGGATGGGATGAGCGTCGGTCCTGGTAACTGCATTCAGCCCCCGATAGTCCACGCAGAACCGGAGCTCAGGGGCAACGCCCGGGGCGGCCGCCTTGGGAACCAGGACGACTGGGCTTGCCCAGGGGCTGTCTGAGGGTTCGATCACTCCCAGGGTCAGCATTTTGGACACCTCGGTCTGGATGCAGGCTCGTACCCGGTCTGGTACGCGGTATGCCCGGTGTCGGATAGGAGGGCTGTCCCCGGTGTCCACATCGTGGAGGCACCAGGGGGTGACTCCGGGGGTGAGGGAGAACAGGGAGGCGAACCGCCTCAGGAGTGTTTGGCAGTCTTGGCGTTGCTCCGGGGACAGGGCCTCGGAGAGCTGGACCCCTTCCACTGAGCCATCCTGCTCGAAGGCCCTCAGTAAGTCCGGAAGGGGTTCGGAGTCTTCTTCTGTCCCATTATCGGTAGCCATCAGGAGGCTGAGCTCGGATCGCACAAAATGGGGTTTTAGCCTGTTGGCATGGAGGACCCGTAGGGGGTTCCGGGCAGTCTCCATGTCGATTAAATAGGTGACGGGCCCTTTGCGTTCGATTACCTTGAAGGGCCCGGACCATCGGTCTTGGAGTGCACAGGGTTCAACCGGGGACATCACCCAGACCTGTTGTCCCGGTTCGAACTCAATGGAGGACGCGTGCTGATCGTACCACCTCTTCATGTCCTCCTGACTGGCCTCGAGATTGGCTTTGGCGGTGTCTCGGAACTGCCGGGTCTGGTTGCGGAGAGCCAGGAGGTACCTGTAGATGTCTGGGGGAGTTTTCTGGGGAGGCTGCTCCCAACCTTCCTTGACTAGGCTGAGGGGGCCCCGGACGGGGTGCCCGTACAGGAGTTCAAATGGGCTGAAGCCGAGGGACTTCTGCGGGACCTCCCGATAGGCAAACAGGAGGCAGGGAAGTAGCACGTCCCACTGGCGTCGAAGGGGTTCTTCTAGGCCCATAATCATCCCCTTGAGGGTGCGGTTGAACCTCTCGACCAGTCCGTTTCCTTGCGGGTGATAGGGGGTCGTGAATTTGTAGGTGACCCCGCATTGTTGCCAAAGAGACTTCATATATCTGGAGATAAAGTTCGTGCCCCTGTCACTGACGACCTCCCGGGGGAACCCCACCCGGGAGAAGATCCCCATCAGGGCCCGGCCCACCACGGGGGCCGTCACCGTCCGAAGAGGGATGGCCTCGGGATAGCGAGTGGCGTGGTCTACGAGGACCAGGATGAACCGGTGTCCTTGGGCTGTTCGAGGGTCGAGGGGCCCCACAATGTCTATTCCCACTCGTTCAAACGGGGTGGTGACGACAGGAAAGGGTTGCAATGGTGCTTTGATTTTTCGGCCACTTTTTCCGCTGGCCTGGCAGGTGGGGCAGGCCTTGCAGTGGTTGGTGACATCCTTTCGCATGTGGGGCCAGAAAAAATGGGTCACCAGGCGGTCGTAGGTTTTATCCTGCCCCAGGTGTCCGGCAAGGGGGACATCGTGGGCTAAGTTCAGGAGGAAGTCTCGGAAGCGAAGGGGCACCACCAGCACCCGACTGGCCCCTAGTTCCGCCACTTTCTGCTCGCTGTAGAGCAGGTCTTGGTCCCAGTAGATCCAGTGGGCCCCCGAGGTATCCCCGGTGCTCTGGGCCAGGCTTTGCTGCCGGAGTCCTTCGAGAGAGGGACAGGTTTTCTGTTCGGCCCGGAATTGTTCCTGCGTGGGGCCTCCCTCCTGCCGCCATTGTGCCAGGTCAGGGACGTCCCGAAGCTGGTCGGGTCCTTCTTCGGTTTGGGTCAATGGACTGGCTCCTGGGGCGGCCTCCTCTGGGATGAGCGCGGGAGGAGGTTCTGGCCACTCGGGCTCTTCTGGGCTGGGGACCGCGCGGGCGGTCATGGACCGGGTCGTGACGCAGACCCATTCGGGGAGGCCAAGCATCCCCAGGTGCTCCCTCCATTCGACAGCTGCCCATGGAGAGCTTTCAAGGTCGTTTCCTAGGAGGCAGTCCACGGGGGCATCATCGCGGACAGTTACTTTTAACATCCCTGTTACTCCTCCCCACTCGAAGGGGACGCAGGCCATGTGGCATAGGCTTTCGGAGTTGTCGGCTGATCGGACAGGGCAAAGAATGTTCGGCAAGATTTGGTCGGGAGTGACGAGGTGGCGTCGGACCGCCGTTACACTGGCCCCGGTGTCGCGGAGGGCTTCCGCCCGGCGGCCATTAATGTTGACCCATTGACCGTACTTCTGGGTGTTGGCGGGAAGGGGGGCCCGCGGAATCATGTCTCTCTCCCCTAAGCAGACCAGTGCCATGGCGGCGGGCGCCCATTCAGAGGGATCGGTCTCGTACTCTTCTTGGTCTTCCGGGATTAGTTCTTCCCCTAGGGCCGCCGCTGCAACTTGGCGGGGGGTAGTGTTCGGATTCTTTGGGCAGTTGGGATCACTGGCGTAGTGGCCGGGTCGCTGGCACCTGTGGCACGTAATGTTGGCCCGGAAACCGGCCCGGACGGCAGGGCTTCCTCGGCCAACCGGGGTCGAGGGGTTTCTGGGGGGTGACGAGGGGCCGGGGTCTCTCCCCCGACCCTGACTCCCTCCTCCCCCTCGGGGGTGATACGGTCTGGATAATTCGCTGGGTGCGTTCCGGCCAACTCGGGTGCTTTCCCACCGGTCGGCTTCGACGGCGAGTTGTCGAGGGTCGGTTAGCTTACTGTCCAGGAGGTGTTGCCGGAGCTCCACGAAGCAGTTGTTCGACAGGTGTTCCCATACGATAAGGTCAAAGAGTTGTTCGTAGGTGGTTACTTTGTTGCCCTTGATCCACCCCTCGAAGGCTCGGCTAAAAAAGTTCACGTACTCCACCCAAGTTGTACCCGGAATCCGTTTGCAGTCGCGGAACCGTTGGCGGTACATCTCAGGTGTGAGCCCGTATCGAGTGAGGAGGGCGGCCTTCATGTGGTCGTAGGAGGTCATCAGCTGGTCCGGGAGTTGCAGCAGGGCGTCCCGCCCTTCGTTGACAAACCTCCCCCATAATCCGGCTCCCCAATCGCTTCGGGGAATCCGGTGGGAGGTCATTGCCACCTCATAGGCTTTAAACCACTGCTGTATATCATCGTTCTTGTGGTATTCCCGGATGACATCTTTGGGGATGTGAACCTTGGGTTCGGTCGAGGCAGACGGGGTCGGTCGTTCGGGGAGCCCGAGGTCTTTATTCTGTTTCTGGATCTCCAGTGCTTTGAGATCGCGCTCATGTTCGTACTCTAGTTTCTTTTCCTCTAGCTCTCTCTGTCTTTGCTTGTCTTCTCGCTCTTCCTTGAGCCGTAAGTGTTCCAGGGTTATTTTTTGTTCGGCCAGCTTGAGTTCTCCATCCAAGCGAAGTCGGGCTAGTTCTAATTCGTGGAGTCTGGTTTTTTCTCTTTCTCGGATCTCTTCCAGGGAGAGACCCGCTCTTTCTTTAGTTGGTGCGGGGCTCGTTTCGGTCGTTTGTGTTCGGGGTACGGCCGTACCCGTTTCCGCCCAGGCTTCTAGGGCTCGTTTGAAGTCTTCCTTCGTACTCAGACCCGTGGTTGGGAGACCAAGTTCCATGCAATATTGCTTCAGTTCTCGGTGGTTGTAGTCTTCCAATTTTTCCATCTGGAATTTCTCCGTTGTTCCGCTCTCTGTTGTCATGGTGGTCGTGTGTCGTGGGTCGGGTGACTTTCTGTACGATTATGCGTAGGTTCGGATCCCGTCGCTGGCCACCAATGTTAGACGGGGACCCTGAGGGTCGGCCGGATACTGAGGGAGAGATCCCCGAGGGGGACCGTCTCCGGTGATCGTACAGACAAGTTACCTCCCTCCCCACAAACAGGCACCACACCAAGTCGAGTTCAATGCTTTATATAAGGTCCTTAAGGCAAGGATATCAGCGATACAGGATATCTCGGACCCGGGGGTCCTCTCACTTCTAGTCTCTGTAGGGAAAGGGGGTAGCGGGACAGTCTTGGTACCGGATCGGTACAGGTAGTGGTAAGGGGCGAGCTCACAATCCTCGAGCTGGAGGGTCTGTGGATCGGGCCGCGGCAGCGCCAGCAGGCCAAGATGGGTTCACGAGGCAGAGGGCCGCGGCAGCGCCAGCAGGCCAGTCACGGATGAGTTCTTCTCGGGTCTCTCGACTCCAGGATACAACTCCCTTCCTGGTCTGGCACTGCCCCAGTTATAGGTCTGGTCCCCTTTGATGTCCGGACCCTCGCGCCTGGGGGCCGGGAGGTCCGGGATGAGGGAGTCCAGACACCCAGCAGGGGGGTGGAGCCAGCGCCCAGGGCGGCCGGGGGTGATCGACACCTGGCGGAGGGGAGCCGTTGACGATTCCTTCTCCCATTGATTTGCCAAGTGGTCACTCTGCCTCCTGGGGGGAGGTTGGTGCCCCGATGTCGGGGCCGGCCGGGCCCAGGGTTAGGGTCGAGTTGAGGCCACGCGGCCTCGTGCTGCAGTGCCCCAAGATGGCGGCCGGTTCGATGTCGTGGTGTGGATGGTGACCCGGGCCAGCTGGGTCCGGGGCTGGTGTCTTGTAGTGGAGGGATTGCAGGGTACTTCGGGTGGTCGTTTAGGGACTCTGGCTGGGGATGCAGGGAGAGCCAGGGTCCAGGTCCTACTGCGGGGAGGGGGGGCAGCCCGACCATGCGGCCTGTCCAACATGCGTCCCCCCCAGCTGAAGGCGGGGAGAGTCAGCCATCTTCCTGGGGACTCTCCTCGCTGAGGCGGAAAAAGCGTGACAGGCCGTCGGCGTTGGCGTGGTCCTGGCCTGGACGATGTTCCACCGTGAAGTCCATCCCCTGCAGGGAGATGGACCAGCGCAACAGCTTCGGGTTTTCCCCCGCATTTGCATCAGCCATTGCAGGGGTCGGTGGTCTGTTTGCACCCGGAAGTGGGTGCCGAAGAGGTATGGCCGGAGCTTCTTGAGTGCCCAGACTACGGCGAAGGCCTCTCTCTCAATGGTGCTCCAGTGCTGTTCTCGGGGCAAGAGGCGTCTGCTGATGAAGACCACCGGATGGTCGACCCCTTCGGCGTTGAGTTGGGAGAGGACGGCCCCCACACCATGATCGGAGGCGTCCGTCTGCACAATGAATTCCCGGCTGTAGTCGGGAGCCTGGAGCACGGGGGCCGTGCACATGGCGGTCTTTAGTTTCTCGAAGGCCGATTGGCAGTCCAGGGTCCAGTTGACGGTTTTGGGGCCCTTTTTGGAGGTGAGCTCTGTGAGGGGCCCCACGATGCTGCCATAGTCCTTCACGAACCGCCGGTAGTATCCGGTGAGCCCCAGGAAGGCCCGGACCTCCGTTTGGGTCGTAGGGGGTTGCCAGGCCTGGATGGCAGCAATCTTGAGTTGGAGAGGAGCCACTAGCCCGCTTCCCACTTGGTGTCCCAGGTAGGTCACGGACCCTTGGCCAACCTGGCACTTGCTGGCCTTGATGGTGAGCCCGGCTTGCTGGAGGGCGTGTAGAACCTCCCGCAGGTGGCGGAGGTGGTCGGTCCACTGGTGGCTGTACACAGCAATGTCGTCCAGGTAGGCGGCGCTGAAGTCTTCCAGGCCCGCCAGTACCTGGTTTACCAGCCGTTGGAACGTGGCCGGGGCATTTTTCATGCCGAAGGGCATGACTTTAAAGTGGTAGTGCCCGTCTGGGGTAGAGAAGGCGGATCGTTCTTGGGCCCGAGGGGTGAGGCCGATCTGCCAGTAGCCCGCTGTTAGGTCGAAGATGCTCAGGTAGCGGGCGGCCCCCATCCGGTCAATTAGCTCGTCGGCCCGGGGGATGGGATGAGCGTCGGTCCTGGTAACTGCATTCAGCCCCCGATAGTCCACGCAGAACCGGAGCTCAGGGGCAACGCCCGGGGCGGCCGCCTTGGGAACCAGGACGACTGGGCTTGCCCAGGGGCTGTCTGAGGGTTCGATCACTCCCAGGGTCAGCATTTTGGACACCTCGGTCTGGATGCAGGCTCGTACCCGGTCTGGTACGCGGTATGCCCGGTGTCGGATAGGAGGGCTGTCCCCGGTGTCCACATCGTGGAGGCACCAGGGGGTGACTCCGGGGGTGAGGGAGAACAGGGAGGCGAACCGCCTCAGGAGCGTTTGGCAGTCTTGGCGTTGCTCCGGGGACAGGGCCTCGGAGAGCTGGACCCCTTCCACTGAGCCATCCTGCTCGAAGGCCCTCAGTAAGTCCGGAAGGGGTTCGGAGTCTTCTTCTGTCCCATTATCGGTAGCCATCAGGAGGCTGAGCTCGGATCGCACAAAATGGGGTTTTAGCCTGTTGGCATGGAGGACCCGTAGGGGGTTCCGGGCAGTCTCCATGTCGATTAAATAGGTGACGGGCCCTTTGCGTTCGATTACCTTGAAGGGCCCGGACCATCGGTCTTGGAGTGCACAGGGTTCAACCGGGGACATCACCCAGACCTGTTGTCCCGGTTCGAACTCAATGGAGGACGCGTGCTGATCGTACCACCTCTTCATGTCCTCCTGACTGGCCTCGAGATTGGCTTTGGCGGTGTCTCGGAACTGCCGGGTCTGGTTGCGGAGAGCCAGGAGGTACCTGTAGATGTCCGGGGGAGTTTTCTGGGGAGGCTGCTCCCAACCTTCCTTGACTAGGCTGAGGGGGCCCCGGACGGGGTGCCCGTACAGGAGTTCAAATGGGCTGAAGCCGAGGGACTTCTGCGGGACCTCCCGATAGGCAAACAGGAGGCAGGGAAGTAGCACGTCCCACTGGCGTCGAAGGGGTTCTTCTAGGCCCATAATCATCCCCTTGAGGGTGCGGTTGAACCTCTCGACCAGTCCGTTTCCTTGCGGGTGATAGGGGGTCGTGAATTTGTAGGTGACCCCGCATTGTTGCCAAAGAGACTTCATATATCTGGAGATAAAGTTCGTGCCCCTGTCACTGACGACCTCCCGGGGGAACCCCACCCGGGAGAAGATCCCCATCAGGGCCCGGCCCACCACGGGGGCCGTCACCGTCCGAAGAGGGATGGCCTCGGGATAGCGAGTGGCGTGGTCTACGAGGACCAGGATGAACCGGTGTCCTTGGGCTGTTCGAGGGTCGAGGGGCCCCACAATGTCTATTCCCACTCGTTCAAACGGGGTGGTGACGACAGGAAAGGGTTGCAATGGTGCTTTGATTTTTCGGCCACTTTTTCCGCTGGCCTGGCAGGTGGGGCAGGCCTTGCAGTGGTTGGTGACATCCTTTCGCATGTGGGGCCAGAAAAGATGGGTCACCAGGCGGTCGTAGGTTTTATCCTGCCCCAGGTGTCCGGCAAGGGGGACATCGTGGGCTAAGTTCAGGAGGAAGTCTCGGAAGCGAAGGGGCACCACCAGCACCCGACTGGCCCCTAGTTCCGCCACTTTCTGCTCGCTGTAGAGCAGGTCTTGGTCCCAGTAGATCCAGTGGGCCCCCGAGGTATCCCCGGTGCTCTGGGCCAGGCTTTGCTGCCGGAGTCCTTCGAGAGAGGGACAGGTTTTCTGTTCGGCCCGGAATTGTTCCTGCGTGGGGCCTCCCTCCTGCCGCCATTGTGCCAGGTCAGGGACGTCCCGAAGCTGGTCGGGTCCTTCTTCGGTTTGGGTCAATGGACTGGCTCCTGGGGCGGCCTCCTCTGGGATGAGCGCGGGAGGAGGTTCTGGCCACTCGGGCTCTTCTGGGCTGGGGACCGCGCGGGCGGTCATGGACCGGGTCGTGACGCAGACCCATTCGGGGAGGCCAAGCATCCCCAGGTGCTCCCTCCGTTCGACAGCTGCCCATGGAGAGCTTTCAAGGTCGTTTCCTAGGAGGCAGTCCACGGGGGCATCATCGCGGACAGTTACTTTTAACATCCCTGTTACTCCTCCCCACTCGAAGGGGACGCAGGCCATGTGGCATAGGCTTTCGGAGTTGTCGGCTGATCGGACAGGGCAAAGAATGTTCGGCAAGATTTGGTCGGGAGTGACGAGGTGGCGTTGGACCGCCGTTACACTGGCCCCGGTGTCGCGGAGGGCTTCCGCCCGGCGGCCATTAATGTTGACCCATTGACCGTACTTCTGGGTGTTGGCGGGAAGGGGGGCCCGCGGAATCATGTCTCTCTCCCCTAAGCAGACCAGTGCCATGGCGGCGGGCGCCCATTCAGAGGGATCGGTCTCGTACTCTTCTTGGTCTTCCGGGATTAGTTCTTCCCCTAGGGCCGCCGCTGCAACTTGGCGGGGGGTAGTGTTCGGATTCTTTGGGCAGTTGGGATCACTGGCGTAGTGGCCGGGTCGCTGGCACCTGTGGCACGTAATGTTGGCCCGGAAACCGGCCCGGACGGCAGGGCTTCCTCGGCCAACCGGGGTCGAGGGGTTTCTGGGGGGTGACGAGGGGCCGGGGTCTCTCCCCCGACCCTGACTCCCTCCTCCCCCTCGGGGGCGATACGGTCTGGATAATTCGCTGGGTGCGTTCCGGCCAACTCGGGTGCTTTCCCACCGGTCGGCTTCGACGGCGAGTTGTCGAGGGTCGGTTAGCTTACTGTCCAGGAGGTGTTGCCGGAGCTCCACGAAGCAGTTGTTCGACAGGTGTTCCCATACGATAAGGTCAAAGAGTTGTTCGTAGGTGGTTACTTTGTTGCCCTTGATCCACCCCTCGAAGGCTCGGCTAAAAAAGTTCACGTACTCCACCCAAGTTGTACCCGGAATCCGTTTGCAGTCGCGGAACCGTTGGCGGTACATCTCAGGTGTGAGCCCGTATCGAGTGAGGAGGGCGGCCTTCATGTGGTCGTAGGAGGTCATCAGCTGGTCCGGGAGTTGCAGCAGGGCGTCCCGCCCTTCGTTGACAAACCTCCCCCATAATCCGGCTCCCCAATCGCTTCGGGGAATCCGGTGGGAGGTCATTGCCACCTCATAGGCTTTAAACCACTGCTGTATATCATCGTTCTTGTGGTATTCCCGGATGACATCTTTGGGGATGTGAACCTTGGGTTCGGTCGAGGCAGACGGGGTCGGTCGTTCGGGGAGCCCGAGGTCTTTATTCTGTTTCTGGATCTCCAGTGCTTTGAGATCGCGCTCATGTTTGTACTCTAGTTTCTTTTCCTCTAGCTCTCTCTGTCTTTGCTTGTCTTCTCGCTCTTCCTTGAGCCGTAAGTGTTCCAGGGTTATTTTTTGTTCGGCCAGCTTGAGTTCTCCATCCAAGCGAAGTCGGGCTAGTTCTAATTCGTGGAGTCGGGTTTTTTCTCTTTCTCGGATCTCTTCCAGGGAGAGACCCGCTCTTTCTTTAGTTGGTGCGGGGCTCGTTTCGGTCGTTTGTGTTCGGGGTACGGCCGTACCCGTTTCCGCCCAGGCTTCTAGGGCTCGTTTGAAGTCTTCCTTCGTACTCAGACCCGTGGTTGGGAGACCAAGTTCCATGCAATATTGCTTCAGTTCTCGGTGGTTGTAGTCTTCCAATTTTTCCATCTGGAATTTCTCCGTTGTTCCGCTCTCTGTTGTCATGGTGGTCGTGTGTCGTGGGTCGGGTGACTTTCTGTACGATTATGCGTAGGTTCGGATCCCACCGCTGCCACCAATGTTAGACGGGGACCCTGAGGGTCGGCCGGATACTGAGGGAGAGATCCCCGAGGGGGACCGTCTCCGGTGATCGTACAGACAAGTTACCTCCCTCCCCACAAACAGGCACCACACCAAGTCGAGTTCAATGCTTTATATAAGGTTCTTAAGGCAAGGATATCAGCGATACAGGATATCTCGGACCCGGGGGTCCTCTCACTTCTAGTCTCTGTAGGGAAAGGGGGTAGCGGGACAGTCTTGGTACCGGATCGGTACAGGTAGTGGTAAGGGGCGAGCTCACAATCCTCGAGCTGGAGGGTCTGTGGATCGGGCCGCGGCAGCGCCAGCAGGCCAAGATGGTAGTCTCACAAGGCAGAGGGCCGCGGCAGCGCCAGCAGGCCAAGTCGATGGTTTCACGAGGCAGAGGGCCGCGGCAGCGCCAGCAGGCCAAGATGGTAGTCTCACAAGGCAGAGGGCCGCGGCAGCGCCAGCAGGCCAAGTCGATGGTTTCACGAGGCAGAGGGCCGCGGCAGCGCCAGCAGGCCAAGATGGTTTCACTAGGCAGAGGGCCGCGGCAGCGCCAGCAGGCCAAGACGATGGTTTCACGAGGCAGAGGGCCGCGGCAGCGCCAGCAGGCCAAGATGGGTTCACGAGGCAGAGGGCCGCGGCAGCGCCAGCAGGCCAGTCACGGATGAGTTCTTCTCGGGTCTCTCGACTCCAGGATACAACTCCCTTCCTGGTCTGGCACTGCCCCAGTTATAGGTCTGGTCCCCTTTGATGTCCGGACCCTCGCGCCTGGGGGCCGGGAGGTCCGGGATGAGGGAGTCCAGACACCCAGCAGGGGGGTGGAGCCAGCGCCCAGGGCGGCCGGGGGTGATCGACACCTGGCGGAGGGGAGCCGTTGACGATTCCTTCTCCCATTGATTTGCCAAGTGGTCACTCTGCCTCCTGGGGGGAGGTTGGTGCCCCGATGTCGGGGCCGGCCGGGCCCAGGGTTAGGGTCGAGTTGAGGCCACGCGGCCTCGTGCTGCAGTGCCCCAAGATGGCGGCCGGTTCGATGTCGTGGTGTGGATGGTGACCCGGGCCAGCTGGGTCCGGGGCTGGTGTCTTGTAGTGGAGGGATTGCAGGGTACTTCGGGTGGTCGTTTAGGGACTCTGGCTGGGGATGCAGGGAGAGCCAGGGTCCAGGTCCTACTGCGGGGAGGGGGGGCAGCCCGACCATGCGGCCTGTCCAACAACGACCCTCGTTGACGAATCTCCCCCATAGACCGGCTCCCCAGTCACTTCGAGCGACCCGGTGGGCGGTCATGGCAATCTCATAGGCCTTGAACCACTGCTGTATGTCGTCGTTCCGGTGATATTCTCGGACCACATCCTTGGGGATGTGGACCTTCTGCTCGGTAGGACCCGGGGAGTGCGGTTGCTCGGGCACCCCTAGGTTTTTGTTCAGTTTGCGTATTTCTATCTCCGCTAGTTTGCACTCGTGCTCGTATGCCAGTCTTTTTTCTTCGAGGTCTCTCTGTCTCTGTTTTTCCTCTCGCTCTTCTCTGAGCCGTAAGTGTTCTAAGTTTATTTTTTGTTCCGCCAGTTTCAATTCTCCGTCTAATCTGAGTCGTGCCAAGTCTAACTCGTGTAATCTATTTTTTTCCCGCTCTTGGATCTCTTCATGGGAGGGGCCTGTTCTCCGTTCCTCCGTCCGGGTGGTGTTGACTTCCGGGGCTGCGGGGTCCCGGGGGGTTGCGGTATTTGTCTCTGTCCAGGCCTCTAGGGCGTTTTTGAAGTCTTCTTTTGTGCTTAGCCCGGTGGTAGCAATGCCTAAGTCCATGCAAAATTGTTTGAGCTCTCGGTGGTTGTATTCTTCCAGCTTTTCCATCTGGAACTTCTCCGCCGATCCGCTCTCTTTGGTCGTCATTGTGGTTTTAGTCGTAGGGTGAGTTACTGTCTGTACGGTACGCGTTGGTTCGGATCCCGCCGCTAGCCACCAATGTTAGACGGGGACCTGGAGGGTCGGCCGAGCACAGTGATCGCACAGACAGGTAACTTCCCCCCCACAGATGGACACCACACAAAGATTAGGGTAACACCTTTTATAGGCACTTCGGGTAGTAGTGTGGCACGATACAAGGCGATCAGGACACGATGATCCTCTCAATTCTAGTCTCTAGTAAGGGAAGGGGGTAGCGGGACAGTCTTGGTACCCACGGGTACGGGTGTGTAACGGTGATAGCTCACAATCCTCGAGCTCGGTGTTCGGAGGGGTCAGACCGCGGCAGCGCCGGCAGGTCCCGAAGAGGTCGTAGGTGGCAACGGGCCGCGGCAGCGCCAGCAGGTCCCAACGAGGATGAAGGTTACAACGGGCCGCGGCAGCGCCAGCAGGTCCCACGAGAATGCAGGTTGCAACGGGCCGCGGCAGCGCCAGCAGGTCCCAACGAGGATGAAGGTTACAACGGGCCGCGGCAGCGCCAGCAGGTCCCACGAGGATGCAGGTTGCAACGGGCCACGGCAGCGCCAGCAGGTCCCACGAGGATGCAGGTTGCAACGGGCCGCGGCAGCGCCAGCAGGTCCCACGAGGATGAAGGTTACAGAGGGCCGCGGCAGCGCCAGCAGGCAGGACAATAGTTCACAAGGCAGGGCTGTGGCAGCGCCAACAGTCCGTCAAGGATGAGTTCGTCGCGGTGTCTCTCGACTCCAGGATACAACTGCCTTCCTGTCCTGGGGCTGCCTCAGTTATAGGTCTGGCGCCCTTTGATGTCCGGACCCTCGCTCTTGGAGGTCGGGAGGTCTGGGATGAGGGAGTCCAGACACCCAGCAGGGGGGCGGAGCCAGCGCCCAAGGAGGCTGGGGGTGCTCGGCACCTGGCGGGGGAGAGCCATCGACACTTCGTACTCCCATTGACCTGCCAAGTGGGCCGTTCACCTCCTGGGTGGAGGGTGGTGCCGGGATGTCGGGGCCTGGCCAGGCCCAGGGTTGGGGTCGGGCTGAGGCCGCGCGGCCGCGTGGTGCCGTGTCCAAGATGGCGGCTGGGCCGGGCAATGGTGCTGACGGTGGCCCGGGCCCTGTCCTGCGGGGAGGGAGCGAGCCCTTCATGTGGCCTGTCCAACAGAGAGTGACTGTGAGAGCAGTGAGTGAGAGAGTGACAGTGAGTGCAGAGTGAGTGTGAGAGTGACAGTGAGTGCAGAGTGAGTGCGAGAGTGACAGTGAGTGCAGAGTGAGTGCAGAGTGAAAATGAGTGCAGAGTGAGTGCAGTGACAGTGAGTGCAGAGTGAGTGCAGAGTGACAGTGAATGCAGAGTGAGTGTGAGAGTGACTGTGAGTGCAGAGTGAGTGTGAGAGTGACTGTGAGTGCAGAGTGAGTGCAGAGTGAGTGCGAGAGTGACAAGGAATGCAGAGTGAGTGCGAGAGTGACAGTGAGTGCAGAGTGAGTGCGAGAGTGACTGTGAGTGCAGAGTGAGGGCAGAGTGAGTGCAGAGTGAGTGTGAGAGTGACTGAGTGACAGTGAGTGCAGACTGAGTGCCAGAGTGACAGTGAGTGCAGAATGACAGTGAGTGCAGAGTGAGTGTGAAGTGACAGTGAGTGCAGAGTGAGTGCAGAGTGACAGTGAGTGCAGAGTGAGTACAAGAGTGACAGTGAGTGCAGAGTGAGTGCGAGAGTGACTGTGAGTGCAGAGTGAGTGCAGAGTGAGTGCGAGAGTGACTGTAAGTGCAGAGTGAGTGCAGAGTGAGTGCGAGAGTGAGTGCAGAGTGAGTGCGAGAGTGGCAGTGAGTGTGAGAGTGACTGAGTGCAGAGTGAGTGCAGAGTGAGTGCGAGAGTGGCAGTGAGTGTGAGAGTGACAGTGAGTGCAGAGTGAGTGTGAGAGTGACTGTGAGTGCAGAGTGAGTGCAGTGTGAGTGTGAGAGTGACTGAGTACAGAGTGAGTGCCAGAGTGACAGTGAGTGCAGAATGAGTGCCAGAGTGACAGTGAGTGCAGAGTGACAGTGAGTGCCGAGTGAGTGCAGAGTGACAGTGTGTGTAAAGTGAGTGCAGAGTGGCAGTAAGTGCAGAGTGAGTGCGAGAGTGACTGTGAGTGCTGAGTGAGAGTAGAATGAGTGCCAGAGTGACTGTGAGTGCAGAATGAGTGCAGAGTGACTGTGAGTGCAGAGTGAGTGCAGAGTGACTGTGAGTGCAGAGTGAGTGCCAGAGTGACTGTGAGTGCAGAGTGAGTGCAGAGTGAGTGCAAGAGTGACTGTGAGTGCAGAGTGAGTGCGAGAGTGACAGTGAGTGCATAGTGAGTGCGAGAGTGACAGTGAGAGTGCAGAGTGACAGTGAGTGCAGAGTGAGTGCAGAGTGACAGTGAGTGCAGAGTGAGTGCAGAGTGACAGTGAGTGCAGAGTGAGTGCAGAGTGACAGTGAGTGCAGAGTGAGTGCAGAGTGAGTGCGAGAGTGACAGTGAGTGCAGAGTGAGTGCGAGAGTGACTGTGAGTGCAGAGTGAGTATAGAGTGGGTGCGAGAGTGACAGTGAGTGCAGAGTGAGTGCGAGAGTGACAGTGAGTGCAGAGTGAGTGCGAGAGTGACAGTGAGTGCAGAGTGAGTGCAGAGTGAGTGTGAGAGTGACTGAGTGCAGAGGGAGTGCCAGAGTGACGGTGAGTGCAGAATGAGTGCAGAGTGACAGTGAGTGCAGAGTGAGTGCGAGAGTGACAGTGAGTGCAGAGTGAGTGTGAGAGTGACTGTGAGTGCAGAGTGAGTGCAGAGTGAGTGCGAGAGTGACTGAGTGCAGAGGGAGTGCGAGAGTGACTGAGTGCAGAGTGAGTGCAGGGTGATTGCGAGAGTGACAGTGAGTGCAGAGTGAGTGAGAGAGTGACAGTGAGTGCAGAGTAAGTGCAAGAGTGACTGTGAGTGCAGAGTGAGTGCAGAGTGATTGTGAGAGTGACAGAGTGCAGAGTGAGTGCCGGAGTGACAGTGAGTGCAGAGTGAGTGCCAGAATGACAGTGAGTGCAGAGTGACAGTGAGTGCAGAGTGAGTGCAGAGTGACAGTGAGTGCGAGAGTGACTGTGAGTGCAGAGTGAGTGCCAGAGTGACTGTGAGTGCAGAGTGAGTGCCAGAGTGACTGTGAGTTTAGAGTGAGTGCCAGAGTGACTGTGAGTGCAGAGTGAGTGCAGAGTGAGTGCCAGAGTGACTGTGAGTGCAGTGAGTGCGAGAGTGACAGTGAGTGCAGAGTGAGTGCAAGAGTGACAGTGAGTGCAGAATGAGTGTGAGAGTGACAGTGAGAGTGCAGAGTGACAGTGAGTGCAGAGTGAGTGCAGAGTGACAGTGAGTGCAGAGTGAGTGCAGAGTGACAGTGAGTGCAGAGTGAGTGCAGTGACAGTGAATGCAGAGTGAGTGCGAGAGTGACAGTGAGTGCAGAGTGAGTGCGAGATTGACTGTTAGTGCAGAGTGAGTGCGAGAGTGACAAGGAGTGCAGAGTGAGTGCGAGAGTGACAGTGAGTGCAGAGTGAGTGCGAGAGTGACAGTGAGTGCAGAGTGAGTGCAGAGTGAGTGTGAGAGTGACTGTGAGTGCAGAGTGAGTGTGAGAGTGACTGAGTGCAGAGTGAGTGCCAGAGTGACAGTGAGTGCAGAGTGAGTGCCAGAGTGACAGTGAGTGCAGAGTGACAGTGAGTGCAGAGTGAGTGCAGAGTGACAGTGAGTGCACAGTGAGTGCAGAGTGAGTGCAAGAGTGACAGTGAGTGCAGAGTGAGTGCGAGAGTGACTGTGAGTGCAGAGTGAGTGCAGAGTGAGTGCGAGAGTGACTGTGAGTGCAGAGTGAGTGCAGAGTGAGTGCGAGAGTGACTGTGAGTGCAGAGTGAGTGCGAGAGTGACTGAGTGCAGAGTGAGTGCGAGAGTGACTGAGTGCAGAGTGAGTGCGAGAGTGACTGAGTGCAGAGTGAGTGCAGAGTGAGTGTGAGAGTGACAGTGAGTGCAGAGTGAGTGTGAGAGTGACAGTGAGTGCAGAGTAAGTTCGAGAGTGACTGTGAGTGCAGAGTGAGTGCAGAGTGAGTATGAGAGTGACAGTGAGTGCAGAGTGAGTGCGAGAGTGACAGTGAGTGCATAGTGAGCGCCAGAGTGACAGTGAGTGCAGAGTGAGTGCCAGAGTGACAGTGAGTGCAGAGTGACAGTGAGTGCAGAGTGACAGTGAGTGCAGAGGGAGTGCGAGAGTGACTGTGAGTGCAGAGTTAGAGCAGAGTGAGTACCAGAGTGACTGAGTGCAGAGTGAGTGCAGAGTGACTGTGACTGTGAGTGCAGAGTGAGTGCAGAGTGACTGTGAGTACAGAGTGAGTGTGTTGGACCCGGCCTCGTGGCGTGGTCCTACCCCTCCGCATGGTGGGCCCGGGACGACATCGGCCCTCCATCTACCCGCTGTCGCCTCCCCTGGCACTACTCTCCACGAACTCTCGACAAGAGCAACCATCCTGACAACCCGCGGCTCTCCCCCCTGGAACCCGGCGAACCCTACTCGTCCCCAACTCTGCAGTTCCGGCTACCACCCGGGACCACCCTTTCAGGCCCGACTCCATCTTCGGCCCATCACGTCCCGAGCACGTGGCCTTGGCCCGACACCGGCCACGGCCTTAGCGGAGCCCGACATCGAGGCACCAAGATCCACCCAGGTGGTAAAGTGGCCACTCGACAGATCTAGGAGGAGGGGAGTTTCGATGGCCCTCCAGCCGTCCCCGGACGCCTGGTATCGATCGCCCTCCGGCCTCCCTGGGCGCTGGCTCCACCCCCCTGCTGGGTGTCTGGACACACTCCTCCCGGCCCCTCTGACCCCCAGGCGCGAGGGTCCGGACATCAAAGGACTCCAGTCCTATATCTGGGCAAGGCCTGGATTGGGACAGCAGTTGTATCCTGGAGTTGACGCCCTGCTGACCTCGTCGCGGCTGATCCTAATAAGAACTCTCGTCCTTGGAACCTGGAACCTCGGAGCCCTGCTGAAGCTGTCACGGCCCGACATCGCTGAACCATCCTCGGAGCCCTGCTGACGCTGTCGCGGCCCGACATCGCTGAACCATCCTCGGAGCCCTGCTGACGCTGTCGCGGCCCGACATCGCTGAACCATCCTCAGAGCCCTGCTGACGCTGTCGCGGCCCGACATCGCTGAACCATCTTCGGAGCCCTGCTGACGCTGTCGCAGCTCCTTGTACCCCCCAGCTCGAGGATTGAGAGCTGTGCGCCGGGTATCCTAGTACCAGTTGGTACCCAGACTGTCCCGCTACCCCTTTTCCCCTGATACAGAGACTTTAAGGATCCCTCGATCCCTTTGTACGTATTGCTGCGAGAACTTGCCTTTATTCTTATATAAAGACTCTTAAGTATCTACTCTCGTGTGGTGTCCCTTTGTAGTGGTGTGTTTGCTCGTCAGGTACGATTGTACGAGAGGAACCTCGCCAAGGAGGCCTCTCGACGGCGCTCGGCCTATTCCATAAGGATTGGTGGGTCTCAGGGTAGCCAGTCAGACATCTTCTGTCTCCCCTGGGGTCGCCTTTCTAACATTGGTGGCAGCGGCGGGATCCGAGCCGACACAAATCGTACAGCGAGTAACTCGCCCACTACTAACGAAGACCCACAGCCACTATGACCACTAAAGAAGCCGGAACATCCCTACAGTTCCAAAAGGAACTATTGGAGGAGAACACCCATAAAGAACTCAAACAATTTTGCAAAGACTTAGGTATCGCTACCAGCGGACTAAGCACCAAAGAAGATTTTAAAGAAGCGCTACAAACCTGGGTGGAGGCTGAACCAACGCCACCCTAAACTGAAGGTGACACGGTCCCAGACGTGCCCCCGGGAACCATAACAGCCCCAGCGGTAGAAAGAACCACCAACAGAGACCCGGGCCTCTCCCACGAAGACGCCCAAGAGCGAGAGAGAAGCCGGATCCATGAGTTGGAGCACGCCCGACTCCGGCTGGACGGAGAACTCCAACTAGCGGAAAAGAAAATGGCCATCGAGCAACTCCGGCTGCAAGGAGACCTGGAGGAGAGACGGAGACAGAGAGAATTGGAAGAAAAGAAACTCATGTTTGAGCACGAGCGTGGCCTCAAAGAACTGGAGATCAAAGCCAAGAGCGAAGAAGCTGGCGCCGCTGTGAACCGAAGCCCCCCACCTCCTACCGACACGAAGGTCCACATTCCCAAGGATGTCGTCAAAGAGTACTATAAAAATGACAACATCCAGCAGTGGTTTAAGGCCTACGAAGTCGCCATGACCACGCACCGCATACCACGAAAAGATTGGGGTGCCGGTTTATGGGGGAAGTTCGTCAGCGAAGGAAGAGACACCCTGCTGGAACTGGCCGACGACGTGATGTCCTCCTATGATTACATGAAGGACGCCCTGTTCACCCGTTATGGTCTCACTCCTGAAAGGTACCGGCAGAGATTCCGAGACTGTAAAAAGATCCCCGGTACCACATGGGTGGAGTACGTAAACTTTTATAGCCGGGCCCTGGAAGGGTGGATCAAGGGCAGCAAGGTGTCCACCTACGAGCAGCTGTTCGACCTCATCGTATGGGAACACCTCTCCAACAACTGCTTTGTCGAGCTCCGACAGCATCTACTTGACAGCAAACTGACCGAGCCACGGAAACTCGCTGTTGAGGCCGATCGATGGGTGAGCACCCGGGTCCCCCGGGCCCCGATAGGAGAATCAGGACGGAACCCCCAGGGGCACCCCCGCCAGCGAGGCGGCGGAGGAGGCCAGAAAAGGAGCCAAGACTTCCCGTCTGCACCACCCCGGAGTCCGCCCCGGGGGTCGCCCCAGAATAACACTTCGCCAACCCTGATCAGAAGAGGGGCCCCCCAGCCCGGCCGGGGCCCCGCCCGATCATCACATGCCACAGATGCCAGCGACCAGGTCACTTTTCCAGTGACCCCCACGGCCCACTGAACCAGCGTACCGGCACCACCGGACCTCCAACCCGCCAGATCGCGGCCGCCGCCCTGGGGGAAGGAAGGGAAGAAGAAGAAGAGGCCTACAACGAGGACCAGACTGAGTGGGAGCCGGCCGCCATGGCACTAGTCTATCTAGGCGAAAGAGACATGATCCCCCGAGCTCCCCTCCCGAGCAACACCCAGAAATACCGTCAGTGGGTCAACATCAATGGGCGACGGACCGAAGCACTCCGTGACACTGGGGCTAGTGTGACGGCCGTCCGCTGCCACTTAGTGACCCCCGAACAGATCCTACCGAATGTGCTATGCCCTGTACTGGCTGCCGACAATTCCGAGACCCTGTGCCAGATGGCCCGAATCCCCTTCGAGTGGGGAGGAGTGTCGGGCACCCTTAAGGTGACCGTCCGGGACGACGCCCCCGTGGACTGCCTGCTCAGCAACGACCTCGAGACCTCCCCCTGGGCCCAAGTCGAGCGGCGAGAACACCTGGGGATGTTGGGACTACCCGAGTGGGTCTGCGCCACCACCCAATCCATGGCAGCCCGGGCCCCGGCGGCGACCGAGGCCGCCCCGACTGAAGAACAGGAATGGCCCGCGCCGCCGCCTCCCGCCGTCGAGAACGAAACCGACCCTGAGTCCGGGCCGCCGGGGCCCCACCGCGACGACCTCCCCGAGCTCGGTGACATCCCGAACTGGTCCAATGGCATTATGAAGGTGGTCCCACCCGAGAACAATTCCGGCAGGAACAGAAGACCTGCCCCTCCCTCGAGGGGACCCGGCAGCAAGCCGCCGCTCAAGCCGCTGGGGACACACTGGGGTCCCACTGGGTCTACTGGGACCACGACCTCCTATACAGCGAACAGAAATTGCCGAACTAGGGGCCAGCCGAGTGTTGGTGGTCCCCCTACGATTCAGAGACTTCCTCTTAAACCTGGCACACGACGTGCCCCTCGCCGGGCACCTGGGGCAGGACAAAACCTCCAGCCGCCTGGTGACCCATTTTTACTGGCCAAAAATGCGCAACGACGTGCACAATCACTGCAGAACCTGTCCGACCTGTCAAGCCAGCGGGAAGAGCGGGGGACGAGGCAAGGCCCCGCTCCAACCCTTTCCCGTGGTAACCACCCCCTTCGAGCGAGTGGGGATCGACATAGTGGGACCCCTGGACCCCCGCACCTCTCAAGGACACCGCTTCATCCTCGTCCTGGTGGACCATGCCACCCGCTACCCAGAAGCCATCACCCTCTGGACCATAACGGCCCCTGTGGTGGGCTGGGCGCTGATGGGGATCTTCTCTAGAGTAGGATTCCCCCGAGAGGTCGTGAGTGATCGGGGCACAAACTTTATATCCAAATATATGCGGTCCCTGTGGCAACAGTGCGGGGTCACATATAAGTTCACCACCCCGTATCACCCCCAAGGGAATGGACTTGTGGAGCGGTTTAACCGAACACTCAAGGGGATGATCAAGGGCCTGGAAGAGCCCCTATGCCGCAAATGAGACGTCCTGCTGCCCTGCCTCCTGTTTGCCTATCGGGAGGTGCCCCAGAAGTCCCTGGGGTTCAGCCCCTTTGAACTATTGTACGGACACCCTGTCCGAGGTCCCCTCAGCCTGGTCAAAGAAGGATGGGAGACCGATGTCCGAGATGCTCCGCCTGATGTCTACCGGTACCTACTGACCCTCCGCAACCAGACTCGGAAGTTCCGGGAACTTGTCGAGGCCAACCTTGAGGCCAGTCAGGAGGAGATGAAACGCTAGTATGACCAGAATGCCTCGTCCATCGAGTTTGAGCCGGGCCAACAGGTCTGGGTCATGTCCCCGGTCGAACCTTGTGCCCTCCAGGACAAATGGACGGGGCCCTTTAAAGTGGTGGAGCGCAAGAGCCCCGTCACCTATCTGGTGGACATGGAGTCCACCCGGAACCGCCTCCGGGTTCTACACGCCAACCGGCTCAAGCCTCACTTTGCCCGCACGGAGCTGAGCCTGCTGTTGGCTACGGATGACGGAGCCGAAGATGACGCCGAGCCCCTGCCCGACCTCATGAAGTGCTCCGAAAAGGACGGCTCTGTCGAGGGGATCCCCCTCTCCTCCGCCCTGACCCTCGAACAGCGCCAGGACTGCCGAAAACTGCTGAGACAATTCGCGGATCTGTTTTCACTCTCTCCCGGGGTCACCCAGTGGTGTGTCCACGATGTCGACACCGGGGACAGCCCACCCGTGCGACACCTGGCGTACCGAGTTCCCGACCGAGTTCGGGCCTGCATCCAGTCCGAAGTTGCTAAGATGCTAGCCCTAGGGGTGGTCGAACCCTCAGACAGTCCCTGGGCCAGTCCAGTTGTCCTGGTCCCTAAAGCCGCTGCCCCCGGCGCCCCCCCGGAACTCCGGTTTTGTGTCGACTACCGGGGGCTGAATGCCGTCACCAGGACCGATGCCCATCCCATCCCCCGGGCCGATGAACTGATCGATCGCCTGGGGGCCGCCGGATACCTCAGCACCTTCGACCTCACGGCCGGGTATTGGCAGATCGGCCTCACTCCTGGTGCCCAAGAGCGATATGCCTTCTCGACCCCCGATGGCCACTTCCAGTTCAAGGTGATGCCCTTCGGTATGAAAAACACCCCGGCCACCTTCCAGAGACTGGTGAATAGGGTGCTGGCGGGGCTAGAAGAATTAAGTACCGCATATCTGGACGATATTGCGGTGTACAGCCTCCACTGGAACGAGCACCTGACACACCTCTGGGAGGTCCTGACGGCCCTCCGACGGGCCGGATTGACAATAAAAGCCAGCAAGTGCCAGATAGGCCAAGGGTCTGTGACCTATCTGGGGCACCAAGTCGGGAGCGGCCAGGTAGCGCCCCTCCAACCAAAGATTGACGCCATCGTGGCCTGGGAGCCCCCGGTCACCCAGACAGCGGTCCGAGCCTTCCTGGGGCTCACTGGATACTACCGGCGCTTCATAAAAGACTATGGGAGCATTGTGGGGCCCCTCACTGAGCTGACCTCCAAAAAGCAACCACAGAAGGTACACTGGACCCCCGAGTGTCAAACGTCCTTCGAGACTCTGAAAACTGCCATGTGCACCGCCCCTGTGCTCCAAGCCCCCGACTACAGCCGAGAGTTTGTGGTCCAGACCGACGCCTCGGAGCACGGCATCGGGGGGGTCCTATCGCAAGTTGACCCCGAGGGAATTGACCATCCTGTGGCTTTCATCAGCCGCGCCTGCTGGCTAGAGAACAACGATGGAGCACCATCGAGAGAGAAGCCTTCGCCATCGTGTGGGCCCTAAAGAAACTCCGGCCCTACCTCTTCGGCACCCACTTCCGGGTCCAGACCGACCACCGGCCCCTGCGGTGGCTGATGCAGATGCGGGGTGAGAACCGGAAGCTGCTGCGATGGTCCATCTCCCTCCAAGGGATGGACTTCACTGTGGAGTATCGCCCTGGCAACGACCACGCCAACGCCGAAGGCCTGTCCCGCTTCTTCCGCCTCGGCGAGGAGACTCCCCAAGAAGATGGGTGACTCTCCCTGCCTTCAGCTGGAGGGGACGTGTGTTGGACCCGGCCTCGTGGCGTGGTCCTACCCCTCCCGCGAGGCGTGCCAGGGACGACATCGGCCCTCCATCGACCCGCTGTCGCCTCCCCTGGCACTACTCTCCACGAACTCTCGACAAGAGCAACCACCCTGACAACCCGCGTGTTGGACCCGGCCTCGTGGCGTGGTTCGCCTCTGTCCCGCCACACCCTGTGAGCGTAGGCCTGCACCCTGAGCCCCTGCGCAGCGTCCCCGTAAGAATAGCCTACCCCCAACAGCCTGGTCGTCTCACCCCCGATGAGCCCGGACCCCCGTAAATCCACGACCAGGCCGCATGTCCCCGTCCCGCTCCCGACTCCGAGCGCCTAGACCTGGCCTGCCCCACAAGGCCCGGACGCCATCTTCCCTTCCCGACATCCCTGTCTCCCTGGGCCTAGCGTGACCCCGGCCCCAGCGAAACCCAGACTCCAAAGGCGCGCCAGTCCTGGCTGGGGGGTAAAGCACTCCCCGAGTGAGATAAGCCAGAGAGTTTCGATGGCACCTCCGGCCTCCCCTGAGAGACTGGTTTCCGTCACACCTTCGGGCCTCCCCTGGGGCCCAGTTTCGATCGCACCTCTGGCCTCCCCGAGGGCGGGCTCCAGACCTGCTGGGCGTCTAGGAATTCCTGGACCCATCTTTCTAAGGATCAAAGAGCCAACCGCCGGACCTCGCCAACAACCAGCCCCCAGGGCTTGAGACATCCGCCTGCGAGTGTCCGGAGATCAAAGGGCAGAAGGACTATAACTGGGCCCGCCCGACATCTGGCGGGCAGTTGTATCTTGGACCTGAAGCCCTGCTGATCTGATCGCGGCTGACCCTAAGAAGACTCATCCTGAACCATCCGAGCCCTGCTGACGCTGTCACGGCTCAAGCTGAACTTTGACCATCGGAGCCCTGCTGACGCTGTCGCGGCTCAAGCTGAACTGTAACCCTCGGAGCCCTGCTGACGCTGTCGCGGCTCGTCCTCTTGTAACCATCGGAGCCCTGCTGACGCTGTCGCGGCTCGAGCGGAACGGAACCATCGGAGCCCTGCTGACGTTGTCGCGGCTCGACCTTTAAGACCATCCGAGCCCTGCGGACGCTGTCGCGGCTCCTCACGACCTTCTCCCGATCGAGCCCTGCTGACCTCGACGCGGCACAAGGAGTACTCTGGTCCGGCTGGACCATCGAGAGCACCATCACGACCGAGCCGACTCGACGTGGGCGAAGCAGCCAGTGCGACCATCATCCCGTACCCCCCGGCTCGAGGATTGAGAGCTGTGCGTAGGGTCCGCCTCGTACTGTACCAGAGACTAAAAGACTGTCCCGCTTCCCCCTTTCCGCATCCCCTACGATTTTGTGGTCCCTTGACCACTGTGTATATAAGAGTGCTCCCTTCGTTATTTGTTTATATAAAGATCTTGTTACTTCAACTCAACGGTGTGGTGTCTGTTCGTAGTATGGTGTGAGCTCAGTGGGTACGATCCTAGACCCGAAGTCCTCCCCAGTGAGGACCTCACGATAAGACTCGGCAAGTTCTGTGGGAGAGGTGGATCTTGGGGTACCCGGGTGAGCATAACCTGGCCCCCGGAGATCGCCCCTTCTAACATTGGTGGCAGCGTCGCGATAAGAACCCACGTCTAGGGATCGTACAGCACTGACACACTACCCGAACGAAGAACAACCATGAGCCTCACAAACGACGAGACCCCCTTCCAGATGGAGCGTCTGAAGGACTATTCGCACCGTGAGCTCAAGCAATTCTGCAAGGATCTCCATATCCCGTCAACGGGATTAAACACCAAAGAGGACTTTCAACAAGCACTAACCGCCTGGGTGGAGTCCGGAGCCCAACCTCCAGCACCGACAGAAGCCGAGGGAGGGGGAGCTCCCCTGATCGCAACCGACGCCCCAGAGCGAGAAAGAACCGAGTCCCCGACGCGGACTCGCAACACGGAGAGAGGTCTGTCTCTCGAAGAGATGACTGACCGAGAACGCGACCGGAGCCACGAGCTAGAACTAGCCCGTTTGAAGATGGAAGGAGAACTCAAGCTGGCCGAAAAGAAGCTAGCCATCGAGCAGCTGCGGCTGCAAGGAGAACTAGAGGAGAAGAAGCTCCAGCGAGAACATGACGGAAAGAAGCTCCAGCTGGAGCACGAGCGCAGTGTGCTGGAAATAGAACTAAAGGCCCGGAACGAAAACAACAAAACAGCAGCGACCCGAGAGGCCGTCCCCCCGGTGGAACCAAAGGTCCACATCCCCAAGGATGTGGTCAAAGAATATTATAAAAACGATGACATCCAGCAATGGTTCAAGGCCTACGAGGTCGCCATGACCTTGCACCGAGTTCCGCAGAAAGATTGGGGAGCCGGGCTGTGGGGGCGATTCCTGAGCGAGGGGAGAGACACCCTACTCGACCTACCGTCTGCCGAACAGACCTCCTACAGCCATATGAAGGACGCCCTCCTCACCCGGTACGGGCTTACCCCCGAAATGTACCGTCAACGCTTTAGAGACTGCAAGAAGATCCCCGACACCACATGGGTGGAATACGTCAACTTCTACACTCGAGCCCTAGAAGGGTGGATCAGGGGCAGCAAAGTATCCACTTTCGAGGGGCTCATTGACATCATTGCCTACGAACATTTGTCTCTGAACTGCTTTGTGGAGCTCCGACAGCACCTCCTGGACAGCAAGCTGGCTGACCCCCGGAAGCTGGCTGTCGAAGCCGATCGCTGGGTGAGCACCAGAGTCCCCCAGGGGCCCGGGGGAGACTCTGGCCGAAATGAACAGGGATCTTCCCGCCAGAGGGGAGGGGGGAACCAGAATAGACAGAGGGGGTCCCAGGGAGGAGCCCCGCGCAGTCCCCCTAGAAACCAGCCCAACTCCTCGCCTCCCGCAGCGCGCGCAGGGTTTCCCCCAGCCAAACCACGGCCCCGAGTCAGCCAAGCCTGCTTCCATTGTCAGCAGCCAGGGCATTATGCCAATGACCCCCGATGCCTGTTGTTCAAGAAGCCTGCCGCTGCAGGGCCCCCAGCGCGCCACATCACCTCAGTAGCCTTAGAAGAAGAGGAGGGAGTAGAGGAGTTCGAGGGAACTGACCCCGCGGCGATGATGTTAGTCTCCCTGGGTAATAGGGAGATGGTCCCAGGAGCCCCCGTACCCGACAATACCGAGAAGTACCGACAGCAGGTGACTGTCAATGGCCATCACATAGGGGCGCTCCGAGACACTGGGGCCAGTATAACCGCCGTCAAACGGCACCTAGTCACCGAAGCCCAGATCGTTCCCCACATCTCCTGCAGGGTGATCGCAGCTGATAACTCCGTCCGCACCTGCCGGATAGCGCAAGTCCCGTTCGAATGGGGAGGCGTCTCTGGAGAGTTATGAGTGGCGGTCCGCTCCGACATGCCTGTGGACTGCCTGCTCGGCAACGATCTAGAGAGCTCCCCCTGGCAGCGGGTTGAGAAAAGGACCCACCTGGAGATGGTGGGCCTGCCCGAATGGGCCTGTGTGAGCACCCGGTCGATGGCCGCCCGGAGAGCCACCTCCGAAGGGGCGACCGTAGAGGCGGCACCAGCGACCCCAGAGGACCCCGAGGTCCTTGAACCGTCTGAGACCCCTGAGCTGTTCCCCGAAGAGAGCTTCCCCCCCGAAGCAGGTCCCCTCGGCCCTGGCGCCGAACCGACCCCGTGCCCGGACGACCTGACCGAGCTGGCCCAGTGGCGCCAGGAAGGAGGACCGTCCCGGGAAGAATTCTGCCTAGAGCAGACCTCCTGTCCGTCCTTGGTCGGGCCGCGGCAGCAGGCCGCCGCCCAGGCCGCCGGTGACCAGTCCGGCTCCCACTTGGTATATTGGGAAAACGGCCTCTTATATAGCGAGCAAAAGTCCGCCGAGCTAGGGTCGGGCCGGGTGCTGGTGGTACCCCTACGCTTCCGCAATTTTCTCCTCAACCTGGCCCATTACGTACCCCTGGCGGGACACTTGGGACAGGATAAAACGTACCATCGCCTGGTCACTCACTTCTACTGGCCGGGCATGCGCTCCGATGTGGAGGCCCACTGTAAGTCCTGCCCCACGTGTCAGTCCAGCGGAAAGAGCGGCGGGAGGCGCAAGGCTCCCCTCCAACCCTTCCCCGTGGTCAGTACCCCCTTTGAGAGGGTGGGAATCGACATCGTGGGTCCCCTTAACCCCCGGACCTCCCTGGGACATCGTTTTATCCTTGTCTTGGTAGACCATGCCACCCGCTACCCCGAAGCCATTCCCCTCCGAACGGTGACCGCCCCCGTGGTGGGGCGGGCCCTCATGGGGATCTTCTCTAGGGTAGGATTCCCCCGAGAGGTCGTCAGCGACCGAGGGACGAACTTCATCTCAAAATACATGAAGTCCCTCTGGCAGCAATGTGGGGTGACCTACAAGTTCACCACCCCCTATCACCCTCAGGGGAACGGTCTGGTGGAACGCTTCAACCGGACCCTCAAAGGGATGATCATGGGTCTCGAAGAGCCCCTGAGGCGTAAGTGGGACGTCCTCCTCCCCTGTCTCCTCTTTGCGTACCGTGAAGTCCCCCAGAAGTCACTGGGGTTCAGCCCCTTCGAGCTGCTCTATGGGCACCCCGTCCGGGGGCCCCTCACCCTGGTCAAGGAGGGGTGGGAGACGGCGGCCCCCGAGCCCTCTCCCGATGTGTTTCAATACATCCTAGCCCTCCGGAACCAGACGAGGAAGTTCCGAGAACTGGCCGAGGCCAACCTCGAGGCCAGTCAAGGAGAGATGAAACGGTGGTACGACCAGAATGCCACTCTGGTCGAGTTTCAGCCCGGACAGCGGGTCTGGGTGATGGCCCCCGTGGAGCCCTGTGCCCTACAAGACAAGTGGACAGGGCCCTTCAAGGTGGTAGAACGCAAAAGTCAGGTGACCTACCTCATCGACGTAGAGTCCCCCAGGAACCCCTTGCGGGTCCTTCATGTGAACCGCCTCAAGCCCCACTTTGCCCGGTCCGAGTTGAGCTTGCTCCTCGCCACGGACGATGGGGAGGAAGAAGAAACGGAGCCTCTCCCCGATGTCCTGTCTGTGAAAGAGAAAGATGGCTCCGTAGAGGGAGTGCGTCTCTCCTCATCCCTCTCCCCCGAGCAGCGCGAGGACTGTCGCCAGCTGTTGGGACAGTTCTCGGACCTCTTCTCCCTCACCCCCGGCGTCACCAGCTGGTGCGTCCACGACGTGGACACCGGGGACAGCCCTCCGGTACGGCACAGAGCCTACCGCGTCCCTGACCGAGTCCGGGCGTGCATCAAGGCCGAGGTATCGAAGATGTTAGCCCTCGGGGTGGTCGAAGCCTCTGACAGCCCATGGGCTAGCCCCGTGGTCCTGGTTCCGAAGGCAGCCGCCCCCGGTGCCGCTCCTGAGCTGAGGTTCTGCGTTGACTACCGAGGGCTCAACGCAGTCACCAGAACCGATGCTCACCCCATCCCCGAGCCGACGAGCTGATCGATCGCCTCGGGGCGGCTCGCTTCCTAAGCACGTTCGACCTGACCAGTGGATACTGGCAGATCGCCCTCACCGAGGGAGCTAAGGAAAGATCCGCTTTTTCCACCCCAGATGGTCACTACCATTTCCGGGTGATGCCCTTCGGGATGAAGAACGCCCCCGCCACCTTCCAGAGGCTGGTTAACCAGGTACTGGCGGGGTTGGAAGAGTTCAGCGCGGCGTATCTGGACGATATCGCCGTCTACAGTTCCCACTGGCCCGAGCACCTCCAGCACCTCTGGGCGGTGCTGACTGCCCTGAGGCAGGCTGGTCTCACCATTAAGGCCAGCAAATGCCAGATCGGACAAGGGTCCGTGGTCTACCTCGGGCACCAGGTCGGAAGCGGCCTCATAGCCCCCCTCCAGCCCAAGATCGATGCCATCGTGGCCTGGGAGGCCCCCACGACCCAGACGGAAGTGCGGGCGTTCCTAGGGCTCACGGGGTACTAACGCCGGTTCATTAAGAATTACGGCAGCATCGTGGCTCCCCTCACGGAGTTAACCTCCAAAAACCAGCCGAAGAAAGTCAGCTGGACACCCACCTGCCAAGAGGCGTTCGAAACCTTGAAAGACGCCATGTGCACTGCCCCCATCCTACAAGCCCCCGACTACTCACGAGAGTTTGTAGTCCAGACGGACGCGTCGGAGCATGGCATCGGAGCCGTCCTGTCCCAGGTGAGCGAGAACGGCCTGGACCAACCAGTGGCATTCATTAGCCGGAGGCTACTCCCTCGAGAGCAAAGGTGGAGCACCATCGAGCGGGAGGCCTTCGCGGTGGTTTGGGCCCTGAAGAAGCTGAGGCCCTACCTGTTCGGTACTCACTTCCGGGTCCAGACCGACCACCGACCCCTCCGGTGGCTAATGCAGATGAGAGGGGAGAATCCCAAATTGCTGCGCTGGTCCATCTCACTCCAGGGGATGGACTTCACTGTTGAGCACCGGCCTGGCTCTGACCACGCCAACGCAGACGGCCTGTCCAGGTTCTTCCGCCTCAGCGAAGAGAACCCCCAAGAGGATGGGTAGTTCTCCCCGCCTTCAGCTGGGGGGGACGCGTGTTGGACCCGGCCTCGTGGCGTGGTTCGCCTCTGTCCCGCCACACCCTGTGAGCGTAGGCCTGCACCCTGAGCCCCTGCGCAGCGTCCCCGTAAGAATAGCCTACCCCCAACAGCCTGGTCGTCTCACCCCCGATGAGCCCGAACCCCCGTAAATCCACGACCAGGCCGCATGTCCCCGTCCCGCTCCCGACTCCGAGCGCCTAGACCTGGCCTGCCCCACAAGGCCCGGACGCCATCTTCCCTTCCCGACATCCCTGTCTCCCTGGGCCTAGCGTGACCCCGGCCCCAGCGAAACCCAGACTCCAAAGGCGCGCCAGTCCTGGCTGGGGGGTAAAGCACTCCCCGAGTGAGATAAGCCAGAGAGTTTCGATGGCACCTCCGGCCTCCCCTGAGAGACTGGTTTCCGTCACACCTTCGGGCCTCCCCTGGGGCCCAGTTTCGATCGCACCTCTGGCCTCCCCGAGGGCGGGCTCCAGACCTGCTGGGCGTCTGGGAATTCCTGGACCCATCTTTCTAAGGATCAAAGAGCCAACCGCCGGACCTCGCCAACGACCAGCCCCCAGGGCTTGAGACCTCCGCCTGCGAGTGTCTGGAGATCAAAGGGCAGAAGGACTATAACTGGGCCCGCCCGACATCTGGCGGGCAGTTGTATCTTGGACCTGAAGCCCTGCTGATCTGATCGCGGCTGACCCTAAGAAGACTCATCCTGAACCATCCGAGCCCTGCTGACGCTGTTGCGGCTCAAGCTGAACTTTGACCATCGGAGCCCTGCTGACGCTGTCGCGGCTCAAGCTGAACTGTAACCCTTGGAGCCCTGCTGACGCTGTCGCGGCTCGTCCTCTTGTAACCATCGGAGCCCTGCTGACGCTGTCGCGGCTCGAGCGGAACGGAACCATCGGAGCCCTGCTGACGTTGACGCGGCTCGACCTTTAAGACCATCCGAGCCCTGCGGACGCTGTCGAGGCTCCTCACGACCTTCTCCCGATCGAGCCCTGCTGACCTCGACGCGGCACAAGGAGTACTCTGGTCCGGCTGGACCATCGAGAGCACCATCACGACCGAGCCGACTCGACGTGGGCGAAGCAGCCAGTGCGACCATCATCCCGTACCCCCCGGCTCGAGGATTGAGAGCTGTGCGTAGGGTCCGCCTCGTACTGTACCAGAGACTAAAAGACTGTCCCGCTTCCCCCTTTCCGCATCCCCTACGATTTTGTGGTCCCTTGACCACTGTGTATATAAGAGTGCTCCCTTCGTTATTTGTTTATATAAAGATCTTGTTACTTCAACTCAACGGTGTGGTGTCTGTTCGTAGTATGGTGTGAGCTCAGTGGGTACGATCCTAGACCCGAAGTCCTCCCCGGTGAGGACCTCACGATAAGACTCGGCAAGTTCTGTGGGAGAGGTGGATCTTGGGGTACCCGGGTGAGCATAACCTGGCCCCCGGAGATCGCCCCTTCTAACACCGCGGCTCTCCCCCCTGGAACCCGGCGAACCCTACTCGCCCCCAACTCTGCAGTTCCGGCTACCACCCCGGACCACCCTTTCAGGCCCGACTCCATCTTGGGCCCATCACGTCCCGAGCACGTGGCCTCGGCCCGACCCCGGCCACGGCCTTAGCCGAGCCCGAAATCGAGGCACCAAGATCCACCCAGGTGGTAGAGTGGCCACTCGACAGATCTAGGAGGAGGGGAGTTTCGATGGCCCTCCAGCCATCCCCGGACGCCTGGTATTGATCGCTGTTGGACAGGCCTCGCAGCCGGGCCGTCCCCCCTCCGCACAACAGGGCCCGGACCCCGGCTCTCCCTGAATCCCCAGCAAGAGCCACCCCGGCAACCCCCCGAGGTAACCCACAACCCGTCCACAACGGGACTCCAGCTCCTGAACCCTCCCGTACCGGCTGGCCCTGGTCCCCGTCAGCACCATGACCCCGGCCCGGCAGCCATCTTTGGACACTACAGCACGAGGCCACGTGGCCTCGACTCGACCCCAACCCTGGGCCTGGCCAGGCCCCGACATCGAGGCACCAACCTCCACACAGGAGGTAAAGAGACCACTTGGCAGGTCAATGAAAGAAGGAGGCGTCAACGGCTCTCCTCCGCCAGGTGTCGATCACCCCCGGCCTCCCTGGGCGCTGGCTCCACCCCCCTGCTGGGTGTCGGGACTCCCTCATTCCGGACCGCCCGACCTCCAGGCGCGAGGGTCCGGACATCAAAGGGGACCAGACCTATAACTGGGGCAGCCCCAGACCAGGAAGGCAGTTGTATCCTGGAGTCGAGAGACACCGAGAAGAACTCATCCTTGACGGACTGCTGGCGCCGCCGCAGCCCTGCCCTGTGAACCCTTCGTCTTGGCCTGCTGGCGCTGCCGCGGCCCTCCGCCTCGTGAAGCCATCATCTTGGCCTGCTGGCGCGGCCCTCTGCAACGTGAACCATCATCTTGGCCTGCTGGCGCTGCCGCGGCCCTCTGCAACGTGAACCATCATCTTGGCCTGCTGGCGCTGCCGCGGCCCTCCGCCTCGTGAAGCCATCATCTTGGCCTGCTGGCGCTGCCGCGGCCCTCTGCAACGCGAACCATCATCTTGGCCTGCTGGCGCTGCCACGGCCCTCTGCAACGTGAACCATCATCTTGGCCTGCTGGCGCTGCCGCGGCCCTCTGCAACGTGAACCATCATCTTGGCCTGCTGGCGCTGCCGCGGCCCTCTGCCATTTGAACCATCGCCTCGGCCTGCTGGCGCTGCCGCGGCCCCTTCGTTGTAGACCTTCCTCCTAGCCGGCTGGCGCTGCCACGGCCCGACCTTGCAGACTCCTAAGCTCGAGGATTGTGAGCTTCCCTCCTGCCACCCCCTGTACCGATCCGGTACCAAGACTGTCCCGCTACCCCCTTTCCCTACAGAGACTAGAATTGAGAGGACCCTCGAGTCCTGAATCTCCTGTACCGCTGATAACCTTGCCGCAAGAACCCTATATAAAGAGTGTTGATCTCATCCTTGTGTGGTGTCTATCTGTGGGGAGGGAAGTGACTTGTCTGTACGATCGCCGAAGGCGGCCCTCATCGGAGGCCTCTCCCCCAGTATTCGGCCGACCCTCCGGGTCCCTGTCTAACATTGGTGGCCAGCGGCGCGATCCGAACCTACGCATAATCGTACAGAGGGTCACTCGCCCCACGACACACAACCACCATGACAACAAAAGAGAGCGGAACAACGGAAAAATTCCAGATGGAAAAGCTAGAAGAATACAACCACAGAGAACTGAAACAATTTTGCATAGAATTAGGCATTTCAACCACAGGACTGAGCACGAAAGAGGACTTCAAACGAGCCCTGGAATCTTGGGCGGAGACGGGTACGACCGTACCCCAAACACGAAGCCACGAGACACCCGAAACAAGGCCCACGCCGACGGAAGAAAGAAGATCGGGTCTCTCCCCAGAAGAGGTCCGGGAACGGGAAAAAAGCACGCTCCATGAATTAGAACTGGCACGACTTCACTTAGATGGAGAGCTCAAATTGGCGGAACAAAAAATAACGTTGGAACACTTACGGCTCCGAGAGGAGCGAGAAGAGAAACAAAGGCAGAGAGAGCTAGAAGAGAAGAAGCTAGCCTACGAACATGAGCGCAACCTCAAAGAACTAGAGATTTGGAAGCAGAACAAGGAGCTCGGGGTCCCCGAGCGCACGAACACTCCTGCCCCTACAGACCCCAAGGTCCACATACCCAAGGATGTCGTCAGAGAATACTACAAGAACGATGATATCCAGCAATGGTTCAAAGCGTACGAGGTAGCCATGACCTCCCACCGGATTCCCCGGAGCGACTGGGGAGCCGGGTTATGGGGGAGGTTTGTCAACGAAGGGCCAGACGCCCTGCTGCAACTCCCGGACCATCTGATGACATCCTACGACCACATGAAAGCCGCCCTCCTCACTCGATACGGACTCACACCCGAGATGTACCGCCAGCGGTTCCGCGACTGCAAACGGATCCCGGGTACAACTTTGGTGGAGTACGTGAACTTCTTTAGCCGGGCCTTCGAGGGGTGGATCAAGGGCAGCAACGTGACCACCTACGAGCAGCTCTTTGACCTTATTGTGTGGGAGCACCTTTCTAACAACTGCTTCATCGAACTCAGGCAGCACCTCCTGGACAGTAAACTAACGGAACCTTGGCAACTCGCCGCTGAAGCTGACCGATGGGAAAGCACCCGAGTTGGCCGAAACGGACCCAGCGAACCGAACAGAACTGCCCAAGGGCCCCATCGCCCCCGTGGAGGAGGAGGCCAGGGTCGGGGTAGGGACACCGGCCCGGTGACTCCCGCAAGCAATCCCCCGCCCCCGGCCGGCAGGGGAAACCCCCCGATGCGACCAGGCTTCCGAGCCAACATTACTTGCCACCGATGCCAGCGACCCGGCCACTACGCCAATGATCCCAACTGCCCAAAGAACCCGAACACTATACCCCGCCAGGTCGCTGCTGCAGCCCTGGGGGAAGAGCAAACCCCAGAAGACCAAGAAGAGTACGAAACCGACCAGCCTGAGTGGGAACCGGCCGCCATGTCCCTGGTTTGCTTAGGGGAACGAGACCTGATCCCTCGGGCCCCCCTTCCCGCCAACACGCAGAAGTACAGCCAGTGGGTCAACATTAATGGCCGCCGGGCTGAAGCCCTCCGCGACACCGGGGCCAGTGTGACCGCGGTCCGCTGTCATCTGGTGGCCCCGGACCAGATCTTGCCGAACATTCTTTGCCCTGTCCGGTCGGCCGACAACTCAGAAAGTCTATGTCAAATGGCCTACGTCCCCTTCGAATGGGGAGGAGTATCAGGGATGCTGAAAGTGACTGTCCGCGATGATGCCCCCGTGGATTGCCTCCTGGGGAACGATCTCGAAAGTTCTCCCTGGGCAGCAGTCGAACGGAGAGAGCACCTGGGGATGCTGGGCCTCCCCGAATGGGTCTGTGCCACGACCCGGTCCATGACCGCCGTGCCGTCCCCAGTCCAGAGGAACCCGAGTGGCCGGAGCCTCCTCCTGCGATCGTCCCAGAGGAGGCCACCCCAGAAGCAAGTCCCCCAGCCCAAACCGAAGAAGGACCCGGTCGGCTCCAGGACCTCCCCGACCTGGCCCAGTGGCGTCAAGAGGGGGGTCCCACCCAGGAACAATTCCGACAAGAACAAAGAACCTGTCCCTCCCTCGAGGGTCTCCGGCAGCAAGCCCTTGCCCAGAGCGCAGGGGACACCTCGGGGGCCCACTGGATCTACTGGGACAATGACCTGCTATACAGTGAGCAAAGGATTGCAGAACTGGGGGCCAGTCGGGTGCTGGTGGTGCCCCTCCGCTTCAGAGATTTCCTCTTGAACTTAGCCCACGATGTACCCCTTGCCGGACACCTGGGACAGGACAAAACGTACGACCGCCTGGTGACCCACTTTTACTGGCCCCGAATGCGAAAGGATGTCACCAACCACTGCAAGGCCTGCCCCACCTGCCCGGCCAGCGGAAAAAGTGGCCGAAAAACCAAAGCACCCTTGCAGACTTTTCCCGTCGTCAACACCCCGTTCGAACGGGTGGGAATAGACATTGTGGGGCCCCTGGACCCCCGAACAGCCCAAGGACACCGGTTCATCCTGGTCCTGGTGGACCACGCCACCCGCTATCCCGAGGCCATCCCTCTTCGAACCGTGACGGCGCCTGTGGTAGGCCGAGCCCTGATGGGGATCTTCTCCCGGGTGGGCTTTCCCCGGGAGGTCGTCAGCGACAGGGGCACGAACTTCATCTCGAAATACATGAAGTCTCTCTGGCAACAGTGCGGGGTCACCTACAAATTCACGACCCCCTATCACCCGCAAGGAAATGGATTGGTCGAGCGGTTTAACCGCACTCTCAAAGGAATGATCATGGGCCTAGAAGAGCCCCTCCGTCGCCAGTGGGACGTGCTACTCCCGTGCCTCCTGTTCGCCTACCGAGAGGTCCCTCAAAAATCCCTAGGCTTCAGCCCATTTGAACTCCTGTACGGGCACCCCGTCCGGGGTCCCCTCAGCCTAGTCAAAGAAGGTTGGGAGAGGCCCCCCCAGAAAACTCCCCCGGATGTATACAAATATCTCTTGGCCCTTCGCAACCAGACCCGGCGATTCAGGGAGATCGCCAAAGTCAACCTTGAAGCCAGTCAGGAAGACATGAAGAAATGGTATGATCAGCACGCCTCCTCCCTCGAGTTCGAGCCGGGACAGCAGGTCTGGGTGATGTCCCCGGTTGAACCCTGTGCCCTACAGGACAAATGGTCCGGACCCTTCAAGGTGATCGAACGCAAGGGGCCCGTCACCTACTTAATCGACATGGAAACTTCCCGGAACCCCCTACGGGTCCTCCCCGCCAACAGACTCAAGCCCCATTTTGTACGCTCAGAACTCAGCCTCCTGATGGCTACCGATAATGGGACGGAAGAAGACTCCGAGCCCCTTCCGGACCTGCTGAGGACCCTCGAGCAGGATGGCTCCGTGGAAGGGGTCAGACTCTCCGAGGCCTTGTCCTCGGAGCAACGCCAAGACTGTCAAGCTCTCCTGACACGATTCGCATCCTTGTTCTCTCTCACCCCTGGGGTCACCCCCTGGTGCCTTCACGATGTGGACACCGGGGACAGCCCCCCTATTCGCCACAGGGCGTACCGCGTACCAGATCGGGTGCGCGCCTGCATCCAGACCGAGGTGTCCAAGATGCTGACACTGGGAGTGATCGAACCCTCTGACAGCCCCTGGGCCAGCCCAGTCGTCCTGGTCCCCAAGGCCGCCGCCCCGGGCGTTGCCCCTGAGCTCCGGTTCTGTGTGGACTACCGGGGACTGAATGCCGTTACCAGGACCGACGCTCACCCCATCCCCCGGGCAGATGAGCTAATTGACCGTATGGGGGCCGCCCGCTACCTGAGCATCTTCGATTTAACAGCGGGCTACTGGCAAATCGGCCTCACCCCCAGGGCCCAAGAACGATCCGCCTTCTCTACCCCGGACGGTCACTACCACTTCAGGGTGATGCCATTCGGCATGAAAAACGCTCCGGCAACATTCAACGACTCGTGAGCCAGGTACTGGCGGGCCTCGAAGAATTCAGCGCCGCCTACCTGGACGACATCGCTGTGTACAGTCACCACTGGACCGACCACCTCCGCCACCTGCGGGAAGTTCTACACGCCCTCCAGCAGGCCGGGCTCACCATCAAGGCCAGCAAATGTCAGGTCGGCCAAGGGTCCGTGACTTACCTAGGACACCAAGTGGGAAGCGGTCTGGTGGCCCCCCTCCAGCTCAAGATCGCTGCCATCCAAGCCTGGCAACCCCCTACGACCCAAACCGAGGTCCGGGCCTTCCTGGGACTCACCGGGTACTACCGGCGGTTTGTGAAGGACTATGGCAGCATCGTGGGCCCCTCACGGAGCTCACATCCAAGAAGAACCCCAAAACAGTCAACTGGACTCCGGACTGCCAATCGGCCTTCGAGAAGCTGAAGGCCGCCATGTGCACTGCCCCCGTGCTCCAGGCTCCCGACTACGGCCGGGAATTCATCGTACAGACGGACGCCTCCGATCATGGCGTGGGGGCCGTCCTCTCCCAACTCAACACCGACGGAGTCGATCAGCCAGTGGCATTCATCAGCCGACGCCTGCTGGCCCGGGAACAGCGCTGGAGCACCATCGAGAGGGAGGCCTTCGCCGTAGTATGGGCCCTCAAGAAGCTCCGGCCCTACCTCTTCGGCACCCACTTTCGGGTGCAGACAGACCACCGACCCCTGCAATGGCTGATGCAGATGCGGGGGGAAAACCCGAAACTATTGCGCTGGTCCATCTCCCTACAGGGGATGGACTTCACTGTGGAGCATCGTCCAGGCCAGGACCACGCCAACGCAGACGGCCTGTCACGCTTTTTCCGCCTCGGCGAGGAGAGTCCCCAAGAGGATGGCTGACTCTCCCTGCCTTCAGCTGGGGGGGACGCATGTTGGACAGGCCTCTTAGCCGGGCCGTCCCCCCTCCGCACAACAGGGCCCGGACCCCGGCTCTCCCTGAATCCCCAGCAAGAGCCACCCCGGCAACCCCCCGAGGTAACCCACAACCCGTCCACAACGGGACTCCAGCTCCTGAACCCTCCCGTACCGGCTGCCCCTGGTCCCCGTCAGCACCATGGCCCTGGCCCGGCAGCCATCTTTGGACACTACAGCACGAGGCCACGTGGCCTCGACTCGACCCCAACCCTGGGCCTGGCCAGGCCCCGACATCGAGGCACCAACCTCCACACAGGAGGTAAAGAGACCACTTGGCAGGTCAATGAAAGAAGGAGGCGTCAACGGCTCTCCTCCGCCAGGTGTCGATCACCCCCGGCCTCCCTGGGCGCTGACTCCACCCCCCTGCTGGGTGTCGGGACTCCCTCATTCCGGACCACCCGACCTCCAGGCGCGAGGGTCCGGACATCAAAGGGGACCAGACCTATAACTGGGGCAGCCCCAGACCAGGAAGGCAGTTGTATCCTGGAGTCGAGAGACACCGAGAAGAACTCATCCTTGACGGACTGCTGGCGCCGCCGCAGCCCTGCCCTGTGAACCCTTCGTCTTGGCCTGCTGGAGTGCCGCAGCCCTCCGCCTCGTGAAGCCATCATCTTGGCCTGCTGGCGCTGCCGCGGCCCTCTGCAACGTGAACCATCATCTTGGCCTGCTGGCGTGGCCGCGGCCCTCCGCCTCGTGAAGCCATCATCTTGGCCTGCTGGCGCTGCCGTGGCCCTCTGCAACGTGAACCATCATCTTGGCCTGCTGGCGCTGCCGCGGCCCTCTGCAACGTGAACCATCATCTTGGCCTGCTGGCGCTGCCGCGGCCCTCTGCCATTTGAACCATTGCCTCGGCCTGCTGGCGCTGCCGCGGCCCCTTCATTGTAGACCTTCCTCCTAGCCGGCTGGCGCTGCCGCGGCCCGACCTTGCAGACTCCTAAGCTCGAGGATTGTGAGCTTCCCTCCTGCCACCCCCTGTACCGATCCGGTACCAAGACTGTCCCGCTACCCCCTTTCCCTACAGAGACTAGAATTGAGAGGACCCTCGAGTCCTGAATCTCCTGTACCGCTGATAACCTTGCCGCAAGAACCCTATATAAAGAGTGTTGATCTCATCCTTGTGTGGTGTCTATCTGTGGGGAGGGAAGTGACTTGTCTGTACGATCGCCGGAGACGGCCCTCATCGGAGGCCTCTCCCCCAGTATTCGGCCGACCATCCGGGTCCCCGTCTAACAATCGCCCTCCGGCCTCCCTGGGCACTGGCTCCACCCCCCTGCTGGGTGTCTGGACACACTCCTCCCGGCCCCTCTGACCCCCAGGTGCGAGGGTCCGGACATCAAAGGACTCCCGTCCTATATCTGGGCAAGGCCTGGATTGGGACAGCAGTTGTATCTTGGAGTTGACGCCCTGCTGACCTCGTCGCGGCTGATCCTAATAAGAATTCTCGTCCTTGGAACCTGGAACCTCGGAGCCCTGCTGACGCTGTCGTGGCCCGACATCGCTGAACCATCCTCGGAGCCCTGCTGACGCTGTCTCGGCCCGACATCGCTGAACCATCCTCGGAGCCCTGCTGACGCTGTCGCGGCCCGACATCGCTGAACCATCCTCGGAGCCCTGCTGACGCTGTCGCGGCCCGACATCGCTGAACCATCTTCGGAGCCCTGCGGACGCTGTCGCGGCCTGACATCGCTGAACCGTCCTCGGAGCCCTGCTGAGGCTGTCGCGGCTCCTTGTACCCCCCAGCTCGAGGATTGAGAGCTGTGCGCCGGGTATCCTAGTACCAGTTGGTACCCAGACTGTCCCGCTACCCTTTTCCCCTGATACCGAGACTTTAAGGATCCCTCGATCCCTTTGTACGTATTGCTGCGAGAACTTGCCTTTATTCTTATATAAAGACTCTTAAGTATCTACTCTCGTGTGGTGTCCCTTTGTAGTGGTGTGTTTGCTCGTCAGGTACGATTGTACGAGAGGAACCTCGCCAAGGAGGCCTCTCGACAGCGCTCGGCCTATTCCATAAGGATTGGTGGGTCTCAGGGTAGCCAGTCAGACATCTTCTGTCTCCCCTGGGGTCGCCTTTCTAACAGAGTGCCAGAGTGACTGTGAGTGCAGAGTGAGTGCAGAGTGAGTGCGAGAGTGACTGTGGGTGCAGAGTGAGTGCAGAGTGAGTTTGAGAGTGGCTGTGAGTGCAGTGAGTGCGAGAGTGACATTGAGTGCAGAGTGAGTGTGAGAGTGACAGTGAGAATGCAGAGTGACAGTGAGTGCAGAGTGAGTGCAGAGTGACAGTGAGTGCAGAGTGAGTGCAGAGTGACAATGAGTGCAGAGTGAGTGCAGTGACAGTGAGTGCAGCGTGAGTGCAGAGTGAGTGCGAGAGTGACAGTGAGTGCAGAGTGAGTTTGAGAGTGACTATGAGTGCAGAGTGAGTGCAGAGTGAGTGCGAGAGTAACAGTGAGTGCAGAGTGAATGCGAGAGTGACTGTGAGTGCAGAGTGAGTGTGAGAGTGACTGAGTGCAGAGTGAGTGCCAGAGTGACAGTGAGTGCAGAGTGAGTGCCAGAGTGACAGTGAGTGCAGAGTGAGTGCAGAGTAACAGTGAGTGCAGAGTGACAGTGAGTGCAGAGTGAGTGCAGAGTGACAGTGAGTGCAGAATGAGTGCGAGAGTGACTGTGAGTGCAGAGTGAGTGCGAGAGTGACTGTGAGTGCAGAGTGAGTGCAGAGTGAGTGCGAGAGTGACTGAGTGCAGAGTGGGTGCAGAGTGAGTGCGAGAGTGACTGTGAGTGCAGAGTGAGTGCGAGAGTGACTGTGAGTGCAGAGTGAGTGCAGAGTGAGTGCGAGAGTGACAGTGAGTGCAGAGTGAGTGCGAGAGTGACTGTGAGTGCAGAGTGAGTGTGAGAGTGACTGAGTGCAGAGTGAGTGCCAGAGTGACAGTGAGTGCAGAGTGAGTGCCAGAGTGACAGTGAGTGCAGAGTGACAGTGAGTGCAGAGTGAGTGCAGAGTGACAGTGAGTGCAGAGTGACAGTGAGTGCAGAGTGAGTGCAGAGTGACAGTGAGTGCAGAATGAGTGCGAGAGTGACAGTGAGTGCAGAATGAGTGCGAGAGTGACAGTGAGTGCAGAGTGAGTGCGAGAGTGACTGTGAGTGCAGAGTGAGTGCAGAGTGAGTGCGAGAGTGACTGTGAGTGCAGAGTGAGTGCGAGAGTGACTGTGAGTGCAGAGTGAGTGCGAGAGTAACTGAGTGCAGAGTGAGTGTGAGAGTGACTGAGTGCAGAGTGAGTGCAGAGTGAGTGCGAGAGTGACAGTGAGTGCAGAGTGAGTGCGGGAGTGACAGTGAGTGCAGAGTAAGTGCGAGAGTGACTGTGAGTGCAGAGTGAGTGTAAGAGTGACTGATTGCAGAGTGAGTGCCAGAGTGACAGTGAGTGCAGAGTGAGTGCCAGAGTGACAGTGAGTGCAGAGTGACAGTGAGTGCAGAGTGACAGTGAGTGCAGAGTGAGTGCGAGAGTGACTGTGAGTGCAGAGTGAGAGCAGAGTGAGTACCAGAGTGACTGAATGCAGAGTGAGTGCAAAGTGACTGTGACTGTGAGTGCAGAGTGACTGTGAGTGCAGAGTGAGTGCCAGAGTGACTGTGAGTGCAGAGTGAGTGCAGAGTGAGTGCGAGAGTTACTGTGAGTGCAGAGTGAGTGCAGAGTGAGTGCGAGAGTGACTGTGAGTGCAGTGAGTGAGAGAGTGACAGTGGGTGCAGAGTGAGTGCAAGAGTGACAGTGAGTGCAGAGTGAGTGTGAGAGTGACAGTGAGAGTGCAGAGTGACAGTGAGTGCAGAGTGAGTGCAGAGTGACAATGAGTGCAGAGTGAGTGCAGTGACAGTGAGTGCAGAGTGAGGGCGAGAGTGACAGTGAGTGCAGAGTGAGTGTGAGAGTGACTGTGAGTGCAGAGTGAGTGCAGAGTGAGTGCGAGAGTGACAAGGAATGCAGAGTGAGTGCGAGAGTGACAGTGAGTGCAGAGTGAGTGCGAGAGTGACTGTGAGTGCAGAGTGAGTGCCAGAGTGACAGTGAGTGCAGAGTGACAGTGAGTGCAGAGTGAGTGTGAAGTGACAGTGAGTGCAGAGTGAGTGCAGAGTGACAGTGAGTGCAGAGTGAGTGCAAGAGTGACAGTGAGTGCAGAGTGAGTGCGAGAGTGACTGTGAGTGCAGAGTGAGTTCAGAGTGAGTCCGAGAGTGACTGTAAGTGCAGAGTGAGTGCAGAGTGAGTGCGAGAGTGACTGTGAGTGCAGAGTGAGTGCGAGAGTGACTGAGTGCAGAGTGAGTGCGAGAGTGGCAGTGAGTGCGAGAGTGACAGTGAGTGCAGAGTGAGTGTAAGAGTGACTGTGAGTGCAGAGTGAGTGCAGAGTGAGTGTGAGAGTGACTGAGTGCAGAGTGAGTGCCAGAGTGACAGTGAGTGCAGAGTGAGTGCAGAGTGACAGTGAGTGTAGAGTGAGTGCAGAGTCGCAGTAAGTGCAGAGTGAGTGCGAGAGTGACTGTGAGTGCTGAGTGAGAGCAGAATGAGTGCCAGAGTGACTGTGAGTGCAGAATGAGTGCAGAGTGACTGTGACTGTGAGTGCAGAGTGAGTGCAGAGTGACTTTGAGTGCTGAGTGAGTGCCAGAGTGACTGTGAGTGCAGAGTGAGTGCAGAGTGAGTGCAAGAGTGACTGTGAGTGCAGAGTGAGTGCGAGAGTGACTGTGAGTGCTGAGTGAGTGCAAGAGTGACTGTGAGTGCAGAGTGAGTGGAGAGTGAGTGCAAAAGTGACTGTGAGTGCAGTGTGATTGCAGAGTGACTGCGAGAGTGACTGTGAGTGCAGAGTGAGTGCGAGATTGACTGTGAGTGTGAGAGTGACTGTGAGTGCAGAGTGAGTGCGAGAGTGACTGTGAGTGCAGAGTGAGTGCGAGAGTGACTGTGAGTGCAGAGTGAGTGCAAGAGTGACTGTGAGTGCAGAGTGAGTGCAGAGTGCAGAGTGAGTGCCAGAGTGACTGTGAGTGCAGAGTGAGTGCAGAGTGAGAGTGAGTGCAGAGTGAGAGTGAGTGCAGAGAGAGCAGGGTATGCGTGTGCGCTTACACGGTGCACTGACACACAGGAGCTAAAACAAAGAACAGCTGAACACATGTCTTGGGAGCTTCATGGAGGCAGTCGGCCCTCTCTGAGGGGAGCAGCAAGAAGGGGACGCCCCAACCAATCAAGAGCAACTACTCACAACCTACTGTACGATTACAACACTGGACAAAGGGCAGAGCTAGGTCTTTTTGCATTACGTAGGGTGAGCATTGTGTGAGCGTGCAGGGTAAGCAGTGTGTGAGCGTGCAGGCTGAGCAGTGTGTGAGTATGCAGGGTGAGCAGTGTGTGAGTATGCAAGGTGAGCAGTGTGTGAGCGTGCAGGGTTAACAGTGTGTGAGTGTGTAGGGTGAGTATTGTGAGTGTGTAGGGTGAGCATTGTGAGTGTGTAGGGTGAGCAGTGTGTGTGTGTAGAGTGAGCAGTGTGTGAGTGTGCAGGGTGAGCAGTGTGTGAGTGTGCAGGGTGAGCAGGGTGAGCAGTGTGTGCAGGGTGAGCAGTGTGAGAGTGTGCAGTGAACAGTGTGTGTGTGTAGGGTGAGCAGTGTGTGTGTGTGTGTAGGGAGAGCAGTGTGTGTGTGTGTAGGGTGAGCAGTGTGTGTGTGTAGGGTGAGCAGTGTGTGAGTGTGTAGGGTGAGCAGTGTGTGTAGGGTGAGCAGTGTGTGTGTGTAGGGTGAACTATGTGTGAGTGTGTAGGGAGAGCAGTTTGTGAGTGTGTAGGGCGAACAGGGTGTGAGTGTGCAGGGTGAACATTGTGTGAGTGTGTAGGGTGAACAGTGTGTGAGTGTGCAGGGTACGAAAACACGAACTAAGTCCACCACACACACACACATAACACCACACACATAAGACCACACACATAACACCCCAAACATAAGACCCCACACATAAGACCCCACACATAAGACCCCACACACTCACCACCACACACTCACCACCACACACTCACCACCATACACTCAGTGCAAACTTACACACACTCACCACCACACACTCACCACCACACACAACCACACACGCAACCACACACGCAACCACACACACACACACAACCACACCGTCAGTGCAAACTTTCACCAGACACAGACACCATAAGTCGTCTGTGCACGCTTTCACCAGGCACACACACCACCAGCCATCAGTGCACGCTTTCATCAGGCACACACACCACCAGCCGTCAGTGCACACTTTCACCAGGCACACACACCACCAGCCGTCAGTGCACGCTTTTACCAGGTACACACACCACCAGTCGTCAGTGCACGCTTCCACCAGGCACACACACCTCCAGTCGGCAGTGCACGCTTCCACCAGGCACACACACCACCAGCGATCAGTGCACACATCAGCCTAGGCCTGCAAGCTTGTCTGGCCTTGTCTGCCAACAGGCCTGCTTTCATCCGGTAGGCTCAGAGCAGGTAGCCACAGATGAATTAAACAAGTGTTTCTGTGTGGTCTGTTGAATTAAGACATCATTTAGGGCATGGATGGCATTGGATTGAGTTGGGAAATGTGTTTTTTTGGGGGTGGGGTTTCTGATGTTGGGTGTCTTACAGACATGCCTTTGTTGTGTGTGTCTGGTATGTGTTGGTATGCAATGCATGAGTTATTAGTGTCCTGATTTTGCCATATAGGCCTGCATGCTATTCCTTTGTGGCCTAGGCTTCTTGTTGTGGGTAGGCGTGGCCATGAGGCTGGCGGCCATTTTGAAGGCTGGCAGTGTGCTTTTTGCAATAGGCCTGCAGTGCATTGTCTGTCTTCTGTTTCTTGTAGTTGGGTGGGCCTGGCCATGTGGCTGATGGCCATTTTGAAGCCTAGGCCTGCAAGCTTGTCTGGCCCTTGTATGCCAACAGGCCTGCTTTCATCCAGTAGGCTCAGAGCAGGAAGCCACAGGTGCATTAAACAAGTGTTTCTGTGTGGTCTGTTGAATTTAGACATTATTTAGGGCATGGATGGCATTGGATTGAGTTGGGAAATGTTTTTTTCTGGGGTGGGGTTTCTGATGTTGGTTGTCTTACAGACATGCCTTTGTTATGTTTGTCTGGTGTGTGTGTGTTGGTGTGCAATGCATGAGTTATTAGTGTCCTGCTTTTGCCATATAGGCCTGCATGCTATTTCTTTGTGGCCTAGGCTTCTTGTTGTGAGTTGGCCTGGCCATGAGGCTGATGGCCATTTTGAAGGATGGCAGTGTGCTTTTTGCAATAGGCCTGCAGCAGTGCATTGTCTGTCTTCTGTGTTAGAAATGGGATCCCTGGTTGGCCAAGGCTTGCGCCAAGGCCAGGCAGAAATCACCATTCCTAGCTAGGTTAAGGAAGTCACCCGCCAAGACAACCCCTGCTCACCCCCTTGGTATCTTGGCACGAGCAGTCAGGCCTATCTCGGAGGTCATGTGTAAAGCATTTGCGCACGCACCCACAGCACCAACCTCCCTGGCCCCCACAAAAGGAACTCCAAACAGGATATATATGAAAAATATACTTTGTATTGAAAAACATACTTAGGGAGAAATACACAAGATACAATGTGCCAGGGGCACGGGCAGGGTTTACAAGGGAATATATACAGGACAGGGCCATAGGACCACTGCCAGGAATATGCATATGATGGAAATGGCATTAAAGACACATAACAACTGGGAGCTTCCTAGAACTAGTACTAGAACACATAATAACCAGGAGCTAGCATTGGAACACATGACCACCTGGGGCTTAATAGGACTAGCAGTAGAACTCACTCTAACCAGAAGCAATATACACGAGACCTAGGACATTTAGGAGGGAAGGCAGGACAAAGCACGTAACCGAAGCACCTTCAGAGATGCAACACAAAATAACTCACAAGAATCACATAAGAACATCAGGCAATAACTTCCAACAGGCCAGCGGCCTTTTCTGGGGCAAGGACCCCCCAATGTCTCAGAGTCAGGACAGGCTGCAGGGAGCCAAGAAGAAACCTACACGTGGCAGCTGCCCACGAAGTGCTGGGCAGCTGTAGAGGACAGGGCGACACGTGGGAGCCTCGCAGGCTCGGGACAAGGGCCAGGGATGAGCCTCTCTGGCGCGAGGACAATAGATGCTGGGCTGGGGCCGGGCCATGCAGGCTCGGCAGGACAAGGGTCAAAGGTGGAGCCTCTTGGGGCTCAAGGACGAAGGTGGAGCCTCTCTGGGCTCAGGGGTCAAAGGTAGAGCAGGCGGGGCCCCCCATCGGGGGACCCGGCATCACTGGTGGCCCCACGGGCCATGACGGAGCCTCTCGGGGCTCAGGGTCGAAGTTGTGGGCAGGCGGGGTCCCCCTCGGGGGACCCGGCATCACTGGTGCAGGGGCTGAGCCTCTCGGGCTCGAAGAACAAAGAGCCATGGTGGAGCCTCTCAGGCTCGAAGAACAAAGTTGTGGGCAGGCGGGGTCCCCCTCGGGGGACCCGGCATCACGGGGGGCCCCACGGGCCTCGAGGCATGCCTAGGGACTCACTCGAGGGGAGGGGCGAGCACCGGCAATGTGCCCGACGCCCCTCCTCTCCCTCGCACCCTGCAGCACTCACCGGACTGGAGGCGCCGGTCTCCGTTGCAGCGTTGGCTTCCTTTCGCTCCCCGGGGCTCTCCGTCACTCTCAGGAGCCCCGGGGGGAGTCGGCAGTTTCTCGGGGCAGGGCAGGAGCGTGAAGTAGGCTCCCGCCGCTCCTGCCTCGACGAGCTTCCTCGGCCGGCCTCTCTCCTCTCCTCGGGCCGGCAGCCAATCACGGTGCGGCCTGGGGGGGGTCACGTGACAGGGGAATCCCAGGCCGGCGACCAATACCAGCGCTGCCCGGGGATGACGTCACGAGGGTCCCGGGCGACGGCGGTGAGCTCGGGGAAAATAACGAGGGGTCGGCTCCCTCGCAGGATGCAACAACGGCAGGAAATAAAGCGAGGTAGGCACTCGCTAAGGCTCAGGAATCTCCCTGAGCACGGGGCAATTGCCGGGTGGGCACCGGCTCGAGCTGGACGGCATTCCCAAGCGCTGGAGCAGGAATGCAGCGCTCCCAGCGCTATCAGTGAAAATAAAGCGCTCTCAGCGCTACAGCAGGCAAGGCGCTCCCAATCGCTAGGGTAAGGAAAGTAGCAAGGTCCATCAGAGTCCAGGACCTCAGGTGGAGCACAGCAGCTCCTAACAGGGAAAGGCCATCAGAAGTCTAGGAGAAGGGCAGGGCCCAGGGAGGCAAGCCAACCCTGGGCCCAAGCAGCAACAGCCCCTGGCAGATTCAAGTTGGAAAACCAGAACATTTGAGAAGAGGTCACAGCCTCTTTTTATACCAGAAATTCCTTTGTCTACAAGGTGCTGGGTGGGGGAGAAACCAGTCGCAGCTGGTTTTGGGAGTATCTTGTTTTCCCCAACCACCCCTTTCATTCATCAGGCAGGCCCGGTCATCAGACGCACCCCAGGGGGGTGGAGTCAGCATTGTGGGGAAAAGCCCAGCCCCATACAGGATACAGGCACAGCTCCTCCCTCACATCAGCATGCTAATCTCTCCATTCACCACCGGGGCAGACCCACACAGACTCTTGGAGCCAGGCTCCCCAGCCGGCTTCAGCCAATCACGCGCCAGCACACCTACTGCACACACACACCCAGGTCTAGAAGTGGCACTTCCCTTCTAGACACACACACGCGGCATACCTCATCTTGCAGCATTTAACCACACGAGTCCACACATACCAGACTCGAGCCTGTACCCCCCACGCATCCGGAACTAACAGGGCTACATACATTCCTCATGCATTCCTATCGGAGGCAGGCCTCTCTCATCTACACGCATTCAGAGTGGGAATCACCATCCCCAGGTCACATATACAAGCAAAAACTTCAGGGGTGGACCTGCAGGAAGGGCCCAGTCCAACACGACCCCCTTCCAGCCAAAACGCAGGGTAGGCCAATCACCACCGTGATGGACTTCCCTGCTTTGGGCGACAAAAACATGGACGCGGGCCCACACTGCAGGGACACCCTCCAGTTCTACGCCACGTTGATCTACAGATACAAACAGACTTAAAAAAAAAACAGGCCCAACTAGGCTACCCCACGGGCACTCCTTAGTTGTCCAAGGCTAGGACCAGGCCCTAGGCCACCCAGATACCGCTGGTCCCTGCCACGCCAGAGTGGGGGGTGGTAACCCCTAACCCACGACAGCCATTCTCCTCTCCATTTCTCCGTGTAGTTCCACTTTACCACTTTCTCTTCCACCTAGGGTCCGCACCCTCAGGCTGGCCAGAGGTCACGGGCAAGCTCGCCCCACCCTACCTCTACTTCTGAGGTTCCGTGCTCTCCCAGGAGAAACACCCTCCAGAACACCTTCTCTCACCAGTCTCGAGACTCTCTCCTTCCACTGGTCTACCACCTGGGACCTAATTTCACCGGATGCCCAGGGGTCAGAATCCCTCTGACCCCCTTCCAGTTCTGCACCCTCCCATGTAGAACAGGGTCCTTCCACTTAAGGTGGGCCCCACCTGCTCTCAGGGCAGTACCGCAACACTCAGCCAAGAACCCTAAGGATCCCTGCTAGGCCCGTACCGCCCCTTCTGGGAAACACTGGGTCTCCTCCTTGGGAGAAGCCTCACCTGTGCCCCTAGGAATACATCTAGAAGACAAACCGGCCAGGACACTGGCTAAAGTTGCCCTGCCGTCCAGATCCGGAAACACCGACTACTGGCTCCCCAACCGCGGGCAGTACCCTACCGGCCAGATGCCTGGCGCACCAGGACTTCTACAAGAGAAAAATGAAATCTAAGACTTCCTCTCCTCCTTCAGCAGGCAGGCAACCACTGCAGGTCAATACCCCATACAGCTTACCCGGTTCCTCCTCTTCAGGCAGGAGTTCCCTCTTGTGCTAGGATGAGCCGCGACAGCGTCAGCAGGGCTCCAAGTTCAGCTCTCCCCAAGGCAAGCCGCGACAGCGTCAGCAGGGCTTCCTTGTCCGGGATACAACTTAACATTCACTTCAGCACGATGAGCCGCGACAACGTCAGCAGGGCTCAGTGTTCAGCTCTCCCCAAGGCAAGCCGCGACAGCGTCAGCAGGGCTCCCTTGTCCGGGATACAACTTAACATACGTTCAGCAAGATGAGCCGCGACCACGTCAGCAGGGCTCAGTGTTCAACTCTCCCCAAGGCAAGCCGCGACCCAGTCAGCAGGGCTTCCTTGTCCGGGATACAACTTAACATTCATTCAGCAAGCTCCCCCTCTCAGAGAACTTACACTCCATTCTTCAGCACGCTCCCCATCCCAGAGAACGTACACCCATTATTCAGCACAACTTCAACATTCATCCACACACCCTCCCCTGGACTGGTAAGACAGTTTCTACCGCCCCTGATTCCTCAACCTGACCCATGTGGCACAGGTACCATTACTCTAGGGAAGGGACAGGGACAACACACATTGGACACAATTTCGCTGCCACCACTGGATCCCATCCTTCTGGTGAATCCAGAAAACACATTGCACTAGGGGGATGATCTACCCTCCCGAGCTAGGGACACCTAACTCACAGTGCACTAGAACTACATTTTCCATAAGAACAGACATTTTTAGCAATTCACACAATAGTTCCTTTTCTTTGCGACCATCTAAACTGCAGAGTTTTGTAGTGGGGCCGGCTATCGCTATGGTACTGCGCAAACACAAGTCCAAATCCCACCGCTAGCCAACAATGTTAGAAATGGGATCCCTGGTTGGCCAAGGCTTGCGCCAAGGCCAGGCAGAAATCACCATCCCTAGCTAGGGTAAGGAAGTCACCCGCCAAGACAACCCCTGCTCACCCCCTTGGTAGCTTGGCACGAGCAGTCAGGCCTATCTCGGAGGTCATGTGTAAAGCATTTGCGCACGCACCCACAGCACCAACCTCCCGGGCCCCCCACAAAAGGAACTCCATACAGGATATATATGAAAAATAGACTTTGCATTGAAAAACATACTTAGGGAGAAATACACAAGATACAATGTGCCAGGGGCACGGGCAGGGTTTACAAGGGAATATATACAGGACAGGGCCATAGGACCACTGCCAGGAATATGCATATGATGGAAATGGCATTAAAGACACATAACAACTGGGAGCTTCCTAGAACTAGTACTAGAACACATAATAACCAGGAGCTAGCATTGGAACACATGACCACCTGGGGCTTAATAGGACTAGCAGTAGAACTCACTCTAACCAGAAGCCATATACACGAGACCTAGGACATTTAGGAGGGAAGGCAGGACAAAGCACGTAACCGAAGCACCTTCAGAGATGCAACACAAAATAACTCACAAGAATCATATAAGAACATCAGGCAATAACTTCCAACAGGCCAGCGGCCTTTTCTGGGGCAAGGACCCCCCAATGTCTCAGAGTCAGGACAGGCTGCAGGGAGCCAAGAAGAAACCTACACGTGGCAGCTGCCCACAAAGTGCTGGGCAGCTGTAGAGGACAGGGCGACACGTGGGAGCCTCGCAGGCTCGGGACAAGGGCCAGGGATGAGCCTCTCTGGCTCGAGGACAATAGATGCTGGGCTGGGGCCGGGCCATGCAGGCTCGGCAGGACAAGGGTCAAAGGTGGAGCCTCTTGGGGCTCAAGGACGAAGGTGGAGCCTCTCTGGGCTCAGGGGTCAAAGGTAGAGCAGGCGGGGCCCCCCCTCGGGGGACCCGGCATCACTGGTGGCCCCACGGGCCATGACGGAGCCTCTCGGGGCTCAGGGTCGAAGTTGTGGGCAGGCGGGGTCCCCCTCGGGGGACCCGGCATCACTGGTGCAGGGGCTGAGCCTCTCGGGCTCGAAGAACAAAGAGCCATGGTGGAGCCTCTCAGGCTCGAAGAACAAAGTTGTGGGCAGGCGGGGGCCCCCTCGGGGGACCCGGCATCACGGGGGGCCCCACGGGCCTCGAGGCACGCCTAGGGACTCACTCGAGGGGAGGGGCGAGCACCGGCAATGTGCCCGACGCCCCTCCTCTCCCTCGCACCCTGCAGCACTCACCGGACTGGAGGCGCCGGTCTCTGTTGCAGCGCTGGCTTCCTTTCGCTCCCCGGGGCTCTCCCTCACTCTCGGGAGCCCCGGGGGGAGTCGGCAGTTTCTCGGGGCAGGGCAGGAACGCGGAGTAGGCTCCCGCCGCTCCTGCCTCGACGAGCTTCCTCGGCCGGCCTCTCTCCTCTCCTCGGGCTGGCAGCCAATCACGGCGCGGCCTGGGGGGGGTCACGTGACAGGGGAATCCCGGGCCGGCGACCAATACCAGCGCGGCCCGGGGATGACGTCACGAGGGTCCCGGGCGACGGCGGTGAGCTCGGGGAAAATAACGAGGGGTCGGCTCCCTCACAGGATGCAACAACGGCAGGAAATAAAGCGAGGTAGGCACTCGCTAAGGCTCAGGAATCTCCCTGAGCACGGGGCAATTGCCGGGTGGGCACCGGCTCGAGCAGGACGGCGCTCCCAAGCGCTGGAGCAGGAATGCAGCGCTCCCAGCGCTATCAGTGAAAATAAAGCGCTCTCAGCGCTACAGCAGGCAAGGCGCTCCCAAGCGCTAGGGTAAGGAAAGTAGCAAGGTCCATCAGAGTCCAGGACCTCAGGTGGAGCACAGCAGCTCCTAACAGGGAAAGGCCATCAGAAGTCCAGGAGAAGGGCAGGGCCCAGGGAGGCAAGCCAACCCTGGGCCCAAGCAGCAACAGCCCCTGGCAGATTCAAGTTGGAAAACCAGAACATTTGAGAAGAGGTCACAGCCTCTTTTTATACCAGATATTCCTTTGTCTACAAGGTGCTGGGTGGGGGAGAAACCAGTTGCAGCCAGTTTTATGAGCATCTTGTTTTCCCCAACCACCCCTTTCATTCATCAGGCAGGCCCGGTCATCAGACGCACCCCAGGGGGGTGGAGCCAGCATTGTGGGGGAAAGCCCAGCCCTATACAGGATCCAGGCACAGCTCCTCCCTCACATCAGCATGCTAATCTCTCCATTCACCACCGGGGCAGACCCACACAGACTCTTGGAGCCAGGCTCCCCAGCCGGCTTCAGCCAATCACGCGCCAGCACACCTACTGCACACACACACCCATGTCTAGAAGTGGCACTTCCCTTCTAGACACACACACGCGGCATACCTCATCTTGCAGCATTTAACCACACGAGTCCACACATACCAGACTCGAGCCTGTACCCCCCACGCATCCGGAACTAACAGGGCTACATACATTCCTCATGCATTCCTATGGGAGGCAGGCCTCTCTCATCTACACGCATTCAGAGTGGGAATCACCATCCCCAGGTCACATATACAAGCAAAAACTTCAGGGGTGGACCTGCCAGAAGGGCCCAGTCCAACATTCTGCTTCTTGCAGTTGGGTGGGTCTGGCCATGTGGCTTGGGTGTCTTAAAGACTGGTGTGCCGGCCAATGTTTTTTTTTGGGACCAAAAAAATTACGCATGCAGCAGCATTGTCCGAGAACCAAGCTGGGAGCAGCACCTCTGCACCAGCGGTCCAACCCCACCAACCTAGGCCCAAGCCCTTGAGTGTCGCAGAGGTAGCCAGTCTACTAACGAGCAGTGATGTTGAAGTGTCATCATCGCAAAGTAGTACACAATCAGCGCAGGCGGAAACTCAGCAGATAGGTGTGCAGCAGCAGCCGCAGCAACAACAGCAGCAGCCGCAAGAACAGCAGCAGCCGCAAGAACGGCAGCAGCTGCAAGAACAGCAGCAGCGGCAAGAACAGCAGCCGCCTCAAGAACAGCAGCAAGAACAGCAGCACCCTCAAGAACAGCTCACAATAGTAGTTGTTGCTCCTGAACTAGGATCATTTCAGGAAATCGAGTTTCCTGCTGATAAAGTGGGGCAAACCACTGTTTCGGAAGATATATTGTCTTCCAGACCACCAGCAAGGAAAGGAGGCTTAGTCCATCATTTTCTTCTTCTAGCCCCGCTTCTGATGATCTTGATGCCACTTGGCAGCCACCAGCTCAGTCTGAGAGTGATGCACGCCACAAGACAATGCTTCTGAAAAGGAAGGTTCCAGAAAAACGTAGAGTTATGGAGGTAGATGTACAAGAGGGGGATGATGTTGATGAAGACGAGCCAGTCATCACGCACATCACTCCTACCCCAAAGGGGATGGAGACCAACATTATCACCCTATCCAGAAAGGCTACTGCTGACCGGGATGTAGCATGGATACCACCAACACAGGTTACACCACCGACCTCCAGCTGCCATATTTTCAAAGGCCCGGCAGGGACCTACATCCATCTCAACCATCTCAGTAGGTAGTGGTAGAAGTCACAGTGTAGCTGCACAGAGTCACATTCGAAGCACACCCTCCAGTTCATCTTGTATTGAAAGTGGCAGATACAGCAGCGCCAGAAAGTTCTCCTCCCCTGTTTGGGACTTCTTTTCGGTTAGCACTGAGGAGGAGAACGCTGCTATATGCTCAATTTGTCAACAAGGTGTTCGGCGGGGTAAGCTTGGTACAAACTATGGTACCGGAGGCCAAACAAGTCATCTCAGAATACACCACACTATTGTGTGGGAGGATCACCTACTTCACTTACAACAAAGTAAAAAAACTCAACCCATTGATGCTGGGCATGAAGAATCAGGGGACTATATTATTGCGGTGGAAGGTGAAGAAGAGGGAGGCATTTCTAGCCCTGTCCCCAGTAGTGTAGTGGTACCGCCCACATCCTCCTCAGCAACATCTCAGTGGCACCGCAGTAAGAGCCATACTCAGAGTCAGTCTGAGACACCAAGGCGACCGAGTACTGCAATGAGGCAAAGTGTGTCGTTGAGCCTATGTGGGTTAATGAAAACAACAGCACCACAAAGGAAAGTAATCCAGCCTACCATTGAGAGCATGCTTAGTTTGGAGGGGCAGTTTCAATGCAACCACCCAACTGCACGGTTGTACAATGCAAAGCTGGCTAAAATGTTAGCACTGGACCTTCTCCCTTTTTCATTTGTGGAAGGGGTGGGTTTCCTTGAATTTGTGTCAGCCATCTGCCCTAAATGAAAGATTCCCAGCCGGTCCTATTTCGCAAGAATTGCTGTTTCGGCACTACATCATGATGTGCTGGAATTGGTTGGACAAGCTTTGCAGCAGAGTGCTGTTCACAATATCCAACTGACAGCAGACATGTGGAACAGTTGCCAAGCCACAGATTACATGTGCATCACTGCACACTGGATCTCTTTTGTGGGGGTTAGAGATAAGCTATTTAAAGGAGGTGCTGTTGACACAGCTGAGATTTTTAAAGCTACTCGGAAACATGCAACTGTAGCCATGTTCGCCATGGAAAAATCTCATACTACTGTAAACATTTTGGAAGAGTTTCGCAGCAAGGTTTTTGAATGGCTGCACCTAAGAGGGCTTAGTATTGGTTTTGTTTCCACAGATAATGGCAGTAATGTACTTGAGGCCATGGAGCTTGGTTCCTATTTCAGGGTTCCGTGTTTGGCGCACTGCATAAACATTATAGTTCAAGACTTTCTGAAAAAAGAACCCATAGTCAGCAGCTTACTGATCACCTGTCGAAGAATATGCACTTGTTTCAGCCATTCTTTTAAAGCTCAGAAGCAGCTGAGGATCATTCAACGTGACTATAGAATGCCAGTCAAAGAACTCATCCAGGAGGTGGAAACGCTTTGGAACTCAACTTAGTACATGCTTGATCATCTGTTTGGGCAGTACAGGCCGCTCAATGAATATGTCATGCGAAGACTAGGGGATGCCACTGTGAAAGGCATGACCCTTCAAATGGACCAATGGTGCCTAGTTAAATGCCTGACTGAGATGCTTCGTCCTTTTTAGGTCTTCACACGTGAAGTCAGCAAGGAGGACTGTACTATGGGCCTAAATATCCCATTATTGCAAATGCTAGAGCATCAGCTGAAGGCGGTGTCTGAATCATACAAAGGTGTAGAGGAAAAAAAGAAGCCTATGAGTTGGTGGAGAGCTTAGCCCGTCGCTTAGCTGACAATACAAGGGTGCAAAATAAGATTTTGTCACAAGAACATTACATTTGTGCCACAATTCTGGATCCACTGGCAAAATTGGCACGGAAGACAATAATTCCTTTTTCAGAGATGGATGTTTCCCGCTACAAAACTTGGATAGCTGAGGCAGCGAGTAAGTTGGAAAATGAACGCCTGCTAATTAAAAGCCCGCTAGATCAACCCACAAGTACTGCAGCAGGTCATCCGGCATCAAGTGCAACCTCGGAGGCTGAGGGCAGTGCATTTGTCTCAGAACACTCACCATCAGTAGTATCGACAACAGCAATAACTGGATCATCGGGCCCAGTAGCATTGTTACAGGATTGGTATTTACATTTAGGCATTGGTAAACGTAGTGCTGATGCACAGAGAAAAGAGCCCGAAAAAAGTTTAGCACCCCTGAACATTGAGCGGATGGTCCAGGCCTATCTGGATGACCCAACAGAGGTGTACATTGATCAAAACCCATTGCGGTATTGATATGGGAAAAGGGGCCAACGGCCACTGCTCAGCAGGCTGGCGATAAGCTATCTGGCTTGCCCTGTCGCAATTGTCTCTTCCGAACGTGTTTTCAGTGCTGCTGGTTCCATTGTAACAGTGAGAAGGACCAGTCTCTCGCCCAAAAACGTGGAGAGGTTAACAATAATCAAAATGAAGTAGTGTGTTACATGATGATTACCTACTTCTGTTTGAGGATGAGCTATACTTCCCTGACAATTAGGCTTGCACTTACTGTCTTCCTCCCTTATTTTCCTTTATTTGTATGTCTGTCTTTCCGGTTACAAACTTTGAATCACAATAAATCCATCACCACTGAATTCTACTCTTTTTATTTCAATATACGAGTTTCAGCTGTCTGCATTTCACAGTACAGTCCTCCGAATCCAGCTCCTCCGCCCCATCCTCCTGAATCTCCCTAAATCCACTGCCCTCAAGACAGATGATGTTTGGATGATGCAAGACAGGATAAAAAATAAAATCTTTCCTAGTCCCTCCAAAATTAGTGGAACTTGATGACTACTATAGCTATCCTCCTTTCTGAGCCGAGAGAGACTGCCCATTAACTGAAAATGAGATGCAACATGTAATGAATGATGCCATGCATTGGACGCAGACTGAGTCATTTTGTTGTTGTTTGTTGTGTATGAAGTTATTTCATTGTGCACTATTTATAATAATCATCATTCTACACACTAAAAGTAACTCAAGGCAATTTTCCCCTTCTTGCAACTATTTTTAATAAGAAATTTGTACTTCTACTGCAGCTTGATACATTGCTTTTGATTGAATACAGGAAGGGGACTCAATCTGTACACTGCGCAATGAGTATGACAACTGCACCATCCATGATGATGATGGCGAGAGAGACAGCTCCTTAACTTAAGATGAAAAGGAACAGGTAATGAAAATGAATGGCATGCATTGGACACCTGACTCTGAGTGATTGGTGTTTCTGTTTTTGTTGTTCGTTGTGCATGAAGTGAAGTGAAAGTGTACTAGTCTTACTGTACACACTAAAGAGTGACTCAAGTCAATAATATTTCTACTCTTGTTGTTTAATAACAAAATTGTACTTCTACTGCAGGCCGATCTTCATAGTCAGTCAGTACAAGCATCGGAGATGATTGATGGAATAATAACAAGTCAGGAGGACGTTTCATGAGTGGCATAAAAGGTAAATAAGTCAACAACAACCACAGCAGACCTAAATGTCTGTGTAGAAGTGGAGTCGAGTGTAGCGGTGGTATGACTGCGGTGCATTGATTTAGTAACTTAAATTGTAAAATGCTATGTTGCTGGATATGTGCTTTGTCCAACTCTTTAAAAAATGTAACTCTAAACGGAGAATTTGCTAAGCGACGTGCCGTCACTGTGGGCCTGCTCTGTCTTGTTGTTGTTGTAGGTCAATGCTGGAAACTGACTAGAGTAGAGATGATGCATACATGGCGCCTCAGAAAGTGTTCTTGTTGCACTACACCATAACTTGTGCATTTTTTTCAACTTTCTTTCTCAATATCCCTTTTGTTTTTCCATCTACAATTACAGGCTGGGTCTTACCCTGTGCTATACTTGGGAAAACAATGCACACTTACCTTACCAATAAATCTACAGTTGCCAGGCAGGCAGTGGCGACACCCAAGATTGATGGACGAGAGGACCAAGAGGAATGCCACCGCACCCTAGTACAGCGCCTCAGCAACGTCGGAATCCAGGACAAGGCGCTGGAATGGATCATCTCCTTCCTCGACGGAAGAACACAGAGAGTCCGCCTACCACCGTACAAGTCAGAGGCCACCGAAGTCATCTGCGGCGTCCCCCAAGGATCCTCACTGAGCCCCACCCTCTTCAACGTCTACATGAGCCCCCTCGCGGCCATCGCACGCCAACACAACCTCAGCATAATCTCCTACGCCGACGACACCCAGCTGATCCTCTCCCTGACCAACGACCCCGCCGCCGCCAGAGCCAACCTGCACGAAGGGATGAAAGAGGTAGCCGAGTGGATGACGACCAGCCGCCTGAAACTGAACTCGGACAAGACGGAGGTCCTCATCCTGGGCTCTTCACCCTCCGCCTGGGACGACTCCTGGTGGCCCCCCGCCCTGGGCACCGCACCCAAACCGACAGACCATGCACGCAACCTGGGCTTCATCCTGGACTCCTCCCTCTCCATGACCAGGCAAGTCAACAACGTCTCCTCGGCATGCTTCAACATCCTACGCATGCTACGGAAGATCTTCTGGTGGATCCCCACCGAGACCAGGAAGACCGTCACCCAGGCCCTCGTCACTAGCCGACTGGACTACGGCAACGCCCTCTACGCCGGTACCACCGCCAAGCTCCAGAAGAGACTCCAGCGGATCCAGAACGGCTCAGCCAGACTCATCCTCGACATCCCACGAACCAGCCACATCTCCGGACATCTGAGAGACCTTCACTGGCTCCCCGTCAACAAAAGAATCACCTTCCGCCTCCTCACCCACGCACACAAAGCCCTACACGACCAAGGCCCAAGCTACCTCAACAGCCGAATCAACTTCTACGCTCCCAAACGCCACCTCCGATCAGCCAACCACGCCCTCGCCGCCGTCCCCCGCATCCGAAGAGCGACTACAGGAGGAAGGTCCTTCTCCTACCTGGCCGCCAAGACCTGGAACTCCCTCCCGATCGACCTGCGCCTGACCCAAGACCATCTCTCCTTCAGGAAGAAGCTGAAGACCTGGCTGTTCGAGCAGTAGCGGCACCCCCCCTCCCCCAGCGCCTTGAGACCCTACGGGTATGTAGTGCGCTCTATAAATGTCATTGATTGATTGATTGATTGATTGATTGAATGCCGAGATGCAAATCCACATTTTTGACCAGGATAACAAAGTAACAGTATCAACTTTCACCATCTTTTAAATAATTTGATTCATTTTTTGTCTACAATCTTTACAACAGTGTGTTCTTCTTGTTGTTATTATTATCATTAGGTTTGCTCTCTGTTTATGATTCATCCCTACCAATATTTAAAATTTTATTTGCTATCTGTAAAATTAAGCCCGGAACAACTGAACAAAAACTGTATGTAATCCGGGTCTCCTTATCAATCATCATCATGCATGCATTTCCTTTTTCTCCCTTAACATATTGATATGGTTATGGTAGTCTACAGAGTTTGTCGTTTGTTGTTTGTCCATGCGTACTGTTTTTCATTTTCAAACCTTTCCCCAAACCCCCCTTCCCATCCATTCAACAAACCCTAACCCTCTTCCCCTGGGCTGTGTGACTTGTAGAGGTGTGACTAAAGTAAATGTACACCAATAAGTTATCACACGCTTGCTGGAGCGGATGTGGCGAAAGCAACAGTACTTCAATTTCAAGGCAGAGCGAGGATCTTCTTCTGCTTGCTTGCCCACCCATGAGCAGTATATTTTAGAGGTGATTTTTATTTACCAAAGAAACATATACATCCGCATTAATTGCCGGCATTGATTGAATTTCTTGTCATCCTCATACACAGCACTAACTGTTACGCTTGTGTCGAGTGTAGTGTAGGCCTAGTCAAGTGACTCGACACAACAATAGTTTGTAACTCTGTTTAGTAGGCTATCCTCACCACCATTATGTTTTGTTGTAAAATATTTTTGCATATTATTGTTTCGCGGTACGTACTGTACTTCATCCTACTACTCCTCGAACAGTCTCTCTCAGGTGACTGACTGTCTCATTTTCTTTTTTTGCAAATGCTGCTGCCCTGCCAGTGTGTACTACTACTACCACCACCACAACCATGGCATGTTAGGAAAGGAAACCATCATCACCAGGCTGTGCCTAAGTGAAACATCAAGCAAAGATAACAAAAGTTTGGGGGAGGCATAATTATTGATGGACATGTTTTCAATCAATTCACACACCCCTTTGAGTCCTGTTAAAGAATGCATAGACTAGAAGAGAGAGACTGACAGCACTAGTAGGACAACTCAATCAGTGAGGGGTGCCGCAGCTGTCTGTTTGTGTTTTACAAAGTCAGCCAATTATTTAAATCAAACACTGGCTATGGGCGGCCCTGCACCAGCAAGGAAACAGTGTGATGTAAAACAGTAACCCCATCCACAAAACATTAACAACATTGTATGTAAAGTAGAAATATTGATTTAATAACTCTAACAAAAATAAACTATGTAAAAAAACACAAAACCTGACCCACCCCTCTCCCTAACCCTAACCAATGTCCGTAATGAAAAAGTCCAACCAAATGTCCAATTGTCGAAAACCCCAACGCACAATTCCCACCGACCAAAACAATAAATAAAAAAGGGGCTATAAACAGGGTCTCCTATGTTCGGCGGGGTTGTCTTTGGAGGACACACACTGCCTCCTCAAGTAGGGCGACGCGGCGCTTTAGAGCACGGCAGTTGCAGCCACAGTGGGGTGGGCACCAGTGATGGAAAGGGAATGACGGCGGCGGGCGGCCGCCAGGCGGTGGCGCCGTACCGCTGCAGGGGGGTGGGTGGGGCCCAGGGCATTGGAGGAGGCTTCAGCTGCTGCTGCCTCCTCCTCCTCTTCCTCTTCCAGGACCACCAGCCGACGATATTCCAATTGTATGGCCTCCAGTTTCCGGCTCCAACTCCTTCTGATCCGGTTTACCCATGGAAGGAGTAGCTGTATATCAAAAAGAAAAAACAAGACTATTGTAAAATATACTCTTAGAAAAACAGTAAGACAAGTTAATTATACACATAATGGCATGGTAGCACTATAAAGCACAGTACATAACATTTGTGGTATGTATCTATCCTCCCACTTGCTTGGGCTTTAACATTTGCGGGATTTTTTCAGGCATTCAACCAACCATGCATCTGATTCCTATCAGCCCCCTTTGCATGTGTGCATCACACGTATCCTTCTCTCTGTCAGTCATAAATATTAAATCTCGCCGGTTTTTCTTCCTTCCAAACGTCTTTTCCTTTTTAGTTCAACACCAGGTGATCTGATCTGACTTTTAGTCTTCTCCATAAAACTTTCAGAGCGGAGTTGAAATCAGATAGAAGAGGGCATTGGTTACTCAATACTCCCACCCCTAATGCCTTTACTAATGCCAATTAAAGGGGGTCTTTACTCTTCAAACGTTCACAACAACTTCTTACTTACTAAGTCTCAACAGTAAAGTAACAGTATACATACAGTACACCCTTGCAGTGAGTGTAATGTCAATAGTTAAGGATTATGAATCTAACTTACCACCGCCCATCACTGGTGCTGGCTCACACCCTGCAGCTCCATCCGCAACTGCCGCATCCTAGCCAGCCGCGTCACCTTCGCCGCTGGCCCAGGCACTGGTGGTCGGTAGTGCACCTAGAAAAAACATTACACATTTTTAGGTGTCATATACACCTCCCCCTATTGGTCAGTAGCAAGATTGAAAAATTAGTTTATAGTAATACATACATATACAACATACATCACTAGTACAAGTCAGGTAGTAGTAGAGTAGACACTAGTAGGTATATGGTCCCTAGGGTAATTCTAGTCTTTGCTTAGTTAGCCCGAGCCATGCAACCATTTTACCTTTGTGTCTTTTATTTTTACACACGTGACGTTACCTCACAGCTTGTTGTATAAGATACCTTTGAGCCTACATGACCTCATACTGCTACTTTCTAAGCGCTGCGTACCAGGTCAACCAAAACATTAACAAGCCACATTATGGAGTTCTGGTGTTAGTCCATATTGCTTATCCATAAAAATGCTAGACTTTTTGGCACGGCTGAGAAATGCTTGCAATACAGTAACGCGCACCATTTTTCTCTTAACAGACGGAAGATTCCCTTCTACGAAACAGAGCTTTGCAAAGCTTATGATGTAACAACTACCAGTACTAGGTTCTTCTAAGGTGAGGGGTCCCCAGAATGAGCTCAGAGATCTTCATTTATAATTTTATATAAACTATATTCCTACCAAGGGGATGGTGGTGCTTCCACCACTGTTCAGTTGTCATGATTTCCCTTTTTTTTCTATGGTTTTGTAGTTGTTGTAACTGTAACTAAGTGTAACAATGTTTATTGTTTTAATGTTATGCATTTTCATGTTGGTGCTGCATTATAGAACAATGTACAGAGCTTGTCAATTGGAAATAAAACTTTTGAACTTACATAGACTCGGTGGTATTTGTTGCGGACTTACATGAGTGAGCGAGCAAAAGGAAGGGTGTGCATGTGCATTGCTTCCACGACTGAGAGGTCGGGAGTGTTATGAACTGGGTTGTCTACTTGTTGGGTATCTTGGGGGGTTCGGAGAGCTAATAGTTATGACGAGACACTACTATAACTAGTCAAGCAGGGGATTGTGGTGGGTTCTGAACTTCTGATTGAGGCGTGAGGAAGGTCCAACCTACCATCACCAACATCCTATTTTCTTGTGCAAAGTTCTGTATGTGCAAAATCCCTACAACAGTAGTAGTATGTCCTATCCTATCAAAATAGTAAAATCTGGTTGGGCATTTGTTGGTGGGAATTGTCGAAAAGCCTCAAGAAAACAAAGACTCAAGAACAATAAGAATATAAGTAGTACAAGAGCACAACCCAAAGGACTGGTCTCAATGCCTAGAGCTACTGGGGAATCTGAGTTTTATTTCAAACCTTTTAAATAAAGAGTGGCCAACTGGGCAAGCTTATCTACAGACAGACTAATAGTAGTAGTACAGAGAGTCATCATAGCAGAGGCAGTTAGAGGCAGGGATAACAAGAATTTAGAAACAGATAGTCCAGATCGAAGGATAATTGTTGGTAAAAAGCATTAGGAAACGGAAACAATAGTTCGGAAAAAATGTGGTGCAGTAAAAGTTCGGGAATACGAATTATTAATATTAAAAATAAGAAGACTTAGTAGGGCCAGCAGAAGAGCCCTCGTCGTTGTCCTCCTGATGTTCTGCTCCTCCCGCCGACTGAAACCCTGCCCCCTTGCCCCAGGGTGCTGGACATGAAAGATATAAGAAAGAGACAAACATTGATGATGTTTGTGAAACAAATAAAATATTTTTAAAGGACGGTCAAAAAAACATTTATGTAAACAACAATTGCAATACATAAATTGACCTATCTCATCTGGTCAACAAGTAGTATCAGGGATTTGCGGATCGACTACTTACAATTTATCAACACTAATCCAGTCTTCCATGCTGATTCCAGAATACTAACTAAGCCTAAGTAGTACGTATCACCTGACCTAGCCCACCTGTTCCAGGCATGCCAATTGTACATTAAGAATGCATTTCCACTTCTTTTACTCCTCAACAATGCATAAATGGTCAAATGGAGGACATATGACTAAATTTTTGTATACACCAAATTTTTGGTTGATTGATTGATGCTGATGATGTTCTGCTAGTGCTAAGCCTATTACCACTTACTGAACAAACTAGAAAAGGTTTTACTAAAGACTGGGGTACTAGTAGCACGTGACGTAAGAGAGGGGACATCACGCATACCACTAAAAAATTACAAACTCATACAAAGTAACTAAACCTAAGTATCAATCCGCCCCTATCTCTTAGTGACAGGACAAAGTAAGGACTAGAGTCACTATAGCATTACGTAACGTAATTTCACTTACAAAATCATGCTAAGCGAGCGCAAATGCAAAGTTGCAAACAAGTAAGATTAGTAGCGCAGAAGAGCACCTGTGTCATAACAATCACAGAGGACTTTTAAACGTAATTTACCTGTAATGTAAGCAGCAGCATTCTAGCTGGTTGGAAAAAAAAAGATATTCGCAATATATAACACAGAGCAGAAGAACAGACACAAAGTAGTAATAATTAAATAGTTACTCACCAAGACCCGGGACCTCCACTCCTAGCAGGTCCAGCAGGTCCTGCTCCCGGTACAGGATATCGGACCAACGGTGCGGCGTCAATTGGTTCTGGGTGCGCCGGACCCCAGAGCAGCAAAACACTGCCCGGGCGCACCTTCCCCCACCGCTGCCGACGCTTCCGGAGCCTGTACCCGGACCCAGGCCTGCCACCTGCTGCCAGGGTTAAGGGGAGGTGGTCCTGCACAAAGAAAACCAGTGCAGCCAACTCCACCTCCCCAAATAAGGCCCGTGCCTGCACCCCTTGTGGGCTCCGCCTTCCGCAAGGAAGGAGGTCGTGGCTCTGGCTCCTCTTTCAAGCCCTTTGACCTTTCGACATGGTTCTGGGGTAGACGGGGCAGGAAAGAAAAGGTAAAAACATCAAATAAGTAAGTAAAATAAATTAAAAGAGCAAGCAATAGAAAAAGAGTGAACAAGTAGTTAAAAACACACAAAAAGTAGACAAAAAACAAAACTATAGAAGCAGGAAAATAGTCTGCTAGATAATAAATAAAAAAGATTAAAAAAAGGTTCTAGAAACAAAGGATTCAAAAGATAGAGGGAGGATTCAAAAGCAGGCCCCAGAACCATAGAAATAGAGTGAAAAACAAGATGGCCGCGCCCATTGCGACCGCGTGGGCAAGTTTGCGCAATATTTTCCCCCTGAGCACGCAAAAAGCGTTGCGAACACGTAAAAGGGTCCCCGAACAGGAAATACATATCGCGAATGGGTGCGAGCATGCATTGCGCGACCCGGGAACATGAAATAAGCATCGCGAGCGGGTGGGACAAGTGAAAACAAGATGGCCGTGTCCATAGGCGACCGCATGGGCAAGTTGGTGAGACATTTCCAACATGATCGTGCAGAAAATATCGTGGACAGGCGAGAAAAAACCTCCGTGTCTTCGCAATATTTCCGCGTGTTCGCTGAGATTTTCTGCATTTTCGCGAAGAGTTGCATAAGGCGATTCCGCAAATTCCGCCCACCCCTATATTTGACACAAAATCACTTCAGCTTCAAAATTTTATTTTTATGTCTCACCTAGCGATGCAGCGCAGCTGCTCGCTAGCGAGATCTATTCTCGTCGACTTGAGTTTGGAAGGGGAACAGGGGATGTGCACTTTCCCAGACAGCCGATGTGCACGCTCACGGCATGTCTATCAGGTTGCTCCCGGACAGCACATGGGCACGTGCACGGCATGTCTTTAAGATTTTGCCCGGACAGCCGATGTGCACGCTCGCCCGCTCACGGCGTCTCTTGTAGGTTGCAGCTGGACAGCCAATGTGCACCCTTATGCCGTCTTTTTTTATCCTTCGCTTTGTGGAACCGGGAGGGTGCAGGGCATCTTCGATGCTGCCAGATACTTGTTTACTGTTCCGACGCGCAGGAGGTTCAACCAGAATTTGGGTTTCATGTTGACTCAAGGGGTGGGGCTGCTGTGCGTAATGTAAAGCAGTATATCTGTTGGAGTCTGCGCGCGTCTCTGCAGCAGCTGCACAAATTCTTGGTTTGTCCTGGCTGCTCAGACCGCATGGGTTATCCTGGGTCACTCTATGCTTGGGGGCTTCCGGCTGTTTCAAGCTTAAAGCCCCCAGGGTGGCACATGAGATCACACAACGGTGCCTTAGGTGGCAGTCAGAGCAGCCTTTCTTTGACGCCTGCCTATGCCCCCGCGGACTTTCCAGGGTCCCAATGGTGAACAACCCCCCTTTTATTTGCACGTGTTTGCGACGCGAATGTTATTAAGTAAAGGGGTATCCCACAGACTGCTCATCTTCATTTGGAAAGCATGATGGGCTCTTCTCATTGGCAGGCTTTTGGAAGTAGTCCATTTATTGAAGAATGGCGTGACTCTGAATTTCAGCAGTATTATATATATTGATCGCCACTTGAATCTACCCGCCTTTTGCCGCCAATTTCTCCTTTCGTTTGCATGCGTTGGACACAAACATTATGGTGTTTGTATGTCAGCGTGTGTGCAAGTTGTGTGTGCGTGGAAGTATGAGTGTGTGCATTAGTGTCAGTGTGTGTGCAAGTAATGGTGTGCGTGTGTCAGCATGTTGTGTGTGGGAAAGTGTCAGCGTGTGTACAAGTTTTGTGGGAGTGTCAATGTGTGTGTAAACATGAGTCAGCATGTGTGCAAGGTGTGGTGTGTGTGTCAGCCTGTTGCATTGTGTGTCTCTGGGCATCGGCAGGCCCTGGCTGTTCCCCAGTCCAAGTGAGGAATGCGCTCTCCTCCCACATCCTCAGCCAGCCTCCTCCGTTACTCCCTCCCACTCCCTCTTCCTGCAGCCTCTCCCTCCCCAGGGACAGCTACCCACCCCTGGCGCATCCCCCCCCACAACCTCACCCAGCCTCCCCCGTCACTGCTCCCCACCCCAGCCTCTCCCTCCCCAGGGACACCGGCCCGCCTTGGTTGACAGTTAATGGGTTGCTTTATTAACAGTCCCTCAAACCTTGTTAGAAGCACAATTCTTATGTTGCTCTGGCAGCTGACTAGGGTGTTTGTCTTTTTACGACTTTTTCAAGGCTGCAGTGTTCAGACGAATCAGTGTTCAGAAGAATACTTATACAATTGTTTATCCCAGTATGCATATTATTGGTGTTTGTGGTTTAGTATATATCCAAAGTGGAAATGAACATTCATATGCCACTCCAAACAAAGACAAAAATATGACTGCGCCACATAATTCATCAATAAATTGTGTTCCTACAAAGTACTGTATTATTGGCATACACTAAGTAGAAGAGTAATGACAGAAACCTGATGTGAATTTATACCCAGTGTGTGCCCCAGAAACCGTTGCGAAAAAGGGGCCTGCATAAATGGAAGCATTATTGAAAAGACAAAGTAATCCATGAATACCCTAAAGACGGTCTCAAAAAAAAAAGAAAGACATTCCTGCAAGTATAAAGTAATGCCCCTGCAACAAACTTTGGGGTCTATTAGGATGTCGGACGGACAAAGTCCGTCCGCCATCCTGTTGTAGGAAGGGACCGTCTGCCACAGGGGCGGAGGTCCCGTGTGTCGAATTAGGATGCACCCGCCACGGTGGCAGGTGCATCCCGCATTTTTAACATTGCGGCAGGCAGTGCTGAAAGCACTGCCCGCCGCAATGCTGAAAATGCCTGTTGTGCGTTTCAAAACACAACATGACAGGCACCGCGCGGTGCATGCCATGTTGTACTGTGAAACGCAGGGGGGTACCATAGGTACCCCCCATGTGCACCGCCCCCTTCACCCTGGTGGCCCGCAACGGGCCCCCAAAGCAAAGACCGTATGCCTTTTGTAAGGCACATGACAGCCGGCATCGTAATATGGTTGGTGGAGTCTCGCAGACACCGCCACCATATGTAAGCACTTTTTCTGCTGGTCGCAAAGGCGACCGGTGGAAAAGCGGCGGACGGTCTTGCCGTCCGTCACGGACCCACCAGCCATCCTAATGTGGCGGGGGGGTTTTCTGTGAGGATGGCGGACGGATTGCCCCCGCAAGGCCGGCGGTGGCTACCGCTGGCCCGGCTGGGGCAATCCGTCCGCCATCCTAATCGACCCCTTAATTAGAGAGTATCTGTAAAGGAGGATGTAGGTGTCACCAGGAACTTTAACAATTGTTTATTCAGAAGTCAGAAAATATTACTTGATTGTGTGCCTGTACCAGAAGACTAGAAATGATTTCGAAATCAAAATGTACCACTATTAAACACATGAATATTGTGATCAGAGTTAGGTCTAATGTGCCTTTGTAAACCAACACCTTGTGGAAAATATCGAAAAAACTAACCTTATTCTAACTAAAGTAGAAGTTAAGTAGTTGCTTTGAAGTACATGTCAGAGATATGGTAGTAACCACTGTACTGATCACCACATAACACTAATTGGTTGGTCGTTTTGTTAATATAATAGTATTAGGAGGCCAATAAATAAGCCTGGACTGTAATGAAAAGACAAGTTCCACATTGTGCTAATTATGTGATGTATGCGTGACGCACAAAAATATCAATAGTCAACAAAATGAATATTTTACTGACTGGAGATATCCGTGTTCGACCTGTCAATCGGATGAAATCTCGAGGCCGTGTTTTACCGCAATAGCTAAAGTTTTGTGGTGATTGGAAGAAAAAAAAAACTAAGCAGCTAATCGGACAGAACTAGAAACAAGCATTTGCAATGCAATAGGTCTCGCATTTGCGAAAGTTTAAGCTATTAGCATTGTTAATGACAATGCCTTTTTTATCTATTTTGAAACCCAACATATAAATAAATGGCATTATCATTTACAATGCCAATAGCTCCAACTCTCTCAAATGCGAGACCTATTGCATTGCAAATGCTTGTTTAGATGTAAGTGGCTGCATACAAAGGTGACCTGGGACCAGCAGACGTTTGCCAGGCTCTATTCAAACAGACCAGACAGTAAGATTACATTACATGGAACTTATGCAATGTTGCCTCTCTTTGGTGAAGTAGAAAGACATTTTTATGTGCAGTTAAAAACAGCCCAAAAGCTGTGACATCTCTAAAGATGCTAAACATCCATTTTACAACTAGAACATGCCAGATGAGTAATTATATTCTATCTGTAAAAATGTACGCTTGTCACAACTGCCGTGAAAATATTATGATGCATGGATTTTAATATTTTCAAATATTTTCCTTTGGCAGAAAACAAACAAGATTAGTGTAGCTTCAGAAGGGATGAACATTTCCAGATTAAAAGCAGTGTGAAAAAATTAAAGAATCCACAGCAAATGAATCTGTAACTAGACATGAGTGTCGGTCTTGTGGAATTCCTCAGCACACGGGGGATTCTGCACCATAACGGCACAACATGGATGTGGATGCCTGCTTTAGCCCCGGGGGCACCGTGAGTGCATAAACAACACAGAAGCCCGCAAGGAGGTCCCTGATTCTGCCCTGCGGGAAAGGTGGAGTGCGTGCTCGATCGGAGCGTGAAACTGACCCAGGCACACCCGGCGTGAGCCTCAGCTGAGCCCTTCGGTAACTGCAGGGTAAGACATCCCTCAAAGAAAAGAACAAACCCACAGAACAAACCCACAGCAAAATAAACAAATTAGGCAAGCGTCCTGAGTGAAACAACATTTACCCACCACTGCCAGCTAATACCCCATTCAAACAGACTATCCTCACTGCCTGAATCATGTCCCCTTCGCTCAATGCAGTTGCAACCCTCCAGTTGTACTTCGTCTCATATGCCCTGTAACAGTAAAAAAAAACTTTATTTGATTTGTTTTAAATCATACAAAGAGCGGGTTAACCGCTAAAAACACGTAAACACTTATGACTTAAAATTCATGTGTAAACACTAGTTAGTTAGTAAACTTTCCGTTTAAAACATTTTGATCATTAAAACGAAGGAAAATAGTACAATTAGTGCCTTTTAGTCTTATGGAGTTGTTCTAGCTTGAGGAATCTGATTCTTGTACTTATATTTGCTTTGAAATAAATGTCTAAGCATTTTCTGAATCAAGTTCCGTGTCTTTCTTTTCTAGCGCTTTTGCAGCTAGATTTAAAAGCTTTAATGGTTTACATGCCAATTGCACTGTTGACCCTCCTAAACATTTTATTACTGCGGATCTGCATGTCCTTATCTGCTCTTTTTCCAACAACGGCCGCAGCAGTTTTTTCTGTTCGGATAATAGTGCCGGACAAATACAAAGTAGGTGGAGCACTGATTCGTCACATTGTCCGCAAAGGCGACAGTTCATTGAAAGCCAGGTGCGTTTCCATTTGGGAGTTAAATCTTTAGTTGGGTACACTCCCAATCTCAGTAGAATTAATTGCTGTTTCATTTGGTTTACAAAGTGTTCCAAAAGGTATGGTTGGGGCTTTAGCTTTTTATATGTCGGAAGCACCGTCCATGCATTTGTTTTCTTGGACAACGTGGCTTTATCCTGGTCTTGGGACATTTGGTTAACTGTTTTGTTGACCAATTGTTTGAACTCCGAATAGGACGATGTAGTATGCCATGCTTCCTCTAACTTTAAAGCCTCAATCGATTTTTTTTAAGAACGAATGAACCGAATTAGTCAATTTTGATTGCTTTTCGTCCTCCAGCCAGCACTAATGTACCAGGGAGTCGTCCTCTGCTGCTCGCATTCTCCAATAATATTTGACCAGCACTCCCTGTCTTGCCATGGTCTGATTATTTAGCCCAAATTCAAGTCTTATCCGGTCGTGTGAGATATGGCGCGGGATGTTGAACAGTTTTTTGAAGAGGCTGGTTTGGGCGATATTCAAGGATGTTGCATCCTTTGCATTTAGTAGTTCGGAACCGAATGTAATTGCGGGTAAAAATTTTGATGCCACGACCTTTAATAAGTGAGTAGTGGAACTGTCACTAAGTTTTTTTTGCAAGGTTTTAAATGCAAACAGTAGTTGTTTAGCTTTTGTTTTCCGATGTTCTTGATGTTGCTTGTAATTAAGGTGGCTATCCAGAGTTAATCCCAAGTACTTGTATGTCTCCTCACGGTCCAAACTATTGCTGTTAATCGTCCAAGTGAATTTTGGTATTTTTTTCTGTGGACTGGAAAAATACATGACCTTTGTTTTTTTGAAGTTTATCTGTAGTTGGTTTAGATCTGTGTATTCTGCCAATTTGTTTATTAGTCGTTGTAGGCCACGGGGCGTTTGGGAGAGCAACACAATATCATCTGCGTATTGCAAACTTACTGTTCTCACATTCCCCAATTTTGGAGGATCGCCTAATGTTGAGCGTAGGTGGTTGTCTAGGTCAGCTGTGTATATATTAAATAAACAGGGGGCCAAGACGCACCCCTGTTTTAGGCCATTGATGGTATTGATTTTATTTGTTAGGTTTCAACCATCTCCCATTTTTATTTGAACCCATGTTTTCGAATAAAGGTCTATGATTGCATTCAATAATTTTGTAGGTGCGCCCCAGGATTCCATTTTTGCCCACAAGGCTTGTCTAGGGACCTTATCAAAGGCCGCCTTGAGGTCCACGAAACACGCATACAATACTTTAGAATTTGTGATGGATTGATTAGCCAGGAGTGTAACGGCGGAAATGTTTGCTAAAGTGCCCATTCCGGCTCGAAAGCCTGTCTGTGTGTTGGGGATCAGTTTGATGTTGTATACCCAGTCTTCTAGATCCTTAAGCAGGTTTGCAGCGTAGATTTTTGCCTCAACATCTATGAGGGCTATCAACCTGTAGTTTAAGGGATTTGCACGAGCCCCTGATTTAAATATTGGGTGCAATATACTTCCTCGCCAGGAGTCGGGGATAGTTTGGGATTCCAAAATGTTGTCAAACAGTATGGCTAGATGTTTGGACCAAAATTGTAAGTCTTTTTTAAATAGGGCGTTCGGCAGACCATTGGGTCCCGGCGCCCCATCTGATCTCTGCTTTTTTATGATATTCATTACTTGTTTTTGTGAGATCTGGCTATCGACAACTGATTGGTCTGACCCTGATGTTTCCGGATAATTTTGCTGCAATTTTCCTTCCTTTTGTTTTTCTTGTGAGTTGCTATGATATTTCAGGTACGGGTTGATAGTCGTATGGTTTGGAGCCTGCGAGGTTCGTTGCAGTGTCTCTACTTTCCTCTGCTCTCTTGTTGGAATCTCACTGATGGTGCTATGGTGTGTTTGTATCGCCTTCCCTGTTTCGTTTTCAGTGGTAGCTCTGGGGGCTGTCTGTGAATTATATGTAGCTTCCATGTGATCTCGCCATGCATGCTCGGTTATATCAGAGTTGAAATGCCGATTTTTTTCCATTAGATAAAACATTAATCTGGGCCCAGAACTGCTTAGAATTTTGTAGTCGACTTACATAGAGCATTTTTGTCCAGAGGTGCTCGTTGTATTTACGTTTAGCGTACCGAGTCTCTTTTTTCAGGTCACTTTTCATTTGTTTAATTGTTGTCATGGCCTCCCGGGAAGGTTGTTGACCATGAGTTCGCAGTTGTCTCTGTGCTTTGTTTAATTTTTGTTTTTTTGTCCTTAACGCTTTTGTGTACCATTCTGACACGTTGATCCGGGCCGCTTTTTGATTTTTGGAGCTGTGTATGAACATTCTGTGCAAGCTGTTAACTAAGGACTCCCAAGTCTCTATCCCCAATGGTTTTGCGCCTGTAATAGTCAGGAAGTCTGTACAAGACTCCATGATTTTATCTACACTGTTTTCATTCCATGTTAACCGATTTAAATTGTACAGTTGAGTAAAATGCGTCAGCACACTTGATGGCAAAGACTTTTTCCTGAAGTCAATTAATGTGAATGATTGGGGATAGTGATCACTTTCTATTCTTTCTATTATTAGAAAGTTTGTAATACTTGGGAATAAATCTGGATCGGCTAAGGTGAAGTCAATGGTTGCTCCTGATTTTGCCGTCACTCTTGTGAAAGCTGCAGGGCTATCTTGCGGGCCTCGACCGTTTAAAGTGTATAGTGCTTGTTTGTCTAACAGTGCACCGCATTTCTTGCCCGATGTATCACGTCTTGTTGTATTATTACTCCTGACTGTTATTCCAGTTGGTAGGTTTTTCTCTTAGGCTTCCATCAAATTCATATTAAAGTCGCCGGACAATATTATATTGGCGTGTGGGTGTATTGCCTTTAGAGTTTTGATGGTGGTGGCCAGTTGTTGGATGTGTCTCCCCTTATGCTTGTGGGCTGGGTGGATATAGATGTTCATTATTATCAATGTGCAAGTGATGTTAACTTTGAATTTAATGCATTGCATCCAGCTCGAGTCTAAGTCAATATTTTCTTCTTCCCATCGGATTTCTGTGGCAATATATATTGATAAGCCACCCTTGGCTCTTCCGTGTGCTGACTCCTTTTTAGCTGGGTTTAAATGTTCTTTATAGCCTACAATCTGTGTATATGTGGTCTGCCAGGTTTCTTGCAGCAGCAGTATTTTGTACTGTAGAATAAAGTCAGCAAGGTCAGTTTCCCCTATTTTAGATGCTAGGCCATTCACATTCCATGAACAGATATTAATGTCCTGCGCTGTGTTTGATTTTGTTTGTGATTTTGTTCATGCTGCGCCTTGTTGTGTAGTTGGTGATCTTCAGTATTGGTTAACTTCTTGTTGAATTTTGTCTGGGTGTAAGATTGTAATTGTGATTTGTCTTGTGAATTTAACATCATCCTTTATTTGATCGTGAGTCTCTGGGCCTTTTGCTCCTTTTAGGATACCCTCTGTGCGGTGGTGGTGTTGTAGGGGACTCGGGTAACGGGGAGGTTCCACCTCTTTTAGTTCTATACCCCATTCTGCGAATACCTCCTTGTGCCTCAAAATCTGTTCGGCGACTAAGTAGTTTTTCCAGGTGGCTATTGTTTTTTCGACTCCTATTTGGCTAATGGTGAATTTGAATTCAATTCTTTCCAGGTCGCTGGATGTTATATGGCTCAGGGCTGGTAAGGATTTGAGTAGCTTTATAATTGTACTTCGATTTAGTATATCATGGGTTCCTCTCGATTTATAGTGTGGAATCAATTCTATCTGACTTTGAGCCGTGGATGATTGTTTTTTGTTGTAATCGATCGGAATCCCTGATAATAGTTCTGTTGGGTCTTGACGATGTATTTTGCCGAGCTGGACTGAATTGACTTGGTCTTGTTGTGTCTTTTCAATTTGCTCTATTGTACTTTGGAACTTTGGGTTGTTTTGCGTTTCATTATTGTGATATCTTGTCCGCGTTTCATCTTTCCCACTTGTTACTATATCCTGTGCCTTGGTTTCTTTTTCCTTTATAATTTGGTTCTTTGAGGTTTGCGTTGTGTCTGATTTTACGAATTGTTTGTTTTTTTCTTTGTCCTTTTCCTTCTCAGCCGACGACTTGAATATGTCATAAATTTTATTAGTTGACAAATTTCCATTTTTTGTTTTGTTTTTGCCGTCATGATTTCTTGTGGCTGCGGATTCTTTTAATGCCGAGTTTTTATGATTCGTTGGCTCACTGCCACTTACGTTATTTTCATCCGATCTTTTCGGGGTTAGTGTCGGCGAAGCTTGTGAGAAGAATGCAAGGTGTCAGAAAATTCACATGATTTAGAGTCAATTCTTAAAAAGTACAAGGAAGTATTTGAAGACAGAATTGGGTGTGTGAAAGGGGTGGAGCATGAAATTGTATTAAAAACAAATGCATCACCGGTGATACATAAGGTTAGAAATGTACCGTTGAGTGTAAGAGAAGAACTGAAAGACCATTTAGATAGCCTGTGCAAGGATGGAGTGATTAAACCTACCAGCTCATCAGAGTGGGTTTCAGCTGTAGTTTTAGCTAAGAGGAAAAATGGAAAGTTGCGCATGTGTGCGGATTTGCGTTCTCTAAACAAGAACATCTTAGTAGATTGCCATCCCTTACCTTTGATTCAGGAGATGCTGATGGCTATAGGCGAATCTACTCATTTTTCTCTTATTGATTTAAAGTCAGCCTATCATCAGGTTGTTTTATCAGATAAGTCACAGGATCTTACCACGTTTGTAACCCCCTTTGGTGCCTTCAAATATACGAGACTCCCATTTGGATTAGCTTCTGCGGCTAGTGTGTTTCAGAAGCTAATGGACTCGTTGTTTGTAGACATCAAAGGGGTGCAGGCATTTCAGGATGACATCCTCATCTTTGGAAAAGGAGTTGAGGAACACAACGAAATTTTTCGAAAAGTTTTGAGCATTTTGAGTAAGAGGGGGATGACTGTATCGAAAGATAAGTGTAAGTTTTTGGTTCAAGAGTTGGAATATTTAGGGCACTCTATCACCAAAGAAGGCATTAAACCTAAACAGGATCTAATTGATTCTATTATGCTTGCACCAGCACCTGTTGATAAAGACTCACTAAGGTCTTTTTTAGGACTTAGTGAGTACTATGCACGCTTTGTGCATGGCTATGCATTTGTAGTAGAACCACTCAGATGTTTAACCAGGAAGAATGAGAAGTATGATTGGTCTTTAATTCATGAGGAAGCTTTTAAAAAAGTAAAAGAAATGATCAAGAATGCTCCAGCATTAAAACCTTTTACTTGTGGTATCAAGTGTATTGTCACTGTGGATGCCAGCTGTGTAGGTCTAGGTGGAGTTTTAACACAGTTTGTGAATGGAAAGGAGAATACGATTGCTTTTATTTCTAGAACTTTGAGTGTGGCAGAAGCAAATTATAGCACTATAGAACGGGAAGCTTTAGCCTGCTCTTGAGCAGTCGAAAAGTTCAGAAATTATTTATGGGGTACTTGTTTTGATCTATTTACTGATCATAAACCGCTTATTTACTGGATGAACGGCAGCGGAACTGGTCAAGCTACTTCGAGATTAGTCAGGATAATTTCAAAATTGCAGGAATATAATTTTGAAGTGAAACACATCTCAGGAGGAGCAAATTTTAGGGCGGATTGTTTGTCTAGGATTCCCCTAGTGAATCAGAATGAAAATTTAGACTCAAATGAGGAGGAATGTGTGGTTGTTTCCGCTTTAGATGCTTGTGATAATACTTTGGGAAGTTTTACAGAGAGTGATTGGTTGGAGGGTTACAAAAAAGATTCTCTTCTGTTGAAAGTCAAGGAATACATTAGAAAAGGATGGCCACCATTGAGAAATCTAAGTAAAGTTTTGATTCCTTTCCAACAGGTTTCTTCCGAGCTAAGTCTAGAGAATGAGTTCATCACTAGATGTGGGTTTTTTGTACCACCTGAAACTCTGAAAGAGGGTCTTGTGGATAGAGCACACTCTGGACATCCTGGAACCAAGAAAATTTTAAGAAAATTTTATTGGTGGCCGTGCATGGATTCTTTTGTTGATCAGTTTGTTAATCGTTGTCCGGAATGCCTTCTATCGGACAAGCATTGGAAGAGTAAAAAGGCAGTTACTTCCACCAATTTGTTGCCAGACCAAGCATGGGAAAAGTTGGCAATAGATTTTTCAGGACCTTATAATATTTTGGCAGAAGACATGAAATATTTAATAGTCTTGACTGATTATTATTCAAAATGGATATCGTATGATTTTGTGAGGTTCCCTAGTACAGAAGTTGTGATTGATTTTTTGGAGAAAGTTTTTTGTGTGGATGGGTTTCCCAAGAAATTAGTATCCGATAATGGCACACATTTTGTGTCAAAAAAGATGGTTGATTTTTTAAGTAAGCATAATATTAAGCATATTAAAAGTCCGTTGTATTTTCCAGCGGCTAATGGGTTAGTTGAGAGAGCTAACAAATTTTTCAAAGAAGGGATACAAACAGCTCTATCTTCTGGCATGGATGTAAAGAAACATATCAAAGAAAAAGTTTGGAGTTATTTGAACACTCCACATTCAGTAACAGGTTTCACACCTTTTTTCTTATTGAAAGGGAGAGATGCAAATGATATAAACAAACCTGTATTTCAAAAAGATATGACTGCTTTAAAAAAAATTGAGGGTTTTAGTTCTATTGATGAGTGTGTAAAAAAAAACTTTGAAAAAAGGTACGGATTACAGAATAGGGTTTCTCCTCTGAATGACTTCAAAATTGAAACAGGTGATTGGGTGATCATCAGAAAACCGAAGAAAGTTATTAAAGGGGAATCTAGGTATTCTATGCCTCAACAGGTGGTCAGAGCGTCAAATTCATCAGTGATGATTAAGAACAAAGGCTGGTGGAACAAAAGTGCTGTTATTAGGATTGAACCTTTTCAAAAAGACATTATACATAAAAAAATGGAAGAGAAAGGTTATTTGGACGATTCTTCTTTTTTATGTTTTAAAGATTTTTTAAATAAAGAACAATCTTTACTGGATTCAGGGTTGGTAAAGCAACCACCTTCCTTACAAGAGGGTGATGGTGTAGAACAGTCATCATTGGATTCACAAGTTTGTGAAACTGGTGATGAGTGTTGTCACAATTTAGATAGAGGTGAAAATGGTAATTCAGTTTTGGAAAGAAGTGTGAACAATAATTCAGTTTTAAATGAAAATTTGAATTCTTCAAGTTGTGTTCCAGATAATTTAGAAGACAAAACTAGTTTTCTTCCTGAAATTGGTTCTGATTTGAATGAGACTTATGCTAGAAGAAATACTGTAATACCTACAAGGTTTAAGGATTATTATTTGTATTAATGTTTATTTTATTGTGTTTTTACTTTTTCTTTTTTGTTTATGGAAAGGAGATGTTGCATCGGTACCTTTAACTTCACTTAGGTTCTGTTATGACATGTTCTGTGTTCCACATTCTTTTACCAGTGTTGGCTGTCGTGTCATTCTGATCTGTACCTGGACACGACAGCATCTTATCTTCATTCCTCTTCTTGTGGGATTTTTATGATATTGACTTTTATTAGAAATAAACATCTATCAATATCACTCCTGCCGTTTATGTTGTCTTCATTACAACAGGTGACTTTATTTATTTTGCTTTTCCTTGCTTTCCTCAAGCATTTACATTCCCGTTTTGAAAGGGGTTTTGCAAAGCTTTCTTGTTCCTTGCTTTGTGCCAGTTCCTTCGATGAAATACTTTGATTTGGGACTGGTGTTGAGCTTTCTGATTGCGGATGTTCCTCTATTCGTTCCCAGTCTTTCTCTATGACTGGCAGGTTATTTCCCTCTTTTAATGGTTTAATGTTAATGATAAGAGTGTCCTTTTTTGTTCCGTCTACCTCCTTAAGCTCTCCTTCCGTTGAAGTTGTGGAATTTAATTGTGTGTCCCTTACTACCCCCAGCAACTCTGACATTATAGTCGGGACAGTTGCAAGCTTATCTATTATTTGGTGGCAATGGCACGTGTAATAAGTGAAGTCCTGTGCTTGTTGCACCTTTGTTATCATGGCATTTAAGTCGTATAGTTTTTTATCTATTCCCTGCACATATAAAGCTAGTGCATTTAGTAGCTCAACTTGAGTGTCCAGCTTGTCAGCGTGATAAGTTGCTGCTGATCCTATCGTCTTCATGGTGCCAAGTAACTGATCCCAAAAAAGTCCTGTTGATGGGCTTTCTTGATGTTCCTTGGGGTATTGTCCCTCTTGTTTCTTGGTGCATCCACCTGGTGAGGATGATTTTTGGGGTTCTGGGTGGATGGGTAAATTGGTTAGTTCAGTTTCATGGGGTGGTCTGAAAGGTGATCCCTTTATCTTGCTTTGGCATGACGTCTGCATTAAATGCTGTGCTACTTGAGGTTGCTTTCTTAGTAGTTTCGGATTTGTGGCAAGTTGATCCTGTACGTTGGTTATTTGGTCCGTGAACTGGACAAGTGGTAGATCAGGTTGTGGATCTACAGGTTTGTTTAGTATTGCATGCGAGCTGTCAAAGCTGTCATAATTGTCCTGCTCATGCACCGGGTTACCATCCTGGCTCTGTTCTTCACGAGGCTGCCAAGCAGTTTGTTGGGCTATTTGAAGCTGTTGGTTTTGCTGCCTTAGTTGATTTGTTTGTGCTTGGCAGGTCCATTGTTTGGGTGTAAGTTCCGACTCCCGTTTAAATCCCTGTTCGTTGTGTACTACGGCCTGAATGACCTGTTGGTGGAGTCCATGATGAGCGAGTGATGGGCTCTTGATAGAATTAGTACAACTTCCATCCTCTGATACGGACAGCTTAAGGGCCTTATGCTCTGTGTCCTCAGTGCTTATTGACCTACTGACTTTGACTTTGTCCTTATGTGTCTCATTATCTGCGCTGCCCCCCCCCTATACTTGTACTCCTTGCCTTCTTTTGCCTCCTTTGCCTCCTTTGCTTCATTGGCTGCCTTGTGCGTCTTTTGCTTCCCTGGGGATAAGCTGCGACATACTTTTAAGAAATCAGTAATGAGAGCCCGTTTGCTGCTTTTGATGTTAGTTTTACTAGGGGAGCCGGTTGCCCTGGTGGGGGTATGGGTATTGTTATTTGATTGTGTTTGATCCTTTTCTGTTTTCCCCCCCGTGTCCTGTTTATAGTCTAGTTCCAAGAGCAGTTCCTGCTCCCTTTCACTTGGCTTACTGAGCTTTTCCGATTCTGGTTTGTCCTTGGTTAAGTCCTCTATTAAGTCCTCTCCCTCCTCTCTCTCTTTTTCAGGTTTCAGGTACTGGGCGCCTGGTGCCCCCCTTATTTTCCCTGATCTCATGATGGTCTGTTGCGTATTCTTGTGCAAAAAGTTTTCTGATTCTGGGGTACTAGGCTGGTGGCGTGTTACTACTACTTCCAGGGGCTCCTGGTCCTCCGGTGCACACCCTGGGGGACCGGCGTGCCTTACCTTAACTTATGCGGGGAGGTTGCTGGTGCTGGTGCTGGTGTGTCTTACTGTGTTTGCTGTCACTGCTCCATCCGGTGTGGGGGTGTCTCACGCGGCCGTTACTTCTGCCACTGACACCGCCACTGCCACTGACAAGGGCTGCAGCTTTGTTATTCTTGCCTCTACCTCTACCTCTGCAGAAGCTCCTCACGCTGCTCCTGTTGCCCCTGCCGCTGTACTTGTGCGTTGAGGATCTCGCTGCTTGCAGCTCCTACCGCTGCTACCGGGTACAGGAGGGTGTGATGGTTCGCGGCTAGGGCCGCAATGGAGCCCTCGCTGAGGAGCCCTCCTGCCGCTATGGAACGCTATGGAACGCTATGTAACGCTCGTGGCGGGAGGGAGGGGTGTTTTCGCGGCTCCTGCCGTTACGGAGCCCTGCTGTGAGACGCTGTAGGGCGCACGCGGCTCGCGGCTATGCTGAGACCGCTGCCGGGGAGCTTGCTGCTGCCCTCCGCCTGCCGCTGTTTTTTGTTTTTTTTGGGGAACCTGCGGCTGCTGGTACACGGAACTTGCCCCGCTGCCACCGCCAAGGCACACAGGCTGGCCGCAGGAGGCTGGGGGTTGGAGGCTGGACGCTGAATCGCTTTCACCAAAGGCAAAGGTAGGTGAGATGGCGTGCGTAAGATCTCTCAGGCTCTCTGCCGCAGCTTCCGTAGCCAGCTAAACCATTTGGCTCCGATGAAAGAAGTGCGGTAAGTCTTGCTGTTGCCCCTCGCACACCATGCCACTTCTGGAAGCCACAAGCTGCTCCACACCGCGGGGCACTACAAGCACAGAGAAATCCGTGAATCTGTGTTAAAATCCGTGCAAGATAATCAAGTGAGGCTACTGCACTGTATCTTTCTGCCACCCGACCCCCAGGCAGGCCCCCAGGCCCCCAGGTAGCCCCGTCAGGCAGGCGCAACACTCGCTGCCGTTGGAGTCTCTCCAGATGCGGAACTGCATTTCGGCGTCTCGGCGTTTTCGGCATTTTTCGGGTCCGCGTTCATCGCGTTTCAAACCCCGTGTCTCACCTTGCCGCTCTGTTGCTCTGTGCGGCTGCCGTACGGACGTTTTTTTTAATCCTCTCTCCTCGTAGTTGCTGTGGCGCTCCTGACACGGCTTGCCAGTGTGACTTGCCGCAGGGTCGGATTGGGATCACAATTTGGCCCGGGCACTGACGAAAAAAGTGGCCCACGTTCAAGGGGCGTGGCCCACAATTAAGGGGCGTGGCCCACATTCAAGGGGCATGCCCTTTCATGGAACACCATTTGGTTACTCTTTGAGGTCTAATTTGTAGAGAAATATTTAGTAAATTAAGCCTTTTAAAGCTTACAGAGCAAGTAACATTGGTAAAGATTAGGAGCACTGCAGTTCTGATAACTGAATACTTACTTGCAGTCTTAACGCCCTGCACAATGCAGTTAGATACTCTTTCCCAACCAGCTATGTCCTAGACTCTAATAATCACATAAATCAGAAATCTAGCACAAAGTCAAGGAGAAAGGGTAAGACTGGAATCTCTGGGAATAGAACATGTAATAACAAAGTAAGAATTCACAAACGAGGAAAAGGCAGTCTGGGGTGTAAAGAATGTTGGAAAATTTATCTGTACAATCTAGTCATAAATGTATTTCACAACCAGCAGGTGATGTCCATATACAAAAAACACAGTTCTATTTATGAGTACCAATTACAGTACACATGATCCGATTTTTTATTTAAGGGCCTGGGCGATGAAGTGATCTGCCCAGAATCACAGGTTGTTAAGCAGACGCTGGGACTCAAACTTAAATCCCGATCTCAGCAACTCTGGCGTCAGGCCACATATGCCTATGCACAGACCAGAGACGTTTTAAGGCATGGGCAATGTGGGCTCTGGCCCAGGGCCCCAACCTTTCAGGGAGCCCCCTGATAGAGCCAGCTCTGTTCTGCGGAGAATCTTGCCCTAATGACCATGCATACTCCTTAAACAGATTGTTTCAAATACCATTTTTTCAAATTTATTTTTAATATGGGCGATGAGTAAGAACCTATCACAGAGATTTTGCAGAAAAATGTGTTTGTTTCATGCAACATCCATAAAAAAAATTCTTTGAGATCAAACAGGCCATCACATATGAGAAATAGGAGGATGTCACTGAGATTATTTTCAGTAATTTTAGTTAGCTGCTACTGTGTTGTAATATTGAAAACACACGTCAATGTCCTTGAATATTAGATGTAAATACATTAAGAATTTGGATAAGTATGGTAGTGCTCTGTCCAGTGACCAGCTGAAAGAGGGCATCAAAGAGCAGAAATTGGATTATAAATACAAATCTGTTCCGAACAGGGGCCCAAATATATGTTTTGCCCAGGGCCCCCAAAATCCTTAAGATGTTTGACACAGACAAGGAATGAAAGTGAGAGGATACTCTTCTTACACAGGACACAGGGCCAAGGTGACAATGGCCTATATGCTGAGCAACTAAAAAAACAGCAAGGCTCCTTTCTGTCACAAAATTATTCGAGCCCTCCAGCGAAGGAGCACCTAATAAGCAGGAAGCCCCTGCTATTACTAACCTACTCAGCCCTCCCCAGACCTTCAGCTCAGGAGCACATGAACAGCAGTAAGGCCCCTGCAATTAGTAAATTAAAAATTAATCAGCCCTCCCCAGCCCTCTAGGCCTCAGGCCAATGTCCTGGCAGGGGAGCACAAAACACAGCTGCTGGGTCATCCACGGTAGCCAGGGGGAGGCTGAGGTGAAGATGGTGCAAGTTGCAAAAATCACCAGGCCCCCACAGTGAGACCCATTCTTCCTCGTCCACTATGCCTTGAATGTGAAAGGCTGTGGGCGAGGTGTTAAAACTAACAATGTTTCTGGGCTACGTGGGCCCCTGGGGGGCCAAGGTGAAAATGGCTCAAAGTCCTGGGCAACACCTGGCCCCCAGGGAGGCCGATTTTTGCAAACAATCACCCCCTCCCCAGCCACCCTCAGCGTGATTGCTTTGCAGGGCAGGGGTTGAAGGAGAGGCCACAGCGGATAATCACTGCAGCCGCACAGTGAAGCTGCATTCATTTCTCTGTCTCTGTCTCCGTGCCCTCTGTGGGCCGTTTTTTTTCCTCCCCTTTCCTAGGCCACAGAGAGCACGGGGACAGAGACAGGGGAATGAATGCAGCTCACTGTGAGGCTGGGAAAGGGGAGAAACAAAAACGGCCCACATAGGACACAGAGACACCGGCCCTTCGGCCCATGCCCGAATGCCCGCATTGCCAATCCGCCCCTCGACTTGCGGTATCTCCGCGGTGCCTCGAGTTTTACGAGTCTGCAGGTTTCGCTGCTACCACTGCCGCCTCACCGCCTCGCCACTGCTGCTGCTTCTGCTCGTTCGCTCGTTCTGCAAAACCCAGACTGGAGTCTCATTTGCCCAATAACTGACTGGTAATCTACATTGGCAAGGTGCACAGTATAGAGTCAGAAAATAGTGGACTCAGGCTACAGGTCTACAAGACATAATTGTCCAACACCCGGTGCGCGCTTGATCACATGGCAAGGGTGTGTGCACAGCTACAGATTGAGCTTAGCACTCTGCATTCCGGGCACAAGCCACTCCAGAACAGGTTAATTGTGTTTACAAGAGCAGCATGTACAAAAGAGATATATTGTAAACATGGTCCATCTTTGTGCAGTGAGCTTTCGTGCAAATGTGGGGGTCGAGTGCAACGGCAAAGTATTTAGAATGTTCATTGAGTGAGCACAGCTCCTCCATCTCCTGCAGTTGTGAAATCGCATGGGGCTGAGAGGGGTTCCTGGTGTTCTGCCTCTAAATGAGCTTGGGCACGAGCCCTGCATCAGTGTAGAGGTGGCCATATTTCTGGCAGGAGGCAAGAGGCTGCAGTGGTAACTAAGGGGGAGGGACTCAGGAAATGAACAGCCCAGCAAGTGCGCGCTCTGAATCTCCCCACGTGATACTCACCTGGGGGAGGGAGCAATCAGCGCCAAAGCTGCATTAACGAACACAAGAAGGAAAGTTAAAAAAAGAGCACCTGAACTAACAGATACGCTCTCCGGTGGAAGGCTGCTGAGAAGTTAGGCACTGCTCTGTGGGGTGGTAACGTAAAATCAGGGTTTTAAGTTACAATTCTTTAGAGGCCGAATACAACAGTCCTACCTACTCTAATTCAAACGTTATCAATTATTAAGTGTAATAAGGTGGCCCAATGTTATCCTATCAGAGAGGTAGGCCTTGCAATATTGAGGAACAAATTTGACTATTTATCAATACCAGGACATGTAAAACTTAGAAAAGAACACGTCCAATGTTTTAAATACAATGCACCAAGTCCTGCTTTGCAGTAGTAGAGTGCACAGAGTCCTAAAAGTCAACAAAAATGAATTCAGAAAACGGGAGGGGTGAAGGCAAAAGGTTTGAGGGTGGCCCTGCAGAAAGGGCCAGGTCCAACAATGCCTCATACAAAATGCATACAAACATTAAGAACTGGAAAAGGTAGGTCTAAAAAATATATTTTTATCGAGAAATATTTAATTTGGTTGTAAGGATTACCTTGGTGGAGAAAATACTAAAATATAATCAACTACAAATCATTTTCTTACACTTACCCTAAAAAGGTGAATTTTCCATCTTTGAAAAACTGCCTGGTTTGTGTTTACAGGCACACTTTTAAACATCTTTAGCTGATGTAGTTATACAGGACTTACATCTAGATAAGCGCAAGTGTAAAAATGTGGATCTTTACTTTTCAAATTAATGACTTTAAAGCTATTTGCAAATAAATCCAAATGGTTCCAGGAAATCTATGTTAGTCATATATTTTCATTACTTGCCATGTCAGAAATTAGAACAAATAAACACCTTTAGCTACCTGGGTATATTATTTTCCCAAGAAGGATATTGGGGACTACACCTTAAAATTGCAAACCTCAAATTCATAAGAGCTTTTGAAGCGGTTTTTAGATTTGCCCAAAACTAGGTACAAAACCGATCAGAGAAATTATGAATCTATACAAGAACAAATGGTATCATCCTCAACATTTGGGGCATCAGTATGGTGTATGATTAACAGCACTACTTTGCAGTTTCTGGAGAACTCTCTTCTATGTAGGGTTTTGACCGTCCCACGTTCGGCCAATACCTATGTTACCCATAAAGAATTGGATGAACTTCACATAGAAGAATTAATCCATTTTAGCACAGTGGCCAAATGGCATAGTATCTGGAATAAAATGGGCACCAAGTGTATTAGGGACATAGTTAGGGATTGCCTAGACCTCGAACACTGTGACAAAATCCCATGGTTGTGGTATGTGAACAACGTATTGCACAAAATTGACAATAATATTAGCATCATGCTCCACTTCAGCGTCCTATAATATAGCAAGAAAGAAATAAAAAACAATTTTATGGGAAAAGGGAGTCTGATAGAGAATTGCGAGAAAGAGTGAGTTTGACCATAGTTAGATACTGCCTAGGACCCTTGCAGCAGGAAATACACGCGTACGTGATTAGTGTAATAAATGCTCAGGACAGTTTTATTTAACCAGACAATGTTTAGTGACGCCTCATTACTTAGTCGCATTCCCAAAATCAGAGACATTGTTAGAAAAGCTACCTAAGTGTCCATGTAACAGGAAAGCCAGTCAATCCACTATACATTTATGTTGTTTTGTAAATCTTACAAAGACATTAGATAACGTGTATTGCGTCCATTATTCTTATCGAAGAGACTCATCCATTACCAAGAGGCTTTTAGATTTTTATGTAGATAGAATTATATTTTTACTTGCTGAGCAATCTTTACATACTAAGTCCACAATCAGGAGGCAGAAGTCAATCACTTCACGCCGTCTCCTCCTCCTGCTTCCACACCCTCCGCATGCTCCGCAAGATCTACAGATGGATCCCGTACAGATACAAGAAGGACAGTCACCCAGGCCCTCGTCAGCAGCAGACTCGACTACGGAAACCCCTCTACGCGGGAGCCCCGACCAAGCTCATCAATGGACTACAAGGCATCCAAAACGCCTCGGCACGACTGATCCTCGATGTACCACGACACGGCCACATCACCCCCCTCCTGAGAAACCTACACTGGCTCCCCGTCAACAAGAGGATATCCTTCAAGCTCCACATCCACGCACACAAGGCACTCCACAAGACCGGCCCAGCCTACCTCAACAGACGGCTCTCCTTCTACACCCCCAACCACCAGCTACGCTCTGCTGACCTCTCACTCGCCACCGTCCCGCGCATCCGAAGAACAACCACCGGCGGGAGATCCAAATGACTGATTGATTGATTGCTTGATTGAATCACTCATTTAGAAATACTATGCCACGAAGAAGACTAAAAAATGATTTGGATTACAACAGTTTATATTTGATTGCACACAAGACAACTCTGCAGAATAGCTTTTATTTTATTTTTTATATTTATGTCTCTTTAAAAAAAATTCTTTTGTCTCCACCTGCACTTTAGACAGATTACCCTTTGATTCTAAATGTTATAAATCATGCCTCTGATGTAATTTCTGATGCAATTTACCGAGGGGATGATTACGAGTCTTGACTGCCATATTTTCGGTGGCTGTGGTCCATCTGCCACATTATGACTTCAAAAGTAATTGCGGCGGAGGACCATTAGCTGCACCAGGGAACAGTTGTTCTCTGGCAGTGGCAAAACTGCACCACAATGCAACATGCTGTGGGGGACTGGCGCAGTCCCTCTCGCATATTACGAGTTCCACCTTCGCCAGCCATGAAAGACTGGCCGTGGAGGAACAAAGGGGGGCCTACAGAGCCCCCATGTCCACCCCACCATAGGGGTACATTCAGGGAGGCCCAATGTGGGCCCTCCTGTCCACCCCTGTCTGTAATCCCCCAAAGTTCGAGCATGGCATGGTCGTCACTGTCCATGCCGTTCTAGAACTTTTTTGCTGTTCCCATTGTGCCTGTTTTCCAGGCACCGCCATTGGAAAGACAAAGGACCATCTGCCTTACACGAGTTCAACTCGTAATAGGGCGTGTGGTCCATGCATCGGCTTTGTTGCAGCTGTGTCAGCAGAGAGACGGCGCACAGCGCGAAAGTCGTAATCAGGCCCGAGTGTTTTTATCAAATTATTTATTTATGATGATGGGGCCATATGAGAGAGTTGCTATTAATGTTTTTCATGTTGATGTTTTATTGCTTTTATTCTTTTATGGATTCTCTGTATAATCTGAATAAAGATTAATTTCATTTGATTTGATTGTTTATTGTCTGAAGTACGGCAGCAGATAAAATTTGCACCTATGGAATTTCCATAAGGTGACATATTCTTTATGCATTGATTTGACATAAATGTGTTGGCGCACATATACTTTTCTTTTTCTGCATTGGAATCATACTTTTGCTGTGGAGGAAGGATTCCTCTTGCATCACTTTAATTGGAGGCTCTCTCCCATTCCCAACCTGGAAAAGCACATACTGATGCCAATATCAGGCAATGGAGGAGCTAAACATATGGTGTTGCTACAACTACTCATGTCCACCCCACCAGATAACACTGAGATCCTTGAAATGGGAAAGAGACAATAATGCGACCTTTTCACAAGTTTGTCCTGCAGCAGTTACTGTGTTTCACAGTTAAAGGCAAGTGGTAATTAAGTAATTCAGTTACTGGCATCTTTCAAACCACTGCTTATCTGTTTATCTGACAGATCTATGACTGGATTTGTCTGACCACTATGCCACAGATTTGTTTTGGCCGAGTTTCAGCCTGGCCAAAAAGTGTGCGTGATAGAGCCTGTGGAGCCTACAGCCCTACAAGAATGCTAGTCTGGGCCCTATGAGGTGAAAGAGCACAAGAGTGAGGTAATCTACCTGGTGGACCTTAAGACATCCAGGAACTCCTTAAGGGCGTTTCATGTCAAACACCTCAAACCCTACTTTAAGACGTCAGAAGTAACCATGCTCTGGTCACAGATGATGAGGTGGAGGAGGAGAGTGAGCCTCTCCCTTGCCTCTTTTCTTCCAAGTAGCAGCATGGGTCAGTGGAGGATGTGTGCCTCTCTCCTACCCTGAACCTAGAAGAACAGAGAGACTGCTGCCAGTTGTTGGGGCAGTTTTCCTCACTCTTCTCCCTTACCCCAGGACTCACTGCACAGTTTTCACATGATATTGATACAGGGGCAAACATGCATGTGAAGAGTAAAATCTACAGACTCTCTGATAAGGTGAGAGCCAGCATTTAGGAGATCTCCCAGATGCTGGAGTTAGGGGTATTGAGCCCTTTAACAGCCCGTGATCTAGCCCAGTGGTGTTGGTCTCCAAGGCTGCTCCTCCAGGTGTCACAGCAGAATGTAGGTTTTGTGTGGATTTCCGAGGCTCAATGCGGCCACCAAGACTGATGCACATCCCAACCCCAGAGTTGCTGAGCTCATAGGTCGGTTGGGAGGAGCCTAGCTCCTCAGCACATTTGATTTAACCTCAGGGTACTGGCAGATTGCCTTGACCAAGGGGGGCAAAGAGAGGTATGCATTCTCTACCCAAGAAGGGCGTTGCCAGTTCCAGGTAATGCTCTTTAGAATGAAGACTGCCCCCATCACTTTACAGAGGTTGGTCAACCAGGTCCTGGGTGGTTTGGAGAACATCAGTGCTACATATCTAGACAACACTGCGGTCTTCAGTGCTAGCTGGGAGGACAACCTGGGCCACCTCAGGGAAGTGCTTCAGACTCTTGAGAGGACAGGCCTGACTATCAAGGCCAGTAAGTGCCAAATAGGGCAGGGTTCAATGGTCTACTTGGGACACCAAATGGGGGGAGGCAAGGTGCAGCCCCTCTAGGCCAAGATTGAAACCATTTTGGCTTGGGAATCCCAAAGATCCACACAGGAGTGAGAGCCTTCTTAGGGCTAACTAGTTATTACAGGCAATTTGTCAAGGTGTATGGCACCATTGTTGCATCCTTGACAAAAATGACTTCTGAGAAGCAGCCCACACAGGTAATCTGGACGGAGGCATGCCAGAACGCTTTTGAATCTCTGATGGAGGCCATGTGCACAGCACCCATGCTCAAGGTCCCTGACTTCTCCAAATAATTAATTGTCCAGATGGATGCCTCAGACAATAGCATAGGGGCTGTGCTCTCACAGCTGAACAAAGAGGACCTGGATCAACCTTTAGCCTTAGTTGTAGGCGTTTACTTTCGCGGGGGCGGAGGTAGAGTGCAGCAGAGGGGGAAGCCTTTACAGTGGTCTGGGCACTGAAGTAGTTGAGACCATACCTGTTTGGCATTCACTTCCAGGTTCAGACAGACCACAGACTCCTCAGAAGGCTAAAGTGGAAAAGGGGTGTGAATCCCAAACTATTGAGGTGGTCCATCTCCCTACATGGAATGGATTTTATGGTGAAACACCATCCTGGAATAGACCATGCCAATGCTGATGGTCTTTCCATGTTCTTCTACCTTAGTGAAGAGAACTCCCAAGCTGTTGGGTATTTCTCCCCACTTACAGCTGCGGGCGAAATGTGTTACACCAGCATCCTCGGCGTGGTTTTCCCCTTAAATTTTGCCTTCAGACCTGCTGTTTGCTGACTTTGCTTTTTTGTTGGTTTTTAGGGTTCTACACACCTTACCACTGCTAACTAGTGCTAAGGTGCTTGTGCTCTCTCCTAAAACATAGCTGCACAACACATCTTTGACACGGATCCTGCAAACATTCTGCAAACCAGGTACTTTGTTCAATGGACCTAACTGGGTTCCTTTAGTTGCCCGCATTCCATCATGCACAGTCTGAACTTGTGACTTTGTCCTGGTCCGTTGTGACCAGATATCCACATTTGGCGCTTTATGCCTTTTTTTTTAGCTATTTTCCCTAATTTCTTTAAAACTGCAATGCTCTGCTTCTCTTGATTGAATTTGTGTTGTGTTGGGCTTGTTTCATTTCTAAATAATTACTCTATTTTTCTAACTTGGTGTGGGATTCTCTTTTTGTGTATTTTGTCACTTTATTACTGTTTGAGTGTAGGAAAAAACTATAAACATTGCCTTTAATTTATGCCTGAGTGAATGGTGCCTAGCTGCAAGAGGGCTGAGCATAGGTTCATTTTTTTTAGGGTGCCTCATCCTGACAAAATTTGTATTTGCTGCTTGACCATGGTTCACACCTCTATCAACCAACAACCCAATTTCTTACAACTCAATTTCACTCCACTGTATGACACTCCAGTCTAGGCCACTACAGTTTACGCTATTCCACTGTATGCCACTACACTATACCTATAATAAAATGTATTCTTTACATGCAATCCCAACATAAACTGTACAAACTGGAGACATTATAAAGTTATAGTTATAACAAATTTCTAATTTATGTACTACAAGTTAGAACTTACAGCACGTTCTTCTCGCATCAAGTGGTACACTACATTAACTATAGCTCACACTTTCTCCATGGACTGGTTATACATTTGCATATTATATCATTTATAGTTGGTAAAATCATAGCAGTCGTAATAAGACTTACGACATCTGAAATGACATAATTTCTCAGAACATAGTGTATGCAGGGCTTTAAGTGTGTCGGGTCTTGCCGTTCTGCAGCCCATGGTCCTGCCGGCACTCAGCACCACCAGTTTTAAATGTAGGTGCTGAGACGGGTCCCTGTCGGGCTCTCCATTTTGGCCATTTTTGAAAAAAAATCTTAACTCTGCAGCAGTGCCACCCTTCACTGTATTTGATGTCACTTCAAAGAGACTCGTTATAGTTCTTTCAGTCTCATCATTTCAGAACTGATGCATTTTCAATATTATATACAATGAAACCAGAGTTGTTGCTTATTTAGCTGACGAAACTAATATCCATTGACAAAGCAAATAGTCCTGGCTTGTTGTAGGTGTAATGTTACTTGTCGTATTATACACCTGAATGCAATGACAGAAGAAGCAAAATACCAGTCGGATGGCACTCTATGATAAGCACAGATTTTTAGCTTAGGCGTGTTAAGCCACACCCTTAATCACATTGTCTACGCCCCTTTGAGAGATCCCCCCCCCTTTTCTTTACTGCACTTAAAGCCCTGAGTGAATGGTAGAGTGGCACGATACAGGTATATAGTGTGGCGATTGATGCAAGAAGAATGTGGGTCCGATTCACAGAACTAACTTAAGACAAAATCCTAAACGTACTACTTTTGGTATTCACAGAAGGCATTTAGTAGTAGTAAAGTTAGGATTTTGTCTTAAGTTTGACTTAACACAAATTTAAGACAGACTTAAGACAGACTTAAGACAAACTTAAGACAGACTTAAGACAGACTTAAGTTAGGATTTTGTCTTAAGTCTGTCTTTAGTTTGTCTTAAGTTTGTCTTAAGTCAAACTTAAGACAAAATCCTAACTTTACTAATACTAAATGCCTTCTGTGAATACCAAAAGCAGTAAGTTTAGGATTTTGTCTTAAGTTAGTTCTGTGAATCGGCCCCAGTTTACGGAAGTGCGTGATGTATAGTTAATTGAAGGTGGTGGGTAAATTATAAATGTAAATTCTAACTAGTGGTGCACAAATTATAAATGTAAGCTATAACTATAACTTCATAAATTCTCCAGTTTGTATAGTTTAAATGCCCATCCACTACACAGACACTCTAGTGCTTGTTTTATGAGGGGAACAATCTATACGTTCAAGAACCATACGGAGGGTGTCCTGAAACCCAAACATAAGGAATTCAGAATAAAGCAAGGAGAACAGTGAAAGCTCTGTGTCACAGTGTGAGAAAAAGCGGGGCTCTGTTTAGACCCGGAACCTTTTTGTATGTTATATTACATTATATGTATTTGCTTAGCGCACAACTCAATTGGGAGGGTATCCTGGTGCTGAAAGCAGACGATGCGTGGGCCATGTGTGGGCTGAGCAGGGCTCGAGTCGGGGTACCACGCGGGTGGACGGCGTCCCCCCACTTATTTTACCGGGAGCTAGAAACTGGAGCAAATGGAGCCTCACATTCACTCTTTGGCCTCTCTGGGGCGAGATCGGAGCTCATTCAGAACGCTGCTCATGCGCTGGCTTGCTTCTCTGATGCAATTGCATCTAATGGGTGAGTGAGGGGAGGCAAGGAGTCTGATGGTGCAAGGCACCTTTCGTGACATCACTTCCTGTTGTGACGTCGCGTCAGCGTCCCCCCACTTCTTTTTTTAGGACTCCTGCCCTGGGGCTGAGGCTAGTCGAAGGCCCATTTCTTTCGGTGTCTTACGGAATTGGGAAAGCAGCTCTGATGTCTAAAGTAGGCCTGGGCGGTAAATTCCGTTCCACACTCTCGGAGATTTTTTACCATTTCGCAGAGCTTTGCGTTGCGCGACTATGCAAATTCTGCCCACCCCTAGTCTAAAGGTAGGCAGCTCTGATGTCAAGTTTTGTTTCGCCTCTGTTTAAAGCGCTCGACCATAAGATCGATCTCGCCTTTTCTCAGCGGCGCGTGTAAAGTGTAGGAACGTATTTCACGTCCACTGCTCGCGCCCTGCACTTCATGGGCCGAAAAGGTCAGATTATGTTGACTTTGGAGAAACACGTCAGAGGTTGAGTCTCCCTGTGAATACACAGCAAGTTTTCCAATGAAGCCACAAAAAAGCTGCGCCTTCCACAGCAAAATCCTGCAAATGAAGACACGTACTATGTAGCAGAGGAGCTTGAAAATACCTCATCAAATACAGACGATGAACAGAAACACCAAAAGTCAGTTCTGTATCCAGGCAACAGCACCTGGACAAGATCACACCTGGAATGTTACAAGATGCAGTGTTTGTCGAATCTAGTAGTCACAATGTATGTCGTTTGGTCGCGCATTCAGCTGGCAACTGTACCCTCACCTGGTCCTTAAATAATGTTTCCATTATAGAATGTTTTTGAGAAAGGTTAAATGAATGCATTAGATGCAGGTGTTCACATGCCTCATGCCACTGGCAACAGGGTCCGGTTACACATGTAAAACAGTAGCCGCAACATTAAAGGTGCCTGCGACCACATTCAAAGTACACGGAACTCCATTTGCACATCAGACAAGACGCTTAACGGGCTCCATATGTTGCATGACGACTAATGATCCACGTATTTGTGCTTTCGAAAGAAGCGTTGTCCGTCTTTTTGATTATGGGAAAGGTACATTTCATACTTCCTGAAAGTGATGCAAAAATATCTAAAAAAATTAAAAAATGAACGAAGAATCAATGGGATACTTGTATTGCAAAAACCACTCCTGTGCAATCCCAGACACAAATTAATGTCTTAACTCTACCTCTAACACTGATATGAGATTTAGGAGTAAAAGAAAGAAGTTAGGAAGATGACCTCTATGTTAGCAAAAAAGGAATTCTTGACATTGACTTAAAAAAAAATCATTAGACTATTGATACTCAAAGTATGGGGGGTACATGCGGCCCTCTTGACCTTCACACGTGGTCCCTTTGTCAACAGCAGCACTGGGTTGCTGTTTACTCGACTCAGCACTAAATGTTAATATTTTCAAAAAAGGCACACGTTTATTTAAGGTTAATTGATGCTAAAAAAAGGAAGTAAGAGAGGAGTCCCGTACTGTTTAAGGGACACCTTCTTCTTTCAAGACATCTTGCAGTAAAAGTGTAAAAATATGGAAAAGTCTGTTCAACATCCAAACAGTGTATCTCATTAACGTGCCCAACCTTTCAGCTTGCTGCATCAGATTATCAGTGCATCAAGAAGTATTTGTTTTTTTAAAGTGATATTTTTGAAACATGAATTTAAGAAACAATTAAATACTGATAAACGGTCTGCTGTTATATGGATAGAGCTGGTAATGGAAGGTACGGGCCACATTGGGAAGATAAGGGGCCTCATTAATGAGAAGTGACGTATCGCTGCGTGAAAGCAACGATGCCTCAGTTCTCATTGCGCCCTCCATGCGACATGATTGATGCGTAATATTTACTGTATGACGCATCATGTCGCAAGGAGTTACATATACGTCAGTATTTCTGACGTATCTGTATGGCGCAAAAGTGACGCATTGCTGGAGTGTGTCACAAAAGTGACGCAACTCCAGCAATGTGTACTTTCACATGGTGCAAGCCCCATGTGAAAGGGCTTGCGTCAGTATTACACCTGCTGAGCGGCAGGCGTAAGATATTGACGCACTTGCACCCTAGAAGTGGCGCAGTGAAATCTGGTAGATTTTACTGCGTCACTTCAACGGGGCTTACTTACGTGGGAACGCTACCCCCTGCATACATTATACCTGACGCAGGTATAACGTAGCACAGGGGTTTACCAAGTGACACATATGCTTAGATGCGTCACTTAGTAAATAGGTCAAAACAGGAGGCACGTTTACGCCACCGATGCGTCACAAAAAGTGACGCAACGGAAGCGCAAAACTGTCGCAAGGCCTCATAAATAAGGCCCAAGGTCTTCAAGAAAACTGTGGACTTCCCAAGCGTAAACAGGGGATTCAGGCTGCCAAAAGCAGATGAAGTTTCTGGTGAGAATCCAGCAGAAAAGGAGGAATTATTAGGGGACTTGGACCTGGAACTTACCAATTTTCCTGTTAATTGCTCATTTATAGGGGGGTTTCGGAGTTCACTTTGTAATCCCTATTAACTCCAATTTCCCCCTGCCAGCTGATTTCACATTGGGCGAAAAAACCACGTCCCAATCCCGGGACCTTGTAATGAGTCCCATAGTTGGTACCTGCAAAATTTACGCACGGTAACCGGCTATATTTTAGTTCCTCATTTTCCCTTTGTAAACGTTTCGGGTGAGACAGAATATGGGCCACCTGGCGTTTTGCCCTTGAAATACTTTGAGACATTTAACTGCAGTGCCAAATTTGTGTTTTCTCTTTCACAGCAATAGAGGAAGAATAAGTGGCAATTATTGAGAGGATATGGTGTTAATTCCACAAATTCACACCCAATAAGCAACTAAATTTCTAAACTAGATTGAGGAGTGCTGGAACTCTTTCCATGGTTTGAAATGAGACATCTGTACAGCACCTGGACGTGGGGGCCCTTCACTTTAATTTTCATCCCACTGTCCATAGAGATGTATCTGTCTCTGGCATTGAGACAGTACTACCCCAGCTTAGTGAGGAGGGTAAGACCACCCATTAACTTCCTTTTAGATAAATGCTGGTGCAGAACACAAATGGTTTGATAATACAGAAAGAGTGTTTGATTTAAAAAAAACATGTATAAACCATTTTATTTTTGCACATAGATTAATGAACACAAACAGGAGACAAACAAAACGAATCAAATCATCCTTGTCTTGCATGGTCAAAACACAACAGTAGCATTAGTTGTTCTGCCAAGTTGATATTTTCTTGGGGTGCTGCAGGCTCGGGGCTGCTTTTGGAGGTGGAGGCACTACCATGCCATAACCATGAAAGCCCAACCCCCCTTCTTGTCACAGCTTCTTGAGTGTGGGCTTGGTTGAACATTGGTACTAGGACTGACTTTAGTTTCCTGTCTGGCTCTGTGGTGGCTCATCACTCAGGCTTATAGTATAAGAATACTAATTGATTATACACGATTATTGTCTCCCCATGCAAGACTCCCCTACTTCCACCCAACCAAGTGAAGATTTCTAATTGGTAGATGAGTTTGGAGCAGCAGCCTGTGAGGAAAATTAATTTTCCCCTTCGTTAGAAATTGGGTTTCTGCTTGGCAGAGGTATGCACCATGCCCAAGCAGGAACCACAATCCTAGTCAGGGTAAGTCACAAACACACCCTAAATTAACCTGGGCTCACCCCCTGGTAGTTTGGTACAAGGCAGCCAGGTTTAACATAAGAGGCAATGTGTACAATATTTGAGCAACACTTCAGACAGTAAACCAGTACAATTTCTAAGTTAAGCATAATTTTGACTTTAATATTTGTAAAGCGCTGTTTACATCAAGGGTAGCTTCCTGGCACTGAGGTAAAAAAACAAAAAATGCAGCTAGCAGAACCAAAAAACAAGCATTCTCGACAACCGGGGACCAAAACGCGAGGGTCTCCAGGGATGCCTGCTGCTCTCTTGCCTGAGAGTGAGAAGGACTGGACCTGCATCTCTTCAACCCTCTTCAACCCAGAATCAAAGTGACTCTGCGGGGTCATTTGCTGGCCTCCTGTTTGAAGTCTCAGGGACATCAAAGACCTCCAGCTCACCTTGCTACAGCACCTATACTGTGAGTTTTGCCCTGCCAAGTGGTACCAAACCAGTCTTGGGTCCTAAGAAGTGGGCATAAAGTGCTGCTCTAGCATAAACCCACACATCAATGCCGTTGTGCTGCTTCGATCTGACGCATCACCACCCATTTTGGTCCCCGGTTGTCGAGAATGCTTGTTGTTTGGTTCTTCTAGCTGCATTATTTGTGTTTTTTTACCTCAGTGCCAGGAAGCTACCCTTGATGTAAACAGCGCTTTACAAATATTAAAGTCAAAATTATGCGTAATTTAGAAATAAATAAGAGTTTACACAACCACAGTATATTCAAGGGTCACTGTATAAACAAAGTCATAACTCCGTTTGTGTGCCTGGCCCACATAAGCCACCCTGAGAAAGAATATCTCCCTTTCACCTCTTACTGGGGGGTGAGAGGAGAAAGGGCGATATTCTTGCTATTACACTTACCTTGCGGTGGCCCCTTGTAATCCTCCCTGCTAGTCAGCCTCTGGGCCCCCTCCTGTGAATCCGGCCTTTGATTGCGGCTCTCTGGCTCCTGCTTGCTTTGTCGTCCTGAGGCAAATTTATAATGGACGAGGGATTACAATGTCCATCAAAAAACATGAAAATGCATTCTTTAGGACCAATTTACTCATTTTTTTCACAAAACCCACCATTTTATTGAATTCCAGAAGGCAAATGATGGGTGTGTTTGTCTGAGTCATGTGTCGTGTTCTTACCTTTCAGGGAAAGTGATTTTTATGAAATAAAGAGGTCACAGAGTCTAGAGGTAAATAGAATATTTTGGGAATTTACAAGGAGAAACTCAGACCAAGTTTGAGTTGCTTTCTATTTATTATATGATGCTAAAAGGGAATGTTACAGACCATATAAGAATGCTCGAATCTCCTCAGCCAATTATAATGCGTAGACTAAGTGAGTGCAATAACCATCACCCATGCTATTGGCCTGTAAATTACGTCTTCGGAACAGTCAGCCCTGGAGATCTACAGGGGTCAACGAGAATGCTGTCCAACGTGTCTTTTCCTTCCCAGACCATCAGATCCCCCTGTCCCATGTGTCCCCTTGTTCCTTCCTTGGCTGGTCCCACTCTGTCTTCCCCTCGCCCCATTCTTTTTCCTGTGTCTTACATTGCACTTGCCCACTTCTTTCTCTTCTCCCGGGACAAATCTATCTGTAAATAGATGACTTAAGCTATTGGTGGAAAATCTGCACTTTAATCTTAGGTCTGTGCACATAAATGTCTAATTTGCCAACAGTCTGGTTTTATGCTTTATAATTTTTGTGACTGTCATAAAAGCGACACTTCTACTTAAATCATAAGAAGAAACTTAGCAAAAGGGGGATCGGAAGCTTAAAAACACGTTTGTGAATTGGACTACAAGTATTTACTTAAAATACCTGGGAGAAGGACCACTAGTGCTGTTGGGATAATCAATTTTGGCTTTGGAAGTGGCTAGGATCTCCGTCAACCTTTATTGTGTACAATTTGCTGCCATTCTACTAATATTTAATCTTTCCATGGAACACCACAAAGACAATTCAAAATGTGTATATTAATAAGAGCTAAACTTGATGGATGTTGGGGGTTAGTGCACAGATAAGCCACCAAATCTGTGCCTCACCAAAATGGTTCAATACAGATTTCTGCTGTCAAATAAAAATGAATTAATCATTCCTTCGACAAAGACACATTTAGAGACACGTCTGCTGTGTTACACATATAGTGCTACAAGTTACCAGAATCATACCCAGGACCCTTGCGTGCATTCATCTTGCAATTGTACAGGTAAGTAGGATTTGTCTAGCTCTGCTGTCTCCGGTGTTTTATTGTAAGATTTCGATACATTTCTTTTTTTTTTAGTTCAAAGAAAAGTTTATTAAAGTAATTGAATAATGGCAACATAATATACAAAGAGAAAACTATAAGAATAGCATGAATATTAACTGAGAGCATTATAAGAAGTGCGGTGAAATAAAATGAGGGGAGGGAGAAAAAGGAAAGGGAGGAGAGGGAGGAGAAAAATACAGAGAGATAACCATGAGGCTAAAACTTTAAAAGTACAATCAGTGAATCTACATAACATTAGAGGCAATGCACAAATATGCAAATAAATAATCATTAATGAATAAGAAGGAACAAAAGGTTATTCAAGGGGGTTCAAGGGGGTTTTGAAACTTCTTGTTGAACTGGGGATATGTGAACGGAGCGCTGGGCACATGCATCTAGGTAAAGGGTAACGGGGAGCCATAATGCAAGTCTTTTCGGAGCCAGGGAGGTAGGGTAAACAAATGCAGTATCCAGTCTGTGGTTGTAACATACATTAAACCACCAAGCTTTAAAAGTAATGCCCTTGGAGTCTTTCCAATTAACAGTAATTTGCTGGAACGCAACAGCCAATAATAAATCAACAATATGAACATTTGCATCAACATCAATCCAAGAAGAGGAAAGTGAACCAAGGAAAATGTCAGTGATAGAAAAGGGGATGGAGGTATGAAAGATAGAGTTAATTTGATTCCAGACTTTAGTCCAGAAAGCATGCGTGGGAGGACATGTGAAAAGCATATGAAAGAGTGAGGCATTGGGGTTAGAGCAAGTCCAGCAGAGGTCGGAGGTCAGGGGAAAACGTTTGTGGAGGAGAGATGGCGTGTAAAGAAGGCGGTTATAGAGGAAAAAAAGGGTTTGCGTGAGAGAGGCTGCCCTGGAAGATTTGCGTATTTTGGTCCATATTTTGTCCCACAGGGATGTGGGCCACGAGACATCAAGATCAGATTCCCATTGCTCCTCAATGTTGGATTTAGGCCTAGGTGATGGGGGATCGTAAAAGGAATGGTATATGGAGGATGCTGATGGGTGAGAGCGTAGTTGAGTGTGTAGAGAAGAGATGGGAGTGATAGGGGATGTAGTCGAATTAGAGTTAGAGAGAGAGTCATAGGCAGACATAACTGCCTGTTTGAGTAGGGTGTATTTATGAACAAAGGAGGCAGGGAGAGAGAAGAGTTGACGAAGAACTGGAAAAGGGGTGAAGGCAGATCCCGTGAAAAGTTGGGAAACCCAGATTGAACCACGCTGCCGCCAAGTTTTCCAATAAATGGGTTTCAATTTGATAAGAATGCTATTATTATACCAAATTGTGGTGGTTAGAAGTTCTGTAATAGAGGAGGGAGGGGCCGGAGTCTTGGCTAAAAGTAGTTTCGCGGTATGTTTATGAATTGGAGTGGACAGGAATTGGGGCTTGCGCGAGAAGGATAAGTACTCAGCAAAGGTAAAGGGAGAAAGAGAAAGGCGTTCAAGTTCAGCCCATAGAGGAAGGGGGTCAGCAGGGTCTGTAAGCCAAACGGCTGCCTGTTTCAGAAGGAAAGCTTTATGATAAGCAGGAAAATTAGGGAAATTAACCCCACCCTCCGATTTGGGGAGACGAAGACGCGATAAGGACATACGCGGTCTCTTACCCGACCATAAAAATACAGAGAGTATGGAATTTATTTTAGTGAAAAATTTGGCAGGAATGGAAATCGGTAAATTAGAAATGGTGTAGAGGATAATTGGGGAGAGCATCATTTTAATAGTGTCGAGACGTCCCCACCAAGAAAGGTATAGGGGGTGCCATCTAGAAGTAAGGTCAGACAATTTTTGAGAACATTTAGTAAGGCAGAGTGAAATAGTATCTGGGACAGAAGGAGTAATGTACAAACCGAGATACTTGATATGAGCCGGACTCCAAGTGAATGTGGATGCAGCAAAATCGGGTTTAAAGGTGAATTTGGTGAGAGGCAGGATTTCGCACGTGTCACTATTGAGCTTATAACCGGAGAGATGGGAATAAGTGTGGACTTCAGCGAGGAAAGCGGGGATGGAAACCGACGGATTCGATAGAAAGAGTAAAATGTCATCTGCATAGGCAGCAAGTTTAACTTGTGATTGAGCAAGAGGGAAGCCATGAATGTTCGGATTTTGACGTATTCTGGATAAGAAAGGTTCCAGGGCTAGGTTAAAAAGAAATGGGGAGAGAGGACAGCCTTGCCGAACTCCTCTACCGAGACGGAAAAATGAAGAAATGAGACCATTGGCACATACTGCTGCTCTAGGGTTTGCATAAAGGAGGGATATAAGGGAAATGAAGTTAGGGCCAAATCCAAACCATTTTAACACGGAGAAAAGAAAGGACCATTCTACTCTATCGAACGCCTTCTCGGCGTCCAGGGCAATAGCAGCTAAGGAACCATTGAAGCGTGGGGATTTAGATAAGACATTGAAAAGGAGCCTGGTATTGTCGGAGATAAAACGACCCTTAACAAAGCCCGATTGTTCAGGACCAAGGAGATCTGGAAGAAAAGGATCAAGTCTAATGGCCAAAGATTTAGCATATATTTTATAATCAATGTTGACAAGGGAAATCGGTCTATAGTTCTTGCAATGTTGATGATCCTTGCCTTCCTTCGGTATGATGCATATGTAAGCATCCGAGAAAGTACCTGAGGAGGCATCACTAGTCTTGAAGGAATTAAGAAGGTGAAATAGTTTGGGTAAAAGAAGGTTTGCAAAGTGTTGGTAAAATTCGACGGTGAAGCCATCTGGGCCGGGAGCTTTATCCTTTTTAAGTGAATGAAGTGCAGTGCGGAGTTCGGGAATGGTAAGGGGAGCTTCAAGGGAGGTCAAATCAACAGGAAAGGTGGAAGGAGGGTGGATGCTGGATAAGAAAGTGGAAGTAGAGTGAGCAGAGGGTTGAGTGCCAGAAGAATAAAGTGCAGAGTAGAAGTGAGAAAATACCTCCAGGATGTCAGCATCTTTATGTTGCAGTACGGAATTGATATCAAAAACAGACTCCACATTTAACTTATTTTGTTTGACTTTCAAATAATTGGCAAGAATTTTCCCCGCCTTATTTTTCCCACCATAAAATTTTGAGCTGGATTTCAGTAGGTACAGGGAAGCATCATCAGTGGATTGTTTATTATAATTCATTTTTGCAGTAACGAGAGCTGTCAGAGTCTCCGGAGTATGAGATGTATAGTAGGAATGCTCTAGGAGTTTAATCTGAGACAGCAGATCGTTAGTGCGCTGACGAGCAATTTTACGTTTTGCCGCTACATGTCTGAGGATAAAATCTCTGGCATCTGCTTTGAAAGCGTCCCAGACAGTGTGAGCAGGCAAGGATGGGGTCTCATTAATAACAAAAAATTCATTGGTAAATTCAGTAAAGGAGGTGGTAAATTTGGGATCAGTGAGGAGGGTATTGTTGAAGCGCCATCTTTTAGGACCACTGGATTTCGGTAGAAAATCAGTGTTAATCAGGACAGGAGCGTGATCAGAAAAAACTATGGGACCTATCTCCGCTTGGGTAAGGGATTGGGAGAGATGGTGGGAAAGAAATATATAATCAATACGGGATTGGGAGTGATGAACCGGGGAGTAAAATGTAAACTCTTCGTCGGTTGGATGACAAAGTCGCCACGCATCAATTAATTTGTGCTGGGAAATGGCGTGAGCAAAAAGTTTATGTGATTTATTAGGAACAAATGAAGATTTGGAGCGCCTATCCAAAAAGGGGTCCAATGGCAGGTTACAGTCACCTGCAAAAATGAAATTGTCATCTATGCAATCGGTGATACGGGAAGCAAACGCCTTCCAAAAAATAGGATCCCCACCTGTGGGGGCATACACATTAAGCAAGGAGAAAGGGACACCTTTAGAGGATAATTTGACAAATAACCACCTGCCCTCAGGGTCAAAGTCAGAGTGTAACACTGAATGAGTAAAAGATTTACGAATTAACAAAACAACACCATTTCTCTTGCCATCACCAGGGGCAGAAAAAACCGTACCCACCCAACCTCTTTGGAGTTTAGCAGCCTCACTGTTGGGTAAATGGGTTTCCTGTAAAAAGGCAATGTCAACATTGAATTTAGCTAGGTGAGAAAGTATCTTTTGCCTCTTAATGGGCGAATGTAAACCTTTAACGTTCCAAGAGACAATACGAACTGACATTAAGAAAATATGAAAGGGGAAAGTGCAGAGCAGAAGTGAAGGTAAGCCTCAAAAAATTCGAGAAGGAAAAGAGTGAAAAAAGGAATGAAGGTAGGAAAGTATACAGAAGAAAACAGGCATAGAAGTACTAAAAGGGTAGAGCATGAGAGAAAAAACTGCGATAAGAAAAACATGGGGTAGTACTTACAATAAATGATGGGGGATGGATGTTCAAGAACAGGAAACAGAAGGGAAGGAGTGGAGACGAGAGACGAGAGGAGGGGGGAAAGGCCAACCAACGGAGGACAAGCAAACGGGGTCACGGGACGTCCCATCGGAGAGACACGACGGCACACAATGAGATGATCTGTGAGAAAAAGAAAACAGTGAGATTAGAACAAGCAAACGACTAAATAACAGAAGAAAAGCGGTAGATTAAACAGCTGGAGAACAAGAATAAGCCAGCACAAACTGAGATCGACAGGGTCATGTAGTAACTGAGGAACCTGTGGAGGAAATATCATAACGTTAGAGAAACAACAAAATATCATAAACAGCAAGAAAGACCGGAAATGTTAGCAACAGAGTCATGGCGGGAAGGAAGAAGAAGGGCCAGAGAATTCCATATCAGCCGGACCGCAGGAATTGAGGAAACTGCGTAGTCGGAGAGGATCTTCAAAAGTCATTGTCTTGTAATTATAAGTAACTTTGAATAAACAGGGATGAAAAAGTCCATATTTGGCGCCAATGGACCGCAGTTCTGGTCTCATGTCGAGAAATTCTTTGCGACGAGAGGCAGTAGCTTTGGCGTAATCCTGAGCAATAAACAAGGTGGAATCCGACCATTTCAAGTGAGGAATTGCTTTAGCCGCAAAAAGAACCTTCAGCAGATCAGTATACTCAAGAAAGTACATTATGACGCCTCTTGGTTTTGTCGCTGGAGAAGTATTGGAAGGAGCTCTACCAAGCCTGTGTGCGCGCTGAATGTTAAGAGAAGTACCTTCAGGAAGATGGAGGAGCTTGGGCAAGAAGGATTTGAAGAAGGCAATGGCGTCATTCCCCTCACAACCTTCCTTCAGGCCGTAAAGACGCAGGTTATTGCGCCTATTCCTGTTTTCAAGGTCCTCCACCTGCTTCTGGAGAGTGGAAAGCCTCACATCCATATGTACTGATTTGGTAGCGGCTTCCTGGAGAGAAGATACAGCCTTTTCCACATGAGAAACTCTGGTATCCATTAACGACCAATTGGCAGTTAGAACTTGCAGCTTTGAGTTGGTCTCCTCCATAAATGGGCGCAATGCTCGTATTTCCTCAAGAAGGAGTTCCATGGAAATAGCCGTCGGTGATTTTGGGGGCGACGGGGGATTATGTTTCACCCTCTTAGGAGTGGTTTTCGCTCCAGGCTGGGGGAGGGCGTCCATGTTGAGAGAAGAGTCGCAACTGGAGGTGCCTGCAGAGGCTTCTAATTGAGCCAACGCAGTGAATAGCTTTGAGTTTTTAACGAAGTTGCGTTTAGGGGTTTTGCCTGGACCCTCCGCCATGGAAACGACAATAAAAGAAATCTCCAATAATGGGTAGAGCAGATATACAGCGCAAGAATGAGGAAAACCCAGCAAAGTCAATGACAGGAGGAGGTGGGGTGAAATCCAACCCAAGTCAGGAGCAATTGAGAAGAAATGGTCGCATTCCGATCAATATGAGATGAATAGCATAGGTGGCATTTGAACAAAGCAGTGGAAAGTGCAAAATGGCCACCAAAGCTGAGGAGAATGCTGGAATTCGGATAAAAATGAAAGAGGATGATTCCAGAAGAAAAAGAAAGTCACCTGGCCATGTAGTCATAAAGCGCCGTCATTTCCTGCAATTATGGGATGTTGCCGTGAGCTGTGCACTGTTTTGCCGATGACGACGTGTCAGGCGCGCTCCTTAGGCAAGCGCCGGCTGAGGCATCAAAATGGCGGTCGCGGCAGTGGTGGAGCCGCGACCGAAGGAAAACGGAGCCCGCCTTGCCGGGATGAGGAGCTGGCGCACAGCGTGCGGTTTATCTGGCGCCGGAAGGGGTCCGCTGTCGTTTGTAGGTGAGCATTGCGGTAGAGAGGGGCTGGAGTCGCCGAAATCCCCCGATGGAGACGGAGCCTCACCCCGCTGCTGCCATCCGTCACGGGCGCTTAGCCACGCCCCCATTTCGATACATTTCTGTGTTTCCACCTTGCCCATTCTAAGTAGATTCTCTGTCATAACACATGGCTGTGAATTCCTTCGAAGCCATAGGATGGAAAAATGGGTTGAAGTAAAGAAGGTATACTTACATTTTGAATAATAATAGGGCTTGTGGCCCTGCATTACCCAATTATTTAAGCTTTATATAAAATGAATAGCCCTTTTGCCAATATTATTTTATATTATTCTGCATTATCTGCTCTTTTCGCTTGGGGAGAGTGAACCTCAAATTCCCAAGGGAAGCTATTGCTTGCCTGGTAGCACAGAAAATATTGGATTATCTCATTAGTGCCCCTAAGACTTCTACTTTTTGCCAATGTATGTGAAAATTGTGCTGTACAATGCGCCGTATTTTCCTTTTTTATCAATCTGTCCCTAACCCGTCTAGTAAAAGTGGAGTTCACCTCACTCACTCACGCACATTTGAGGTAGGCGCTTAAGCACCACCGTGTTCAAAGCTCACTGGCTGCAAAAACACTGTTGTAAGTTGGTGAAGACTTGCATTTTTTGTCAATGCATACATGCTCTAATCAGTCCACTTAGTATCACCTTACAATTCACAAATGACTGTTGCTGCTACTCATAGGCTTATTACATAATTTCATCAAGAAATCTTACCTCTTCTGTTATCTCATCTTTCTTTCACAGGACTGTGTCCAGGCCTGTATGCAAATAAATTAGAATATTGTTGCAGCTCTCGTCTCATACCTCTATACACTAAAAGCCCCCCTCACCCCCAACAAAAAGCCTCAGAAAGGGGCTGAGGGCCTTTGTCTTATCATCACCCCAAAAGAACAGCAGCAGAACAACTAATTAGTGCCAACATCTCAACTGTGCTACGAATGGTCTGTGTGTCTTTAAAACAAGTGTGTTCACATTACTAAACTTTAACTCCACTAAAGGGTTGGTGGGGTTAACGGAAATGCTTCCAAACACTCTCCTAACACTCTCTCATGCCTGGGTCGAGAATGTTTGGGCCCCAAAACATTCCCAAGGTTTATACTACTTTACACACTGGAGGTTAGAGAGATTAAGCCTCACCAAAACACAAACTACCAGGACTTTAAAAATTAACTTTTATGTTTTAGCATTGATACTTGACTAAAATGTCCTAAATGTAGCTTGCTTTCCAGCATGGCAGTAGACATACCATGGGAAGAGGATTTCCCCATTACATACTGTACTGTACTGGCCCTCGATTTTTAACACAGCAGTTTGAACACTACAACCTTCTGTACATTGATTCACCAAATTGACAGGGGTAGTAGAAGTAACCTCAAATACCCTTTGACCTTAATGACATAACAAGAAGTGTTAATATTCGAACTTTTACCCTGACTCTTCCCAGAAGTAGTGTCATTTAACCTTAACACTGATGACATCACAATAATTGACATTGCTGAAATTCCATAATAACTGCATAAATAATTTACCAACACAAAGGTCTATTTTATATACTGTCAATATTAGAGTGCTGCTAAGATCTTTGAAAAAGGTGGGGCATCATACTTATACTAAATTGTAGCATGTAAGCTAAGCCAGTGAGCGAGTCCTCAAATAGAAGTGATCTGGGTGGGAGAGGGTGTTAGTCTCCAAGAACATTTGGAAAAAATTGAGTCAGACAGTGCATTTTAAAGCCCAATTTTTACATAAATTTGCTAAAACCTCATGGTGTTAGTAAGGGTACTATTTCAATATTCAAATCACTTTGTGTAGTCTCAAGCTAGTGAAAACTGCTGCTCTCCAAAAGTTCACCCCATTGTTTTTTCAAAATGCTTATCGGTTCCTGCATATGTCAAAAACTACCTCCATTGTACCAGCACCAACATTTTGTCATAGACGCCCCATGGTGCCTCTTTATGCCAAAAATTACATACAATTCCTTGCTCTTTGTGCTTCCTGTTGCGAGTGAGCTGCGCTGTGCTGAAGCGCTACTGTCATCGTGAGCGCTGGTTCTTCTCTACCGCTTCGCGGTTCCCTGCTTTCCGTGGACACTGGGGAAAAGAACTTCCTAAAGACTACAGTGGGCGTCTAACATTCAGGGCTGCGAGCGCGTCGGTGCCTGGACTACGTTACCCAGGAGTCCTTGCCACTGACCTGCCCTGAGGCACCTGGGCCGCTCTCCCTGATCGTCACGCCCATTGTTCACCTGTATTTAATTAGCCTATTCCCCGCGCTAGCGGGACGCGCGTGGGTAGAAGCTCGGGGCTAAGCCCGGGCAAAGGGCGGGCAATCTGAGGCCCTCGTAGGCCAGCGTAGGCTGGGCTGGGCCTACTCTCCAACACCTATAGTGACCTGGAACAGTGGTCCCTGATATAGGAGGCGGCCATGGCTATGCCGTCTGAGGAGGGAACAACTGGGAAGGCGGGTAGATTACGTAATGGGTCATTGGACAAATATTTTCGTAGGGTCTTGAGTGATGGTGACAAGGAATCCTCTATGGCCGAACGTAGGGCTGAGCGTCGACGCTCAGTTGAAAGTCTGAAAAACAGGTCCCTCACTGACTTTGCTCTCTATACTTCGGCCCAGGAGGGAGGTACACTTGATATTAGTGAGGAAATAGCAAGCCAGGATGGTGTCCCTCTTTTGTTGCGGGATTGTACTCCCACCCCCTGTTTGCCTCCTGATCAGATTGTAATTGTCTCTCCCCCCCCTAGCCTCTGTTGTACTGCTGCTGACCGAATTTCCAAGACCCCTATTGTAGCAAAGCCTAGGAAGTCGAAATCTAAGCAACTAGTTGTGGCACAGTTGCATGGTCCACCACCGAGTAAGCGAAGGAGGAAAATGAGGGTAGGGCAGGGTAAAGCTAAAACTCCACATTCCGACTTTGGCAAAGTGTCAAAGCCCCCCATTATTTATGATAGCGCAATAGTGGAGGTGCCAGAATCTCCCCCAACTGAGGCACCATTGCTAGTGGCAATCTCTCCTGTTATGGACACTAACGCTGTAGATCATGACACTAATTTTGGGGATCCACTACCAAACACATTATCTCCCCCTACTTCATTAGGAAACCTGGAATTCTTACTCAGATCTCTGCTCCTGCCCATTAATGAGAGTATAAAGAAAGTCGAAATTAGACTGACCATCTTAGAGACGGCCATAAATAGCATGGTTACTTTAACCAAAGCCCAGGGGAGCGGGGTTGTGCCACCCACACCTTCGGTCAGGCTACCCGCTAATAATGCTATTAACGCCCCAACTACCTCATCCCGGCCCCCTAAACTGAAGCCTCAGTCTCATGGTAGGGTTGAGCCTGTTTTCCAAAAACTGCACCCTTCAAAACACATAAACACCCCAGTAGTAGGGACGGGTGGTGACCCCCAAAGGGTATTGATAAAGGCCCCCACAGCAAACAAACGGGAGGAACAGGGAAATGGTAGATACACTAGAGGCCCAGCGGCCAAGGGGCCTCAAGTGGAGATTCCCCCACAAGCAGTGCCCTTTGTGGTCGCCTTGACTGGGGTTCCGCCGTTAGTAGATAACAAGAAGGAGGGCTATGCTCAACTGAAAAATAAAATAATACACTGGTTGAGTACTTATAGGCCCATTACACATAATATTGATGGGGACATAGTGCATGTCAGGCGGCTTAATTGGCTGGGTAGCAGATGCAAAGACATTGAGGGGGACCTGGTGGTGGTTAATTTTAGAGACCCACGGGCAGTGGATTACATATTAAATTGGCCCACTGGAAGTGGGGACAATTGCATTACCCCCCGGGCTCTGACATATTTCTACCCTAGGTCAGTTGTGTTCCCCCCCCAATCATCTAAGTGGGTTCTACCCTCCCAGATCCAACCCCCGCCACTATATAGCAACATCTATGTTCCTTACGGGCAGCACCCCGCCCCGGCGGCTGACCCCTTTGGTTAGATTACGGCACCCCAGAGACATAATAGAAATAATAATAGCAGAATGGAACATTTGAGACCCTTCACTCCTCTGGAGACTAGCAATAGGTTCTCGTTGCTATCCGGTATGGAAGACTGCGACTGATGTCTACAGTCTAAGGGGGAGAGAGGTGGCCGACTAGGTGCGGATTTGGAGGCTTTAAGGGTAGTTGGATGTAAAGATACTAGACAGGAGGGCCCCCCAGTAGTCCAAAGTATGGATAGTAGTATTACCAGAGCCCCCTCGGATGTACTGTGTGCAGATAATATAGTTGGTAGCATTGTATCCCCCAAGTCATCTATCTGTGTGGTTGACAGTCCCACGACCAAGGAGGGAGGAGGGGGTGGGAGTAAGGGGGACCCTGTTATAGTTCCTATGGGTCATCGGGTAATAAACCTGTTATCTTGGAACGTGGCAGGGTTAAAAAGGAAGACGGCTGTACCGGAATGGCACACATTCATCGAGAAGTTTGATGTATGCCTGTTTCAGGAAACCTGGAGTCTGCTCCCAATAAATAAATCTGGCTACACTACATTTTTTCCCCAGCAGTAAGCAGAGGGAAGGGTAGACCAGCGGGGGGACTCACGGTTTGGATAAAAATTGATCTGGACTGGGATGTTGCCATTCATGATTCAGAGTGTAGTGATATACTACATCTCTCCTCTAGGGGATACATTGAGGGGAACAGGCTCAAATTATTTAATGTTTATGCCAGAGGGGCACCGGGGGATACTATCTCAGCAACTTTAATGAGCTTAGATTTAGCATTAGCCAAGTGTCCCCCAGGGGCGAAAATTATAGTGGGAGGGGACTTTAATTGTACGTACGAACCCCTTTTTGGAGATGACCCTCTAGGCACCGAGGAAGAAGATTCCAAATGGTCCATCCCAGCTTTGTCATTACCCCCATCCGAAAATGGTCTGCAAGGGCAATACAAATTAATGCCCTTACTAGGGAACACAAACTAAGAGCACTTAATGGTAGGACTTTGTCTGACAGTGTAGGTGCAATGACCTTTAACAGGCTCAATGGTCCGTCCAGAATCGATTACATCTTACTGGACGTTAGATTGTGGAAAGACCTAATGGATATGGAGGTGGTAGCTACACAGGACAGTGACCATAATCCTCTGTGCAGTAAGTTTAGGTGGGGTTACCCCAAGGGTAGGGGGATGAGTGCCCCCCTGAAGTTAACTAAAGAGATTATCCCATACAATAGTAACCGCAGGCTGAAATGGGACAAGGCCCAACTGCAGGAGGATCAACTGGGGAGCATAAAATCTCTTGTGGTAGATTTGTATTTGGATTTGGAGGCATGGGATCAGGGAAATGGAAGTGCCCCGGAGCCACCCATTACCCTTGATACAGCCTACAAAACCACAATAGAGCAAGTGAACCACTATTTTCTTTCTAAAGGGAAAAGCCATAGAGTTAACAACACACCTCCCATTTCTAGTAACCCTTGGTACTCGGCCCAGTGCAAGGGAAAAAGGAAAGACCTAACAGTTGCCCTACTTAAAAAAGATCCATCACTAGTTAGAGCGGCTAGGAAGGATTACTTAAGAGTATTGGCTCTGGCCAAACGAGAGTGGGAGGAACAACATTGGCAGGACCTAAAAGGTGCAGTGAGCACGAGGAATTCGAGGCTATTCTTGGACCTTATTAATAGAGCTAGGCAGCGGAGTGCTCAGCCTTTAGCCGCCCATATACCAAGCCAGCAATGGTTTGACCATTTCTCGGCTTTATACGGTGGAATTGAAGTCACCTCTTGTCCTTCGGTAGCTAGAGGTGGGGGCGGGGAACCTATAGGGTAGCCCGAGGACCCATTCTCGGCCTCGGAAGTAGTGGTGGCCATTAGACACCTGACTCCGAAGAAGGCGACCGGTCCGGATGGGATCCCAGGGGACCTTCTGATTGAGGAACCAAAGGCTTGGGCCAATTTAATTGCCACTATAATGAATTTGATTGCCAGGGGGCACCCTGTGCCAGACTCCTGGAAGGGGGCAGAGGTGGTCACGGTGTTTAAGAAGGGGGCTAGAGAGGACCCTGCCAATTACAGACCTATCAGTCTGATTGATGTAATCCAGAAAGTGGTTGGCAGGGTCATTATCTTAAGGGTTGTTGAATGGATGGAAGAGAAACACATCCTCTCCCACCTCCAAGCAGGATTCCGCCGAAAGGTGGGTACGATGGACCAGGTCTTTCGTTTTTTCGTCATCTATTGGAAGACAGTTACCATCAAAAAGGGCAGCCTTTACATGGCCTTCATAGATCTCAAGACGGCTTTTGACCTGGTCCCTCGAGTAAAGTTGTGGGAGACATTAGAGAGGATGGGCTTCCCCGGTTAACTCTTGAGTTTTATTGCAAGGCTCCACGAGGGGAACTATGCGAGGATCAGATGGGGTTCCCAGGGACAGCTGACAGATAGGGTGCCCGTGAGGAGGGGAGTTCGCCAGGGATGTGTTATGGCTCCGACCCTCTTCTCCTTGTTTGTGAATGGAGTGGTGGACCATCTGAGAGAGGAAGAGGCGGATGCACCATCCCTGGCGGGGGAAAGAATCCCCACTCTACTCTTCGCGGATGACACCATACTGATTTCTAAATCCCCGGTGGGACTGCAAAAGCTTTTGCACCGATTTAGTACCTTTTGTATAGATAGAGGTCTCACTATCAACACCTCGAAAACTAAACTGATGGCTCTTTCACCCTCCAAAAGATTTTTAAATAATTTTACTCTCAATGGGGCGCCCTTGGAGTTGGTTGATTCATTCGACTATTTAGGGGTGCGGATATACAGTCGGATGAACTGGAAGGACCACTTGGCCAAAATGTTACTTGGCCACAAAAGAGTATCAGGGGTGACCCTGAGGGAGCACCGGGAGTCAACGAGTAAACCTGTGACACCGGTCATGGCAATTTATGAGGGCCAGATACTCCCGGCTGCATCATATGGCTCCGAGCTATGGGGATTCGAAAATGTTTCTGAGCTAACTTTAGCGGAAAATACGTTTTTGAGGGATGTGGTGGCTCTCCCCGTTTCTACTCCGTTAATCCCTCTGCGGCTAGATCTGGGCAGGCGAGCCTTCAAAGATCTAGTGCGGCTGCGCCCACTACTCTTCTGGGCTCGGCTGCGAAGGACCAAGGAGCTTGCTAAATACGCTGCTAGGCTGGATGAACTAATACTGCTCGATACTGGTAATAAGATTGGGTGGTTGAGTAACGTGAGGCAACTGGTGATCCAAGTGGGTTTGAGCGATGTGTTGGAGAGCCAAATGCCACCCCCTAAACCAGTGATTAAGAAGTTATACTGGGATTGGGTTCAGGTTGAGGCAACACGCAGTGGGGCTGGGGGTTTACTTACTGAACGGTTTCTAGAGTTTAAATGGGCTAGAAAGTTGGAACCCTTCCTCAACCTCATAACCAAGCCTCTAGACAGAGCCCTTTATTCAAAACTCAGGTACGGGACCCTTCCGGTGCATGAGTTCACCGCGGGGTGGTCTAATTCTGGTGGTCCTTCGCGACCCTGTCCTGGGTGCGCGGCTCCTAAGGAGTCTGTGGCGCATCTACTTTTCGCCTGCCCCGCTTACAAAGTTGCAAGGAAGGTCTGGCTGAAACCAGTATGTAGGGGGTTGGGTTTGAGGTGCCACAGAATGGCCTTACGAGTACTTGCTACGGACCCAACATCCTCTACCATGGTATGTGGGGTGGCTAAATATCTGAGCAGTGCATGGTTGACTCGTTCCAGGAGATTGAAGTTATACTCCACTTTACCAAATCGGTAGCAGGCCTTATTGGCAGGTCGCTATGATCTGACTGGATGGAATTGAAGGTATTAACCATTATGTATTAATGTACTGATGAGGATGTTTGACTGGGGTCCATAATTATCACAACTGTACTGTATAATGTGTAGGCTTTTAATCATGGATTTTACTGCTGATAGTTTTTACTATTGTTTTATTGTGTAAAATGTATTCTTTTATGGTGAGCAATTTTACCGAATAAAGATTATACAAACAAAAACATACAATATGCAAGTGACAGAATATTGCTGATCTACCATGGGAGATCTTAGTGACTCTCACTCACTCATTTTCACACTTTCTGACCTATTCTTATGCACGTTTGCCTCACTCAATCTCACACATTCATTCATCCAGTCTCATTCACATTCACTCAGTCATACGTTCTCACTCACTCTTACTCGTTTTCTTTCACTGTTACACTGAGTCATTCATTCTCACTCACATGCCTTCTCTCATTCACTCCCTAACACTTGCCCACAATCCTTCTTACTTATTTAGTCTCACCTACTCTTACTCTCTTACAATCACTCTTAGTCATTCTCTCTCACTCTGACTCAATCATATTCACTCACATTATTTCTCATTATTTCTCATTCACTATCTGTCACTGACACTCACATACACACCTGCTTGCACATAAAGACATTCATACGGATGTACTCTCGCACAAACACACTCTCACCTGCAGCACAACTACTACTAAAAGCATTTGTTTTACTTACCATGGCTGCCAGCAAAGGTCCTATTATTTTTCCTGGTGCTTCATTTGTATTACACTAGTAGTGAATATTAAACAAATATTCACTATTAATGTAATAAATAGTCAGATAAGATATATATATCCTCAAGGTACATATATGTGGAGTTAGGTATAGAAAATGTATAGAAACTTTCCTTCTAATTTTTGGCCTCTTGATATTCTTGTAACGATATTCTGTCCCATTTATATCTGGGATTTGATATTATCAGTCTACACCAAAATAAGGAGAAATCATAGCAGAAATTGATTTCACAGAGGATGGTGAGCAGTGATGCAGCCTTAGAATGTTGGGCCACCATTTAAACATGCTGCAATCCACTTAAAATGTGATAATGTTTTGATAGCCTGTGTAACCCACTGGTAAAGTTGTCTAAAATTAAGATTATACCGTTTGGATTTGAGTGATATGAGGGCCTGCCGTGAAAAGATTGTACTGGGTGCTAGTAAAATACTTATTAAGATTAAATGTTGATACTTTATCATGGCCAAATAGATTTGTAGAGCATGGGAAGGGAGTAGATTGTTTTTTAAACTTCAAATATACACTGAAAATGTAAACCTTTATGGACAACATCATGCCTACACTTGTTAAAAACCTTTAGATTAAGTTCAGGCTGGGTATTTTAATGCTAAATGATTTTGTCAGCAAATTCTTCTGACTTGCAAGATATTTTACAACACACTAGGTAAGAAATCGTTTGATTACTGCTGTATCAATATATGAAAGAGATTGTAAAAACTGTTTGATCTGATATTTGATTCAATTGAGATTTTTTTTTATATTTCTTTTTATTGCAAAATTCTTAAATAAACAGCAAGGCAGAAAATATATTACATACAGTACAGATTCCAGAACGGGGGAGGAAAAGCAATACAAGAAATCAGTAATCAATGTAGGAAAAAGGGGAGGGGGGGAGGGCTAGGCAGCGGTAAATATAAAACAGCACGTGGAATGTGGGGCTAGGGGGAAAGTGGGACATCAGGGACATCTACAACAGGAGGCTCACATATATCTCCACGATAGCCATTCCAAGGTCCCCATATTCTACAACATTTCCGGGGGCGGCCCGAGCCAAGTACACAGTCTTTTCTCTAAACATGCACCAGTCCATGTTTTCCTTCCATGCCGCGACCGTTGGCGGCCTCGGGGATCCCCACAGTTGAGCAATATCCCTTCGGGAGAGGTGTGGCGCCGCGGCCAGGGCGACTGACGCAGGAATCTGGGGACCACGGTTCGATCCCCGGCTCCGGCGGCAGGTTAGCCCAGCACCAAGTGACTCTGGGCAATAGCTCGCTTAATCTTCCCGACGGCCCCCAGCGCCTAGAGACCCTTACGGGTGATTGTGCGCTTTACAAATGTGGACTTTACTTTTAGCAATCATGGCTCCCAAGGTTACCCATTGAGTTTGCGCTACATTATTATCCGTGGTCTCCCAAACATTCAATAGACAGCGTCTAGCCTCCGGCAAGAGGGCAATCCCAGTGACCTCCTTCCTTACCTCATGGACCCCCTTCCAGAAAGTCAAGATCTCACGACATTCCCAGATGATATGAAGGAATGTCCCCACCTGCCCACATTCTCGCTTACAAAGACCATCCTCAGAAAAACCCATGCGGACAAGACGAGGGCCCGTGACATAAATCCTATGCAGAATCTTCAGTTGAACCAACCGGGGTCGAGCTGGGATTGCGACCTCCTTCGGAGAGGAGATCACAGATTGCCAGTCCTCGTCATCCAGTTCAAGACCATCACGTATCCACAAATCTCGTAGATGCAATAGGAGGTCTGATCTATCGTTGATAAGCTTTTTATAAACTAGTGAGATGGTACTATCAGGCACATAGCCATCCAACAACCTATCTTCAAGCGGGGACGACTCCGGAATATCCTCCCCGACCAGGAAAACCGACCGCAAAGCATGGCGAACCTGGACATAGCGGAAGTACTCCGAGTTACTCAAGTCAAATTCCTCCTGCAACGTCTCAAAAGATTTCACTTGTCCCCGCACCCAGAGATCCCCAATTTTACTAATACCAATGAGGTCCCATTTATCGAACCCCCTGGTATTCCACAATTTGCCAAGTCTATCGGAACCAAAAAGCGGGGTTGCCTGAGTCAGACGATCTGTCCACCCTGTCGCACTAGTCGCGTCGCGCCACAGACGTACAGCTGTCTTCATAGGTCCCGACAAAACCCCGATCACCGATTTGGAGTATAGTGCCCTGTAATAATTGCCACCAGGCAGTAGCCATCGATCCATGGCGAACGCGGGGTTCAAGTCGGGACCATACATGCCGTGATTAATCGCTCCTAATTGAGACGCCCAATAGTATCGCTTTATGCCCGGGAGAGCGATACCCCCATCATACCACGGGAGCGTCAGTTTGGCGAGCGAAATACGGGGCCTACCATCCCATATCAATTTTCTTTGGAGATCTTCGATCGCCCAAAAATAGCTAGCGGGGACAATATCAAAACTATTCTGAAGAGCATAGAGAAAACGAGGTAAAGACATCATTTTGAAAAGGGCCGCACGAACAAGTGGGGAAAGTGGAAGCCTACACCAACCCGCAACATCTTGCTTCAATCTGGACAAGGGCGGAAGAAGATTACGTTCGTACCGAACTGCGGGGTCCAATGAAATGTAAATGCCGAGGTATTTAAACCCCATTTGCGCAATCTGGATGGGACTGTTTCGCGGGAGAAGAGGAACGTCGCCTGAAAGGACGTATAAATATGATTTTGTCCAATTAATGAAGTCAAGACGTCGCACAATACTATCAAGGATTTTCGCGGCGAAGTCAGATATAATAAAATATCGTCAGCATAGAGCGAGATACGATCTTCGAAGTCAGAGGACCAACGGATACCCTTCATCGACGGCTCCCATCGGATCCATGCGGCAAAGGGCTCGAGGGCCAAGGCAAACAGGAGTGGCGACAAAGGACAACCCTGTCGAGTTCCCCTCTCGAGACGAAACGGGGCAGAGACACGGCCATTAACAACAATTTGCGCAAGGGGGTCCTCGTAGAGCAACCTAACCCAACCAATAAAACCTGGTCCGAACCCGAACTTTGCCAACGCAGCCCATAAGTATGGCCATTCCACAGTATCGAAGGCCATCGTGGCACCCAATGACGCCAAGATGGCCGACTCACGCAACGTCGACGCTCTCGCGAGGACACCATGTAGGCGCCGGAAATTCAGGGCGGTGTTCCTATGCGGGATGAAACCGGATTGATCCGGGTGTATCAGCTCACCAATAATAGTAATCAATCTATTAGCCAGGACCTTTGCCAGAATCTTAGGTTTCCTACAAATCATAGAGGCTCCATCTACAATAGTCAATTTGTCAACTAAAATTTTAACAGCGGATGAACAATCTGTGCTCAACTTGGGACTGAAATTTGTGCCGAATGCACGGCCAAATTTCACTAAAACTAAAATGGAAATGATCGCATTTTGCCGGAAGATTCGGCTCAAGGCTTTCTTTTACAACCAGCCACTTATAAACAACTATGAAACAACTGGGCTGAGGAATAAGTCCACGTTCATTCCCAATCAGAATATTCCCAAACAGATTCGTGCTTTTGAGGAAGTGGTTCTTTCCTCAATTAACAAGCTTGAGAAAAAGAACATGTATACCAAACCAAACTTAAGCAAAAACCAACAGATAGCACTGAGGGGTCTTAGCGAAGACGGCACAATCATAGTAAAGCCCGCCGATAAGGGCGGAGCAACGGTACTGTGGCCCAGGGATAAATATCTGAAGGAAGGTGAACTCCAGGTTAACAACCAAACCTGGTATAGGAAAGTAACTGTGGACCCAACGAAAGAAATCCAAGGAATAATTGTGGATCTGATCCAAAAGGGGTACGACAGTGGGTATGTGGGTGTGAAAGAAAAAGAATTTCTTGTGAAAAAATTCCCCCGCACATCCCTGTTGTATCTTCTGCCCAAGATACACAAGAACCCAGCAGAGCCCCCTGGAAGACCTATCGTCTCAGGGTGTGACTCGTGCTTGGAACCGCTTTCTAAATACGTTGACTATTTTTTGAAACCATTTCTGACCACTGTAAAATCATACTTACAGGATACCACGGATTTTCTGGTCAAAATTGAAAACATGGAGTTTAACGCTTCCACTGAAATCATGGTTACAATGGACGTGACATCATTGTACACGCAAATCCCTCAAAGTGAAGCACTAGAGGTGATGGAGTTATACCTGGATAGGAGGACACGACCACACAGGGTCCCCACGTCTTTCATCTTAGAACTCGCTGAGCTCACGTTGAAGAAAAATGATTTCCGCTTCAACGATGAGTTCTTTGTTCTTTGTTCAAATCAAGGGGACAGCCATGGGTTGTCCCTATGCGCCGGAGATGGCCGTATTGTTTATGGCAGAGTACGAGAAAAAATTCGTGGAGAACAATAACCCGTATAAGAAACACATCAAACAGTGGCTCAGATATATTGACAACGTGTGGCTCCTGTGGCTCCTGTGGCAGGGGAGTCGCACCGAATTGATTGAATTCCATCAGTGGCTTAACAATAAGCATCAGGACATCAAGTTCTCGATGGAACAGAGCAATTCGAAGATGACGTTCTTAGATGTTGAAATAAAATGTATGGAAGGACGTCTCAAATCGTCTCTCTTCAAGAAAGAGACAGACAGAAATACCATCCTCCATCACCAGAGTGCACATCTGAGGAATCTGAGGACTAATTTGCCCTATGGGCAGCTTCTCTGCATAAGGAGGAATTGCTCAGAGATTACAGATTTTGATTTACACTCTAAGAATTTCTGTGAAGAAATGATAACGAGGGGATACCCTAAAAAACTGCTCAAACACGCATGCAAGAGGGCACGTTACACTCCACGCGAGTGCCTCCTTGAACGCAAAACTAAACAGGAATTAGATAAAATGGTTTGTGTTACGACGTTCGGTCCCCATGCCCACCAAATAAGACAGACTATACTTAAGAACTGGCATTTGTTGGAAGAGTTGGAATGCCCATTTCCGAAGCCCATCTTTTCTTTTAAAAAAAACAAAAGCATAGGACAACAGATTGTTCGTGCTGACATAAGGGTGGACAAACCTAAACACGACTTGCTATCAGCATGGGGTCTAAAACAGATCACGGGCCACCATAGATGTGGAAACTGTGTGTCGTGTGACACAACGATTGAGGGCAGTGAATACATCCACAGAAACACAAGATGGAAAAATGAAAATTTCAGCAATTGCAAAACCAAAAATGTGGTTTATGCAATCATTTGTAGGTGTAACAAACTGTACATAGGCAAAACGAACCAGCAAATTAATGCTCGCGTCACTCAACATAGATCGCGCATTAAGAACAAAGTCACATCTGCTCCCATGGTACAACACTTTATGGATCATGGCCATTCAGAAATGGACTTTAAATGGACAGTCCTGCACACAATTGGGCTTAATAGGAGAGTCCTTGATGTCGATGATGCTCTACTCAAAAAGGAAGCTTACCTGATACTATGATTTAATAGCCACCAGACTGGGCTAAATTCTATGTCTGAAATTTCCAGATTATGAATGGAACTCTCTTTTCTTAAAAAAGAAAGAAATTCTCCACGAACTACATGTCCCACAATTCCTGAGGTCAGGTGACCTAATATAGTAACCACCCCCCCTTCCAACATGGCGCTTTGATGCTTTGTCGCCAGCACTTGGAAGGAGAGCCCTTAAACTAAAGATAACGGGTAAGCAAACCCTAGAAGCCAACATCGTTCTGAATCATTGCCTATTTGACAAGCAGTGAGTAATTGAGCGATTATTTTTCCTGTAGAATTCAAAACGCTCTGATCTGGTCCCGAGCTGTCCCGGCTTGAAGCCGCCACAAGCAGTGAAAAAACGTGACCTGAAGCACAGGTACTTGCGGCCGATAGTTAAGAACAATATATGCCTTTTAACAAGAAAACGATAACCAAAAAGCTACCGCTTATATTGCATGATGTTACAAACGCTCAGTAGAGAGTTACAGAACATCTTCTCCCCCCTGCAGGTCCTGCACTGCGCTGAACCGCGCTGAACTGCCCGTGATTTTTCTCATTTTTAAACCGCCTTGTGCAGCGAATACACGCAGGCCTAAGTACAGGTACAAGCGGTGATAGTCAAAATTTACACATGTGGCCCAGCACATAATGAGTGTGATTCACATTCCACCCTATTTTAACCCTTTAGGCTCGCAACCGGCACCGGTGGGCACGTCACAAGTCCTCTTTTGAAATTACCTTGGATGCCTAATGCAATCAGCTCAAGGTAATACATGTCATAAAGGTCGAGAAAAAAGTGCACGATTTTGGCATTATAAACTGACTTTATCTTAGAACAATGTATTGATCAGGTGTCCCTCTTTCAGAAACCACTGCAGGGACCACACAAAGTAACTGAACCCCACCAACTGAAACCCCATAAAAAGTGCGACGACTCTTGTAAGGTAACCTCCTTGCAATTTAAGCTCATATTGGAGCAGTTCACAGAGGCTATCTATTTTAAAATAGGAACTTATGTATATTTTCTCTCTTCATTTTTTTGCACAAAACCATACAGGAAAATCATACAGCCCTGATGAGAACACGTTAATTAATATTTCGAGTTCGAAACGCGTCGGCCAAATGGAGACAAGCACTCTTGAATGACTGAAATATTGATTCAGTCTATTCTTCTCTTGTTTTGATCAATATTGTGCATGTTATTGATTCATCTGTTCTCCACTTGATTTCTTCTTAACTGTTTTCACCATTCCTTGATTGGAATTGTATCAAAAATGTGGATACTGTGGTAATGTATATATGATATTGAACAAACTTGAATATTGTGCAAATGTACATATGAAATGTTTTGATTTGTGTTTTACGTAGTAGTGCTGTTATTTTGTATAGTTGTTTTTTGAATAATTGTGTATATATGGTATGTCTTTTTCGTAAAAATTATCTTTCTGATTAAAAATAAATAATTCAAAAGGTATAAATAAATAATACCATACAAATCCTCAATCAATAGGTGATTTGTGACTCCAATTTAGGAGATGTTCTAAAGTATATGTACGGCCAGCACTACAGTTTTTCAAGAATCTTAGGTTCAGCATTTAATAGGGAAATCGGACGATATGACGCACACCTATCTCTGGGCTTCCCCTCCTTGTGAATCACCACAATGGACGCCAACCGCTGATCACGGGGAAGAGAGCCACATTCCAGAGACTCCAAAAACATGTCTCGCAGATAGGGAGCGATTTTATCAGGTCTCAATTTGTAGAGTTCGATAGGCAGGCCGTTAGGACCCGTCGCCTTCCCCGAGCGCAAGGAGCGAATCGCTAAAGCCACCTCGTCTGCTGTTATTGTGGCGTCCATTTGCGCCCTATCTTCATTAGAGAGTCGCAGCAAGGTTATATCCTGTAACAAGAGATGTGAGTCCTCCTCCGGTCTGAGACAGCGGAGTAGACTGTCCGGAAGTGATCCTTGAACTGCTGAACGATCTCTTTAGGTTCAGAAACCTGATCACCACTAGTCATCACAATCACAGGCACTACCCGACTGGCCCTATCCCTCTTGTCCAACCACGCAATTAATTTACCGGCCTTATCCCCCACATCATATAGACGTACCAGCTGCTCTCTGCCCATGGCCTTAGCCGCGTCGGTGACCAGAGCCCTGTAGTCAAGTTGTTTCAATCCTAATACATGCAACGCATCGCGGGTTACCCCCTCTTCCAGACCAAGCTCCAAGTCCGCTATCTCCGCTTCAATCTTGACCACTGCCTCATCCTTCTGCTTCTTAACACTCGCTATCAGTGCCAGGGCCTTACCCCTAATGACAGTCTTAAAAGACTCCCAAAGGGATACGGCCGAGGAAACTGAGCCCTCGTTTTCCGAAAAATATTGGTCAAAGGATTTTACCAGGGCCGTCCGAGTTTTGGGGTTTCGGAGGTACCAGGGGTTAATCAGGGCTGTCCGGCCCTCAGACTCAGAGCCCGGCTCCATCCGCAGCCACAAAGGAGAGTGGTCAGAAATACCACGAGCCAGATGTTTAACCTCGCTGACGGAGAGGGCCTGTGCCGCCGGTACTAATACATAGTCGATTCTGGAAAGGCTACCGTGCGCACCAGAATGGAAAGTATACTGCTGTTGCACCGGGTGCAACATTCTCCAACAATCAACCAGACCCAAGGCATCAAGGAACTCAGACAGCCAGTTTTGGGAACTTCTCAGATCTCTGGGTGGGTGTCGATCCATCATACCAGAAACCACTGCATTGAAGTCGCCACCCATGAGCAGTGATCCCTCAGGAAGAGTCAGAAGAACATGCCCCAAGTCAGCAAAGGTAGTCGTCTGCAAGCCAGGAGGGACATAAACGGAAACCAGGGAAATAATCCGGCCCTCCCATCTACCTGTAAGAGCAACATAGCGCCCTCTGTCGTCAAGGACAGTGGAATCTATTTCAAGTGGGAGAGAGGTCTTAATCAGGATACCCACTCCTCTGGAACCAGAGGAGAACCCGGTATGAGCGGCCAACCGGTACCCCCTTCTGTTCATAGCACGGCAAGTATTACCAATCAAGTGCGTCTCCTGAAGGAGGACCACGTCTGGGGAAAGACGCTTCAACAGTTGCAGCACAACACTACGTTTTATCCGATCCCCCAAACCATTTACATTCCAACTCATCAATTTCAGCCCTCTACCCCCTATCCCGAAATAGAAAGAGGATCCAACTCCGGGAAGAATACAGCACCTTATTCAAATTAGACAGAGATACATTGCCTTGCAAAGAAACACACACATTCCCCAACATAAACAACCCCCCCAACCCCCCCAGCAACATCCCGTTACAACACCCCCCACCCTGCACCCCTGCGGAATAGAAGAAAACCACCCAAACTTGCAGTGTGCCTGTTGCCCCCCATCTAACTAGTCTACAAAAAGAAAAACAGAGGAGGAAAGAGACCCACTACTGACCCCGCAACCCCCAAAATATAGATCAAGTCAAACGTCAGGATTATCGAACCACAGTTCAAGGCCCCAGGATACCGTCCGCCGGTATCTATTCTTGTCCTGTCGGGCCCCCCTCCGCTCCACCAGACTGTTCCTCCGATGGAGGCTGTCCAGAGAGAGTGTCAAGCCAGTCCGATACCAACTCCGGACGATCGAAAAAATAAGTCCGCTCCGCATGTTCAATTCGTAACTTAGACGGAAAAAGCATGGCATATTTAAGGCCCATGTCTCGCAATCTTCTCTTCACACCCATGAAACCAAGTCTTTGCCTTTGGACCGATTGGGTAAAGTCCGGGTAGAAACTGACGGTGGTATTTTCAAATTTTGTAAGGCCACTCGTCCGCGAGGCCTGCAGGATAACGTCCCTGTCTCGAAAATTGAGGATTCTGGCTATTATAGGCCGTGGCGGGGCTCCCAACTTTGGCTGATCACCCGCAACTCTATGAGCACGTTAGATCGTGAAGAACTTTCTCAGTCCCTTAGGTGCAAGGTGGCGAACAATTAAGTCCTCAACAAAGAGGTCCGCTGCCGGATCTTCAGCCTTTTCCGGAACCCCTATGATACGGACGTTGTTTCGGCGAGCCCGCCCTTCATAATCCTCGAGACGACGCAGAATTGGTCTTCAAGCGACGGACAGCAGTCTGCAGATCAGTGTCATCACCCGTCAGGCTGGAAGTCTTAATGTCCAAAGATTTAACCTTCTCATTAGTTTTGCCCAGATCCGCACGGATCAAGTTGACGTCAATAGCCACAGTGTCGAATTTATGTGCGAGAGCCTCAATTTGGTACCCTAATGAGGACTTGATTCCATCGATCGCTGCCATGACATCTTGTAATGTCGGCTCGGTCGCCGAAGTAGACGGATCCCCCGTGCCAGCTCCACCGGGAGAGCCCTTAGGCTGGGTATAGCGGTCCATATTGTTAGATTGAGTGGAGCCACCTCGCCGAGTGTACTTAGGTTTCAGCCTTTCGCCCTCCGGTTTCCCCGCCATTAGGGGAGATGGGCAAGTGCGAATCGATGAAGCCAAGCAAGAAGACTGCAACCCCTGGCCTCCACGGGCAAAAACAGCCCCGGCCAGAGGGCCCGAGTTGAAAGATCTCAAAATCCAGCAAAAGCAGTCAGAATCACAAAGGCGGGCGATCAGGCAGTCGTCTGTAGGCACAGGGGTAGGCTCGTTCCCAGTCACGGGGCACCTTGGAGGTGAAACCAAAAGTGAAACCAACCAGACCGGTCGTGCCAACCCCCTCAGGCCGATGTTGTTCAACTACAGCTCGGGTAGCAGGACCACTCCACAGCCGGGCATCACGGAGGTGTAGGCCGCAATCTTCAAGGCACCGTAGCTCCGGCTCCCGGGGTACGATTAAAAATCAGAATGCAGATTTCGCCTCACGCGTGGTTCGTCTACACGAGAGCATCAATGAAGAACAGGATATAGGACAGGATAAATGCGGGAGGTTGCGAGGGTCTCGAGAGCCCTTAGCTCACGTGGCCCTCAATTGAGATTTTTAAATGCCCGTCTATTGCTACTTTGCTGCTGTTGGCGGGGGGCTGAAACCACAATCCCCAGCCTGCCTAGCGGCATGGACGTCGCCAACGCACACTGCAGCGCCAGGAGGCGCTTAATTACCGGCCAGGGCTCCAGCAGCGCGGGAGCCCTTCTTTTGTTACTTTGTTGCTGTTGTGACTGCGTGGGGTCAAGACAACAATCCCCAGTCTGCCTAGCGGCATGGACGCTGCCAACTCACACCACACGCGTCAGCAGGTGCTTAATTACTGGCTACGGCTCCTGCAGCGTGGGATGTGCGCGGGCGTGCCCGGGCTGCGCCCGAGCAAAGCCTGTCAGCAGCCGGATGAGGCTGGGCTGGGCCTGATGTCTTTAGTTATAGTGGCTGCTGGCATACTGGGACTGCAAACACCCTTGGTGAAGAGGATACCCACATTATTTGAAGATCTCCAGAAGGTAACTTTACTGTAATCAACTATGATCTACTGTAACCCCATGATGGGAAAGAGAAAGGGGAACTATTCTGACCCTTTAAAGGAGAAGGGTGATGTACAAAGTAACTTGATTAAGAGCTATCTGACTTCTGCAAAGGGTGCAATCGAAAGTGAGATAGGTAAAGTTGAAGCAAGAATGGAGTCAGCCATAAAAGATCTGTTCCAGCTGTTACAAAATCTTCGAGCGTAGAACACATACACAGAGAAAATGGTAGCCCGGCCTTGTTAATACCAAAGACTTTCAGAGAGGGGATTTATTACCCGCTGGAAACACTTTGGAGTGTTCTCTGGGTCAGTCCTCAAACCCCTGTGTGATGAAGGACACGCAAACTTTGACTACGCTAGAAGTGATATCACCGCTGGATAGCCCTCCCTGCAAAAAAAGTAGACAAGATCTAGATAATTTTGGAGCGTTGCCAATACTAAACTCTGTGGTATTAACCCCTGCTCTTGAGTCAAACAAGGAGAAAAGATAAAGAAAGGCGCAGGGAAAAATCCTACAACAAAGATGCCCAAGGGGGAAACCGCTAGGAGAAAACCGGGTGTAAACAACATTGCCAGTCTTGGCCAATTACGTGAGCAGATAAATTCTATATTTAAGTTGTATTCCTGTACATTTGAAAAATGTATTCATCTAGAGGAGAAGGTTGAGGAAGTAATTACTGCCCAAGAAACCCTCATAAGAACAGTAGGCAATCTAGAAGAACAAGGGACTTTCAAGGGGGCTCAAGGGGCAAATCTTGGCCACGCAAGGACAGTACATGCCAATTCACAGAGTCAAAAGTTAAAACACAATTTAACATTAAGGCCTAATAATTTATCACCTTCTGGGCTACCACAGGATAAACAACTGGTACGAGACTTATGGGACATAAATCACAGGGCACCTAAAGGGCCTAGTGGTACCAATCAAAGTAATCAAAAGAATATACACCCTCATATGCCACCAGAATATACTCCATATATAATAGTTTTGGAAAATGTACCCCCACTCCAGCAGGCACAATATGAATCTCATGTATCCCTGTTAAATAAGGTCTCTTTCTGGCTGAAAAGAAACTCAAACTGGTCCAAAGATCTAGCCAGGGAAATAATCTCTACAAGAAGAGTTAACTGGGTGGGACCAGCACCGAAGTCATCATCGGGAGACTGTATAATTGTTAACTTCAGGAATCAATGTTTGGTTAAAAATCTCCTCCAAAGTCTTCCAAATTTTTTTTTATCTGTGGTGAAGAGATAAGATCGCCGTCCAGAGACCTGCAAACTGTCTCCCACTTTTCCAACAGATTTGAAGCCCTGTCAGAATTGGATGCACAAGATTGACAGTTACTGGACTCAGATGGCAAAGAAACTTTACAAGAGAAATGTATGCACAACAAGAGGGTCATAGTATTGTCTCATGGAATATCACAGGCCTCTGGTCTAAGATCGATAATCCAGGTTGGAGAACTTTGCTTGACCAACATCATATTGTTTATTGCCAAAAGACGTGGGTAGTGGACCCTATGTATATTGATGGCTTTACCTCCTATTATATCCCAGGTGTCCCGCCAAAAGCGAGCCGAGCGAAAGGGGGATTAGTTACCTTCATATAAGTGGCATTAACAGACATTTTAGTAAGAGAATTATGAAAATCATATTATTATCAGCTGCTTTTAGTTATTACATCAAAGACATTTGATTTGCTTTTAATTAATTACTATTATAATATCTTTTATCCAACTGTGACAAATATTGTAGATGATCTAGAGGATGCTCAGAAAAAGCATAGAAAGGATCTGCAAATAATTTGGGTGGGGGATTTTATAATAGGAACATGTGACCCCAAGGTCCAGGAATCATGTGGTATCTGTGATGAGAGGGATCAGTCTGTGAATCATCTGAAACACATGCCATATGGGGACTCATTGAATAGAATTATTATGGCTAAGGATTTCAAATTTGCACAACACATGGATGTGGTTATTTCCCCACTGATCCCAACATACGTGGGTCCCTTATCATCTTTGACTATAGACCATATTTGAATTAATAAAGACTTAGTGCAATCTTTTAGGAGATGTGTAGTTAAGGCAAACTATATGAATGACCATAACCCTATTGTTTTATCCTTAAATCTCTCTGTGGCGAAAGAACGAGATAAGAAAATAAAGCATAGGACAGTCTATAGTAAAAATAAGGGTATTAACATCAAATGGGAAAGGGTCGATAAGTCGGCCTTCTTAAAGAAATTTTGTTAGATTCATTTAGTGTTTTTATGAGCAATCTAGGGCTAAAAGTAAACCGTACAAAATCATTCATTATGAAATGTTGTCCAAAAAAAAGCCAAAACGAGAAATGTTTTATTGGGGGGTGAAGAAACCGAGAAAGTTTCATATTTCACGTATCTGGGGGTACCATTTGATGCTGATTTTTATTGGAAACATGCTTTAAATATTAAAATCATGCAATTTCAGAAATCGATTGATGCCATTTTTAGATTTGCTAAAAGACTGGGATATAAACAGATTAAGGAGATTTTATGTATTTATAAGAGTAAAAGCCTTTCTGTGCTAACCTTTGGTGCCGGGGACTGGGGATACTTAAACTGCAAATCACTTAAAATAATAGAGAATAAGTTTCTAAGAAGACTCTTTCAGTGCCCCAGAGTTCCTCAGTTTCTTTCTGTCACAAGGAAGTTGGTCTGAGTTACTTGAAACACTACATTGCGATACAACCGCTGCTGCTTTGGTTATACGCTTGGAAGAATCCAGAGGCTGCCCTCTGTAGAACAATACTGACAGACTGCATGAAGTTGGATAATAGCTTAGACATACCTTGGCTTAGGTATGTCAAAACGTGTTTCTCCAAAATGGGTGTTATCGAATATTATACAAACTCAGACATATTACAAAATGTATCGCCTGCCACTATAAAGTCACTTTTTCCCCAAAATTATGTTCAGGCTGACCCTATATGCAGTGAGACAAATCAGTCAGAGCGCCTTCCTCAACCTCTAAGAGAACCTGCCCTGTACCTCCAAATTGACCTAAACGAAAGAAGGAATTTTCTGTTGACGAGGCTGTGGCTAAAAGCAATACACTTCTTAGTTGCTTTTCCTATCAAAGGCTCGTGGTTTGCTTCATTCCCAGTGTATCCGTATGACAGTTGTTTACCGCAAAGCACTATGCACTTTATTCTTTTATGTAGATTTTATTCTCCTCAAAGGAAGCAGTTTATTCGCACACTATTACTTGCTGTAGGGACCACGAATTTTAATATGGCAATGGAGTTTTTACTTTCTCTAGGTACAGTTGAGACCATATATTGTATTTCAAATGATCTTTTTACTGTGTTTAAGATTCGTAGCAAATATTGATTATTTTAAAAATGTGTAACTGTTGTGTATGTCAATTTGCTGCTCGATTTTTTCTTCAAATTAATATATGTGTTAACAATCTTTTATGGCTCTTTTAGAGCCGAAATAAAGTAATTTTGACTGACTGAAATGCTTTATATTTCTGATAAGAATTATTATAATATTATAATGTTTTACGGGATTAATTCCTGAAATAAACATTTATGACTGGCAATGTTTTGTAACACCAACGTTTTCATGAGACACAATATTTCTTATTAGCAGGATAAGATACAGTCATATAACCAACACTGGTATATGTTTCACCCTTCCGAAAAAACACAAGGAATGCTAAATCATCAGAATTTAAACCTTTAATGCTCTTCTTTGCTTTTCTCAGAGGAGGAAACCGAATTGGTTAACAGATTTTGCATGTAATTGCCTGCTTTTGAGGTGTCGCTAAAACAGTTTCTGGGAGACCTTGTGTTAGTTACATTTTTAAACAAGTGCATCCAGGAAATAGGGTATGAAAGAGTGTTTTTGATGAGTTCATTTCAGTCTACTTTCAGATTAACTTTCACAGTTTTTTATGGTTTGCCTTTGTTTGAATGGGCTGTCCTTCAAAGCCAGTTCTATTGTTCCGTTTCTGTTCCAGAAGGTGATGGCGCTCAAGCATGCTGTTACTAAGTCGTCGGAAGTCAGAGTCTGGGTGTGCTATTTGATGTATTTACTTTACTGACACAATGCTATTTTTACTGCTGGCGTATGACTTTTATGTTCAGGAAACGCATCTTGTTTGTCGTGATAAAGACTAATGCTATACACATCAACCTGGCAAGTTAATTTTGTTTTCCTTTGCTGCAATTGCATGTTGTTGGATCTATGCTTTTTTATTGACCAAGGAAAGAATTACGCACACATAAGCTTTCTAACATGGTTCACTGAAAATATTGGTCCTTTGCCAGAAGTATCTATTATTTTTTTTTAAACAATTTTTTATTGCAGGAATATGTAACATAGCCAGTATCAATGTACTTTACATTGATCAGCGTAACAGAACATAATGAATGCCATTCAAGTTTGTTGTACACAGCCATTTAGCCCACAACCCGGAGGTCGGGCGGCGCTAGTTTCGGATATTGTACATTCCCTGTTCTGCGCCCGAGGCCAAAGTCAGTATTTCAGGAGCTCGTCTTCCCGCTTTTCAGCTTTAAATGTGGAGCTCCTGCTCGCTAGACCGTTGTGCAATTCCTGGCTAGCTGTAAAGTCCGTAAACTTGGTCCCTCCCCCACCCTTGTCTCCCAGTGTCTAAGTTGGTGCACGGTATGAGTATATGTATTAATGGTGTTGGATCACGGAGTAGATACCTCTGAGTGTATGTGTGTGTCCTAGAGAATCGTAGCTTTGCCAGAAGTATCTACAATGTAATATTTTGCTGTTCAGGTATTTTATGTTCTCCACTTACAATGTAAACTTCACTTTATGACTTTTTTTGTAGCAATCATCTTTGCCGGCTTAACTCATCTAATGCAGTCGGTTTAACAGAACAATCCTACTCCCAGATTCCATATTGTTGTAGCTCTATTGTAGTATTTTCATTGTAGGGGAGTTCTGTGTAACATACAGAAAGTCTCCCAACTATTATCCCACCCCTAGCAAGAATCTGAGCTAGCAGCTTTTCCATGCCATGTTTACGGAAAGTGAAACCTTTTGGCTTTGCCCAAGCGTGTTTCCCTGTGTTTTGTTTTCCTGTTTGAATGCCATGACACGTTTCTCCATTTCTAGGTCTTCCTGCCTCATGCTAGAGTTTGACCCGTCTAAATCATGACACTCGAGCTAAGAATCAAAGGGAATCGGGGCGGGAAGTGCTGCTCGAAATGTCTGTTAATAATGCAGGCACGTTCACACTGTAGTATTAAGCCTTAAAAAAAACACAAAAAATCAAAAGGGAAAGGACGAAAACAGCAAACACAAACCATGACATATGGTTCCCCTTTAAGCCAAAGATCACTGTGACCTTCTCATTTCGTTCGCTGTGCTGTACACCCAAACATCTCGTGGTCCCACCCAGTGTTATCTTTGATCAAAAGCAGTGACAAAGAATGTGCTTTAAAACCCTCAACCCTTTCAATAGCCTTTTCGAGGCCCCAGGGTCAAGGCTGGCAGCCAAAGGTCTCACAATAAGTTGAATTTCAGCCACAGCTTGTCTTCAGTGTACAAACAAGAGCCTGGCCTGGCATCTTCTGCTCACAAGTTTGGGTTCTGCTGTTCTTTGATGCAGGGATGTGTGTGGCACTTCACAGAAACGTGTGTGACATCTTCATGCACGTGTTTCTAGTACAGAAGTTGGTTAATATTGAAAAGGTCTTGCAATGGCAGCCTCCAGTCTTCTTTACAAATGTGCCCCCGTCCAGGCCTCCTTATTGAATCCCCACAGCTCGTAATTTATTCCCGCAGTATTATACCATCTGGAAGGTATGACTGTAAAAGTATTTATTGCTAACCTAGGGACCACTTGCTTTTCATAACATATAGTCACGAAGACTTCATAACTCTTCCTCCTCTGCCTAACGATTGGCTATCATGAGTGAGCCAGAACCACTGAGCTAACAACAGAACCAGGCCGTGCAATGGTTGTTTACCAGGGGATGTCAATCTTAGGGCTTTGGGTGTTTGTGTATTGAAAATATGTTTGCAAACTTGAGTCATATACAGAAGAGGTAGCACATCGGGAGCAGAAGTGGAGGCGTATATCCTACATGCATGGATTCTTGCATCACTGCTATGCAGGGGGGTAAGGGGTGTGTGTGTGTATGTGAGAGAGAGAAGGACGGATCATACACTACTTAAGCAGGTCTTATATCTATTCTTGCTGCTAGAGAAACTTGAATTTGCTGCTGTACAGGCAGTGCTCCTGTTCTATGGTATAGGTGACCATCTTTTCAGTAAATAACAGTGGAAATAATTGGCACTATCTAGCGCTGGGTGTAAAAAGAAGTAAAACAAGCATTTGCAATGCAATAGGTCTCGCATTTGCAAGAATTTAGGCTATTGGCATTGTAAATGTCAATGCCTTTTTTTATCGGCTTTGAAAAACAACACATAAATAAAAGGCATTGTCATTTACAATGCCAATAGCTCTAACTCTCGCAATTGCGAGACCAATTTCATTGTAAATGCTTGTTTATATACGCAAACGGGGCATAAGGCGGGGGGCCATGGTGCAAATGCTTCTAGAATTACATGCAGTGCCAAATCTAGGGGCCGATTAGGATGGCAGACAGACCTGCGTCCGTCCGCCACCCCAGAGTAGGAGGGACCGTCCGCAGGGGCAGCGGCGGTCCCTCCGTGCAAATTAGGATGTGACCGCCACCCTGGCGGTCACATCCTGTATTTTTTACATTGCGGCGTGTGCTGCTTGAAGCAGCACCCGCCGCAATGTAAAAAATGAAAGCAGTGCATTTGCATGCACAAAGCGGCAGGCTCAAACAATGGGCAAAAGAAAAATTGCTTAATTGTCCTACTCATGATACCTGTAAATTCCAGTTAATTACTAAATTTACGAGTTTTCCCATAGGCTTTTGACTACGAGTGGAAATTTGCACTAGATTGTGCCCCTGGGTCAGACCTCATGTGAGACGCTGCTCACTCACGAGTACACAGCTCTTATCCTCAGTTTTTATGCGCGAGCTCCAGTGATAACATCATTATCGTACAACTTTGCCAATACGGTACCCTGCAAGCGTTCTCCATTCGCGTAACGCAGCACTTCTTTGCACACATTTTAGTGTATCTTGGCGTTTTCCACATAAAGTTCAATTTTACCGTATATATAGAACTACTCGGACAGTATCTGTCTCACCCTTTCTAAAGGCCATGCCTCTGTAATCAGATATGTCACATTTAAAATCAACTTGTTCACAATTTACAAAGTGTCACAAACATGCATGGTTTTTCAGCGAGAGGCGCATTGCGTGTGTAATGTCTGCATTTAAGCTAACATCTACTGATGGACGAAGCATTTCTTCTCTTCGAGGCTTTGATGTGAGAATTCACATGTAGGGCTATTTTAAGAAAACATTTGCAAACGGGCTGCACGGATGGGCGTGTTTTGTTCTTTTTAGCGGATTGTTTAGGTCGTTACAATCCCATTAAAGGGATATAGACGGTAAGAGCTGAAACACGGAGAAGCATGGCTCAATGGTTAGAGCGGCAGACCCTGATGCAGAGGGCTGGCCCGGGACCAGGGTCCAATTCCCACCTCGGTGGCTCTTGGACTCAATCTCCCTGGACCTGATAATTCTTGCCTCGGTGCCTAGTCTAATCATGGGTCCCACTCTGTGACTCTGGGCAATAGCTTGCTTAATCGCCACAACGGCCCTAGTAGTGCTTGGATGCCTGGCTTCACCGTGGGGGTGCCCAGGAGTGGACATTTCACATGGAAAAGCCAGGAAGGGTTCCACAGCGGTATGAGTGCAGCGCCGGGACGCCCCGTCGCGTGGGCAGCTGTGCGCTTTACAAATACAACACATTTACATTTACATGGCCTCTATCTTATCACACGACCCAGTAGTCCTCAAAGCATGGGACAAGCTCACCCTCTGAGCTCTCCCTTTCATCCAGCCCGCGTCCATTCACATATGAGCTGCTTTTCCGGAGGACAATAAACCCACCCATGGGTGTAGGAAGTGTGGGGGATGCGGGGATATACCCCCCCACCAATATTTTGGAGTGGGGGGATGAGGGGACAAAAGAATTTCCCCTCTTCCTTTTGTTATTCGCAGGGCCATTAGCGCGCGAAAGCTCCACCTAATAGCCCTGCTCTTGACCTGCCTTAAGTCAAAGAGGCCACCCGCCCTCTGCCCTTTGTTATGCTGCAGGAAGGCTCTGCGCTCTGGGAAGGGCAGAGAAGGAAAAAAAACTCTGTCTCTCTTCTTTCATGCTCAGAGAAGACAAGGACAGTGTCAACTTCTCCTGGTCTGCCTCTGGCAGCTGTCCTCCTCCCCTCTCTCTCTCTTTATTCTTCCATCTCTTTCTCTGTCTAACTCCTCCTTACGTCCTTATTTCAAGAGACACTCTTGTACTCTCGCTTGCCTCTCCTTTTCTTCATTTGTTCCCCAGTGAAGTTGATCCAAAAAAGGTGGAACTGCAGACTAGGCGGCCAATCCATTGCAGTCAGAGCCGCGAAAGCCTGGAATGCTCTCCCTCTTCACATTAAAGCTGCGTCTACTATCAACGCTTTTAAGAAAGGACTGAAGACACATCTTTTTAACATTATTTTATAGGTCTCTGTTCACTTCTGTTTCTGCTACCCATCTGCCTTCCCTCTGCTCTGCCTTTACCGCGCCAGAATACTATTTTTTAGTAATAGAGCGCGCTATAAAAGCCTTTAATAATAATAATAATAATAATAATAATAATAATAACACTTTGGCAGGAAATGTCCTCATTTTCTGAACATTTTCTATTCAAAAGTAAAACCTTATGACAGAGAGAAAAAATAATGAAATACCTAAATAAAGCAATACAGAGTAGTCAGCAGACAGGCCAGCTTGTTATTTACACCCACACACATTAGTGCCACTTTACAGAGTTTGCCAGTGAGAGTGATACTTTTTTTTAATCTTCTTTCTTTGAACAACATTGCTTTCCCAGGGTGGGGAAGTGCACCATTCCTAAAGGGACTGCAATACCTGGTTGATGGAGTGGAAACGTTTAATACGATCATTTTCAACTGTTTTATTTTAGCTTATAAAATGCCTCTCTGTGTTTGGGGGTGTGGTCTTTTTTAAAACAAACTGCTTACATTTTGAAAGGATATAAGCAATGGACATTGAAACGGGTCCCTTCCTGGTCCGGTAGCCATGTCCTGAACTTTTCAGGCAAAATTACTTACTAATTTCTGAATAATGAGTTTTAAACAGTTAAGGTAACAGATTTGTTGCTGATTACAGTTCACATGCTTTGCTTATCCTTGCATTCCCTAAGAGTGTTTGCTTTTTCCAGGGTATTATTCATTTTTTTTCAGGCAGCATTTTACTGTTGTCTAGTGCATAATTTGAATTTAGTCGCAGCACAATTGAGTTGTAGCTGAAGGCAGTGCGAGTTTCTCTCAGTGGGGCAGTATGGTGTTCAGTGTGGGAGAGGATGTGGCACTCTGACCAGAAATGCAAATTTGAAACTGGAGAACCATGCTCAGCCTTCATGACCAGTCAATCAGACCACACTCCTGACAGAGCTCATTCCGATGCTATACCTTAGAAGGCCCGATAGACCCTAGAAACCCTGGTGTCTTAGCACCCGCAGGTGGGCCCTAACAGTGGCAAGTGTGAGTTAACCTTGAAGGCCTGTCCACCACAATTATTGCAGTTCACCTCCAGTCTTGCGAGTAGGCATACGAAGAAGCACACCCTAGATCAACTGTGACTGTCACTGAAGTCACAAGACCCTTGAGGCCAGTCCACCTCATCCATTGGTACCTCCATTGGCCTTTTTCATCAGTAGTAGTGCAACTTACCAGGGGTTGGCATTGTAGGATGTACATGCAAACCAAAACTTAAAGGGTGATTATAATGGCAGTGAGACCACCACGTCAGTGGCGGTACCACCGCTATCAGTGACTGCATCACCGCCCGCAGTATTACAATGGCGGGTGGTCCCCTGGCGGTCAGAAAGACCAACCGCCACACACCCGATGGGCTTCTTGAACCCACCAGTGCGGCGGAGGGGCTCTTGGTTCCTACAATGCTGGTGGTGCCTACCAGGCACCACACTCGGGATTATGATGTCACTTACCCGCCAGCCTAGCCTTGGCCGTTCACCCACCATGGAAAAGCTGGTGTAAAGGGACATTTGAGACCCATAGCAGGCCCCTTTCCCCCCAGCCCCCAGACATGGGACCTGCATATCACTGCACCATGTGGCAGGCACCGCATTGTGCCTACCACGTAGTGCAGTGATATATGTAGCATGTCACTTTTTTACATTGCGGCTGATTATGCAGCCAGCAGCACCTGCTGCAATGTAAAAGATAGGCACTGCGAACGCCGTAGTGGCAGTCTCACTGTAATGCCTATCAAAGGGCCGCCACCTATAAGGCCAGCGGTCCCATGCCCCGATTAAATGGCAGACTGAAGCCCATCTGCCATCGTAATCAGCCCCTAAGTTTGCAAACTTCTTGGTCTTTGCTTCATGCAGAAACACTTTTAACATGTGCAGCCTGCTTTCGGGCCACTGGAGTTATGCAGCAATGGAGGCCAAAATTATGTTGCAGTGTTGACTAAATTATGCAACAATAAAATGGCTGCAGCGTAATGCAGTACATTTTATGATACTTTAGTATGTTGACATATTTACACATACTAACAGCCTCTGCAAAGCTTTTGCCTCATTAGTACCTGTGTAATATACAAATGCAGCAGTGGGAAAGGTGACCAGTCAACCTTTCCAAAGGGCCCTACACTTCACAGCAACATAAGTCACATTTCTTTTAGTAATTTTTTATTCGTTTGAGCTACAAAATTGTTTTGGGTGAAATTGTTAATTATGCAGCAGATGATGTATTATGTGGCAAATATGATCCAGCCATAGTTAAGTGGAAAACATTTTTCCACTTTACTTAATTTTGCCCCAACATTGTAGTTGATCAATTTTTAAGTTCCCCAACCCCAAAAGTCGAGTTTGGGCACACTTTGCATTTTAAAAGCAGTCCTACAACAAACGGCTACTTTTAAACTGACCTCAGGCTTCAGCAGTGCACACATGCAAGCGCAGAAAGGGCTGCTGCCCTCTAAACTGCCATGCCCTATTATATTCTAGGGACTTAAAGGTAGTTCTAATCCCCCTGTACTAGGGCCTTACAGGAGAGGTCATGCCAATCATAGGGGTACCCTAACCCATAGTGCACCCTAGTGTATGTAGGTGTTTTCACTGTATTTTTAAGTGTCTCTTTCAGAATAGCACTGGACATGGGCATGTTTAGGCAGAGGCAGGTACCACCAGTACCAGTCAGCAAAAAGTTGAGGAATGCCCAGGGCACAGGGTGGCTTTGCAACCCTAGAGAAGCACAAACTCAGAATTTAAAACATAGCACCATGGTTGGGGGTGGTTCTCTTTAATAATCAGAATTGATTTATATCCTAATGAACCCATTTCCAACATTAGGATAAGGAAAGACTGGGGACAAATCATAACGTTCTAATCCATACCTGGAAGTTTTCATGCAGCACTTTGATGACAATTAACAGCTCACTGCTCAATGTTAGTATTTTAACTTATAAACTGCAAATACCAAAAGAATCTCCCGGACAAAAGCAGTAACTCACTGACCTATTTACATGATATGCATTTTGTGATCTGCGTGGTACACGTTCTTTCCAGCAAGCATATTGCCCCACTGTGGCTACCTTACCATGAGTCAAAACTTCCACTAGACAAACCTCCGATCTCTCTCAATAAAGAATATTAATCACCGAAGTTATCTTCACATTTTTATTGTTGCCCGAAAATTGCTGGAGACCAGGAATACAGCAGCAGGTACTTTTCAAACCATAATGCATTTGCAAACACGACGCCCCACCCTAAGTCAGCGACCTTTGTTTGCTTGGTGCATGAAGATGCAAGCTTTATATACATGTTTTTTTAACATTTGGTCTGATTACTATATGAATGTAAATAACAATAAAGCATAATTCAAACTGTGACTACATGCCAGCTTTTCTCAATATTTCACTTCAAAAGTATGTGATTGGATTTGTTTAACGGGTGGTGATTAGCATAGAGTCACTGGAAAGTCCACAAGGTTGTCAATGTCCCCCCCAGAATATTAGTGTCTCCTACGCCCCTGAACCCACCCTCAGCAGCCTCTCTGGGGCCCTCCCCGGTCCCCCATCTCGACCCTGGGAGCAGCACCACGCTCAGTATGTGAAACTGTCTGTGTTTGCCAACAAGCTATGAGCACTGTGGCATCTCTGTCTAATTAGTCGCGGGGCATTTTAACACCAGAGCCGCAACAAAGGCGGGGCAAGTGCCATTGTTCGACTTCTGCCCCCAGGGCACGCGCATGCTGTTAACTATTATTAGCTGGTTATAGGGTTTATAGCCCTCTGTAAATCGAAATGCCCCAGGTCAGGATGATTTTTGTTGGACTGAGCACACTACTGTAACAAGCGAAGCATCCCCTCCAGACTTTATGAAATATACGGAGTCGGAGAAATTGAAGTAATCTTGGTGTTTTTGACAAATTTGGAAATTGCGCTCTGCTGGCTGCTAGTGTGAGGGTCTGCCGAATCAGTGTTTCACTGCTGCCTGCTCCTGCCTCCTGAGCCCCAGCCGCCTCCTTTGTGATCCCCCTACCTCCGCTGCGGCAGCAATACATGCCATCTACAACAATGCCAGACCTCACTAACAAGCATTTACAATGCAACGGTTTCGCATTTGGAAAAGTTAGAGCTATTGGCATTGTAAATGACAAAATTTGTATTTATGTGTTGGTTTTGAAAACAGATAAATAAATGGCATTGTCATTTACATTGCCATTAGCTTAATCTCTCGCAAATGTGAGACCTATTGTACCCTACGGATGAGCTCAGCAGACAGCAATTACTACCACACACACACACACACCCAGAGCCACACACACACACCCAGAGCCACACACACACACCCAGAGCCAGCCACACACACACACACCCAGAGCCACACACACACCCAGAGCCACACACACACACACACACCCAGAGCCACACACACACACCCAGAGCCACACACACACACACACACACACACACACCCAGAGCCACACACACACCCAGAGCCACACACACACCCACCCAGAGCCACACACACCCTCCCAGAGCCACACACACCCACCCAGAGCCACACACACACTCAGGAGAGCAACCACAGCGAGGGGGCAGGGAAGCAAGCACAGCGAGGGGGCAGGGAAGCAAGCACAGCGAGGGGGCAGGGAAGCAAGCACAGCGAGGGGGCAGGGAAGCAAGCACAGCGAGGGGGCAGGGAAGCAATCACAGCCAGGGGGCAGGGAAGCAAGCACAGCCAGGTGGCAGGGAAGCAAGCACAGCCAGGTTGCAGGGGAGCAAGCACAACCAGGGGAAGGGGAACCAGGGGAAGGGCAAACAGGGGGCGGGGGAGCAAGCACAGCCAGGGGGCGGGGAAGCAAGCACAGCCAGGGGGCAGGGAAGCAAGCACGGGCAGGCTAGCAAGCACAGCCAGGGGGCAGGGAAGCAAGCACAGCCAGGGGGCAGGGAAGCAAGCACAGCCAGGGCGCAGGGAAGAAAGCACAGCCAGGGGGCAGGGAAGAAAGCACAGCCAGGGGGTTGGGAAGCAAGCACTGCCATGTTTCCAGTGCTTGGCTATTCTGAACAAACCACACGTGAGGTTGTTACCATCATAAATTGATTACTGCAAATATTCCACTCATAAATGTATAGCTGCTAGCTCCAGTAATGTGGATGCATATATATGTTGATATCTTTTAAAAGGAAAAATGTATACAATTAATTTTTAACTGTTTTGAATTATTCCTTGATCAATTCCTACTGTGATAACTACTTTTACTTTTATGCATTTACTAAATGCGAATAAAGTTATTTGACTGATTGATTGACTCAGTTCGTCATCCCACCTTTGTACCAGCGTCAGAGAAACACTCGACATTACCTTTAACACGTAGCTCACACCTGTGACACACCTGGCACATTTCCTCCTTGCCTAGTTAAAATGGCCCCTAAACGCCCATAATGTGTCACATGATGTCATGACGTGAAACTCAGGGAAACATGTTGCACACCCAAGTCTGTTCCATGCCAAACACAGTGATGTCAGCATCATAACCATAACATTTGGTGACATTTTGTTCCTAATGCCATGCTAGGTACCATGTACGCATTTTAATGCACACTGATCCATGGAGCTGCCAACCACAATGACACGCTCAGCCCATTCCAACTCCTTCGTGCGGGGAGGGCGGGAGCAGGAAACCATGAGTCTGGACCTGCGGTGAAAGGAATAGGGGTAGGGCAGGTGAACACGGCGTGAAAAGGTAGGTCAATCTCAGCCAAGAGGTTACCTGTAGCGAGTAAATCCGAGGTGGCTGGGCGGCGAATGATTCGATCCAGTCCACATCAAAGGAGGCAGCTGATGCGAAGTGGGACTGCAAAGAGTAATCGTTTTAAGCGACACCCCCACGCCATTCCGTTGCATTTAATTCCCGGATTTCTTTCTGGGACTTCTGAAGTTGTACAGAAACGTACGACCGTGTGTGTTTTCAATGCATCTGACGATGATGTGGAAATGAGTAATTTGCAGTTAAGAGCACAGAGCTGGAAGTTAAGTGCAGATTGCAAAGTGGCATACTTTTTTCATAGCTGAGTAAGCACCGTCATTTTCTTTCTGGCATTGTTTTCTTCTGTTCGCATTCCTATAATCGTAATAGATAGAAGCACATGCGCGCCTTTCAGAACAGATTTAAAAAGATAATGCGCGCCGCATATTTCATGGCAGTAATAAGCAGATTGGTTCTGTGATTTGTTTCCCTTCAGTGTCTGCAGGCAGCGCGCGGGGCTGGGCAGAGCTTGTGTAAATCACACACGAGGGGGAAACCGGCACTAGATGGGGAGATGAGATAAAGGTGCGGGAAGCAGCAGCTCTGAAAGTGATAGAATCCCGGAAAGTGCTGGTAGCCTCCGGCCCCTTTCATGTCAATTGCAGAAGGAACGGGCACGTCTCCCTGTCTGCGGCTTATCCGGAGACAGCTACTGTAAGCCGAGGCGCCCTCCGGCTGCGGCCGTCCGCGGGCTGGTGCTAGATTGCAGTCTGCCCCTGCCGGGCGCGAGCCGCTCCGCTAGTGTCCTCCAGCACGCGACGCCTGCCATCCCCTCACCAGTCCCGGGATCCTTATCACTAAAGACCCCAACCTGATTCATGTCTGCAGGGAAGGGGGGGGGGTGTCTTTCATAGCATTCTTCTCGCAGCGCTGGGAGCATACCTGCCCGGAACTTCACGCAGAAAACTATAACTGCTTTCTCCCCCCTCCCTTCCTCCCGTGCCAGTGGACAGTGGTTTGTAACATGAAAGCCCGCCGTACACCTTGGCAGGGGCTTTCATCTTGGGAGTTTTATGACACTTGGTAAATGTGCAAAGTTGTTTTAATTAGACTCGGCAGACAGCCCGGGGCAGCGACAGCGCCAGTACCTGCACCATAGGCTCCGCATTAGTGTAATATATATAGGCTATGCTACGGATGCTAAACTTGTGTACTGTGGGTTATGCCGAGCAGCTGCTCGAGGCATTCCCTCCATGGCCCCAGATGGGTACAGTATGGACGGAGTCCGAAAGGCCACAGACCGCACAGGGCCAGAGCCTCGACACTGGTTTAGCATCTGCCCGACTAGCGGCAGTCTGCACCGCCATTGGATTCGATGGCCATCTTTGTGCATCTTTCTGGATCTTGGGATCCAGGCTGCGCACACCATCGCCATGGCCAACACCGCCACCTGCACCCGCTTCACCGACAAGAACCAGCTCTACGAGGAGATTGGCAAGTAAGAGCAGAGCGATCTGTGTCGCTGGACCTCAGTTAATAGCCCTGCGGAGGGAGACGCCTCACAATGGAGCGTCGCAGGCTGTGCTTCCTACCCCCGAAGTAACAATAGCAGTGCAAAGATGGTGGGGTGTATCTGCCTCTGGCAACGCAGGGTCCCCGTGTGTTTGGGTTCGGTGGCGCGCTGTCGCAGCATAGGAAGGAGTCGTCTCCTGTCACTGGTGCAGTGACCGCTCGGTGCTCCCGGCCGGCAGACATGCTCCGGTTTAAAAAACCGGCCCTCTTGGTGCAGTAGGCGCTCGGTCTGTGCGGGCACAGGCAGCTGCTCACGGGGCAGTGCAGTAGGGTTTCTTCCTGGCCGCTAGCATAGCACGGGCTCTGTCCTGACTGCTGGTACAGCGCAAGCCTGACTTTGAAGACAATGAGGACTATGTGTACGACGTCATGTGGTCAACGGTGCATCCCGGGCTCTTCGCATGCGTGGACGGGGAGCGGGACAGGGGCTGAAATCACTCTCCACCGGGCGCAATCTTAAAAGAAATGACCAAAACAAACGTATTAAAAAAAAAAAAAAAACACCCGCCCACAGCCGCATGACGTTTTAAAAGGGGCGGAAAGGGAAAAAATCGGCGGAACGCCCACCAATCGCCTCGGTAAATGATGGACATATCTCTCTTCCAATGGCTAGCCTTCATTTATGGAGCTAGCCAATGGAAGAGAGAGGCGGAACTAAGGCCACACTGTTCTAACATAAGATTTCGCCTGCGCGAAACGCTGCTGCGCAGGTGTTCGCCAGGCGAAACCTAAAAACTTCCACACACACAGCTGGAATGGAGCTCATATCAAAGTGCACTTGGCATGATGGGATATGTAGTCCCTGTAGCTCGTGCTATTCGTGCACATAGTGTAGTCTAAAGGGAAAATAACTACATGTAATTTCCATGAAGGGTGAAAGACGAGTGCAGGGAGAGGAGGAAAAGGGGGAGATCAATATGAACTATATTGAATAAACACACAGCAATGCAGAAATAGGTGGGGGTGAGCATGCAGCACAGGGGAGGAGGTGGGAGAAGTTGCAGGAGGGATGAGGGATGTGACAGCAGGAAACAAAGAAAAACAATAGTACCCCAAATGTGCTTAACTAGTAGTTGATCTTTGCAGCTGTGGGAGGAGACCAAAGAGAAAAGGAGGGACAAGAGGAAGGATTGGCCACTAGCAGGCACGTATTTTTAAAGGACACTGAAACAGACAAATGAAAGCAGTGGGTGGGCTCTAAGCCCACATATAAGTATAGAGATCTATATGTATATAACTATATACTAAAGTATATACAAGTGGTCTTGAATGCTCGACCTAAAAAGGAGCAAAGGTCGATTTGGGGTGGTAAGCACACAGTGCAAGTTGGATGGGACTGCAGTGGTCAAGCGGGGAAGCAGTGCGTAAGACTGAGAGTGCTGATGTTGCAAGGAGGGTGGTGTAGGGTGTAAGGAGTGGGAGTCTTCTGTGCAAGGGTGAGGGCACAAAGGGTACAAAAGTGTAGAGAGGGCAAAGTGCAAGGTGGTGTGGAGGGCAGGGTGCAATCTGATGGGGAGCACAGATTGCAAAGGGGTCGGGAGCAGAAGGTGCACAATAGGTACTGCTCAGGCTGGAGAAGTGCATACTTCCCAAACAACTCCAGATCAGGTGCTAAACAGCTGCCAGTAGGGAAAGCCTTTGCTGCGCATGCAGAAATGTTTAAATACAGACAGCAACATTGTCAACACTTCTCTCACACACAGAACATGTGCCACATGGGACTCAAGATTACATATGTTTTGAGGCGAGGGGCGGCAAATGAGGCGTTTACCAGCGGGCCACAGTGGGGGCTACCGAAGACTCAGAGGCGGAGAGGATCGAGGGGTAGGCAGCGTGTCCAGATGACACCGTATCTCACGCACAGTGCGACAGGCAGACAGAGGCAGAACTCCGCATCCCCTGGCACAGGAGACGCGGCAGGGTCCAGATTTCGCTGCCTGGAGAGGAAAGCCCGCTTAGAAGGAGAGGAAGACACGGGTGGTCAATCCTCTGCCGAAGAGGATACAGACAGTGGCGGCTGGTGACATTTCAAAGTGGGGAGGGGCGTAAAAGTTGGGGATGACTTTTACCTAACAAGGGAGCCTGACATGGGAGCTGCACAATTTCCTGTATGCTCGTCAGCAAGGTCAGCCTTTACGCCAGCAGCACTCTGGGTGACACAAACATTGGCGTACCTAATAACCCTAAGCCGTACCTCATGATTTTCTTTTTTTCAGTTGTATACAGTGCAAACTCAGCCTAGGGGCATTGTAGTGCTGTACAAGAGCACCAGTTACATTACACAAAGTCAGATTCGTTTTTCAAGACACAGGGAGGGAGATTAAGTTATTTTCCCAGAATCACAGGATGTTGAGACGACGCCGGAACGTGGATCCCCAGTTCTAAAGTCGGCCACATATTTTTCATTTGCAGTACATAAAGCAGTATCAGTGAAGACTCTTCTTTAACGCTGAAAACTACTGTCAGCAACAGTGCGAGTGCCACATCCAAAACAGGAGGACAGTACAGCACAAAAGCGGTGCCCGCTTCTCTGGCACACACACACACACACTGGCAAATACAATACAGCGAGCAGAAACCTCTAGTGATGCAAGGTGTTCTTAAATATAGAGGACGATACATCACTGACTTTCCAAAATCGAGCTGAAGCTTGTATGTCAACAACTCCCATAGTGAGAAACAGATTTGGTTATGCATTGCGCCTCGCTTTTTCCTAAGCTCCTACATTTGCAGAGTCATTCAGTCCTGTTCACTGTCGCTTTCCTCTCCCTAGAGTTTATCAGTTTCCGCAGCTGTCCAAACAGGAAACCAAGAACTCAAATGTACGATTTTCCAAACCGGAAATAGCAGGAAGGAGGGTGATTAAAAGTATAGGCTGGGAGAAGAAGCCAACTAGGCAGACCCCACTATGGCACTGTGCCTGGTTGACAGAATTGAATAAGCTTAAAGGGTTTAAGAGGTGGGATGCTATAGGGATATCGACACTGGGAGACGTGTTCGCGAGAGGTGCCCTGAAGACATTTCAAGCGTTAATGACGGAATTTGGACTGTACCGAACTCAGTATTTTAAGTATGCACAGTTGAGACACGCATTGAGAGCGGAGGGAACCCAGCTGGAGACGCTTCCCGAATACACACCCCTGGAGGGCCGTCTCCTACAGGATCATATCCCGGACAGGGCGGTCTCCCTAACATACAGAACACTGATGAATAACATACCTGATGGGTTGGTTACACTCAGAGGGAAGTGGGAGGCTGACGTGGGGGAAATGGATGATGTGGACTGGGACACGGTACTGATGCATCCGAGAGAGGTCGCTATTAAATCCCGGTTGAGACTTATCCAATATAATATCCTCCACAGGACCTATTTTGATAGGGAGTGACTTCATAAGATGGGGAGGGCAGTAGACTCGAGCAGCCTGAGATGTGGCAACAGTGGGGGGAATTTTTTACACACCATCTGGTCTTGCCCTGTACTCCAGACCTACTGGGGGGAGATCCAGGGAGAGCTGAGTGAGGTGCTGGAGACTGCCATGCTGTCGCACCCTAAGCTGGTCTTGCTGGGCATGGCTAACCATGTGGATCTTGCACGCCCAATGCTGATTTTCCTGGTCCTGGCCCTAGTGGTAGCCAAGAGAGATGTGGCAAGGAAATGGGGGGTGGCGGAGTTACCGCAACTGGAGGAATGGAGAAGAGGGCAGAACTTGTATATGGCAGCTGAAAGAGTCACCTATAAGGCGAGGGGGTGCCCGCATGAAATTTGGTAGGGTGTGAGGCAAGTGGAGACGATACCATGGCCTAGATGGTGGTCTCTGACCCCAGACAAAGAGGGGGTCCATCGAGGGCCCTAAAGAGTGTATGCGTAGTGAAACTTCGATGAGATTGTCTGGGTCCGAAACAAATCAAGGAGGGATGGTCTGAGATAGAGGGGAATGTTTCCTTTTTAACGGAGGTGCTTGGTGGGCGGGGGGTAGATGGGGCTGACTTGATGATTAAGAATGACATGATTGTTATGTTTTGGATGAATAAAATGCAAATAAAAATGTTTAAAAAAAAAAGATTACATATGTTTCTTTCACAAGCAGGATAGGTAGCACATGGGCATACTGAAAGCTTCCGTTGTACACAAAGAACAGGCACCGCATGGGCATCAGCATCCCTATTTAGTTAGAGCATGGGGTTGTTACTTTATACTAAGGATTCCTGTGATACAACAGGAAGGATTATTTGATTGCACTATGTTGCATATGTATAAATGAATGGCATGCAGAAGGTATTAGAGTTCAAACAAATTGCTAATGGGGAACAAAAGAATGTTAACATTGTTGGTTGTCGTGCAGTCAATCAGAAACTAAAACTCATCTTTAAAAAGAAAGCTTATAGTAAGGAAGCTTGAGGTAGTAATAGTGTGTGTGTATATCTTTATATAAATATATAGATATATACATACATTATACATATGTATTGAAAAAACAAAAGTTAAAGTAATGTTATAGCTTTATGATGCAATAATATAAAATAATGTTTAAAGAAAATTGACAAGTTATACTTTACTGATCTAACTCGTGCCCCCACCATGCACTGCTTATGACCTCACATATTACCATATTACATCAGTCATGACATGTTAAATAGCATCTCAAATGACATCTTTGATGACGTCAATGAACACATCACTTATGACATCATCCAATGGATATGACAGTTTGCTTTAAGCTTTTCAAACAGGAAGGTACACAGCAAATTCAGGGGTGACCACTCTATTTTAGCAGGGGAGTGTCGCCCACTTAGAAAAAGCAGGGTATGTTGTTCCTAGGTGGAGTGGAGGGAAGGAGAATGAGAGGGGAGGATCTATTTGATGAAACCAGGTGTTCGTAGGGAGAAAGGAGAGCAAAGAATAGGTCCAATTAGGAGCTAGGGCCCTCACACACCCCGGAGGGTGTCATGCTTCATCATGTGGCAGCTCCTTGTTGGGCTGGTGTTGCAATGCCCAATGGGCCCCGCAGGGGTGCTCTGTACCGATGTCTTCTCTGGTTGCAGATGTGAAGCTAAAAGTTAATATCACACTCACATTCTCCCTCTTCGACTCACTACACATATGCCTCAAAATTATCTTTTATCTTCACATTTGCAGTGGGGAGAGACGCCACTCCCTCCAATCCTGGCACTGCTAACAGCATGAGAGCAGCCAGGATTGGTTAAGCCTAGCTGGACGTGACATCGGGAGAAGACGGCCGCAGCGAGGAGGACGTGTCCCCGGAAAGCATGGTAAGTACTCTTTTATTTCTTAATTTTATGAATTTAATTTTACTTATGTATTTTTAATATATCAACCTGTTTCACCCTCCTCCAGTCGCTGTACTTTACAGCCGTCACTGAGCAAGTTACGCATAGATCGCTTTTCCATAATACCTGTGGCCAGGCCATGTGTCCAACTGTTCACAAGCAGCCAACTCCATGCCGTGCATGGGCTTTGGCCATGTGTGGCATGGGGTTGGCTGCTGCCCTGGCCTGAGCTCATTGCCCCCAAAAAGCCATCCCTATGCCGCGCATGGCCTTTGGCCCATGGGCAGCGGACCCCTGCTGGAAGCTAACCAGCTGCAGACACCCACCCACATTATTCTTGTTTTTAAAAACAATGTTTTGATGCCGTACATCGGTACTTCCATGGCACTGCAGCTGAAGCACCCAAAGTGGTACTGTGAGGCAGCACATGCTTCACTTGTTGAAACTTGTGTGGTCTCAAAGTACAACGTGACCCAATACTCAATTTTATTTTTATGTGTCCCACAAGGGCCAGGAGTTCGCCAGGGGTTCAGGGTACCTCTACCATCACCCTTATATCTAAATAATCTTTCTAAACATGGACACTGGGGTCCTACTCCTGAAATGGCAGAGGCATCATTTTTCTTCGTGGAGTAGCCAGTCAATCTCACTCGCACAGGATTGGTACCGAACTTGTGGGACCAATGAAGGGCAACTGGGAAGAAATCGCTATCGGCCAATCAGAACGCTTTATTTTTTACATTTGCTGTACCACATGAGTCCCTCTGGAATCTTGCAGGACCAACTGTCCAACTATCGCTATAATTTAAACAATAATTTCTTGAAAATGGCTGAACGGATTTACACCAAATAAGTAAAGTTCTAACTTTCTGTCAAATTTGGTATCATGCTATTCCACCATGTTTTCCGCATTGCTTCGCAAAATTGCCTATGAAAATGAACATGGGAAAATTACACTTTAGGACCACCTATTTTTCTCAGCTCCTACTTGAGGGACTAACCCAAATGTTTTTTACAAATAAGGAATGTATATTCACAATTACATATAACCCTCAATAACAAGTTGTTTTCAATACATCTCTTGTTTTGCAGACATACTTTACCAACAGAAGAGATGAGCCAGAGTGATGGAGTCCTGTGTCTCTGTATCACTTGTCCCATTCCAATGTCCCCTACTCTACCACTGGCCTTCATATTCATGTGTGGTTTCTGGTGAGGATGAGGGGGTGGTGAGGGATGCAAAGGATCATTTCTCCTATTGGACCCCACACACAGGATTAGTGCATCCTACATCCCACAGCCAATGAATAGCGGAAAATGATTACCCAGCCAGAATTATGATGCGTTCCCCCCCAAAAATCCAACCTCACCACATTTAAGCACGGTCTATCACACCCTGTGGGCCTGATTTGGAGTTTGGTGGACTCCTTCTCCATATCAAGTGCATCAAGTTAAACAGATTTTCCTGTACACAAACCTGTTTTCCACCCACCTTATTTGGAGATAGTGGATCTTACGTTTTCTGTTGATGGCGTACTCTGTGATTCATTGACTTAAAGCTTCTTCCAACAACCCAAAAGAGTAGAGGCTGTTGGAGGAAGGACATTACACCACCCACCTTATTTACAGTCATTTATTTTTCTGTGTCTGTTACCGCCAGGAACAGAATTAAGCAAAAATGACCCACACACACCTAGATCATTATTTTTTGGTTTTAAAAAACAAGCTTTGCTTTGGAAATTTGCTTATGAAAAACAAAATGTTTGGAAAAAATTGGTGAACATCCACCAAAACCAATGGCAGCTGTCCACAAAATATTTTGTATATTGAAAGTAACCTCAAAGATTGTGGCTCCTTTTGATGTATAGAGATGACCACTGAGTCAGCATCCATCTCTAAATTGGAAGACAGTAGTGAATCAGGTTGGCAGAGGTAATGATCTCCACCAGTGAAATCAGGCCCTACGAGGGGTGTGACCTGTCAAGATGGCCAACAGGATGCAGTGTCCGGTGATTCCCAACCCAAAACAACCTAATCCTGCAAAATTCCTGCTTCCCTGCTGCTTCTCAACAGCATTGGCAAGAAGAATTTGGTCCTCTGGGGCCCCTGACATCTGCAGGCTCGCAAAACTGCATTAGTGGAGGTCAGAACCATGGAGGGCGGCGAGCAGCACCGGGCCAGCCATGCTAAGGCCTCGCATGGCATAGACAAACCATAGGAGCTGTGGGCAAGAGCCTCATTGGCTGCTGCTGTGTGGATGCCAAGTGCCAGCATTAGAGAATGTGCAGTGGGTGGTGTTTGGCCACCTGCTTAAAGGATAAGCTCTGTTGGTCCAGAGGGACTTCCTAGGCCCTCTCTCATGGGGTTGCTGGAGAAGGAGCTCCTCATGCAGGACCTAGGACAGGCGCTGGCCAGTAGAATGAGCAGCAGAGAATGGTTGTATCGGCCCTGGATGTGGCCCTAAAGATCATGGCACCAAGGAGAGGGTGAAGGGCCACACGCTGCTCCAGATGCTCCTGCTTCCAGGTGGCTGAAAATAAACTCCCTCCAATTTAACGAGGGGAAGACGGAGGTGGTTTATTGTTCGTCAGCCAAACTGAGTCACCAACCTTCTTACGAGATCAGGCTTGCACCGGGAGCTGATCCTTGCATCCCAGTGAAGACCGTGCGTAACTTAGGGGTACTGTTTGATGCAGATCTCCAAATGACCTCCCAGACCAATAAAACCATCAGTGTCTGTTTTGGATTGCTGAAAGCGCTCAGACAGATCTTGCCCCTTCTGCCTGATGAGTCTAGACCGCTAGTGGTCAGGAATGTGATCCTGGCCAGACTGGACTATTGTAACTCTCTATATCTAGGGGCCCCCTTATACATCTTATAGGGGCTCCAGAGGGTCCAGTCTATAGCGGCTAAGCTGGCTCTCAATAGACCTCGTAGCTCTTCCACTACGTTGGCGCTTAGAGATTTACATTGGCTACCAATCGGGAGCAGAGTTGCTTTTAAGTCCCTATGTATTGTGTATAGAGCCCTGCACAACATGGGACCTGTTCCCTTACAGGAAAGGCTCACCTGGTATAAGCCCACAAGGTCCCTGCGCTCCTCTAGCCTGGGTTTGGCAGCAACTACCAGGATCAGGAGATCGAGGATGGGAGGCAGAGCTTTCTGCACTTCTGCATCTAGGCTGTGGAACGAGCTCCCCCAGAATATCAGGCAAATGGACACCTTGTTGGGGTTCAGAAAGAGCCTGAAAACATGGCTGTTTGTCAAAGTTTAATTTTCTTGAGTCCATCTAACAGTTCAGGCGGTTGTTTTTGTATGATATGACAGCCAGTGTATTGTTGTTTCCATCTGACTACTTCCTGTTGGCGCCAGGATACCCGTAGGGTGACAGTTGCGCATTATAAATAATAAATACAATACAATACAATACAATCAACCTGGTCCCAGACGGAGGCTGCCACTTTAGGCTTGTGACTACTGGGCCCTCAGTGAACGGAGGGTGACTAGGCTGTGGGAAGGCGGGCCTGTGGTCATAGGCTTTCGGCTACGGATATGGATCCAAAAGGGAATCCCCCTGCTGGGATCCTGGAATCGGGCCAGATGGGCCAGAAGGTGGGGATATGAGGCCTGAGTGATGGAAAGGGAATCCCCCTGTTGAGATCCTAGAACCAGGCCAGATGGGCCAGAAGGTGGGGATATGAGGAGTGAGTGATGGGAGCCTATCTTTGACCCCACAGAGGAGGCTGGAAAGCTTCAGAGAGTTGACGCCCACCAGAAGAGAATAGGGGTTTCAGCCAGGGGGGAGCACTGGAGTGCAGTGCTCTCATGCAGTGGCTGGGAGGAGTGTCCCAGTGATTGGCCCTGGCTTCACGGCATGTGCACCTGACAGTGCTGCATTTGGCCTGGTGAACAGTGAATGAGGGCCCTGTCTGGTATGACCCCGACGACGATGGTGGTTCTTGAGCCTCGTTACAATGCCTGTGATCCTGGGGGCTCCTGCTGTGTCCTCATCACACCTCGGCAGGCCCCGATACTAACCTAGGCAATGCTGCTGAGACACCTGGTGACTGCCAGACATGGTTATAGTGGGCATGGGGGAAAATTATAGCGCTGTAGGAGCAGCGCACTTGTAGGATCCGTGCTGTAGCTCTCAGGAACTTGAGCCATGGGGAAGGAGAAGCCTGCACATTTGTAGTCCGGTAACACCATCATGCAGTACTCCACACTTAGGCAGCTATCCGAGATAACCACCCGACAGGGTGGCACGGACTCCAGTGGTGTGTTCCCAGAGTGTGAGGTGGAACCCTTGTGAACTGAATTCCTGGCAGCTCTCCAAGGCCCCCGCATGGCACTTGAGCAAAAAATTGAGACAATCTCTATAGATGTCTAATTACTTAGGGCCAATCTGCGGAAAGTGGTTGACAAGGTGACGGTGGCAGAGAGCAAAATTGAGAGTCAGCAGGAGAATGTTTCCACCCTCAAACAACAAATGGCCAAGATGACTACTGTTACACAGGAGTTGGAGTTCAAGGTGGAAGATGTAGAAGTCTGCTCGCACTGCAGAACATTCGAGCGCTGGGGTTCCCAGAGAGGGTATGGGGCTCTTCTGCATAGGTATTCCTGGAACCATGGGTATGACAGCAACTCCGGCCACAAGGCCTTTCATATTTCTTTGTGGGGGAGAGGGCTCACAGGGCTCTGGTGCTGCCCCCTCCACCTGGCTCCCTTCCGAGGACCATCTTCGCTAAAAACCTGAACTACTGAGATAGGCATTGTAGATTGCGAGCTGCCAGAGAGCAGGAGGTGCCTTTGTTTGACAACAATAAAATAGTCATATATCGTGACTATACGAGGAAGGACCAGGAGCAGCGTAATTTTGTTCCTTGCTGTTAAACAAAAACTGTGCGCTCTACATAAACTGCTGTATCCTTCAAAACTGAAAGTCATTTCTCAGAAAAAAATGCACTTTGAACATCTGGGTAAGGTCTGGGAAGGCTGGAAATGTGGGACAAACCCCTGACAGCCTGCTAGCTGCTCAGCCCCATCCATCCAACTGTCACTCTGCTCCAGTCAACCAGAATTCCACACAAAGCCCACACACCAAACATTCCACTCACAACACTCAAACAGGCTGAGCAGCTAGGAGCAAGTTAACATAAGAGATAAATAGAGATAGTAGAATACTACATATCTCTTTCCTTATAAATGAAAGACGAAACTAAACATCTTGAAACTATAGACATAAAAATGCAAGATAAGATAAATGATAAAAACGTCCTAAAACTACAAGCATACATGTATAATCTAAATACATACACTGAACATCATAAGACTGTAAACATACCAGCAAAAGATAAGTTGATATACATGTACCAAACCTCTTAAGACTGTAAACGCAACAGCAAAAGATAAGTAACATAGTTAGTAACCCAGGGATGACAGAAACGACATCACGAGAGGGGTAGCGACTACGCAAAATAAAAAGAGAAGAGAAAAAGGTAAATATATAAAATACGAAATACCCATCTCCCCCTCTTAATAAAGGCAAAATAATTGATGACGAAAATGTATATAATCCCATGTAGGGAAAACTCCATTTAAAAGTGTGGAAAGAGGGACTGGGACCCAAATTCCTGCCCCCACTAATCACTAAGGGACAACAAATGAAATAAAACAACTTGTGTGGCGCAATGCGTCTTAGGCACGCAAGGACCCACCGCTGCTACAACAACTCATGCGGCACAATGCGTCTTAAACACACAGGGACCCACCCCGGCAACAAGTCAAAAAGACCACCCTCGCGTAAGGGTACAATGTAATATAGCGTAAAATAGAACACAAAGATCCCAAAACTTACCCCAAAGTAGGGCCAACCCTCTTGTAAGGGAACACTCACCCCGTGTAAGGTTTCACCCCTGTGTAGGGGCCATGTGAAGTGCAGTAAACTCCACTAAAGAAAACTACATATCCCAAATGTAAGGGAAAAGATCCCATCCTCGTCGCCAAAAATATGTGTAGTAATCTGGACAACACGGGTGTGATGAAGTCAACGTAGCTTTATTGAAGAGTAGGTAAAGCAGGTAAGAAGGTCTCTTCAATAGTCCCTTAACAGTCTCTCCACAGTCCCACCGGGAGTAGGCTGCTAGCTGCTCAGCCCCATCCATCCAACTGTCACTCTGCTCTAGTCACCCTAGCATTCCACACATAGCCCACACACCAAACATTCCACTCAGAACACTCACAAAGGCTGAGCAGCTAGGAGCAAGTTAACATAAGAGATAAATAGAGATAGTAGAATACTACATGGTCCCATTCATGATTCCTGGAAGGGAGAGGTTGACAGACTGGTTTCGCCCAGAGTTTCAATCTAGTAGGATGGTACTATGCAGCTGTTGGTTGCTGATGTCCCACAATCACTTCAGGGTTGTCCTGTGGCTGTCCCCTCAGCCAGTATGGTCCCTGCCACCCCATATGTCACTGCAGACATTGTACCAAAAACAATGTTAACTGATTTGATGCCGGGCTAGTCATAATAGCATTTTCAAGCTAAATTTTATTAATTGACTTTGACCTGGGGGACAGGGGATTGATGGTCCAATGCATGCACATTGTGAAGCAGCCTGCAGTTGGCATGATGAAAGGCACATGGTGGCATAATTTGGCTTTCTGATGTGTGTATGCCTGTATAGGAGCGGTTTTGCTGGGTTTACTCTCCACTATGGTCGGCACTGTATTGACTTTGATGGGGTGGTGCCAATGCCACTTATGGGGGTACGAGTGATCTAATTTCACTGGGTGGTAGAGATGGGAGTCATAGGTTTGGGTTTCTGTCCCTGTTGGACAGGTAGAGGAGGCTTTGTTGGTCGTGGCATTTGATCAGGGTAGGCTTACGTAGGTTCAATATTTCACTATGTGTGTGAGGGTGTTTATTGTTGTGTTTATACGGTTACAATGTGTGTTGTTCCAGGTAAGTCAGGTTGTAATAGTACTGCAGGGCATGGGAGGGAATCCTGCACTCCTGAACTTCACATATGGGAGATGAGTACAGAATTTTAAAATGGAACGTCCACGGGTTGGGGTTGTACATTAAGCAATATAGGGTACTCTCTTTCCTGAAGTGTCACAAAAGTAGCATAGCCTATCTACAAGAGATGCTGAGGCTGAGCATGGCGAAGACATGGAGGGGGCAGATATATCACACATCATAATCTACGTCTGCCAGGGAAGTGCTGGTTTGGGCAGCTTCTGGAACCCCTTTTACCTAACCTGCGTAGAGGATTATGTTGAGAGTTGATATATGTTCCTTCAAGGTATGCTGTATGGGAGTCCAAATCTCTGACCCACACATATGCTCTGAATATGGATGATCCAATGTTTTTTCAAAATAAAAGATCTGGTTAGCCAGCCTGCAGATGTACCCCTACTGTGGTTAGGGGACTACAACTGTGAATTAGATGAGGAACTAGACAGGCTGCTCCCTCGTCCAAGCACCAAATCCCAAATGATGACAGCCTTATAGGAGGTGATGCACAACCTGGGGCTTTCAGATGTCTGGCGTACACTTAGACTACCGCACAAGGCGTACACATGCCACTTCCTTACTCATAAATAATACAGTCAGTAGCCTGGATAGAGTATTGGTAGCTGGGATCCCTCATAACAAGCTGGTGACTGTGTTGTATTTGGTTAAGTTCTTGTCTGGTCTGTGTGGAGATTCTCTGTGGATGTCCTCTTGGATAGGAAGGGTAAGGGGGCACTGTCTGAGGCACTGACTGACTACATGGGGCATAATTTGGGGACAACACATTACAGGGCCGCCAAATGGAAAGCCATGAATGCTGTATTGTGGGGGCAGTGCATGGGGCTGACGTGTGGGAGGCGGAGACAATTGCAGAAGGAGCTACATAGAGATGAGGCTGGTGTGGCTGATTTGCAGGTGTAGGATTTGTCGGATCCAGAGCTCCAGTGGTAGAACCCCATGTGAGCCGTCGGATTGCGGGCACGTAGGACAGGATGGATAGGTACACTCTGGAGCAGTACTGCCAAAGGTTGCTTTGTGAGGGTGCTAAGTCAGGCAGACTTTTTGGCCGCATCTTGTATAGGGAGGCGGCCATTACCCCATATCCCACTTAATTACTGTGGATGGCGTGGCAGTGCCTTTTCAGGCTGCCATTCTGCCCACCTTTCAGCATTTGGAGGGGGTCTATAGGGGAACTCGCATAGCACAGTTGACCAGACTAAAGCTTTCTTTGGGCGTGTTGATCTTCCATGGGTTAACGGGGATATGGTTGCAGGCTTTGACTTGATGAGTTACGTGGGGCGCTGCGGATGCTCCCTAAGAATAAGGCTCCAGGGGAGATGGATTTCAGCCAAAATTATATCAGTACTTCTCAGCTGGTCTCACTCAGTGGCTTCTCAAGGTGTCCCTGTAAGCCAGAGAGACAGGAGCTCTACCTCTGACCATGAGGGAAGGGGATATTTGTAGGTTGCTAAAGTCAGGTGGGGATAGGTCTGACCCAGCAGCATACTGCTCACAATGATTAACACAGGCATGAAGGTTCTATGGTAACTCCTGGCCAATTGCCAGAGCCCTATAATGAGGGGTCTGGTGCACGAAGACCAGTGCGGATTTACCTTGGTGAAAATGGGGCGAGGACATGGCGCAGGTCCCCATTCACATAGAAAAAGCTTTTGATACTGTGGAGTGGGGGGTGCATGCTTGAAGTCCTGTGGATCGTGGGTTTTAGGCTGATCTTTTGGGCATGGGTTCAATTACTCTACACATGTCCCAGCGCCAAAGTCCCGGTGGGGCGAAATCAGTTGGCCAGCTGGGAATTGGGGAGTAGGACTCTGCAGGGTTGCCACCTGTCACCTATATTGCTGGCCTTGGCATTAAAGCCCATGGCAATTTGGGCCCGATGGGTAATGTATGACTGGGACGTAGACATGGGATAGACGGAGAACATGTTGTCGGTGTATGGAGATGGTGCTCTGCTCTATCTCACAATCCCCAGAGAGTTGTGACTTTTGAACGAATTCGGAGAAGTGTCTGGTCTGAGAATTAATTGAACTAAATTGTTGCCATGTCTATTGGCGGCATTGATGGGGATACCAGTGGACCATCTCTGATATTGGGCTGGGTGGGAACTTGGCCGTTTTCGATATTTGGGCATGACGGCTACTCATACAAAAGAAAAGCGGTTGCAATGTAATATTGGTAAGGTTCTGGACTTACGCTCTTTGGTTGCATTTTAGAACACTTTGCCACTACGGCATATGGGTAGAATAGTTGTTTCTAAGATAGTGCTTCTCCTGCCCTGTCTTTATCCTATTCAGAATTCTCTGTGACTGTTGCCTTCTAGCATGTTCAAACACTAGATTTCATTCTTACTTCCCTCCTCTGGGCTGGTAAGTGAAGTAGGGTCACTCTGATGATGAGTTAATAAGAGGGAGGGCTGAAAGTGCCACAGATGGAGTATTATAATTTTCCAGTCCATATGCAGTATGCTGCCCGACAGCTGGCTGATATCAGTAACTGGAAAAAACAATTGCTGGTGGGTTTAGGCAAGGGGGCTGAGCTTGCGGCATTGCTGTTGGAGGGATCTGGTGTATCAGTGGAAATACCATATGCCATTCAACAAACTGTGTATGCATGGCAGAGGCTGGTGACAGTGGTGCTTAAGATAGCGCCCATTCACTGCGAAATACCAATATTTATTCCTGTTCCTTTCCGGCTTATTGCGACCCATATGTAATTTCAGGCATGACATGATGGGGTCTGTGAATTGCTTTATCTCCTTTGAGGATGCGCAGGCTGAATTTGGGGTGGGAACCGGTCACTTTCTTTAATATGCAGGCCTGATGGCGATCTCTAGGCAAACCTGGATCGCCTTCCCTGATGAACCAACCTCGTCCAGCATATTGGGGAGCATGCTGGCCTATGGCTCGGGAAGGCACTTAGTGTCATTGATATATAAAGCCATGATGTCAGACATCACCCTTCGGCCTCTGCGGACACGACAGGCATGGGATACTGATCTGGTCAACCCGCTCTCGGATGTGTACTGGGCACATGTCTGAGCCCTGTCGAGGACAGTTTCCAGCAATGATTGCTTTAAATTAATTAATTTTAACTTTGTCCACTGTACCTATGTGATGCTTTAGGCTTTAAGCCAGATATCTTGGAATCGATCATCTGCCTGTCCTCAATGTGGCTCTGTGAGGGTCGATTTTAAGCATATGGCCTGGGGTTGCCCTCGGTGCGAGCCTTCTGGACCCTGGTGATTGATAAACCTACTTTCACCATGGCGTTGTGGAGCACTCTTACACTACAGTTCTGTCTTCTGAGGAACATTTGCAGGCCCAAGGAGTATGAAATATCTTACAAGTTTCTGCACCTGGCCTTGGTGTTGGCCAGGAGTTGGTGGCTCTCCTCTACATGGGGCAGATAGCCCCGTCAGAGCAATTCTGGAACAGTGATGTGGCTGAGTGGTCGTTGGCAGAGGAGCTACATATGCAGCATAGTAGGAGGGCTGAACAACTTCAGCATGACCTGGATGCTTGGTAGGGGAGGGTGGAATTTTTTATTCCACCAGCGGAATTGGAGGAATTGATCAGCACTACCATGTAAAAGTCACTTCTGTAAATAAAAACTATATTTCCCTACATGAAAAGAAAAAGGGATGAGCCAGGAATCACAAGGGATTCTGGGATAAGTAGTTTGCATTTGTGACACTGACTTTTCACACTAAATTGACTTCGCCCTCGTCTAGAACATTATTTCCCACAAGTTCCGTAATGTGGTCTGCACCTCGACTTGATTTACGGTCCGACTCTCCCAGATGGCTGCTTGGGGAAGAAGGGCAATTAGCAGCAGGAAAAGGTAAAGTGATGAGTGCTAGTGGGGTAGGGCGACGCGCAACACTGATACTGGGGGCGAGGAGTTATCCGATGGTGTGCATGGTCGAACTTTAATGACGTTTGTTGCAGATTTATATAGCGCAAACTCGGCCCAAAGATATTGGAGCACTTTACATGAGCACCACTTATGTTACACAAGGACACAATTATTTGTTCGTAGGCACAGGGATATGAAGGGTCTCATTATGATGTTGGTTAGAAAGCATTTTGACCAACTCCTTGTTGGAATAGTTTCCGATCGACTTGGGTTTGGGGAGCCTGTGTTCCGACCGACAACACAGGCTCCCATTAGAGAAAGGAGTGGTTGCCAAAAACCTTGCACTCTGTGGCGGGCAACCCATGGTGCCTGCCACACTGTGAATGGTTGGAAAGAGTGGTCCCATGGTTACTCCCAAGGACCCCAACCAGAGGCCCAGGTGGAGGGGGGCCTGCTTCGGGCCCTCAAAGTCAGTTTTTGACAGCTGTTTGGTGATGCACAGACCAATTTGTAAAGGCTGTCTGAATCTGACATCCGACACCGGAATACTTCTATTGGAAACATAGTCCATAGACCTGTATGATTCTGTTCCGACCGACTCGGAGTCTCCGAATGGGAGTCAGAACCGAGCCTGACAGGCCGAACAGTTACCTACTATCGTAATCGGTCGGTCGGAAATGTTTCTTTCCAATATGGTTCCAACTCGGGTTAGGAAATCTGAATGCCATTCGGAGCCTTTCTGACCGACATCATAATGAGGCCCTAAGTGATTTGCCCAAAATCACAGGATGCTGAGCAGACACCGAGGCTCGAACCTGGTTCCTAAGCACCAAAATAGGCAGCTCTAAACGTAAGGCCACATCCTCTCAAAGACAAAGCAGAACAATTGTGGCTGAGGTCGTCAATTTCTCTCAGAGCTTTTGGGGTGTGGTATGCCTTGGCGAGAGAGGTAAAATTACTACGGCAAATGGCATGGTAGTATTTTAAGGTCAAAAGAGAGATGCTGAACAAATACAAAACTAAGTAGGTCATTGGGAAACCATTTGTAAGCAACTTAAATTAAACTATACAACTGTAAATGTCAATAAGCACAACTGCTGCCTAATTTCAGAGTCACCCAGCAAAAGAAAATTTGTACTGCTGACGATCACTTAACGGACCCTGCCCACATTGACAGCATCCCAGTTCTCTAGATCACAGAGTTCTGTTGTAGGGTGCAGCAATATGTTGGCTGGCATACGTTGTATTGAGTTAACACTTCCCACTATAGGTTTCCCTTATTTTAGCCTAACTGCATGTTGTAGGCCACAATTGTTATTCAGTTCTTCTGCTGGGATTCAGTCTGAACATTTCTAATAAGGTCAAACAACTTTGTTCTCTATTTTTCTGTGCTCTGTAAAGCAAAATCTCCAGACATACAGACACAACAAAAGTGCAGCTGCTGTTTTACAACACAACACTTCTTTATCATATAAACCGAGACGTGACCTTTGTAAAAGAGAGAGGAAGATTCGTGCAGAGGGAAAGGTCTGGGGACGGACGCACCAGCTTTGTGCATCCTGAAATGCAGACAGGCTAACTACAAATGCCAGGTTCTAATCCCATAGATCACTGATATATCACTGTGCTCACGAAGTGAGGATAGACTAAGGCAGATATATCATTCGCCATGATAGGGATATTCATTGTTTACAGTTTACTTGTAATGCTGATTAATCTGTTCAGTTGCATAGGTTTTCTAATTACAGCACAGTTGCTTCATGATAGAGCACAATAGTTTCAATAAATGTTGTAAACTTTCAGAGTGTCTTTCTTTTGTTTATTATGGACATGCAAGAGTGAGAAAACGAAAGGTAACGATCTGATTCCACAGTTCCTTTGGGCACTAGAGAGTTGTGTTCTGGGATGCCTATCTATCTAGTACTCTGGGAACATTAAAGGTCTTTACCCTGGTGCATCTCTGTGACTGAAGAGGGCCATCACCCTCTGCAGTGTTGTGGGGGGCCATTACACTCACCTTCTGTTTGCAACCCTATGTATGCTAGGTGGGGGGCCGCGAGGAAGATTTAGGGCTATCGCTCTGGTGCATCACATGGGACTGAAGAGGGCCAAGACCCTAGGCAGAGACATGACCTAGAAGGGCCATTACCTGGAGTGCCACTGTTCACGACTTCCATTTGCCAGTTGGTAACCATGGTAAAGAGAGCCCTTGAGCAGAATGCAAGAGTGAAGTATAGCGGGTTGCAACCCCTTTAAGCAGAGCATCGACTTAACCACTAGAACTGAGAAGCCACCCGAGACCTGCTGCCAGATTCAGGAAGACGTAATGCATGGCCAGAGGGGTGCTGTGGACGCCTGCGGTGTCTCCCAAAGCATCTTGAACACGGCTCATCGACTTGCCACTTACACGACCTTGGGCCTTATTGTAACACCAGCAAGAGCGGGTAAGACTGGTCACCGGTCTGTAGAGCGTCTAGGGGAACTTGCTGACTATAGTGCTACTGCCCTTTGAAACTTTGCCTTTTAAAAAGTCATCATGGAGCTTCTAAGACTCAAACTCACTAGCGGGGATTTTTCTAAATGTAGCCTCATGTACATGGGGAATAACCACAGTCTGTAAATAAGAAAGTGGGACTCGTGATTTTACAGGACATTGCTGTCCCTACAAAGGCTGTGTATATTATTTGAAGTGTGCTGTATTTCACTTCTGGTTCGTACCGTAATACTACATTTTCATAAAAGCAAGTATCTGGCTGGATTTCCATTGGGATTGCTGAGTGTATTTTGAGTCTTGTGCCAGTGTAAACCTTGCACCTACTTCCCCCGAGAAGCTTTTGCTCGATCCGTGCTACCAGTGAGAGTCAAGTGTTGAAGGGGTAGTACTTGGCCCAGTAACTCAGAGCCCATGGTATGTTGTGCCCCAGGACATCAGGAGTAAAATCTTCAGTAGTGCAGACATTCTGTCTCTAATTTTCTTACTACAGGTAATAGTCATTTGTAACATGGGAATGGCATAGCTAACCTGCTGTAATAAGTTATTACACTGAGTATTGTCATCAGAAGGGCTGCTGTCAGAGATAGTGGAGAATGTGAAAAGGAACTCTCTCTCTCTCTCTCTCTCCCTATCCACTTTGATTAGAAGGAAAAGAAAGTCCAAGGATTTAATGAGTGCTTGGAGGGTAATAATGATGGCGTAACCGATATTCTTGCAGTTCAATCAACAGTCCACATGAACACTGATTAGAGCTAGCCAGAGGTGGCAGCTATTACTGCTCTATTGCTCTTTTGTGATGCAGGTCTTAGGGGTTAGGAAGGCAGCAGCATAAACAAGGTCAAATGGGCTGTAAGGGCCATGCTAACTTGTTTGCAGTTGTCATTCTTTGTCCTGGCACCTCAGTAGCAAATAGAAGGTTAATGGGTGAAGGATAGAACATGAACTCAATCATGTGATGCAATCAGGAGTGAAAAGATGTGGCAGGTCACATCCTCCATGTTGGTGAGTGGATGTCAATGCGTTTTCATTGGTAATCTCGACAATTGCAAGCAGTAATACAATTAGAAGACAGCAATGGGATCAGGAATATTGGTTCTCCTAAACTATGACAAAGAAGCGAAAGAGAGGGGTGAGTGAGAAAGGGAGAGGGACAAGGAAAGGAAGAGACGGCCATAAACAATGTGTATGTGTGTGTGCATGCATGGGTGTGTGTGCTTGTGTTCATATACGTTCGATTCTTTGTGAATAAGACACAGAAACCAACGGACCAACCTTTGCTGCTCTGTTGTCAGCGGGGGCACTCTTCAGCCACACGCCGTGAGGGGAACGGCTGGCAAACCGCGAACGCCGTGAGGGCAACGGCTGTAGTTTCCATCGGGGAACTACACTTCCCAGCACCATCCGGGGCCAGCGCACATCCGACACGCGAGCAGCGCGCCCGGAGGCGCTTCAAGAGACTCGCACCCCTCTCGCCCCGCGAGTCGCACGCGCGGGAGAAGCCCGGGACAAGGGCGGGACAGTCTATGACAGTCATAGACAGGAAGAGGCAGGGCTGGGCCATATACCCTGGCCAAATCGTGTCAGTACCATCGGAGATCTAGGACATATATATCCGGTAAAGGGTTTGACTTGATATATAATTTTATATCCACTTTGTACGGGTTTGGTCATATATTCTGTTCTTCTTCGCCCTAGTATTATTAAGCTAGGCAATAGGCAATAGGATAAACCATGCCAAGTGGCACTAAGGAGAAATTCATATCGGGGGTTGGCCCGATTGATAACTACCTGGTGAAGATGGTAAATAAGATCAATAACGATAGGAGGGCCTCCCTGGGAAGGGGTAGCCCACCCAATTCTGCCCAAGATCCCAGATCCCTTTTGAGAATCCCCAAGTGGTTGCTACCTCTGAAATGGACCCCACTGTGGTTACCACGGTGGTAGCCCAGGTTCACACCGAGCCCCCAGCAGTAGACTTAAACATAGTAAGCGATGATAATGAAGATGTATCGCCCATCACTAGACCTGTCAGAACCTGCAGGAAACAACAATACAAAAGGGGGGGGAAGCACCCAAAAAAGAGGGTAGATATACAAATACCAGCAAAGAACACCACAGATGAGTCCTTTAATGTACAGGATGAAAGTAATTTGGCTAACAACACCTTAAGTTTAGACCAATTTTCCCAACTACTTCGCTCTCTGGAAGCCAAGTTTGAAGCTAAATTAGAGCAGTATGTTCAACCACTAGTGCGTAAACTAGATAGCGTCACTGCCGAAGTAAAGAGGCTAGGAGGGCTGATATCCAAACAACTAGCAGTGGCCGATAGTAATAAACAGGTTGGGAAGGGCACAGGGGGGATAGAGCAGGAAGTGAGAGCCGAAAATCAGCAGCAATCTACCCAGCATACAACTAGAATAGACCCAGTCACAACGGCCCCTATCACCGCAGTGAGTGTACCTACACGACCGACAACAGGGCATGATGTTACATCTAGCAATACTCTGGCAAGGAGGAGTAAATTTATAAACCTTCCCCCAGAGTGTTCCCCTTATGTAATTGTCCTAACCAATGTTCCGCCCCATGATACGCAATCAGCCCAGACACCCGAGGAATCGCATCATACCCTAAAAAATAAAACTGTGTCATGGTTGAACAGGATGTGTGGTTTCCCTATAAAATTTGCCCCTGACATTATAACAACTAGAAGGGCTAACTGGATTGGGCCCTCTAAAAAGTCGTGTAATGGGGACTGTATAATCGTAAATTTCAGACACCCACAACATGTGGCTACAGTTCTATTAAGGGCAGCTTCTATGATGTACGATGCCAATAGTATTTGTGTGCGACCTCTTGGGTTCTTTTATAATCACGTCACAAGAGCGCCCCCACATAGTGCGAGAATGAGACCATATACACCTGTCATGGCTCAGACGCCAGGCTCAATTCAGGGTCCTGGTGGAGAGAACTACTTTAATTATGGGCCGAATATCGTCACACATAACAGATTTGATGTACTCTCTGGATTAGAGTTGTGCGATTGACGAGAGGTTGGTGAGGGCCCAGAGGAAGAGTCTTCCCCAGTCCTGGTTCCCTCGGTTCCTGATCAGCCTACTCTAATTCCTCTCGCTACCCAATGTAACCCCGTATCTATGTGCAACTACGAGGGGAAAAGGGTTAAGATGTTAAGCTGGAACGTGGCTGGCCTGCGTTCCAAGAGAGAGGATAGCAACTGGTTAAATTTTGTTAAACAACTTGACACTGTGGCTCTCCAAGAGACTTGGGATAAGGACTGTGACTTTTGGATGGATGGTTTCACCTCGTATTTTGTCCCCGCACTAAGATCGTCAGCCGGAAGAGATAGGCGGGGTCTTGTGCTATTGGTATCTGTGAATATAAGGGGGAAAGTGAAAAGGGTAGACTGTGCCTCCTACAACTTTCTTATTCTGGAAATACAACTCACAAATAATACCAAATTAATCCTAGTGAATTGCTATAACTCGCAGCAAGGGGATTCCCCAAATGAACATTTGGTGTGGTTGGCAGATTTTTTAAACACTCACAATGTAAAGCAAACAACTTTCTGCCAATATATTTTATTGGGCGATTTTAATGTGCACTTAAGTAGTCAGAATTGTCTATTAATTGATAATGATGGGCCAGACTTCACATCCCCGCAGCATTTCGAGCATACCCATAAGGGGGATGCTCTGGAGAAACTCCTGTCTAATAACGATTTGTTCGAAGCAGGGTTTGTTGACAAAAGTACCCGTGTTGCCACGTATATAGGTAGGGTTTGTGAAACAATAATTGACTACATATTTCTTTTCTCAGGACTTTTAAAATACGTAATCTTTTATAATGCTATACCTTCTTCCTTTAGTGACCACAATCCGGTGGTGATTGAGTTGGTAAATGTTTTTTTTCTTTTAAATAAAACTGTTCCGCAGCTGGCTGTAGGGGAGGTTAAAGCAAAAGATCAGGGGAGGAGGCTAAATTGGAGTAAGGTTGTGCCAGAGGAGTTTTTTAATACCTTTACCGTTAAGGCAGCCCAGGATTTAAACATCTGTGGAGATCCCCTCTCTAATGGGGAGGAAGTAATAACTTCATATGAAGCTATCTGCTGCCAAGTGGCTAAAGAACTCACGTCCAAAAGTCGACCAGCTAAAAATAAACCGGAAATGGGCTGGTTTGACCATAAATGCACCAAAACCCATAATCTCCTTAAAAAAGCTCTTCAGGAGCAACCAAGGAACAAAGCTCTGGTTGCCCAGCTCAGAAGAGAGTACACAAGAGCAGTACAGGAAAGGAAAAATGAAATTAAACATGATGCATCGGTTGAGCTTATGGATAAAGCAACACTAAAAGATAGTGCAAAATTCTGGTCTATTATTAATACTCCCCTGTTTTCTACTAGCCAAAATAATGTTTTAGAAGTAAATATAGCTGAGGAGGACTGGTTGAGTCACTTTGAACAAATGTATGGAAGTCATCTAGAGTTAGAAACTTTTGTGGCCCCACCCTCACAACCTCCGGTTATGCCAGTAAAGTTTCACTTGGCGGAAGTTGTTAAAGCAATTGAGGGCACAGCAGGACGAAAGGCTCCTGGCCCAGATGGGGTACCGTCAGATATGTACAAGGCAAACCCGTTGTACTGGGCAAACATCTTGACTAATGTCTTTAACACCTCGGCCTGTGTAGGATACCCTAAATCCTGGTCCCGATCAACAATAATTCCAGTGTTTAAAAAGGGCCAAAGGGGAGACCCTAGATGCTATAGGCCTATATCCTTGCTAGACTCCTCCATAAAAATCCTGGGGAAGGTTATTCTAGCAAGGATAACAGGGTGAGCCTCGGACAACAACATACTGTCCGACGCCCAAAATGGCTTTAGAGCGGGGAGGAGTACGGAGGACCAATGTGTGAACCTACACCTAATTATAGCTAAATACACAAGGGCGGCTATGGGTTCCATTTTTCTGGGTTTTATGGACCTGTCCACGGCCTTTGATCTCGTTAATAGGTCAAGGCTGTGGACAATGCTCCTGGAGATGGGCCTTGATCGACCCCTTGTGTATTTTTTGGCAGAGTTGCATAAAGACCTATATGCCTCAATCAGGATGACGAATAAGGGGAAATGCACGCAAAGTTTTAAGTCCGGTAGAGGGGTGCGCCAGGGATGCATCTTGGCCCCCATGTTGTTTACGCTATATGTAAACTCGTTGGAGGTAAACCTGTTAACAGCGACTCCCGACATCCCACGCATGGGAGGTACACCGGTTTCGGTGCTCCTATATGCGGACAACGCTGTACTATTAGCAAGGACCCCGTTGGGCCTACAAAGATTGCTGGACTCTTTCGGGGATTTTATGAAAAGCCTGGATCTGGTGGTAAACAATGGCAAATCTCATGTTATGTCACTGGGTGTGTCAAAAAATAAAGTTAAGACCTTTTATTGTGGCAGTGAAGAAATCACTAGAGTAAAGGTATTTACCTATTTGGGAGTAGTTTTTGATGATAGGGGTTCATGGTCCCCACAGCTCTCAATAAAGGTAAATGCAGTGAGAAGTTCTTCGGCTGCAGTGTTAGGTTTTGCTAAAAGGCTGGGGGGGAAACCCTATGAGGCGATCTTGGCAATCTATAAAGCCAAGTCCATATCTATTGCAAGGTATGGGGCAGCAATATGGGGGTTTACCAAACCCGACCCCATCCAAACAGAAGAAAACAAATTCTTATGGTCCCTCCTAGGCCTTCCGCAATCTACAGCTACCCACTCTGTCCATCTTGAATTGGGGATAGGTTACATAGCAGATATAATTAAAATGGCTCCCATCCTGCTATGGATTAAAATCTGGTTGAATTCTAACCTTTCCCTAAACCACAAGATTTTAAAGGACTGTATCAACCTTGATAATATGAAGAAAATCGAATGGTTGTCTTATATAAAAATGTCAGCTGTATACATGGGGCGACCTGAGATTTTCTTCAACCCTGAATCTTTATGCAAGGCTGACCTAGAGTGGGTAAAAATTAATTTCATCAAGCTAAGGGAGGCAGAGGGAGAAGCAGTTGAACTATGTAAACCATCGGTTAGGGGCCATGTTATGGTTACTTTGTCCATAGCGATGTCTCCCTATTTGTCAATTGTGACTAATTCTTTTCATAGATGGTTATTGACAAAATTCCGGTTCAACCAATTACATACTGTATTTTGGGATGTGGAGGGCTGGAGTAGACTCGAGGACGCTGCTCCGTGCAAATGTGATGATTTTTCCCCCCCAAGACACTATGCACTTTATGATCTTTTGTCCTTTGTACCATGATGCCAGGAAAATGTTTATTCTTCCATTACTGAAAAAGATGAATTTCATCCAGTGTAAACCTGCTTTATTGTTTTTATAACTGATGGAATCCCCAGTAACCATGTTTTGTGTTGCCAGCTTTCTTGCAGCGTCTGTTAGAAACAGGAGGGTTAGACAGAAAGCTGCACAAGTAATCCAATCCTCTTAATATAATGCAGTGTTAGGTTTTGCTAAAAGGCTGGGGGGGAAACCCTATGAGGCGATCTTGGCAATCTATAAAGCCAAGTCCATATCTATTGCAAGGTATGGGGCAGCAATATGGGGCTTTACCAAACCCGACCCCATCCAAACAGAAGAAAACAAATTCTTACGGTCCCTCCTAGGCCTTCCGCAATCTACAGCTACCCACTCTGTCCATCTTGAATTGGGGATAGGTTACATAGCAGATATAATTAAAATGGCTCCCATCCTGCTATGGATTAAAATCTGGTTGAATTCGAACCTTTCCCTAAACCACAAGATTTTAAAGGACTGTATCAACCTTGATAATATGAAGAAAATCGAATGGTTGTCTTATATAAAAATGTCAGCTGTATACATGGGGCGACCTGAGATTTTCTTCAACCCTGAATCTTTATGCAAGGCTGACCTGGAGTGGGTAAAAATTAATTTCATCAAGCTAAGGGAGGCAGAGCGGGAAGCAGTTGAACTATGTAAACCATCGGTTAGGGGCCATGTTATGGTTACTTTGTCCATAGCGATGTCTCCCTATTTGTCAATTGTGACTAATTCTTTTCATAGATGGTTATTGACAAAATTCCGGTTCAACCAATTACATACTGTATTTTGGGATGTGGAGGGCTGGAGTAGACTCGAGGACGCTGCTCCGTGCAAATGTGATGATTTTTCCCCCCCAAGACACTATGCACTTTATGATCTTTTGTCCTTTGTACCATGATGCCAGGAAAATGTTTATTCTTCCATTACTGAAAAAGATGAATTTCATCCAGTGTAAACCTGCTTTATTGTTTTTATAACTGATGGAATCCCCAGTAACCATGTTTTGTGTTGCCAGCTTTCTTGCAGCGTCTGTTAGAAACAGGAGGGTTAGACAGAAAGCTGCACAAGTAATCCAATCCTCTTAATATAATGACAATGTATACCAACCAATGGTTTTAAATTTAGAAAAGACTGTTATTGTTTTTTAAATGAATTTGTACTGTATTTTTATCGTGTACAATGTATTTTTAAACAAATATTTTTAAAGTTTTTTGTATATGTATAGCATACTTTTATGATTTTAAGTAATCGAATAAAGTGGTTTGACTTGACTTGACTTCATATACGTTCGATTCTTTGTGAATAAGACTTAGCTTTTAACTTTTGATAAAGTGCAAACCAGGTTTTTTTGTAAAACTGATGGACATTACTAATTGATAGGCAGAATTTCAAGGTTCTAGACTACCTGGTGCTGGAACAATTTTTAGAGTGAGGTTGCTAAAGGCACAGGGAACATGCGATAGGCTGTCTTTGAAACCACAACAAATGCTGTCATAAGAAAAACATGGTAATGTCACCTTTATTGCTCATTAACCATCTAACATTTCTGAAGTTGTTTGGGGGGATGCGGCAGCACCCCTGTACCCTTCGTTAAAGCCAATAGTCAATCAAATGAGCACCCATCATTTTTTTAGTGGGTGGTAAATAGCAATAAAACCTGGCGTTTTGGGCTTCGCTCTTTACCAGCGGTTCTTGGCCTGTGGTCCGAGGACGAGGACCCATGGTGGGGTCTGCACCACATACATTGCAGATCTGCATCTACTTAGAAAATGAAATAATATTAACAGATTGATAACAAGTACATACATAAAAACGTACATTTGACATTTTTAAAACGTTCTGTGAACGAAAAAGTTATTGGAGGACAAAAATGAAGGTGAAATCCTCAGATTAATCCATGGGAGCAGTGCAAGTGCATCAAACAGAATACAGTCTTAATGATGGGTGTCCTAAATTGAAATTTGAGAAGCTCCATCCTCCTCAATAAAATGTAAATGTTGATTTTTTTTTTAATATTTGTTTGTGAATTAAATAAAATATTTCATCGGCTATGTATTTGATGCACGCATTTTTTGTGTGTATTGTTTTACAGTTTAAATCCTCGAAATTGTGCAAACTGGAGTCCCAGGATTCTGTAGTGACTCAGTGGGTGCCCTCGGATTTCAGTAATGGTTCCCTGGGGGTCCCTGGGTTCCAGTAATGATTGCGTGGCGATCAACAGAAATCATAAGATTAGGAACCGCTGCTCTACCCTTTGGAACTCAGAAGTGTGGAACGCAGTGCGCATTCTCGGAACCTCCCAGAAGCTGGAGAATGCAGTTTAAGCTGCCGAACAGATCATGACTGTATATATTTTTTTTCTAACACTTTTATTGAGCGCCAGGGAGCCGGCTCTGACATATAGTACCACATGTATGGTGAAGAATGAGCTACGTTGCCTTGTAACTCTTGGTAATGCCATTTTGTTTTTGCCCTTTGTCGGAAACGCAGCCTTTTGATCAGACTTTTACAAGACTTCTGCAGCACAGGTGGTGAGCAGAACACATCCTTGCTAACTTTGTACCAGCTTTCAACAAAAGCCAAGAAAAAAATTATCAGAGAATAATAAAAAAGATATTAGGTTCAGATTTTAGTAAACGCTTCCCATATTTCTTTACAGTGACATATACAAATCCACTACAGTAAGATTACAATTCAATCCATAAAATATTCACTTGAACCAGGTGATTAAACCAGCAATCATGACTCATGAGCTGGGAATATTCTAGGGGTGCACGCGATTTGGTGATAGGCAGTCAAAGAGAGATGGGCTTAGTTAGCAATAGTGCAGCAGGTGCAGTGGCACAGGGGTGAGAGGAGCCCGCAGCTTCCCAAGTATGACTTTTTTTGTTACTGAAATGGGAGAAGGGGGCCAATGTTCCTTGTGTGTGTTAGGGTGCATTGCACTCTTGGTACCCCACTGGGCAAAGACGGTTGTATGACGGAACCCTGCATGCATTTACCCAGTATGCCTTTACAACGCAGTAACTACCCCGACTGCGATGTTACCACGCATTACATTACCACACAAGTCATAACAATGATTTACTTTAGGGGGCACTGGGCTTTGGATTAGTATAAATTACTATTCCAACTCCCGTCTATGCAACAGTAAGGAAGATGTTGGACTTAAAAATCCAATACCAGTCCGCTCCCCCTACAGCAAGTCGATGTAACGACTTGCATGGTAAAGAAATGCGTGATAACGTCGAAGTCGGGGTAGTGACTGCTTTGTAAGGGCAGATCATGTTAATGACTGCATGGTAAATGATGTTTCCTGGCAAATGCCCACTGGCAGTCGGCAGCAGGGCCAATCGAGACCCTCTTTAACATGTGTAAACTTGGCACATCTCTGTAAAGAGATTTTAACTTCCTGCCCACCTTTCACCCTCACGTGCTCAAGTATTACTTGTTCTGAACACCTAGCTACGCAGTTTGTGTCGTCCACAAGAAGCACAGTACCTTTATTTACTTGGACCATGTTTTGACAAGGGATATAACATCTTGCAATAATTCAGTAGATTTAACAACACTTACCTTAGCCTCCATAACGTGCCTACACAAAAATGCATCACCACAAGAGCACATTCATTTTCTAGACATGGGGTTTTAGTGATAGTGAAGTACATCCCTACAAAGCTTGCATCAGCACCCACTGTATTACATGCTGGCAGGTTCTAACTATTCTCCAATCGGTGCAACCAACAATAATTTACAGCATGCTTAGATTACACCTATGCATGATTGAGATTTACACCTGTGGCTAACTCACAACACAGACTGACTTGCACACTTCTTCTCTGCTGGCAGCACCATCACTTCAGCGCTTAATTTAAGCTGGTCGTATCCGGTGCTCCGTACAGGCAACTTATTGTCAGCACTGGGTCTTATGACAGTCTGCCACATGGTGGCGTTTTCATGCTAATTTAGATATGAACACAACAACTGCGGTTTATTTGTTCAATTTACATTTGCAATGACTAATTCCTGCCTCCCAAGCCACTCTTCTGGCATTGGGGGCCTGGAATAGTCTAAGTTGTCACACTTGTAGGAGTGTGATGGTTAGTAGTTGTGTTTGTACTGTCATCGGAAGCTGGCAGGGGATATGTGAGGTCCAAGCTGCAGTGGCCTTCCGACAAGTGCCCCAGCACCTACCCTTTTACAAATTAAGCACTACATCACTGGACAGATGTGACATTGATGATGACGTGAAACGTAGCTGCCTAACTTCCTGAATTATAGTGCTGGCTCAGTTACTTACCAGTAATCTTCATGACTCCACATGCTTACTCACCACAATCATTGTGAGCTCCTGTTGACAGGAGACGTCACCATGCAATATAAATGTAGCACATATTTCCCATCCTTCCCAAAAGGGCCAACTTCCTAACTAACCCTGATAATTTGCATAAAATGGAAGTTCACTGAGCCTTCTTCCTGTATTACCAGGGTATTCAACTTATACAAAGGCAAAACCTAATTGGCAGGAAGGAATTGGAAACTTTAACTGGGGAGAGGAAGACCTAGCCGTAACACTTTATTTATAACCACAAGTACATAAAACATTTCTTCCAAGCTCATACATGCCAATAGAACCAACTCAGCGGGCAGACTACCGATTTTTTAAACCAAAAATGCCTTTATTTTGGCTGTATCTTGCCTGAAATTGCCTCTTCTTCAATAGAAGTCAATGTGAGAAATGCATTCTCCCGAATACAAGCTGCAGTCTACAGTATTTCATAAATGTGTTAGAGGTACATCAGGTAGCTGAGTTATAAACATCCAGCTTTGACCAGTGACATAACATTAGCCCCTGTGGTCCAGGGGGCGGAGGGAGTCTCCCGAGCTCCAGTGGGTCCCCTCCAGCACTGTGCACGGGCAGTGAGCCCCTGGCCTGAGAGCTTCAGACTGGTTCTGGATAACCAATTGAATAACCAATGCCAGTCATTTTAATACCTGTACCAAACATCACTGCTGAATTCAAGTCTAACTTGCAGGTCATAAAGTTGAATTCTAGCAGGTCCAACTCAGCGTCAGGATGTGTGGCTTACCAGTCAGGGTTCAGCGTGTGCAATGGTGTAATACTCAAAACCCACTTCCACCGAGTTCATTCATTCAAGGAAGGAGAGCTGCAGTCACTAAATGTCAGCACTGCCTGGCAACATGCTTCATGCCACTATGAAACGCACTACATTTCCCAGGAATCCTCTAAATCTCACACTATTTGGAGATTGGAATGGCCATCTTGGATCATTGGTTATATCTTACCTTGAGTTCCATGACGTCATTGTTAGGCAATAATGCTACAATGTTACTACAAGAAGAACCCTAAGATTGGATTTGTATTTTCATTTGATGAACTCTGTGTTCATGACTGATCACCCAAGGACAGTTTGAAGCATTCCTGAAATCAAGTCTTGTTGGAAAAAAACAATCTTTAAACTACTGCTTGAACATTTGATTTAACAAGTATGGACTTTACCAGAGACAGTTTACAAGAACTCTAGGTTATGTGTCATGAAAGAACAGAAAATATTTATTTTGAAGGTTTTATATTGCGCGAACAAGACCCTTGCGGATATCAGAGCGCTTTACAGGGTAAATATAGGAAACAACGTATTGTTCTGGACAATCAAGAATCGTATAACCACTTATAACCATAGCTCATGTGAATTTAGCCATGAGGAGAGATTTCACTTCTTTTTTGAAAGATGCAGTAGATGGATTCAGTCTAGTTTCTGGGGGAAGTGCATTCCATTTCTGGGTGCCATCCCCGAGAAGGCTCGGTTGTATGTTTTATTCTTGCTGAATCTTTGTGGTTTGAGTAAAAGGTTACTAGCACTTTTGGAGGATCTGTTGCCACATGAAGGCACCAGTTTCTGTGCCAGATATCTAGGAGTGCTGTGATGTATGGCTTTGTGCGTCACACATGGGATTTTTAGTTGAAATCTGTCTTCGAGAGGTAGCCAGTTGAAGGATCTGAGGTCCGATGAGATGTGAGTTTCTTTTGGAGCCAATAATAAATATAGCTGCTGTGTTGACTGAGGCTCTTATAGGGGCCGTCGAGAATCTGGGAAGACAAAATGCTGTGTTAGGTTCAGTTCTCTCCATTTCTGTAATCCTACATAGAAATAGGCCTCAACTTCCTACGAATTGCTTCCAATTCTGTCGATCCGATGAATAACATTTGCAAGTCGTTCAGAGAATGTGAGAAACTTAAATGTATTCTCGCTCTTGTGATAGGATGATTTGCTCTTCATGTGGGTCGATTCGTCGTAGCTCGGGATCCAGTTCAATGATGCGTTAAAACTATATGTAAACAGGTATAAAACCAGGACTAACAAATATCAAAACACACGTCGCACACATATGGGAGCCGCCAAAATTGCTCAAAGAACTTCTGAATATTATTGATATATTTATATGATTCATTATGCTTCAGTTAAAAATATAGCAGCTTCAGTTCAAGTAAACACATGGTTGTTTATGGTTAAGGTATACATTAGCCACTGTTAGGACCAGATGCTTTGCTTTAATGACAGGTTATTAAAGCTACTTTATTTGCCATTCTCAATCTGTTTTGACCTTCAAATGTCACTGCCCGTCAGATTGCCGAGTCAGAGGGTGATATTCCAGTATCTCTGTTTTCTCTCTTATCCCATTCTCTTTTTCCTGTTTTCACTCTTACCTTACATATTCTTGCATTGTGACAGTAGTTGTAGTGAGGGATGGAAGAGTGCATTACTTTCGTTGAATCCAGAGTACAAGGTCAGTGCTTTCTGAGATTTAGCAGTTCATCCTTCTGAAATAGACAAATGGAGCATCATTAAAGCCGCAGATAGTAATAACAATAATTCAAAGTGCTGAGAAATTGTAAAATATGTGATACTGAGTACCATATTTAAAGAAGTATAATAATATTAATAACAACAATAATATTTACTCGGAACAATAGTGTACACATTTAAGGTGTTTTTGTAGCTTGTGCATTACATTTTGGCAGGGCACACGTTCTATTCAGTATCTTTGAGGTTCTTACACACTGAGAAGCAGGTATGTATCTGTTTGAGCTTCTGCCAAATAGCTTTTTCAACTTTTTCATCCACTTTCGCCCAGAGTAGTCTGATTTTCTCATTACTGCGGTAGGGTCCTGGGAGCCACATCTCTTTGTAGTCGCCACGTTTCAACATCTGGCAACAACTGAAAGATCTGAAGGAAGGCGTTCAAGGGCTATTAAAATCCCATTGAAGTGTGTAACTCATCGTTTTTCTTCTGGTTTTTCATTTTTTAGCAACGTTATCACAGGAAGAGGGGGGAATTGTGCACGCTTCGAATGTGCTCATAATATTTATAGTGATATGAGCTGCATATTGATTATGCACCTTATCATTCTTTCACAGAGAACAATGATAAATCCTTATTACATCTGCATTTTCATGCAACCTTTGATCCAAAATGTCAAGATTTGGTTGAACCATTTTCGCACTCTTCACCTTTCAGCAGCCACCTTTTTTGCTGCTGTGAAGATAGAGGAATGGGGAGTGTTGTAAAGATTTACAGGTAATAAACAGGGTTCTTATAACACAACTTGCTTTCTTTTTAAACTCTGGTTGCTTTCTAATTTTCCAGCTGGTTTTATGGTCAGGGTATCAAATACATGCTGAAATTTGGCATAACATCTTAGTATACTGACTCAACTCTAGTTGAAGCTCTTGCTAAAACCACCAAGGGTTCACCTGGATTTTCATCAGTCATTTCAGAAGGGTAAACAGGAGTACAATAATTGGACAGTTTTCAGAAGTCATGTGCATAGTTCATGATGCCCACCTAGCAAATAGATCATGTAAAGTGAGCTATGGCATACGTAAAAGAAGTTTAAAATGTAGGGCATCCAACAAATCAAATTGTGTCTGATCTCTGTAATTCACAAAAAAGGTCATTGACTGGCCTTAAGTAAGAGCTTTTCTAGCACTTGGTCTTATCGGTTTGTGTTCTTTTTTTCTTAAGAAATGGAATGTAAAGGCTATGAGCAAATTTCAAATTTATAAAGTTTATGGTGGCACCCAATTTCAATAATGTAGCCAGACATTAGTCTGACCCATTTGGGGATATAAAAAGTATTAATATATTTATGTGGGCCACAGACGTTTGTTGGCTGTTAGCTGGTGAAACTGGAACCCTATTCTCTATCTAAGTGGATGGAACAATTCCGTCTTCCATCAAGTTTAGTGTTCCGCCTTCCCATCTCACCTCTACTCAGATGCCACTGGTTCCAGAGACAGGAGAAAGGTTTTTGTAATGGCCATTCTATTGTCAGCCCTACACTTTAGAAAAGGACATGACCAGCCGCAATACACACACAAATTCAATTTCCTTCTCTTGTCCTGTTCTTCCTTGGTTAAGGGTCCCTTAATACTACTGACCTTGATGGGTTCTTCCCCTTCAGGATTCTTAGAGACTTTTTTGGATGTACCACTATGACCGTGGTGTCAGAGCTTGATTTGTCCAAAGGCTATTTTTTCCTTCAACAAGTCTTTTGTATCACAAGACAATTAAAGATTATGTAAGTCGTGAGGTCTTGCACAAAGTTAGCAGTTCTGTATGAGTTTACCTGTCAAATGACTTTTACACCTCCTGAGGAAAGGCATTATAGTTGTACAATTTAGGATTCTTTTTCCTCAAGCACTGGAATCGAACAATTGGCCAGTTTACCTCCCAGGTAGGAGAGTACTAAATCCACTTTCCTCTAATCATTCTGGAAAGGTTAATGGTTAACAAAGGAAATGCAGCAAGCATTGGTTTACAAATAATGCATACTGTAACCAGCCTGGAAGCGCCCCAACAGGCCTAATAGAGGAGATGGAATCTGAACTATTTGCATTGGGGCACCTACAAAGCTGATGCGTTTTTAAAGGCAGTGGTGACCGCCACCTACCTAAAGTGGTAGGTGGCGGCTGCTGGAAGCTGGTTAGCGAGGGGGGAGAAATAAAATATAAGTTAAAAAAAATAAAGAAGATTTACCTGTTGTTCCACTCGGCTCCCGATGGCCGGAACGGGATAGGTGCCAGGGCACAGGCTCCACATCCAATCCAGATGCTGCTCTCACGTGAGAGCAGGGCCAGGATTGGTCTGAGCAGCCTCGTTTACTGCTGAGACAGTGAATTGGAGCCTGTGGCTTTTCGCCAACCCAGCTGTGTAACACAGCCAGGTTGGAGAAACATAAGTGCATATATGTGTTTGGCTGGCCTAGGACGGCCAGCCAAACTCACATGAGCACTTATGAGCGCACACTACTCCTCCTTCCTGCCATGCTCGACCCTGTCCCTCCCTATACTTATTGTATTGTGGGGTTCTGACAGCCTAAATAAAATGTTAATAACATTGTGTTATTATCATTTCATTTATTGTCTGCTGCCTCGGGCTGTGGGGCGAGTCTCCTCCGCCATTACGGAGGAGCTGCCCCTGTATAGAGGTAAAGGATCAGAAACCCCTACTGAATGAAAATACGGTCTATCTGCCCTAACCACACACAGCCGTAGCCACTGCAGGTAAGAGCGGGGGGACCGGCTGGGGGGGATTTTGAGAGGTGACCACGAGGTAAAATGTATTATTTATTTAATTTTCCCCTGTGGTCGCCTCTCGTACCCCCCACCCCTCCAGCCGGCCCCACCGCTCTTACCTGCAGCGGCTGACCACACACCTTCCCACCCCACCCCCACCCATATAGGTGGGGAACACTGTGGTGTCTGTCCTAAAGTAGCAGGCACAAAACTTTTTTAGGTCCTCCTATCCTACTCTTTCTTGATAGAGTCAAAACGTATTTCTGTACAGCTGCTGACTTCTCCCAAGTCTTGGCTGGGGTAGGATACATAGTAACACAAAGCAATCACATCCACAGAGCCAGAGCAGGAGGAAGATCCTTCTCTCACATTACAGCCAAGACCCGGAACGAGCTACCGGCAGACATCAGACGCGCCCCCTCCCTGAACACCTTCAGGAAGACCCTCAAGACCTGACTCTTTGGCTAAACAGATCTGCGGACCCCCCCCTACCCTCCCCCCAGCGCCGTGAGACCCTCACAGCTGAGTAGCGCGTTTACAATTCCCTGATTGATTGACTGAATCACTGACCTTCATTGGGGTCCATTTTAGCAGGAGTGATGACTGACCGACTGCCCTCCACTTTTGGTACACCAAAGAAACCAGGATTTAGGCATTCAATTGGCATCCATGTCTCGAAGAGGAAGTGGAAGTGGAAGTGGAAGTGGGAAGAGAAAACAGCTGGTCCGCTGGTGTGATATCCACACAGTCGGGCTGTTAATGTCATTCTCTCTGCCTGTCAGTGTATTCTAATCTTCACAACACAACAGCAGTTTTCAATTGTCAATGATACAACCTACTCTCAGTTCCAGAACGCCTGCCTCATTAACTGGGGTTTACTTGCTCGAGTCTTTCTCACTTTCTTTCTGATGTTATCTGCTAATGGATGTGCCAGGTCCCGAGGTCTTCTGGTTATGCTTTCCAAGTGTAATTTGTACACACGAAATGCTGATTACAAATGATGTTCTGTCAACAATTCCAACACACTTTTTGATCCCTGAATAGGGCCAGCTGGGAATTATGCGAAATGCCACTCTGGCAATTAGTGCCACTTTTTTAGAGCATTTATTTGTGCCAAATGCATCCTAGCATCTGTTGGAGACACGAGGACATATTTGGTACTTTAAAAAAAACGCAAAATTGGGCATCACGCGAAAAACAACTGCAGTGGGATTTTAAGCTGAATGACTTCTCAATTAAATTACATGGGGGTAAAGGGGGTGATCTCTCCAGCATTCAGTGACCAAGCGTTAAATAATGGTGTAAACGAAAGTCGTTCAAATGTCACTTCACAGCAGGAAACTTGTTATTGGTCCTCTCCAAATCTCCTCGACTTTCAATATTCACTTGTTAAAAGCCCCTAACATCACTTAAATATTAAACTCTCACAAGCGCTTTTTTGTTCCTCTTGAAAACTTAGGTTTCCTTGTATTTTTAAATGTGCAGTCTAGTACACTTCCAAAAGCCTGTTCTGACTTTAAATACTTTTTCTTGGCTCCTGAAGCTGATTTCACCCTTGTCTGCACCTCGAGCTGTGTGGCCAGTCTGGAACTGGAACTCCATGATAATAACAGATTAGTTCTTCCGAATTAGGATTGATCGTCATCCCATTTACCGTGATGATTGCCCAGCAAACAAGCATTGGCATAGCCAATAGGTCTCGCCTCTTGGACCTTATAAGTGTTTAGCCATGCAAAAGTTGATGTTGTTGCACCAAGGATATTGTGCTGCATAACTAAATACTTATAAGGTCCCAAAAGCGAGAACTAGTACATGTTCCGATACCGTGGCCTTTATAACCATTTGGCTAGGGAAGACTATGGAGGAGGCATCTTTGTAGATAAGTCACATCTCAACATTCATGACAAAACACAAGGCATCCCACAATGTACATCAGTGCATTTTTTCACATTGCTGGTGTATGAGAAACTCTATGGCATATAATCCTGGCTCTCGCCAACCAATGCTGTAACAACCAAACACCCAGTGACAAGGAGGAAAATGTTCAAAACATGAGTACAAGATCTGTAGTGCAGCACCCACTTGGGATGTTAAAGACCAGATTTAAGTATATACATGAGCACAGCGCAGTCCTGCAATATGCTCTCAAAACCGGTACAAAAGGGGGTGGTGATGGACGGAGCATCTGAACCAATCAAACACTCACACCCAGTCAAAGGATCTGGGTTTAATCCATCACCGTTCTTTAGCCCACTCTGCCACCCCTGTTCAGACATGGCTATATGCAAATCAGTCTGACCCTGTGCCTCATGGGAACAGTCCAGCCCGAACTGCCAAGCCATGCCTTCCCTGGACCGGAAACAAGCTTCCGAGGACCGGTTTCTGGCATTACAGCCGTCTTCAGCCCGGCTTGCTTGAATCCAGTGACAAAGTGAGCAAGGGACTCACATCTGAGCATACCCTGCCACACTTATGGCGGCCAAAAGCGGTACAAAAGGGGGTGGTGATGGACGGACCATCTGAACCAATCAAACACTCACACCCAGTCAAAGGATCTGGGTTTAATCCATCACCGTTCTTTAGCCCGATCTGCCACCCCAGTTCAGACATGGCTATATGCAAATCAGTCTGACCCTGTGCCTCATGGGAACAGTCCAGCCCGAACTGCCAAGCCATGCTCTCAAAACAGCATGCAAAACCATTTTCCATTGTGCAATGATGCACAACATTGTTATTTAACAACTGATTCCATTGTCCCAGATTATGGCAACTTGGAGGATGAAGAACTAGTCGCCACCCCATATGCAGGATGCAGGTAAATGGAAGCTGAAAGAAGGTACCGGATGGTAGAAATCACAATTAACCACTTCTGAGGTAAGATCATACCACTTGTATGGAAATAAGATTGACAAACAAAGCGTAGTTGCATGAATAACACAAGTATTTTACTGTTAATACGCAGGTTTGGGTTCAAAACAAACACAAAGCAACTGCCATAAGTGCCATGTTTAGGGGCCTGATTTAGACCTTAGTGGGACTCCCGTCTTCCCTCCGGGGCGGAGTTTACAAGTACTCCATTGAGCTAACAGATTCCCGCCCATCGTATTTAGGTGTGGTTAGGCTAATCCGCCATCTGCGTTGACAGACTGTTTTCCATCGCGAGAATGGCTGCTGATGCGGTGGACTCCTCTGCTGGCTTACATTACTCTGTTGCCGTCAGGTTGGCAGGATTGCACCGAGAAGAGTTAGATTTCACAGCTGTGCTGGCGTTGTTCTCGCGGTGGTTTGCCGACAGAGTGATTCCGTTGTGGGACGTGTTCAAGATTGTACTATCCTGTGGCTTTTGGATGGATGATAGAATCACACACCTCGTGTGTTTTGGCTTATTGTTGCCACCTGCATATCACACAATAAAACACACTATTTCAGACCATGATACTTTGCCATTACACTACAGCAGAGCTTGTTCCGCCTACCCGTACTCCTCCTCCCGAATTCAAGTCTTACCGGTCCTTAACATCTGTAAAACCGAAACCCACTTCTCCCGAGAAAGATACTTGAGGTGCCTGCTCTATGCCTACTAGAAACACCATCCTGAGGAGATTAGCCTTTGGCAGTCTGTTTAGGATGCAAGGTTCGGGCAACAACCCCACAGGCTGTAGCTATGCATCATGTTTGTCCTCCGGTTATACATTTTTAGTTAATAAAATATTTGAGAGAAGTATCTCATGTATTAATAAAAATATTTTATTTTGACAAAGTTTGTCCTGACATTATTATTCATTTACAAGTCATTGATTATTTATAATGTTAATGATGAAAATGTGGGATAAATATTCTTACTTACATTTATGGTAGTAAAGACAAAAGCTTTTTAAATTACATGTTTGTACAGTGCAAATATTAGTTATAAAAGATTGCAATTGACGTAGGAGTTTTGGTGTAAGCATTCATCATGATAACGGACACTTACACCAAAGAAAACTTTTGGGTATTTTTTGGTGTTAATAAAGTTGTGTTTATTTTTACTTGGTAAGTGATTAAAAATAAACACATATGCATTACAACTTTAAAAAATTAAATGTAATAACATACATAAAATGCACTAAACAAGAGGAAATGTGACATTAATAAATATATAAGATGTTTTGAGTTTAGAACTAACATTGATTTTACAGTTATTGAAAAACAAACGTTTTGCCTTGTCTAGTGTGATTTCTACATTTTATTTAATCTAAATTATTCCATTGATGTGTAATGCATGCAGGGCCAGACTGGGAACTGAAACCAGCCCTGGCAAATTTTGGCAGACCAGCCCCCGCCCGGCACGCTTAGCGAGCGAGCTTAGCGAGCGAGCGTAGCGAGCGAGCTCGACCACTAATAGGGGGGTTTGGGGGGGTTCTCCCCCCATGAAAATTTTAGAAAAAGACAGATCAAAATGGTGTATTTTACAGCACATTTTTCATTACATATTCAATTGTATCAACTTTCAAATCACAGTAAATAGTAGATGATGACCTTAAAGAGCACCAGGTTACCCACCCAGTCATATGTACCCATTGACATTCTTTCAGAAAGCACCAAAAATAGACACAAGTAATGAATCAGAGAGAACAAAGTAAAAGTGAGACCAACCCCCACTACTAGGGGGAGTTTGGGGGCTTGTCCCCCCAAGAAAATTTTGGAGACAGAAAGGCCAAAACAAAGCATTTTTCAACACATTTTTCATTGAATGTTTACTACAGGAGAGAGTTTACGGGTGTATAATCTTTAACGTTCTTTTAAACTATCCTGAGTGTTATGTGAAGCAGATTAGCAGAAACGCATGTCCATTTAGTTCGAGGAGTTAATAATTGGCATAGCACTCCATCACTAGTAGCAATGAAAGTCCCTGATGTGCGCTGCATGCACCAAAGAAAGTGCAAACTGCTCCCAGATAAATGGGAGGCCTCAGTCAGACCACGAATGATTTACCATGGATCGGGGATATGTCCGCAAGGATTTCAGATGCCTGCATGGGATGGTACCGGACTTCACGACTGATTTAATTTTCTATGGATTGATGTGTACACTAGCATCCATTCTGGGTCACCCAGATGCCATGCTAGTGTACACATCACCGCTGCTGCTCCGGTTCTCATATGATAGCCTAGAACCAGGCCAGCTAATAGTCAAGTATCCTTATAAAGAGTTGACAAGGGACTCCTTAATATTGTAAACTGGTACTACAGTCAATTCATAAAGGGTATATCATAACCTGTTCAAGCTAGAATACACTGCTTGCACTTTTATCATAAACAGCTCAACATATGACTGAATTTGCCCCGCCATACGGGCAAAATGACCAGTAAAGACATTAGATAATTTCAGACACAGCATTACTTGTTAAAGCGGTGTCGGTCTGAATTATAGGCAAGACAAAAGATTTCGTAGGGTAATCTAATATTTGACCGAGCCTGTCCTGGACCTTTTAAGCTCTCAGAGGTCTTAAATGCTTTGAAATTTCAAAAGACCATACTTTGTAGTCTGAGGGGGTTATAAGAAAGGATAGTGTGCATGTGTACAAACTCCTAGGTGAAGAAAACCCATCAGCCCACCCAATGGCAGAGCTTCATCATTTGGGATTTTATGTACAGACTGGTATCCACCAGGTGCCTTGCTTCCAAAGATTGCAAGGAATTTACTGGTCACGGATTACCAGTGAGGAGCAGCCAAAGACTAGTGACAGAGGGCTGTGGGGAAGAAGAAAAGAAATGTTGCAGTGTAAGGAGAAAAAGTGTGTAGTGATGATGTGACCACAACATGCTGATATCCATCCACTTTCTTTCTGCAACAAAATTTCTTTATGGGCATATCCGTGTTCGCTTAGAAGGGATTTTGCTACTCGGTGGTCTTCTAAACCTAGAACTATTGGGATATTTTATTATTGCTCCTTTCAAAACAGTTTAAAAAACATTTTGCTTTTCAACAGCTTATTAGACAAGCATTGGCATAGCCAGCAGGTCTCGCCTTTGGGAACTTGTATGCATTTAGCCATGCAGCACATTATCCTGGGTGCTACAACACCTACTGATACTTCACGTGCCACTGGAGCCTGAGCTGCATGCCAATAAAGGCCTGGTTTGTATGGGATACAAGGGGTGAACAAGCTGTCAGGTACTACACTATGGAAGTCATATAAACAATATGAAAACTTGGCAGTTATGCTCATGAAAACGGTGTAAATGTACGCTGAACTCACTCCCAAGGTATCTGAGGAGATATTAACCTCAAAAGAGTATATCAATTATATCTTCTACCAACCCAAGGGTCACATAATACACATTGGGTTTTACACTCCCAAAGGTGGAAGCACTAACAGTGCTTGTGGAGAATGGGTCACTCACACTGTCCCCAAACATCCATAACCAAGCAACACCAGCTCTCAGTGCATTAAGCATATCAAGGCATCCTGTGGCACCGTGATCTCCTGGGAAACTGAGGTGAAAAGCAGCTACAGCTTGGGAGCCATGTTTGGAGCAAAGATGGGCACGGATTACTGTGATGATAACAGTGCAATAGTCATAAAAGTGAAGCCCAAACGGATATCAGATACCGTAGTATCAGCCCCAGTCAAAAACAGATAAAAGTTAATGAACTCTCACCCTAGATGAATGTTTGAATGAGCTCTCGCTCTCTCTCTGTAGAATTGAATTATCTAGCTATGCAGTATTGCACTGATCTGGCTTTTCTTATTTTTAAGTATTTCAAAATATTGCTAATAATACTCCGCCGTATCTCAACCTCAGAATTTGTTATTGCAGACAGCAGTGAACGACGGAAGCCTGCTTTTAATTTGCATTTATTCAAGCAAGCTTTGCTGCAGCCAAAAAGTTGTCAATCTAAATTGGCGTTTTTGTAATTACTTGTTGCATTGTTATTTTCATGGAGCATGGTTTGCTGTTGGATGGAACTGAATGTTTTGAAACAATTGTTATTTCTGCTTTACCGAAAAGGAAAGAAATGCAACTTACAGCTTTAACTTCTGCGCTGTGCACATTGAATGTGATACATCTGTGCTACTCACGGCATTCGGCAATAATCTTTTGCGCACAGAATGCACCAGAAATGCTGTTACAAATGCCTGCTCTGCTTGGGTGGCAACAGGTAAAATACAGTTGAAGTCATCAGGTAGCAGATACAATTCTGCAAGAAGGGCACAGAGGATGCCTCCGTCCCTCCTTCCGTTCTTCACGCTTTCCTTCCGTCACTTAGTTCATGCCTGCCCCCCATCCCTTCACACAGTCCTTTACCTCTTCCCTTGAAAGCCAGGGAGGCGGCAGCTGCCCTCTCATCCAACGTACCTTCTAATTTCGTACCTGCAGCGCTGCGAAGGCCCATTTTCCTGACCAAAAAAATACATCATTGCCTCGAAAGCAGTGAAAAGAGGCAATCTGCGGGCGCTGTTGTTAGATTAAAAATTGTGTTCCAGCCTGTGCCACGCACCCTGCCCTGCTTGTTAATTTAAGCTACCAGTGCGTTTCATGCCGGAAATGCTGTTTATTTTGGGGCCTAGCCTTTTGCTTTTAATTCCGGCCCGGCCGGCCCCTCAGTGCTGTAATCAGGGATTGCATATTTTCATGCAAAGGACTGGACTCACCTGCGGGCGGCAGACAGGGGGTCTAGATGTAATAAATTATGGAGTGCCTCTCCTCAGCGTCGACTCGTATAATGTCTGGCCTCTCAGATTATGAGATGCCTGCCTCCTCCTAAATCCCCTCTGCAAGTAACACGCACTTTTTGAAATGATGATCATGCGCATTGGGGCTCGCGCAGCCCCAATGCGAGCCCCAATGCGCGAGCCCCAATGCGCATGATCATCATCACCAGACCCACCCCAGCTAAGGGTGAACTGTGAAACCACGGCGCGCAGATTCGGCGGGGGCAGGAAGACATCTGAGCGTTGCGAGCAGCATGCAGTTTATGTGCAGCTGCAGGTGGATTTCTTTTAATAAAAGAAAATTGTGTAACGGACGGTGCGTGCAGCGCCAGCAGCATAGTTGCACTTGAATGCTGCTGGCGCTGCCTTGAGCGGAGCGAAGAGAGACAGGGCAGAGCACTAGTCTGACTGTATTTCAACACAGTCAGACTAGTACGGTCAGGGTCTAAACCGGCCCCCAGCACAAAAACCGGCCCCCTGTCCCAAAACCGGCCCCCACCCCCTCCAGCCGACCGGGGGATTGCCCGGTGCCCGACATTATCAGTCCGGGCCTGAATGCATGTGTATATAATTTGATAGTTTATGAAAAATGATTAAACACACCTGTATGGACACATTTTGAACTGTGGATTTATGTAAATTTTTTGGGTAGGTGTCTATTATCGTGAAGGCAGCTTGCACCAAATTTGTATCAATCTAAAATTATACAAGTGTGGTTCTCTAAATTGCTTAAACGACCACATTAGACACATATGCATTATTGCTTGTAATAGTTATTTAAAAATACTCATGTCCAGAGCTAATGTAATAAGACAATTCAAAAGATAACAAGTAAAAAAGGAGCCTTCCTTAGTTTCCGGCGAAGACGGGATTGATTTACTTTGTGGTCGAGTAGCAGCAGCAAAGGCAGGACTTTGACAATCAGGTCCATGATGAAAAAGGAAAAGTGTAAAAAATAATAAAGGTTAGTTTCGGCCTTATGTCCATTCAAGAACGTCAACTCAGGTGTGGAGGTTTACCCGCCACAGTTCTGTCGGCGGGAAGGCACATCGTGATTGGCCCAGCAGAAATACTGGCTGTACTCCCTGCAACAGCCGCGTTTGCCTTTGGCACCGTTGATGCGGTTGAAAACATCTGGCAGACATGGCGACACTCTGACGGACTCTCGTCCATCAACCCAGCAGCATCTAAATAGAGCGGGCGGATCGCCTAGTCGGCGGGCGGAGAATCTGATGGAAAAGCAACTGTGAGACCAGATCCGCCAAGATCTAAATCAGGCCCTAAATCTGAGAGTACAAAAAGCTGCATGTTACATCACATCTATGGCCTTACTGTTTCTTCCTTTCTCTGCCTGTGATTTCTTGTGTAGCATCCTATCTGTAAGAGTAGCGCAGTCAGACTACTTCAGCTTGATTACATTTAATGATTGCCATTTATTTTTCTAATATATATGCTTGGAGAGTCTGCTAGGGCCTCCTCCTCAACATCTCCTGCCTTTTTCTGTCTGCATGCCTCTTGGGAAAGTAGAAGTGATATTGTAATGAAGTGCTAATTCAACCTGGTAGAATATTGTTTCATGGTTGTGTTGCAGCACGTTCATTGTGAAGGTGTGCAAACATACATTTGGATGGATGCATGGGTGTGGACTCTTACAAGTGTGCTCTTCATAGCCATAGTTGCTGACCTCTGGGCTCATATTCACAGTACCACAAGCTCCAGAATGCATGTTACTAGGCTCAGAGAAATAATGGATGGGTATCGGACTATACCAGTATCTCTTGTGACATTAGACTGTTTACTACACAATCAATCCTGGTTCATACATGATGGTGATTTCTAAACATATTGTATCTACTTTGGTATGTTGGCACTATCCTATTGGTAGCTGTGTTGTTGCAGAAAGGTCCATGTGGCTTCCTCCTGCCACATCCTCAGGCATCAGGGTCATCGCAGGACTTTTGCATTGGGGTGTGCAGCGGCTCAGTGGATGGTTCCCCAAAAGTGCAATTAACTATAACAAAAGTTATTGTATCGGAAGGGCTGAAGAAATATTACATGCAACAATGGACATATTTAAAAAAAGACTATGAAGAGGCTCCCTAGGGGCATATGTATCAAAAAAGCTATTTGCGATTCTGAAACAGCGATTTTTAGCGAATCGCAATTTGAGAATCGCAAACCATGATGTAAATAAATATTTGCAATAATTTAGCGATTCCTTAAAAATTGCAGAATTCATTTGAGAACTCCACATTAGCGATTCCGTATTTGCGAATTCACAAATAAGAAATTGCAAATTTAGCAAATCTGCAATGCAGGTGCAGCTTGATGACATCACACCCAGGAAGTGTGACTGCCCATGCTGTTCCTAATTGCCTGAGGCTGTGAGGAGAAGCAAACCACTTTGGACTGCAGCACCACCAAAAACAAATGGATCCACAGAAGGATAAGGAGGAGGCTGGGAGGAAGAGGAAGCACAAATTCAGTGAGAGGGAGCAGAAGGTACTCCTTGAAGAGATGATCCATAGCCATGAGTTGCTGTTTGAGAAAAAATCACTTCGTATCCCAGAATCACAGAAAAGAAAAATATGGCTGGACATACAAGCAAAGGTGAATGCCATTGGTGTAACCGAGCGCTCCACTGCTGACCTACGCAAGCGCTGGTATGACGTGCGTTCCAGGTCCAAGGACAAAGTGGCAACCAGGCTTGCGGAGGTGAAGACGACTGGCGGGGGTACAGCCACTGAGACAGAATCCACGCCCCTTGAGGAGTTGATGGAGTCCACCCTACAGCCTGAAAGTATCAGGGGTGTGGCTGACATCGACAGCTCCGACACTCCCAACACCAGAAAAGGTAAGATGCATGCAAAATCCACACTAACACATTACCAACTTAATCAGACACTCGGGAATGCCCCAAATACAAAGTAACAATGCAACTCCATTCAACATTTTTCAGCACACCCAGCAATGCATCATGGGAGATGTAGTCACACACATAATAAAGTGGAGCAATGAGACACAGCAATGTATAAGCAGTTGTAGCAAATTAGTAATGGGAAAAATGCCAGACAGTACTTAGCCAACCTAAATTCTAAAACTTTATTCAGTGAACAATATAAAGCAGAACACAAAATAAAAAGTGCTTTTTCATTCGCAGTTGAACCAGAAACACAGGCTGACCATATTGAAGCCGAGGAGGCAGCACACACAGAGGACCAGGCAGGGCAACAGAACACAGAGCAGACGACACTGCCAACACCTGTCCCACAGAGACACCGTCAGATTGTGCCTCCACTCCCACTGTTGGAGGGAGAACCAGAGTACATAGGGGAGGAGGCCCAGCCAGAGCTGGAACAGCGTGCAACACAGGTCCACAATCAGCTTCCTGTGCACCGTAGGAAAGAAACTGGCAGGAGACGCAGGCCGAGGCCACAGACCAGTGCAAATGCTGGAGAGTATCCTACAGTGTCTCCCGGCCTGGAACGTAGCATGGTGAAGGTACAGCGCCTGCAAACAAGAAGCATGAAGTCAATACATGTGTATATGTGGTGTCTGTGAACCATAACCTGACTGTCATGAAGGAGGGCATCAGAGAGCTGAATGTTAAAATAGGTGAGGGACTTAAGGCCTGTGCTGACAGCATCAGGGAAATGACAAGGGGGAATGAAAGAACTCTGTGCCACCATGAAAAGAGACCAGGCATCCAGGCGCTGGGGGAAACAACGTCTCTACACCCGTCTGGACACTTATAGCGAGGCGGTCAACCGCTTGTCAAAAGCCTATTTTTGTGCTGTCACGCCGCGCAGTGACCATGCACGTAGCCCTCGCCAAATTCACCCACAGTGAGACATCTGTATTTCCCACTGTGTCTGAAAATGAAGGAATCATGTGTGCTGCCAGGTTATTTTGCCACTATATCAGTTATGATATATTTGGCCTTGCAGATGACCTGTATGTTGAGGGAATGGTATGATTGTTGGTTTCTGAATGCGTACTCATTGATGGAGGGGGGTGAGAGGGCTACATGGGTACCATCTATGCAACCAATGACATGGGGAAATTGGGCAATCTGGTAAGAAGTCCAGTTTGGTTTGCTGCAATGCCTGTTGTGTGAAGGGGAATGTGATGTGATGATGTAGCCTCTGTACCATAGCATCCAGGAATGCATGGAAGAAGCGCAACAGGCAACTCTGGGACACCCCTCCTACTACTGCTATCACCCCCTGGAAGCTACCTGATGCCAGTAAGTGCAGTGAACAGAGGACCTGAACATGTGGTGGTATGGTTTATGTTCTGCGGGTGGGCTGTTCCAACATAGGTTTAGCTATGCAATCAAGTCTAGTATGGTAGCTGAGTCCAGCCTATACTTCTCTTACTCTGTCTGCTGGAACAGAATGATGTGCACTCTGAAGACCCGTTCCTGTCGCTCCTTCTCTGCGCTGCTGCTTGAATCCGCATCCTCCTGGCTATCACATACAGCGCTGCCATTGTGGAAAACCCTGTAGCATTGTGTGCCTGGTTAAATAGGTTGCACCTGGTTACCACCTGCTCAGAGCTGGTGGTAATAATTATGTGCAAAATTACGTATTTCGTGAATTTGCAATTTGCGATTTTGTGCGAGTACCTAGTGGGTACTCGCGAATTGCAAATGTCTTCCCATTGATTCATTTGGGCCTCTAGGCCTACAGAAATTAATGGGAAGGTATTCCTTAATTGTGAATAGCAATTTGTGATTTGCAATTAAGGAATATGTAGGATTCACAATTATTATTGCGATTCCTACATACATAGCATTTTGGGAGTCCATAATAGGGATTCGCAAAAAATCACTATTTAGGTCTCACAAAAAGGCTATTTAATACATATGCCCCAAAGATACATAGATTTGCAAATTAACAATTTGCGGCAACACTTTTTGCGATTTTCGCAAATGGTGTGTCGGTATTTGCGAAGTGGCAAAACAAATTTGCAGAATGTATGACTCACAAAATAGGTATTCACAATTTTTACGAATTCCTATTTTGCACTGCGAAACTCTGTCATACATAGGCGGGAGCTATTTGGAGATCGCAAACACTGTTTTTTTGTGATTTACAGTGTTTGCGACCTCCAAATAGCTTGATACAGATCCCCCTTAATGATCAATTTAACTCCACCACCTATGAATTAGTGTCATAATCCTAATGGAGAATGTTGCGCCAGGAGAAACTGGGCTCTGCAACAGGGTAACCCATTGCCTCTTTAGATCAGCTTTCAGTAACCATAAGTTCAACAAATGTCATCTTAGCAAGAACGTCATGTAGAATATCAAACCATAAAATCAACATTATTTCGAATCATGGAAGTACCATTAGAAAGGAAGCAGCAGTGGAAGGTTTTTGTAAACCATAACCTATTTGAGTTTAGTTAGGAAAGATGAACACAATAGCGTAGCAACACAAAACTATGATGGACGGAATGCGGAACATTGTCAAACATTCACCCCCATTCACAGATCTGGGTAAAGTCCATCATGTTTTTTGCTCACCATTCCACCCCAGTTTGCACCCAGCCATATACAAATCAGTCTTGACCCTGCTCGCCATGGGAACAGTACTGCCTGAATTGCCATGCCGGGTCCTCTCTGGATTGGAAACGATCATCCTGGGACCGGTTTCTGGCATCACCCCTCATCAGCCAGGCTAGCTTAATTCCAGTGTTCTAGCAAGCACATGACCCACATCTGGGGATACCCTTCCCACTAAGGGTGACTGTAGCAACATAAAAGGATGATTCATGGAATGCTGAACCTTGTCGAACATTTACCCCCAGTCACAGATCTGAGTTAAATCCATCGGTTTTTTTGCACACAATGCCAGCCCAGTTTGGACCCAGCAAATCAGTCTTGATGCTGCTCACCATGGGAACAGTCCAGCCCGAACTGCCAGGCCATGTCCTACCTGGACCGGAAAACAATCATCCTGGGACCAATTTCTGGGTATCATCCCTCATCAGCCAGGCTAGCTTGAATCCAGTGGCATAGAAAGCACGGGACCCATGTCTGGGCTTACCCTTCCCACTAAGGGTCACTATAGCAACACAAAAAGATGCTGGACGGAATGCTGAACGTTGCCAAACACCCCCAGTCACATATCTGGGTTAATTTCATTGGTTTTTTGCTCACCATTTCACCCCACTTTGGATGCAGCCATATGCAAATCAGTCTTAATCCTGCTCACCATGGGAACAGTCCAGCCCGAGCTGCCAGGCCAGCCCGAACTGCCAATAAATGAAAGGATCTCTCTGTATGCAGATGTAATGCAGTATCTGGATGACCGGCCTGCCTACCTCTGGACAGATGGAACCACTGGTCGAATTTACTAAGCTATCAGGTCTTGCAGTAACTGCAAGAAAAGAATGATGATACATTCTTAGCAAATGACTGTGCCTCTATTAAGTACAGACACTTGTGCATATAAATCATATTTAGTACTAGCGCTTTATTAGAAAATGGGCACAATTTATTGAATGAAAACGGATGTGTTAGTTCCTTTTAAGTTATGCTCTTAAAAACGTTACTGCTCATTTTAAACATTAATTTCAGCTGGGTTGCCAGGCACAATGATATCTGTATCTTACGTATTCCAACTTCTCTTATTAGCTATTTATATTCTTGATACCCAATGGTCTACATCTTGCATTGTGTTGCATCATACCCCTTTCGGGGCCCCCGGGGCTCAGCCCTGGAGGCTGTGATTGATCATTTCCCTCTGATATCCTGGGGCCCGTCCTACTATGGCTCTGCAAACGGGCCAAACAAAACCTCTTTAGCACTTAACCCTCAGAGCTTGCAATAGCAAGCAGTCACAGGCTTTTTAGGGAGGTAGTGTGGAGGTACACAAACTCAGCAACCTCTAAGCAGTGCAATAACTCAGGGCCAGATGTAGGTAGCCCTTTACCGGTCGGTATCGGCCAAAAATCGGTATTTTCGGCCGTTACCGACCGGTATTGAGCAATCGGTATGTAGGTGACAGAAAATTGGCTACATCGCTAAATTTACCGATTCGGAAGAGGTTACCGAATCGGTAAAATACTGAATCGGAATATATACCGAATCTGTAAATTTACCGAATCGCAACGGTTTGCAAATCGGTAAATTTACCAAATCGGTAAATTTACCGAATCAGTAAAATGCCGATTCGGTAATTAAGAATTGGTAAAATTGAAGATTGAGATGTAGGTAAGCTCTGAAATACCGAATTTGCTTCAAATTTAAGAGTCGGTATTTACCATGGATTCAAATCAGGTGGTAACCAGGTGCAGCCTATAAAAATGGCCCCAAAATGCAATTCTGTTTGCACAATGGCTGCATTTTATGTCATTGCAAGACGGCTACGGCTACAGGAGGAAGGAGAGAGGGAATGGCTGAGACAGGAGCAGGTCTACAGGCAGAGGGTGACCCTGTTCATGCTCACAGAGGCAGAGATATTTCAGAGGTACAGGTTGGGTCCAGACACCATCTTGGAGCTCATCAGGGACCTCCAACCACTGTTGCAGCACACTACCCCAAGGGCACATGCTATTCCACCCCATGTGCAGGTGCTGTGCAGCCTCCACCTGCTTGCGTCTGGGAGCTACCAGAGCGTGGTTGCTGCGGTGGGTGGGGTAACCCAGAGCAGCCTCTCAAGGTTTTTCCACAAATTCCTTGACACCATGTTACAGAGGATGGAGCATTACATTTCTTTTCCTGCTACCCATGCTGAACTGGTTCAAACCAAATCTGACTTCTACCAGATGGCTGGATTTCCCAATATAATTGGCTGCATTGATGGCACGCACATCCCCATTTGTCCTCCTGCTGCCACAGAATATATCTTCAGGAATAGGAAGTCCACCCACACCATCAATGTGCAAGTGATTTGCAATGCAAAGTTCGTCATCACTGACCGTGTGGCGAAATTCCCTGGGAGTACCCACGACGCCTATATTTTTCAAAACAGCGGCATCTATGCACGGCTGACTGCAGGGGAATTTGGTGAAAGATACCTCCTGGGTAAGACACAGTGTGCGACCCCTTTAACACCTATTGCAGTAATAATCACATGTATGCATGTGAGTAATGTATTTCCATTTCCCTTTTAGGAGACAGTGCATATGCCCTCCGCTCATTTATACTCACCCCCTACCTCAACCCCTCAACACCCAGCCAAAGGAGGTATAACCGGGCCCACAAAAGCACACGGAATGTGGTCGAACGGACCTTTGGCATCTGGAAAAGCAGATTTAGATGCCGGCACAAGAGTGGAGGTGCAAGGCAGTATACCCCCATCACCTGCTGCAAGATAATTGCTGCCTGTGCCATGTTGCACAACCTGGCTGTGAAGAAGCGTACTAAGGTGGAATTGTCAGACTACGAGGACCATGACGACGACACTGCTGTGCCTGAAACACAACCTGCTGGAGTGTCAACACCAAGTGATGGCAGATATAGACGTGAGGAGATTACGCGCAACTATTTCTGAGTAAGTAATGAGACACAGACAGGTTGCGTGGGGGACCACCGTATTTTAATGTAGCCACAACGTTCAAGCACTTCAGTGCAACAAAATTAACATCATGAACATGGGGACTGTATGTCCCGGGTTACTTCACCCATGACCGGCAATGTCACTTGCGCCCGCGCTTCCCTGAGCCACTGGGATGTTGTTCGCTGCTTTCAGCTTGCCCTGCAGCCTCAGCTGGGCGCCTGCTACTCCTACGTGGCTCCAATACAGCGCTTGCCATGCTGCTGCGGCTACTGCTGTCTTCTGTCTCTGCCACATCCAGGGCAGGATTCTGTGCAGTGTGTGAAATCAGCATAGCCTCTAGTGCACTTGTGATTCTGGCCATGCCCCTGGTGACCTCTGCCGTGTTCTGTGTCAGGCTCTCCTGCATATTGATGCCTCTACGGCATAGCTGGGATGTGGCAGTGGCCAGACGATTGATGGCCATATTGTGGACACGGGCCTCCCTGCGCCTTGTGTGTTCCAGGCTGTCCAGTTTTGAGCAGAGCTGGCTAATCCCTGCAGCAATGTCCGCATTTGTTTTTGCAACCTCCTTATTGGAATCAACAATGCCACTCATGCCCTTCTCCATGTCTCCTATTTTCTCATTCAGGATTCGGAATTGGCGATGGCAGGCCTGAATGGATTTTCCCTGCATCCGTTGTATGCGCACCATGCTCCCCTCCAGCCCACGGTACACAGTGCCATCTCCACGACCACCTGCACTGCTGGGTCTGCGCTGCCTTCTGCGCGAGGTGACTGGGTCATTGGTGGACTGCAGTGCAGAAGGACTCACATGTACATTGACTTGAGCCTCACCCTCTGCTGCCTCCATTGCTGGTAGTGGGGCCACGACACGCCTCCTGGCTGGTGGGCTTGCAGGAGCGGACAGGAACAGTGTTGGGGAGGTTTCTGGTGAGAAAACCAGGGAAGGGGAATGTGAGAGCTGTGGGGAGTGCATCATCTCTGGGGTCTGTACTGTCTCATCATCATGGGAGAAGCCAGTCGTGTCACCTTCCTCCTGCGAGGCTTGTACTTGGCTTGGCCCTGCTTCCTCGCTCTCCTCCCTCGCTGGTGCAGTCCCTTCTGTTTCTGTGGGTCTACTGGCTGCTTTTGCACCTAGGTGTAAATAAGCGTATATCAACTGTGTGCTACTGTGTCACAGTGACTACAATAAATTCTTCACACATTTCACTTTCATTTATCTGCATTACTTTCAGTGAGTAGCTGATGTCTGCGCAGTTACACATGGTCTTACATTGGCTGACTACATTTCCCATAATGCATTGCTCATGTATAGTGCTTGCAGTACTGGACTGGGGTTGGCTTGTCCACAAAGGGTAAAGGGAAGCAGGTTGATATGGGGTGTCATGCTGCGCATGCGTCTTATCTTTTTGATTTTTGCAGATCGGGCTGAGCTGTCCACATCTCCGAGTCCCACGACGCTGTCTGCCTCAATGGTTGAGGCCACCAACTCCTCCAGGTCAGTCAGGGGGGGTGCTGGGTTCCTGCCTCCTCCGGTTAAGCCAGCCTGCTTGTGCATTTCAGACATCTTCTTTTTGGTGAGGCTCCTGATGTCATAGAATCTTTTTTTCAGATCCTCTGTATTCCTGGGTGTGACTCCCACTGCATTAACTTTTTCTGCAATTGCCGGCCGGATTTTCCTTTTTGCAGACTCAGGGACACTGAGGGAGTGCCTGCCAAATAGTTTGCTGTGCACTCTCACAACCTCCTCGACAAGTACCTGCAACTCCATGCTGCTGAACGTAATCTTCCTCTTCCTTTAAGCCTTCTGACTTTCACTGCTGCTTGTCATTTTTGTTTTTGTAAAGTTTCAACAAAACTCTCCCTGCTGCTCTGTGTCTCTGCACTGCTCTGACGGCCTCTCCAGAACCTTCTAATTAGTTGCAGCTGCCTGTGTAGCCACTTCCTGGTAGGGAGGGGGAGGGTGGTAGCACCTGATTGGCTGTTTTCTTAAGTTTCACTTTTGCTTGCTTGCCGATTCGGAATTTACCGATTCGGTATTTACCGATTAGGTAATTTCCGATTCGGTATTTCCCATTCATTCCTATGGGCTTTTTGGCCCATTGGAATGCATGGGAAATACCGATTCGGTAGTTACCGATTCGGTAAATACCGATTCGGTAAATTCCGAAAGACGGATACCGATTTTTACCGATTCGGTAAAAAATACCGATTTTTTTACCTACATCTCATTTACCGATTTTTGAATACCGAATCGGTAAAATTTGTTATTTAAGAATCGGTAAATGACATTTACCTACATCTGGCCCTCAGTGTCCAATACTTTACTTTCATAAAAGAGAAGTACTTTATTCTACACACTTAAAATGTTATACTTTACAACACATAAAACTGAAAAGTTCACGTATTGGAGCTTGGGCTATTGGGCATTGTATCCTGCCCGACCTCACCCAAATCATGAGGGAATCCCTGAACTTGGCAAGTCTAGCTGGGGTTAAGTGTCTCTATGACAAGATTCCAGACGTATGTGCTAATCCCCTTATTTTACATTTTTTGGGGCTTATTTACAAGCCCCTTGCGCCGCCCGTGCGTCACTTTTTGTGACACACTGGTGGCGCATTTTGCTGCCCCATATTTACAAGAACACGAAAAGCCACCCTGCAAGGCATTTCCTGTCCTTGTAAAAACGGCCTCTTTACACGCCGCACTTTAAGTGGAAGGGGAGTTCCATGGGTGTTGCTGTCGGTGTTCCCACGCAACACCCATTGAACCTGAAACATTTCCAGATTTATGTGAAATCGTGAACCAGAAAATGTATCTGAATGCTACACCTCCCCAGGGAAGGCGTAGGGAGGCGCAACGAGGAGAAATGTATTCATTTCTCCTCTTTTTTTTCCTCTTTCTTTACATGCTGCATTCTTCAGCACACATAGAACGAGGAAATCGCCTCTTATGATTGTTTATGTGCAGGGAGGTGTCCCTTCCTAAACATAAACAATTATTAAAATAAAAGATGTTTTACAAGTTCTGTGCGTGCTAATGCAGTACACATAGAAGTTGAAAAAAACCATTTCAGATTGTTTCTGTGCATGAAGGGAAACCTCCCCAGGTCAAAAGAAGCCTGCACTTGCTCTCAACCGAGCTGGGTTGAGAAGTTTATAGTGCGCCTTTGCGGCTGGCCATCACAAGACGGCCGGTCGAAGAGAAATGCACACTTTAAACAGTGCACAAGCAGCCCTCTGCCCACCACTCCTTCCTGCTGCTATTCAGCTGACCCCACCCTGTGCTGACCCTTGGTTCAGGTTAGAATGATGAAAAATAAGATGGTAATACATTGCCATTTTATTTTTCATCTCTTGGACTTTGGGGACATTTCCGTGGGGTGACGCTCCTCCGCTCCAATGGAGGAGCTGCCCCTGTTCATTATTCTAACTCGCTCATACACTCAATACATGTACCACACGTGTCACATGCACACACATAACATACACTTGGGGTGTTTGGGTTATGATCTTTGTTAGTGCATAAAAGCTGAACTTTACATGAGTGGGCCAATAGGTCTCTGCTCCAGTGACACAGTTACAAAGGTTACTGGGTCATTAAACATGTTATGCTGCCACACCAGCTGCACATGCTGAACCCGTTAGTCCTCTGCAGTTGAATTAGAGCACGCTTGATGTACCCCTCCAGGCCAAAGGACAGGTTGGGAACCTGTGCCTTTGAATACAAACTAATTTACAATGAGTCTGGGGATACAATCAAATTACAGGATACCAGATACCAGGGTTGTACGACGGTACAACTCTGGTAAATGCATGCCTATGCTTCGAATTTTCTAGCACGCATGTTTTTACCGCGATTATGCATTTACATCGCATGCCAATACCATGCAATGTTTTTATATTTAAAAACAATGTATTTGTGGGAGGAGAACCCCACCCACCTATTAACCTTAAAATCTTGGTATTGGTATGTGTTATAAATGCATAATCACGGTAAAAAAATGTGTGCTAAGAAATACGAGGCAAAGGCATGCGATGTATTTACCTCGTTGTAAAGGCTGTTTCCCGATACCAGGCACTCACGGTCTCAAAGGCTATATTTAGTGACTGAAGATTCGTAATTTCAGCCACTGCATACTGAAACATACTCATGCCCTGCCCATATTTTCACTTTACATACCTTCATTTTGCAAACTTGTACTGTACTTACTCTTTCAGTGAATACGTGTCCTATACATACCTGCCGTCTATACACTTGTATCTTGCAGACATGCACATTTCTTACCTGTGCATAGCTACTGCTTACCTCCCTGCACTAATTGACTCTTGAATGTCTCTTGTTTGCTGCCTGTATCCGGCACAGGGACACTGTGATGTGTTTCTTGAGCTTCGACTGCTGAGGAAGCAACAGTCTGGCACACAAGACATTCAGGTCACAGCGCACCTGAGTTTGATGACAAACTGCTAGATGCATCAACGTTCGATTTTGCGAGTCCATAATTGCGAAGTTTAAGGATTCGCATTTAGGGACCGCAAAATCAGATGCATGTAGGATTTGCTAAAATATTAGCAATTCCTAAATATTCCTTATCTGCGACTCGCAGAGTGCAATTCGCAAATACGGAATGACATCTCATTGATTCCTATGGGCCAAGAGGCCCATAGGAATGAATGGGGAGGAAATCTCAATTTGCGATTAGCAATTAGCTAATCGCAATTTGAGAATGCGATTTCAAGGGTGACAGGTGTCCAAAGGACACCCTGTTGCACCCCTTAAATTGACCTGGACACTGGTATTGCACACACACATGTCCCAAGGACATGTGTGTGTGTAACATACAACTTTGAAAGATGCACTTTAGTGCATTTTTCACAGTTTTCGCTATTTACCATGAAGCTTGATTTCATGGTAAATAGCGACTCCTATCAGCGAAATCACTAGCTATTTTACATTCATGCATTGCATTTAAGGAATCTCAATTTGAGATTCCTTAAATGCAATCGCAAATAGCGATTTATGCATTTGGGATGATGCATTCCAAATGCATAAATACCGGTCGCAGAGGGGCAGATTCTGCCACTTTGCGAACGGTATTTCGCTTGATGCATCTAGCTGTAAGTTCCTTCTTACAAGTTAAGGGCTAAATTCCAATCCCTGTGCAAACAAGAGTTTGTGCAGGGGTGGGAATTATGAGCTGTGTGCTTATTACCACACCCTTGCAGTTTTCACCCAATACATTCTGAAAGGCCAAACCTGCTGAAATTTATTAGGGGCAAAAGGCCAAGAAAAAAGGCAAAACGCAAAATTTGGTTACTCATAAGTTGAAAACTGTAGAGTTGGATAAAAACAAACATCACTTCTCTACCTATATTCCCAAGACACAGTTCGAGACAAACACGAGCCCTACAAATCTGCCTTTTATCAGATGCGCCAAATTTGCTTTGTTGTATTTATTTGAAATTATGAAAAATATGTGCAAAATTCCATGAAATTTAAATTTGGCAAGTGGCACTCTATTTTAGTGCGAAATATATCCTTGCATCACAAAAAACACAAGTGCTGAAAAACAGCTGCTCGTACTCTGGCTGTTAGTGTGTTTCCATGCTATCGCCATAGATTTTTACCTGTGCGGTCTTTAATTAGGCGACCAGGTGTAAACCTGTAATTTTCGGAATTTTACGAAGCAAGGGAACCGCGAAATTCTGCAAATGCACAAGATTATACCAGTGCATTGTAGATTTTGTCTAGACCTACTTTTTTGTTTTGTAAGTTCTAGTGGCCCTTAAAGATTCGGCCGGATGTTGTTATTGCAGCATCAGCTTTGGTACACACAGCCAGTTGAGTCTGGATGCAGAATACTGTCTGACTTTGTAAACAAAACCGCTGGCCTGAATCTTTTCCCAGACCTGGCTCAAGTCGAACCCATTTGTGTTGTTTTTTAATGGAATATATGTAGGCAGCTGGTTTCTAAAACAAAGAAAGGACTATTATATCTGGTAGTTTATCCATCTTTTTGTCAAAGGCGCAGTCTTTGTTTTTCTTTTTAAGTGCAGCTGTTCTCATCATTAGTGGTGGATTTTCAGGATATGAGTGAATTTTCCGCATCAACTAAAGTTTAGCATCAAAAGAGCAGAAAGGGCCGGAAGTCAATGCTAACGATTAGGCTTTCCCTTATTCATTTTATGAGCAACAGAGAACAGCTGTGTGTGATCACACCACCAGGTGTCTGTCTTTCTCACACACGTTTAAAAACCGTGTAAAGACCCGAGCAGTGTTGGGACCAGACTAGACTGCCATGGAGCCAGAGACGGGTGTCAGAGGCAGCATGCCCTGCTCTAGCCCTTCTGTTCTGCCCAATCCCTCCTTCCTTCAAGCTTCTGTGTCACTCATTCTGACCTCTGGGGATTTAAGGATTTTGCACCTGAATTGGGATTCCAAGATGTGCAGACATTACTGCGCCTGCTGTTTTTTCTCTGCACCATTTTCACCAGGTAATACCTGGTGGAATTCGTATTGGGAAAATCACAATAATTCAAGGACAGTCTTATTTTGGAAGTTTTTAACATCTATGTCAGAGGCTTGCAAGGGGGGGCGAAATCCCCAACTATTTCCATTTTGTCTGAGATACTCACATCTTGCCCCTCTGATAATTTATTTGTGATCGCTGGTGATTTTAACTGTACTTTTGAACCCTTGGGAGTAACGGATGACCTAGGAATAGAGGATGATGATGTCAGATGGGGCATACCGCTCTTGCAGATCCCGCCATTGAAGAAATGGTCACCGATTGTCTTGCAATTAAATGCACTAACTTTGGAACATGGTTTAAAAGCTGTTAATGGGCGCACGCCCTCGGATTTTCTGGGAGCCAAACGTTTAATAGGGTGTCCAGTCCATGCAGAATAGACTACATTTTGGTGGACAAAAGGTTATGGAAAAATGTGATTGATATGTCAATTATTCCATCTATTCATAGCGACCACAATCCACTGTCACTTTGCATGCGGGAACTGTTACAAAACACGGAGCATCGGACTGGTATTAGACCTCAGATGCTTACAAAGGCATTAATCCCCTCCAACTGTAAAAGGTTCATAAAATGGCAAAAATTCTCTCTGAATGACCAGAAAATTAGTGCCCTGGAGGAGATTATAAGCAATCAGACCTCTGAACTTTCCGTAGCTTGTACGAATGTGGTGGGAGCTCCTGAGCGGAGATAATTTACAAGAAAACAATTGACTTGATAGGCTCTCTCTTTCTGGAGACCCAGGCCCCAACACAGTATTCCAGCAACACGAAAAGAGTAGAGCATTGGTTTAACAAGAACTGTAAGAGGAAAAAGTCTACCCTAATGCTTGCTATAAAAACCCCAAATCCTACTGAGATACGCCTTGCACGTCATCAGTATAGGCAAGCCATTTCTGAAGCAAAAAGGGAATGGGAGGAAAACCATTGGGCCAGCCTGAAAACAGCTAGTCAGTCTAAGAATAGCGAACTGTTTTGGGCTTTGGTAAGGAAATCTAATGGTTGTGATCCGGACCAATTCCCAATTATATTACCGACAGGGAGTGGTTTGAACATTTCAGTAGCCTTTAAGCAGGAGACGAGGTCTTAGAGAGTAGCGGGCACTCTGGTCATCCAACGGCATTCACGCTGAGCCCATCAGTCTCTTTTGACCCTGTAGGGAAAAATGAGGTGGTGGTGGCCATAAACAAAATTGTATCCGCTAAGGCTCCGGGACAGGATGGTTTACCAGGTGACCTGTTCCGAGCTAATGTCGACCAATGGGCTACCTTTTTTGTACTACTGATTAATGCACTCCTAGAGGGCTCACCAGTACCAAGTTCTTGGAAAGGGGCCGAGGTGATCCCCATCTACAAAAATGGCCCCAGGCAGAGCCCTGCCAACTATGGCCCAATAAGTCTTATTGACGCTGGTCAGAAGGTGGTTGGCAGGGTTCTACTGGAGAGGATCCTTCTGTGAGCGGAAGAGAATAACATCCTATCGCAATACCAGGCGGGATTCAGGCCTTGTACGAGCACAATTGATCAGGCTTTTAGGCTGGTACTACTGCACTGGAAGGTTGTAACCATTGGCAAGGCGGTCTTTACTTGGAATTTATAGACTTGAAGGCCGCCTTTGACTTGGTTCCTCGCGAGCGTCTTTGGTCGGTCTTGCGGGATATGGGGTTCCCCCCTCCTATTCTGAACCTTCTGGCCCACATGCATGATGGTAACTATGCACGGATTAGGTGAGGTTCCCAGGCCCAAAAAACAGACAAAATCCCTGTGAACAGAGGTGTTTGCCAAGGATGCATCCTGGCCCCAACCCTTTTATCTCTGTTTGTAAACGGGGTGGTCTCTTTTCTATCTGAAATCAATGCCGATGCCCCTGTCCTGGCTGGTGTCAAGGTCCCCACACTACTATTTGCGGACGATACGCTGTTGGTATCGAAAACTCCGGCAGGTCTACAGAAGCTGCTTGATCGGTTCTGTTTGTTCTGCATTTTGAGGGGCCTAGTAATTAACACCACTAAAACAAAGCTCCTTTATTTTAATCCAAGCAGATCGGCTAATTCCACCCTGAGGCTCGACGGGGAGCCCTTGGAGCATGTTAAAGTTTTTGATTATCTGGGGATTAGAATTGCGGACAATTTAAAATGGCAGCTGCACATCGAAAAAATGGCCCTAAGCCATAAGCGGGTTATGGGTGCCATTGGGAGAGAACACAGAGCCTCAATCTCCAGACCTATTGTGCCCGCCCTGGAGATCTATGCCGCAAAAGCAATAGGCTGTGCATTATATGGAGCCAAGCTTTGGGGCTTCAATAATGTAGATGCCCTTGTGACAGCTGAAAACAAATTTTTTAGGGAGCTTGTTTCACTTCCCAGGGGAACCCCTAGCCAACCCCTTTTGAGCGATCTGGGCCGCCGCTCAATTAAAGATCTAATAGGCTTACGCCCTCTTCTCTACTGGGGTCACCTTTGGTGTACCCCAGAGCTTTCCAGCTATGCAGATGGACTAAAGGAAGTAATGAATCTCCAGGGATCGTATAAGATCGCCTGGTTAGCTAACATCAAAAGACTTCTTTTGTCCACTGGCCTTAAACCTCTATGGGAGTCAGGGGCCCCGTTGTCCAAAACGGTAATTAAGAGATTTTATTGGGCATGGATTGACAATCAAGCTCATAGAGATCCCAATCAGGGCAGACTGACTGATGAGTTTCGCCAGCACAAGACAGTGCCCCGTCTCGAGCCCTATCTGGATTTTATCCAGAAACCTAGAGATAGGGCTCTTTTCATTCAGTTTAGAGTGGGAACCCTTCCCGTCCACGAACGTACAAACAAGTGGAAACCTCCCTACCAAACGTCTGCTGATTGCCCATTTTGTGTTGGGGTAGTTGAAACCATCCCGCACTTTTTCTTTGTGTGCCCAGCTTATCTCAAACCGAGAATGAAATGGTTAAGACCTGTCTGTCGACAGTTAGAGACAAGGAACCATTCAACCGCCCTCAGAATTCTTCAGTCTGATGCAAATACTACTCTAGCATGTGGGGTGGCCAAATATTTAAGCTGGGCTTGGCTGTTAAGATAAAAAACCTTACGATGAATTGGCATTGTTACTCCTCAGGAAAGATGTTATTTGATCCAGATTTTTAATCAAGCTTTTTAATAATGTATTTTTATAACATTTATTGTATTGTAACTTTCATCAAACCTGATTCTTGGTTTAATGTCTTTTTACCATAGTATTATAAAAATGATTGCTAGTTTTAACCTTTTATCAGATTATTCCCTGTAAGAAATGTATTTTTAAGCGTGATGTGCTTTTTAAGATATTTCATATCGTAATAAAGCTTTGTTGAACTGAACTGAATAATTCAAGGTTTTCCGCTACTGAACGGTGGAACACACACGGTATTATCACTTTATCCATCTATCCGAGAAGAAGAACTCAAAAAGATGTGATACTCCTGCCCGTGCTAAAAATCTATGCTTCGGGCGGTGGAATTGTTACCAGGGCCGCAATGAGAAACTTAAAACAGCGTTGGCAAAAATGCTGAAACCAGCCCTGCTCCCTTCACCTCCTTGCGCTGTCGCTCTCTTCCATCCATCCACTCTTTCATTCCTTCTTCTCCCTCTCGGATCGCTTGGTCCATTACAGACCCCCCCCCCTCTTTCTCTCTGTCTTGAAGCCCCCTGTGCCTGCAGTAAATCTTGGGGGGCTGGAAGAGTGTCAGCCTCCATTCGCTCCGCCCCACTGGGAAATGCCCAGTGGACTAAAAGGCCAGTCCGGCCCTAATTGTCACATACGTTTACTAGCAAAGGAAAGGATATAAGGCCTATAGAAATGATGTACACCGCAAAAGAAGCAGGCACCCGATAAACCTGACCCAGAACTGTGCCAAAATTGTTTTTAAAACACTTTTTATTGACTTCTTTGTAGTATTGAAAGTTACATTCTAGAGAGTAAAGCACCAGTACAATGAAGTAACAATTCAAGGTGGTTTGCTGTCATCTCTAAATTCCAATCTGGTCTAGGGTATATCTGAGACCCCAGGGGTCCTCTCTACAGAGGGCCATGGCCTTGCTTCTGCCCAAGGTATGACAAAGGCTCTTTTAGATAAAAAGCTGCTTTCCTATTCATTGCGATGGCATCGATTATCCAGTAGTAATAGCAAATTTAGAAATCTATTCTCAGCTTTGTGACTTTTGGGGTGCCTACAAAGACTTCAGAAGCAGCATCCCGTGTTGTAAAGGCCCCTACGATCAGTGATTAGGGCTATCACCCCAGTAGTTTCCTTCAAGCAAGCACCCCCCCCTGACAACCCCAGACCATATTCTTCATGTCTGCCCCTGGAGTCTGGCATCTGGGACAGCTGGAGCCTAATGCAGCATTAATCTTATGTAAGTGTTCAGGTTCTAGGTATGCCCTGAGAAAACACATCAAACTGATTGACTTTGGACCTGCTTTTACAAGAAGTTGTATGATCAGCAGTCATTATTTCTCCCAAGACTCCCATGCTTTCTGAGTGAAGGGAGCATGGGGTGGATTTGAGGGGTGATAGTTATGGGTGTTTTATAGCATTTCGAGGAGATGTGAAGTAGACAGGGGGGGGGGCAACCTCTCAGATAGGGTAGCCTGAGAATGAACAACTCCATAAAGTTGTCTCTCCCTAAGTTGTAGTCAGGAAAGAAGAACTTGTGTTGCGAGAGACCAGCCAGCCTGTGACAGACCCACTGTAATTGTCCTGACAGGTAATAATGTTCAAATTTGGGAGCATCCAAGCCTTCTCAGTCTTTTGGTAGCCTCACCTTAGCTAAGGAGACTTGGCGTCTATTGGGACTCCAAATCAAGTAACCTAGCATGCTCTACAAGACGTGAAAATATTTCCTGTGGACACAGAAAGGCAAATTTGAGAAGGAAGAGTGTAAACATGATCATTTTGGACAAAGTGATCCTACCTCAACAATGAAGATGTGGAAGGCTGTCTGAAAGTTAAGGGATGAAAGGGGAATAGTCCAGACTTAGCTCGATTGACACTCAGGACAGAAACTGTTTTTGAGGTTATTTATTATGCGAGATATTAGCGCAGACATTGAGAATATATAACATCATGTATGTGTTTTGGAGAAGTTAATATTTCGACGTGGGCAAAATGCGCCCAAAATGTGCATCAGACTAATACACATGTATGCTCTCGTGGACTTAGAAGGTTTTGGAGAGAGCTAGGACACTGCCCTTCGGTTCTTGAGTGAGCCAATGCCTGCACGAACATACACAATTTACTAAAAATATTCGAATTTGAGTTAGACTTGAAAACACGTTCAGAAATGAGTAGCAAGCACACTGAAGGAACATTTCTACATCTCAACGTGATGCATTACTGGGAACTCTTGATAAGAAGCAAGATCTGAAGGTTACAGAAAGGTCAAGTGAAACCACATTGGCAGAACATGTTCTTGTGGATTAGGGCATCAGGGGATTTTGAATTATAAACAGCCAAATCGGTAGCTAAAATGTGTTAGTCAACTGCGAGCATGAAGGCAGGATTTCGAAGAAAGTAGCGGCTGGAGCAGGGAATATAAATCCAAAAATTCACAGCAGTGTAACAACCCATAAATCAGTATTATCTATGTCCCACAGGCAGGGTGACCCACAGTTGAAGTGAATGAATTAAAGAACAGCAGACCAGCTCAATGAATGTGCGCACAGCTACTCCAGAGAGAGTTCAGGTGCTATGGACTGTGGGTAGGGCAAAAAAAGAACAAAAGAAAAGCATCTAAAGACCTACAGTTAAGCAGCAGAGCCAGGTTTTCATTCTCCTGCAGCCTGAGTTCATAATTCCAGGGGAAGCTGATTCCAAACCTTCGCAGCCAGGAAGATGGAGGAACCCCCTCCCATACTGTGCTCCTGGTTTGCGGCTCTACCACCAAAAAATTGTTTTTAACTTTTGACTCATTCGAATCCCCTCTTCTAAACTTACTCTCACAACCTGTAAAGCGCTCGGATACCCTCAGGTCCAGCTAGCGCTATATAACCCCCACCCCATCCCCAAAAATAAATGACTAAATAAAGCTGCTGCTTCTGAGCCCCGTGTTCTTGCAGAAGAATAGCAGTAGCAGCTCCCTTTCTTAGTTAGTGCATGGGCAAGGGGAAGGAGAGAGGAGGGGGGGGTGAGGGGAGCATAATACATTTTAAAAAGCTCCTACCTGCTGCTGTCGCTGATGGCCGCCGTCTCGGAATTCTTCTGCACACTGCTCAGACTTCTAGATGCCAATCAAGGCACTCCTCTCAATACAACAATACAAAATATTTTTATTGTTGAATTAATAAAAATCCTTACAATAAGAAAGGTAAGATTAACCAGTGGTTTTTTTTGTTGTTTTTTTTTCTTCTTTTTTTTTTTTAATCCTCATCTGCCCGACACACGTTCTTTAGATGCAAAGCGAACAACCCAACCACCTCACTGCCATTGGGAGCAGGCCCTAGGAATTGAGCCGCAACACAGCTAGGCAGAAGTTATTACGAGTTGGTAGGAAATTCCATGCACCTTGTTAACGTTTCTCCAAGCAACTTCTTGCCTGACAGGCCAGTATGTATATATCGGAATCGGGGCAGACCCAAAACTGAGCCATGGAGTAAGTGGGCTTAATCATCGGATCTATGGGGAAAAAAAAAAAAACCAAGAAGGCGGAGGAGGCTTCACTTCCAATCCATCAAAAGCTTCCAAAATGTGAGGTTCTGGGCTCTACAAGATCTTGTCAAGTCTACCTTGGATGTTACATAGAGTGAGGTTAGCCACGCAGAGTGAGTGGGGGGGATGGTATCCACCCAGTGCATACATATCTGCCGTCTTGCCAACAAGATAGCGTAAAATAAAAAGGACCGCGCTACCCCTATAATAGTCTGGTCATACCCGAAAATGACAAGTGGTAAAGTTAAAGGGATGTTAATGTTAATAATTAAGTCTAAAGTGGCTTTAATCTCTTTCCAGAAAGCGGATATATGGGGACATTCCCAGAACATGTGTATATCAGAGGCTGCTTACAGTTGGCATTTATTACAGCATTTCCCCTCTTGGTATTTAGATAAACGTAAAGGGGAAAGGTATGCCCGGTGTAAGGTAAACAAATGATTTCGTCTAAGCCAGGCAGGTTTAACTAATTTATACAAGAGGGAAAAAGATTTTATCCACAGATCCTCATCTAATGCCACTATTTCTCTACCCCATAGCTCCATTGGGAGATTGAAATCCCCGTCTATCTCTTCCACTATGGACCAATACCAAAGGACCACCTCCTTGCCTCCTGTCTGTTTTTCGATTAAATGTTGTTCTAGGGGGCTAAGTCTCCCGGTGTTAGGATCTTTCCTAATTAATTCTCTAGCCCAGCTCCTAATTTGTACATATTTAAATCTTGACAGGGTCGGCCCTACTTTCTCCCTGAGCTCCTCCCACTCTATCAAAGTACCTCCAGATATCAGTTCGCCCCATCTTAGGAACCCTGCTGTAATTAGGGGAGTTGCAAGAGAATCTTGCAGGCACGGTGGAAGCCCGGGAGAGTCCCATATCTGAGCATAGTTAGAATAGTATGCCAGCCCCACCCTACGTTTAATTTGTACCCATGAATTCAATTGTGTTAACAAAGTCTTCAACCTCACCTTTTTGAAGAATTTTCGGTCTCCAAACTTAAATAGGAACCCATCTAGCGGGAGGTTTGCCCCTACCAGCATTACCTTGAATAATCTCCCATTTGAAGAGAGATCTGGTGTTTTCAGGAGCATTCTTGAGTGGGAAAGCTGGAATGCCCAAGAATAATACTGCAAATCTGGGAGGGCCAATCCACCTTTTTCCCTCCTCCTTCTTAATTTTTTCCAGGCCAATCTCGTAGCTTTATTGCCCCAAATGAAAGAGTTTATTTATTGCTGGCATTTAAGAAGTTGCTTAGAGTCAAAAGCAAAGGGAATAGTGTTGAAAATAAAAGTCAGTTTCGGAAGAATGGACATTTTTACAATATTGACTTTCCCAAAAATTGATAGTTGAAGGCCCGCCCAAGATCTCAGTAGGGCCCTACATTCTCTGGAGACCAGATCTAAGTTAACTTTTGCTAAGGTGTCAATGTCTTGCGTAATTTTAAGTCCAAGGTAGCGGATTGAGGATGCCACCCCAACGCCCGGATTAACAATGTTCCATGTCATTAGCTCGGTCTTCTCGGCATTGATATCATAGCCCGATAAGTTTCCGAATTCCTTAGCCTTTTCAACCACAATAGGAAAAGCGTTTACTGTTTCGCTAGTGAAAATTACAATATCATCAGCGAAAAGCCCTACCTTCCTTTCCCATCCACCGAATTCAAATGAGGAAATTTTTGGGTCATCCCTAAAGGATTGTGCAAGTGGCTCGATATATATGTTGAAAAGTAAAGGGGACAGGGGACACCCCTGTCTTGTTCCCCTAGTAATCTGAAAGGGCTGGGTACATGAACCATTGACCATAATGCTTGCACTGGGATTAGCATATAGAAGGCCTATTGATCTCTGAAAGTTAGGTCCAAATGCAAATTTTTTCATGGCCTCAGCTAAGTATGCCCAATTTACTCGATCGAAAGCTTTTGTAGCGTCGAGGGTCATAATGGCCAAAGGGAATGAGAATTTTGAGGCTATGTCCACTGCCCCTATTAGGTCATAAGTGAGGTCAGAAAGCTGTCTACCTTTTATAAAGCCCTGGTCAGTGTGGATTATTGAACCGACCTCACGTCCCAGCCTATTCGCCAACACGGCCGCAAAGAGCTTATAATCGCTATTTAAGAGCGAGATTGGCCTATAAGAACCACATTTAGCTGGGTCTTTCCCGGGTTTCGAGATCAAGACAATAATTGCCTCCCCCCATGATTTTGGTGGGGTCGCACCATCGACTAAGATGTCGTTGAAGAGTCTTGTAAGCACAGAGACAATTTCAGGTGCCAATACTCGGAATAATTCGCCGGGAAGACCGTCAGGGCCCGCTGCCTTACCCCGCTTCACCTTTTTAATAGTTTCACTCACTTCTTCCTCTGAGATAGGCCTATCAAGACGGTCCCTTTGTTCTGAAGTAAGAGTGGGAAGAGTGGTCTTTTCCAACCATCTAAGCTTTGATGTCGGGTCATCCGTGATCTCCTCCTTATAAATTTGCTGAAAATACTCCAGGAATGCTTCACCGATGTCTCTAATAGAGGATCTTTCGTGGGTCTCCCCATCTACACTGATGAACTTTATGTGTTTTTTGGCCAGGTCGGATTTAATTTTCCAAGCTAGGACCCTACCCGCGGATTCGCCATACTCAAAGTTGGAAAGCCTACTTACTTCCCATCTCCGTGCAACCCTCTCTTGGAGAATGCTGTCTAGCTTCTCTTTTAATTCCTTACGTTGCTCCTGCTCTTTATTAGTCCCACATCTGGAGCCGGTACGTTGATCAAGAAGTGCAATTTCCTTTTCGATGTTGGCGATCTTTGCCCTGTAGATTTTCCCTCGATACGAGGCCCTGTTGGTTATATGGCCTCGCAAATATGCCTTATATGCCTCCCATACTATACTTAGCTGGGTTGAATTTATGTTGGTGTCCATAAACATTTTTGTTTCTTGAATGAGAAGATCAGTTTCTTCATCCTCTAAAAGAATCGTGCGGTCGAATGACCATGAGGTATGAGAGGGTTGCTGAGCCCATTGAATGGAGAAAAAAATGGCAGAATGATCTGATAAGTGCGAGGGCAAATATATTAAATCCTTTAGGGGGTCTCTTAATGAATAACTAAAAAGAGCATAATCGATTCTTGATTTGTGATTATATTTATGATTATGGTATGATACACCAAGTGCATCACCTGCTCTCTCTCTCCATGGATCCGCCAGTCCGAGCGTTGACATGACAACCCCCAATGCCTGCCTGGATTTCTTATATGTTAATGCCCTTGAGTTGGGGGATTTATCCAATTTTGGATTGAGTACTAAATTAAAATCTCCCATCCAAATTATTGGACCTTGAGTTGTTAAGAGCTTACTCTGGACTTTGTTCAGATATGAAGGGTCGTCCTGATTGGGTCCATAGTAACCTACCAGATTATATAGTCTGCCCTCCAGACTTACGTTGACATATAGCCACCTACCGCTAAAGTCTTCTTCATGATTAAGAATCTGAGCTCTAACTTGCTTTTTGAAGATAATAAGGATGCCCCGGATATTCGCATTGTGGTTGGTACAAATAAAACAGTCTACCCATCTTATTTTCCTCAACATGTCTTTCACTTCCTGTTGGAGAAGATGTGTTTCCTGAATGACAATGACCTGCGCAGGAGAGTCCCTCAAATATTGTAATATTCTATACCTCCTACTCTTAACACGCAGGCCATTGACATTCCAGGACAAAAATGTTATTCCCATCCTATAATAATTTTACTCCGACTCCTTGAGGCTAAATACAAAAAGCAGCTCCCGAGGCAGGTTATACAAACCTGATGTGTGCCAAGTAAGGTGTATAAGTGTGGAACAGTGTCTGTCAAATGAGGATATTTTGCAGTTGTGGCCCCTCCCTGGAAACCCTCCCCTTACTTAATCTGGCCGTTGATGCCAGAGTTGTCTCTCTGAGGAGTTCCCCCTCACCCAGCCTAGTTACGTATGTTTGTTTGAAATATAAACTGGCATTATTATGGTCGATACCCTTAATCGATGCCCCTAAGGGGAAAACATCATGAGAAGAAACAATTACAGAGAGTTTTAGCCTTCAAGGCAAGCAGGAGTCTTAGGGGTTTCCTCCAATTTCTCCATATTTTTAATCTCTTTTTTTTTTTTTTTCCTTTTATATATTTTTTTTTTTTCTTTTTTTTTTTTCCTTCTTTCTATTCCCTTTCCTTTTTCTTTTCCTTCCTTCCCTTCCCCTTTTCTTTTTTCTCTTTCTCCCCTTTTTTTTCCCTCCCTTTTTTTCTCCTTTTATTTGAAACACCTTCCGTGAAGTCTACCTTTTCCCCTATATACATTTGTTTATTTATTTATTTATTTATTTTTGTTTTATTTATTCTTTTTTTATTATTTTTATTTTTTGTCTTCTTAAGTGGATTTCAGCCGTGCTAAACTAGCAGGTAAAGTTAGTAAACGAGATTGTCCGGTAGAAGGAGGGCAAAGTAGAGTAATGTAGAGTGGTTTGGGGAGCTAGAGTATCTTCATCTTTTATCTCTATACCTCCTTATACCCCCTTGTCTACAGATCTACTACTCTATAGGGTACCAACGACTAGACGGCTCCCTGTTGGTGGTCACTAATAGAGGCCAGAAGATCGTCTGCCTCTGAAGGGGAATGGATGTTGTGCATTTTGTTATTGTACATAACCCTGAGGAAGGCTGGGAACCTCATCTGGACGGTGGCGCCCAGTGCCCTGAACTTCTCCATTTTCTGACCTAATTCCCATTGTCTGTCAAGGGTTGTTTTTGACAAGTCAGACCTAATAACATAGGAGAAATCTGAGGCTTTTATGGCCGTGAATTTAAGCGCTAAATTCAAGATCTTCTCCTTGATAGAATAGGTTAAAAAGTTGACTAAGATCTTTCTCGGTTTAGATCTCCCCTGCTTTAGACGGAATGGGTCCCTATGGGCTCGTTGGATATCCCTTTCCAGGTCTTCGACAGACTCCTCCAAGTTCAAGGACTCTTTAAGCAGGCAGGCAATGAATTTTTTCATTTCACCCCCTTCTTTTCCCCCTTCTTTTCCTTCCGGAACCTTCAGAAGTCTGATGTTATTCCGCCGTGAATAGTCCTCCAAGGATTCCACTCTTTCTTTTGTTGCATTTCCATCACGTCTTAAATAATTTATCTTTTCTTGAGCGGATTCCAATTTGGCTTTTAATTCACTGACTGTACTTTCAAGAGTATCCGTCCTTTCAGTAAGCACATCAACTCTCTTATCAAGGGCTTCAAACGCAGCTTTTATCTCTTGCTGGTTACGCTTAGATTCAGCGAATCCGTTTTTGATCTCGTATAAAAGATCATCCATTGATGTCTTTTCTTGCGGTTCCCGTGTTCCACCCCCGGGGGGGATAATTTCATTATCATTTCCCTCAACATGTAAGATTGATGCTCTCTCCGGGATATTATCGACTGGAACATTAAGGTCCATGATTGACGGATTAGCGGAGGCGACTTCCTGGGAGCTGCCAATAGCACTCATCTTTTTTTTTTCTTGAGGTCTATCCTCTCCTGCACTATAAGTAACTTCAAGAACCTGTGGCAGAACCTTGAAAAATGACCTTAGCGAGGGGGTAAGTCTCGCAGCGCTACTTTTGCTATTTTTAGAGCTTTTAATGTTCCTCAGTTTTGGTTTAGTACCCGATTCTATGTCCTTTAAACTGGGGGACCGGGAAGTAGCAGTTGTGGCAGTGGTGGCAGTGGCAGTGGTGGCAGTGTGTCTCCCCGTAAAGACAAAAATCGAGGGTCCTAGGGTAGTCTCGCTAGTCCCGGACTCCCCTTCAATTCCCCCCTCCTTCAGTGCTCTGGGGTTTACTTTACTGGAGCTGGCCCGCTGCTCATTAGTGACATCTCTATGGATATCATCAGTGGCTACAACCCTTATCTCACCACTTGCTGGGCTATTGGTGTCTTTAACCCCCCCCCCACTCCTGCCCGTGCTGCTGGGGACATCAACAAGGGGAAAACATGGCGACCGCCGGCTAGGGCGGGTCGCGTCTCTCTAACGGAGCTCCTCGTAACCCGGCAATGTGCTGCTGGACCGGCTGAGACTTACCCGGGCCAGCTGGATGTGTTCGCTGCCTTTTCGTGGTCTTCGTGGTGTGCCTTTGTTTCTGGCGTGCACGGGGGGTGAGGATTGTGGACTGCGGACAGCGGAGTTTCGGTGTTTCGGTGTCCGGCGTCCGGTGCGCTGTGCACAGTGCACAGTGGTGCCGGCGGAGCTGGGCGGCGCTGACCGGCTCTTTTCGCTCTGGTGCCCGTTTGGGGTGGATTCCTGGTTGGTGGCTTCCCGCTTTGGTTTTGGCAAGGAGGGAGTTCGAGCAGTTGGAAGCAGCGAAGGTAGAAGGAGGGGAAGCCTACCAGGTGGATGTGCGGTGTCAGGGTCCTACCTTCCGCCTCTTTTTCCCGGTGGGTTGAGGCAGCCGTGGAGCTGCGACGGAGCCGCAGAGCGGCGGCTCGTGGGACATTTGGAGGTGCCGGTAACCCGCAATTATCGAGGAACCGTCCTGCAGTACCAAAGGTAACGCAATTGGGCGTCGAACCCCCACCTCGCGCTGTTAAGGTAAAACAGCGGGTATGTCGCCTTAAAGCAAAGATTGACGGTAAGGCAGCAGCAGCAGCAGCAGTAGTGGAGGAAGGATCTGCAACAGACCAAGAAGTGTTCCCAAGTAAGGTGAACGGGCAAGATTAACCAGTGTTTGCAACGCAGGTTACATTATAAAAAACAAGAAGATAACAGTTTAAAAAAGAGTTAAAACTAGAGCTCTACTCGAAACCCACCCCCTCTTACAGGATAAGGATTTATAGAGTGGGCAGGGGTTTACTAGCAAAGAGGGTAGGGGCAAGGCAATATGTAAAATGATCATTGGGAGGCCTGTAGCTGCTTTCTAATTTCCATCATAAATTTGAGACCCCGACAGGTCAGGATTGGAGATGAACCCCCCAGCCAGAAAATAACGGCCTGGCGACATGTTCTTATTTTCAGGTTGTTCAATATGTCCCGTATAAAGCGTCTTCTAGATACCATAAGGGATGGACATACACAAAACAAATGAACTAGAGATTCAGTATGATATCCGCAGAGTCGACATTTTGGGCAATCATCTTGGGGTTTCCAGGAAGGTAGTAAATCCTTAGATTTGTGAAGGCCCATACAGAGGTTGATAAGGTATTTTTTTAAATATTGGCTAAAATGGGTTGCCAAATAGGCCTGAGGTTGTTGGAGGGAGTAAGAAGAAATTACTGACCAGGCATGACGTCGATGGGACAATGTTTGTTTGTCTTCTAGAACAGACTTCCTTTTAGCAATAGAATTTACTATTTTGCAGAAACTGGCTTGATCAACTTTTTTATTCCATGTTACTTGCAGATCAAAGTCCACAAGTCATTTCTCCAAATGAATGGCCCAGGGCTGAGTGGGATCTGTATTAATTGCTTGCCAACAAAGATTATTTAGAGTGTCTGGGTTGGTGGCACGAAGTTTGTGGCAAAATTTAACAAATGTTGACTTGGCCCTGAAGATTTGATTCTGAAGCCCGAATTCTAATCTCACCTGCGCTGGTGAGGAGCATTTAGGCAGTTTGAATACTTCTTTATACATTTTGTTTTGTAGAGTATTTAGTAGACCAATCTCCCCTCCAAGCCATGTTACCAGCCCATACGATAATGTGGGTAAAACCTGAGCGGCCATTACTTTTAAAAGATGGGTATAATTTGGACCATCCAGTTTTTTCAAGAGACGCCTGTATCCATAGATTAACGTCTGGGACTTAGCTTTTAACACCGCAGAGTGTTGTTTTTTTAATTATCTTTGCCGATGGTGACCCCCAGATACCGATAGTGCGGCTGTTCCCCTATTGCAAGGTGGTTACATGTCCAATTGTATTTAATTGATTTTCGCTCTACAAGACGTATTACTTTTGTCTGGTCTCTATTAAGTTCCAGATGTTCTTCGTTTAAGTAGAGTTGTAGAGCATTTATCAGCTTTTGCAGCCCGATTGGAGTTTGGCTTAAAAGGACAATGTCGTCTGCAAACTGAATAATTGGCATTGGGGTGTTGCAGAGATTCGGAGCATGACGTACAACTTGACCAAGTTTTTTCCCTAGATCGGCGAGGTATAGATTAAATAAGCAAGGAGCCAGGACACAGCCCTGTTTCAGTCCATCTTCAGTTGGAATTTTTGACGTGAGACTTGTGCCCTGTCCTTGTTTGACCCTTGCCCAAGTGTCCGTGTAGAGGAGCATTAGACAGTTGAGAAGGTTTGTTGACAGCCCCCACTTCTTGAGTTTTGCCCAAAGTCTCCCCCTACTAACTCGGTCAAAGGCGGCTCTGATTTCGATAAAGCAGCCGTATAACCGGCTGTTCTTCGTTTTGGCTGTTTCTATCAGGAGTGCTAGGGCTGTGAGATTTGTTGTTGTCCCTGTCCCTTTTCGAAAACCTGTTTGATAACTGGGGATTAGATTGTTATTATCCACCCATTCCTGTATTTCCACCAGAATGCAGGATGCGTATAGTTTGGCTTCCACGTCTATCAAAGATATTAGACGATAGTTCTGTGGCAGTCTCCTGTCCCCCTTTTTGAAAATGGGGTGGATGATATTAACATTCCATGATGGAGGCTGCTGCTTACGGGCAAAAACTTGGTTAAACAGGGCAGACAGCTGGAGGGCCCAAAAATCAGCGTTATATTTAAATACTGCATTAGGAAGACCGTTGGGTCCTGGTGCCCCTTCTGTTTTAAGTTTGTTAATAAACCTTTTGACTCTGTCGCTGGAAAATGAGTCAGACTGTATCGGCAGGTCATTGAGCCTTCCTATATCTCGGTTATTTGTTGAGTTTTCTACTGCTCCTTTCAGGTGGATTGAATTCGTGGTGGGATTAGAGCAACAATAATTTTCAGAAAGAGATTCGTCCATTTTGAAATAGAGCTTTTTGACATGGTCTTCCCAGCTTTGTTTGCTAATGCCGGGATCCTGGGATATTACTTCTGCGTTGTTTAATTTGTTAGTAATACCCCAGAAGTCCCTTGTGTTGCGCTTCTTACTGGCTACTAGCAATTTCGCCCACATTTCGTCCTTCTGTTTGTTCTTGGCTTTCCACACCATTTTACGATACTTTTTTCTCATACTCCTAACAAGGGAGTAGATTAGTGAGGAGCGCTCGATGTTACTCCTTATTGCCTTCCGTTGCACCTGGGCTAATTTTCTCTTTTCCTGTCTTAGTTTATTATTAAACCATGGTTCCCGTAAAACTAGTGGGACTTGATGCGAAGCAAGGGGTACCGAGTGTTGAATGGACAGGTTCTCTAACAGATTTTCCCAAGTTGAAACCGGATCTTCTTTTTGTTCATTTTCGTGTAGAGCAAAGAAGGCGCTTGCCTGGATGTGCACTGGGTGGGAGAGGTGAAGCTAGTCCGAGGCTCAGGAGAAGGCACAGGCGGTGAAGGCACAGATGCTGCTCTCGGGGGGCCTCCCACCAAGGAACACTGGTGAAGCCAACCAGATTGGAAGCAGACAACGATAAAGCAGCAGACCTGCAGGCGACAGCAAAGATCACTGACGCCAGAGCAACCAATTCCAAGGAAGGTACAGCCTTGACATGCCGAACTGAGAATTCAGATTCTGATGCCCCGAACAGTTTGATGACATCTCCCTGAGCATCACCCCTCAGACAGCAGACAAGCTCATAAATGGGTTCTGATGGCATGGCCCAGGAACCATATGGTGTGCCCTCTGCCAAGAGGGTCATGTGGATCAGCATCTCCCGTGACCTGTTTTGGCCTCGAGGTTGCGCGATGAGGTCAGCACAGAGGCAGGTACGGCAGACAGAGGCCGTGAATTTGGTCTGACTTTGAGCCTACCCTAACCTCGAGGAGCTGGAATGGAGAACAAAAGCTTTGAATACACTTTTGATCAACAGTGGTTCAAATGATTACTTTTATTATGATTTACTGTCTCGGGGCAAGGAAACGGGGAGGTCACTCCAGGGGGGATGTGTGGAAGTTGCCCATGATGCGACACAACAACCGCCATGACAGCCACACCATACACTTTTAAATTCATGACATGGAATATTCTAGTAATGGGAGCAGCGACTAAGCACCACAAAATCAACATATACCGTAAGGGGCAAGGAGGTCACATAGTCATGCTACAAGAGACGTACCTCACAAGAGTGGAAGCAGAAAGCCTACAAAACTGCTGGCGGGGGCAAGTGAATGCCACAACCTACTCGGTTTTTGCAAGAGGTGCACTAATATTGGTGAGGGAAGGAGTACCTTTCGAGGCCACGGCGGTCAAACTAAACAAATAGGGTAGGTATGTCCTGGTGGAGGGCCGGTTGTGTGGCAGGAAGGTGGTTCTCGGGAGCGTGTACATGCCAAACCCAGACCACGTGGCTTTCCTGAGCTTCCTCTGGATGAAGCTGAACCACCTGGCAGGGGGAGCCCTGCTCCTTGGGGGTGACTTTAACGGTGTTCTTGACACTACACTGAATCAATCGACCTCCGACTGCCTGGGACACCCGCCTATTGGGCAGCAGAGGGCATGAGAGTTTGGATTACACAATGTGTGGTAAATAAATAAATAATACCCTATTTTTGAGTGCATGAATGAATAAATAACAGATAGCTCAATAAATAAGAGTCAAGATTCGAGGTAGTAGGAGTTTCTGCAGGTTTATTACAGCATAAGGACAGGATCAGGACAACCTGCATAGGATGAGCAGAACGACAGGGCCCAGCAGGACAACTGGGACCCAGTAGGGGAAAAAGATGCCCAGCAGCTGCTGGGGCTTGGTCTGGGATGAGCGCGCTAACATTCAATAATAAAACACAGGCATATATACATAGCGCAAACACATAGTATTACATTGCAGTAGGCGTAACAGTGGGTGGAATAGAAGGCGTGACGTGTAACAGTCGCGAGAGATAACAGTAAAAGTGGGTGTAACTGGGAGTTTACATAGACATGTGATGCAAACGTAACAGAATATGTCATGAATGGGCGGAAACATAGGAGGGGGCTACCTAAGGAGCCGGGACCTCTAACCTAATGGTGCGCGAAAACTGGCAATGACGTGTTACTAGGAGAAGTTGGGGGCTACGAACTCTGTGCTAGGAGCAGAGACTAGAGTCTGGAGGGTCGGAGCGACATGTACCTAATCCTATCTGGTATCTAATGTTTAGGGAACATGTTGATATAAACTAGAAGTCATGAGGGGAAAAGCTAACCTGATTCTAAGACTGGACCATGCATTATTCTACATGTAGTACGTGAAGAATATTAAATGACCATTAAATACAGTATTTCTCTAACGTGGAGCCGAGAAGGCTAGACAATGACGGAAACTATTGATGCAGTTCAGTAGCTTAGGAATGCAGAAGAGGAGGACTGAACTGATAGCAGGAACTATAACATACTTTTGGCAGACTCAGAGGCAGAGCCGGGCTGCACCGGGCACTGCGAGGCAGGAAGTAAGTGAAAGGTCGAGGATACAGGTGGGGGCTGTATCGCTCCTCAGCGAGGCTTTCAGGAGACAGGAGCTGAATCTATGGTCCGGGCCCTTTTGAGGCCTAGAAACGGGGACTTTATAATTGAATAACGTGCACACTGAGAAACGTGGCAACATTACTTACATAGGCCTGATATTCGTAGTATTCACGAGGACTGGAAAATAGCATACCAGAGGTGGACACAACTGTAATTGCGTCTTTAATCAGAAATGGGGAATAAACATATGCATATTGGTCATGCATACATAACATATGATGGATGAGGCGTAGGGACACAGAACATGGCAAAATTTACTTTTCCACATTCCCTCCTTGTCACTACGTTTACATCAGGAAACATCAATATTCATGATACCGTCTATCATTTCATACAGTACCATTTGCTCGTCTCGAATTGTCTTGGAACGGGATTTAGAACGGGGCTTGGGACTAGGAATACAAGAGGTAGCACACATGCTGCAAATCGCAGGGCCACATTGTATACAGAGGCAGCAGCTAAATATGATCGCTACTGCAATACCTAGGAAGGACAGGACTTTCCATCCCCATGCGGAAATGATATTCCAGAACCAACCGGACCATGTCCAGGTGCCTGGATCTTGATGTAACAGATGGGCAATTTTATGAAGTCTGGTTATAGCTGAATAAACAGACGGTGCGTTATTTGGAATAAAAATGCAACAACTGGATCCGAGAATTCTACAGGCCCCGCCCCTATCGGCCAGTATGACGTCAAGGACGAGACGATTCTGTAAAACGACAAATCTCATAGCAGATTGTTCTTCGGTTAAGTTACCTAGAGCAGAGGCAGTCTCATTTACTACAGCTTCGAGGGTTCTTGTTAACCTACGGATTAGTTTACTATTCTGGACAGGTCCTATAAAGAAAAAGAAACCTTTATTGAAATCTGTATACTGTTCTAGAGCAGTTTCAGTTTGATCGACAATTGGGGACTCCCTTCTAGGTCTAGTGTGTACTAAGAAAGAATTCCTATGATAATCAGGTGGAGCTAGAAAAACAGGTGGCAGTAGGAAGGCAATGTAACAGGTTCCCTCCCAATCGAGGGGCAGACGGACATATGCAGTTTGACCACAAACAAAATAAGAATGACGTGAAGCTTTAAAAATAGATTTCCTACTGTCACTATACTGGATAACAGTAGTACATTCACTATGACCTATATGTACAGAACCATAACTACGGACACATAATTCGCCTTTAACTGGTAGTACTGAAATAGCAGGTGAGTCTGGAGTAGTATCAGACTGAACATTCAGGACCATGAAATTCGACGAATAATTTCCTAAATTATATACCTCATTTTCTAAATCTAAACCTGTTCTGTGGGGAAAACCTTGCTTGTCTGGAAAACATGTACTGTTAAGAAAAGACATATCTGTTGAGGATGACGTTAACGTGGACCATGCTCCACACGAACCATTGTGTGAGAATGGATAAGGAAAGAGTGGCAGAACTCCCTTCGATGTCTGGAAAGGGGGGAGTCGACCACACACCCAACAATTAGTGGCATTGCTGGTCTGGTGTGAATAATGTAACATACGGATGAATGTGTTATTACGCATGGCAAGGCGGTATGCATATTCGTGAGGAGGCAGATCACTAAACGTGTGCTCTACTGTAGCATTAGCAGACTTATTTACATGAGGAACTGGTAAATACAGAAAAAATGCGTAGCTGGTGCAGGAAATCATTAGGCTGAGAAATAATATGAAACTCAGAAAAACGATGCATTGTAGTGAACTGCGACTGACTCTCTCACTATGGGGGTCTATTTTATACATGTCAGAAACAGTCTAACCGTTTCACCTAGGGGAGGACTTATACAATCAAACTGGCTGACTTATTAGACCTGAGCTTTAACTTATACTCCTGTTGCGGAGTTTTTTCTAACAAGGGAGGGGTTGTAACAAAGTCTGGTGCGGGACAGTCCTTTAAAACAATGTTCTGGCAATCCTTCGAATCCTGGGAAATGTTCTTGGCAATGTCTTTGAAGATTGGCTTTGGTCCTTTAAAAAGTTTTACATGAGAAAGGTGGACCCACCCCTTCCTGCCTTCTAACTTGACGGCAGTTCGGGTGGTCAAGAGGACTTGACGTGGCTCTTTCCAACGTGGTTCCAGCGGACTTGATCTGTCAAAGTTGCGGATCATCACCAACGACCCTGGAACGATCTCGTGCGGTGCCACCTCGGTATTGTCTGGAAATGTGGCGGCAACCTGTGAACGACATGAGTTGAGGGCAGACATCAAGGAAGCTAGGTAATCTGTCAGCATATTACATGAAACATCGGTAATACTTCGGGGTCTAGGAGTACCCCACATGTTAGGGGGGCGGCCGAAAACGACCTCATACGGGGACAGACCTGATCTGGAATGTGCGACCATACGCATGTAAAACAGAGCGACTGGCAAAGCTACTAACCAGTCTACACCTTTGTCTTTACAGACTTTTGCTATACGGATTTTCAGAGTCTGATTATGTCTTTCTACTAGTCCAGCTGCTTCTGGATGGCGTACACAATGGAACTTCCACTGGTACCCTAACAACAGGGAAACGTGTCTCATGAGTTCGGATGAGAATGGCTGACCGTTATCAGAATATACGACTCTAGGGAGTCCGTATCTAGGGAAAAATTCACGAACCAACTGTTTGGCAGTGGTCGCGGCTGTATAATCTGGGACTGGATATGCTTCTGTCCACCTGGACAAAGCGCATACTACTACAAGGACATACTTGAAACCTCGACATCGCTCCATCTGAATATAATCCATCTGGAGGACCTCAAAAGGGTGGTCAGGGGGCTGGAAACCACCTTGTTCCACCGGGACACTTTTACCTGGATTAAACTGACAACATATCATACAGGTACGGACTTTCTGCTTGGCTGCAGCTCGTAAATGCTTGTTGAACCAAATGTTCTGGATACTGTCTAACATAGCTTTTTCTCCTAAATGTGCTGGACTATGTGCGGTATTGATAATGACTTGAACCATAGAATCGGGGAGAAACCATGTGGCTCTACCCTTCGTTAACCATCCTTGATCTGTCTGGACCCCTCCTTGTACAGACCATTTCTTGATTTCATCGGGAGTAGCATGTAACTGGATATCTATGACATCTTGTGTAGGGTCCTTAACTGTCATGCATGTAATCAGATCTGGAGTATGTGTCCGATTAACTGGAATGTCTGGAGTCTGTGCTGTAAGCTTGGCTGTGCGGTCTGCTAGATCATTACCTTGGGAAATAATGTCTGTGACTTTCGTATGTGCTTTGCACTTCATGATAGCAATAGATGTCGGTAAATGTATGGCATCTAACAGGGCTTGAATAAGGAGACCATGCTGAATCTTGGTTCCATGAGAAGTCATAAAACCTCTCTCCTGCCAGAGCACTCCGAAGTCGTGTACAACTCCGAATGCGTAACGTGAATCTGTGTAAACATTAACCTTCAGGTTCTTGGCATGTATACAGGCTTGTGTCAGAGCAACTAGCTCTGCTGCTTGAGCGGACAGAGTATCAATACGGTGTGTTTCAATAACTTCAGTGTCAGTAGTCACTGCATACGCGGCGACTAGTTCTCCTGTACTAGTTCTCATACATGAACCATCCACATAAAGTGTCAGGTCAGGATCTAGTAACGGAATGTCTGTCAGGTCTTGTCTTGGCTTAGTCGTAATGTTAACTACTTCCACACAATCATGTGGATCTGGATTTGAATTAACTGATGGTAACAGTGTAGCAGGATTCAGGACGTTGCAGCGTCTAATTTCTATGTGTGGCTGGAACAGTGTCAATTCATAACCTGTTAAACGTGCAATTGTCAAGTGCTGAGTCTGTGTTCGGTTTAAAAGAACTTCTACTGAATGTGGAACTTGTACTGTCAGGGAATGTCCTAAAACTATGGAATCACTTTGTCTGATAGCTAGTGCTGTGGCTGCAACTGACTTGAGGCACGCAGGCAACGCCTGGGCGACTGGATCCAATGTGCTCGAAAAATAAGCACAGGGCTTGTATTGACCTGCTTGATCTTGTGTGAGAACAGATAATGCTGTACCTTCGCGTTCAGTAACGAAAAGTGTAAAAGGCTTACTGTAGTTCGGTGTAGCTAGAACTGGAGCTTGACATAGGGCTTTCTTTAACTCGTTGAAACTAAGTATATGTTCAGATGTCCAAGGGAGGACAGTCGATACGGCTGCCTCCTGTGTCGTTAACTGTATCAATGGCTTGGCTAGAAATGCATACTGGGGAATCCATTGTCTACAATAAGAAGTAAGGCCGATAAAAGCACGTACCTCCTTCTGGGTTCTGGGCTGGGGAAGACTCGCTATTAACTGGATACGGTCGGGTGTCAACTGCCTACCCCTCTTGGACAGCAAGTGTCCTAAGTATACCACTTGCTGGACACAGAATTGAAGCTTCGAAGGTGACACCTTGTGCCCCATCTCGGCTAGAAAATACAGAACTGTAAGTGATGCTCGCTCGCAAGCACGTTCAGAACGGGCTGTGATCAGTAGATCATCGACATACTGGAGCAGGGCAGTGTCAGTTGGCATGTGAATGTTGTCTAGTTGTCTCTTGAGTGCTTGACTATAAATACTAGGGCTTTCTGTGAAACCTTGAGGAGCGCGTGTAAACATATAGCTCCTTCCATTTAAACAGAATCCGAAAAGAAACTGGCTGTCTGGATGAATTGGAACACTAAAAAATGCATTCTTGAGGTCAATAACAGTGAAAAACATGGCTTCGGAATCAATGGCAGTTAACAGAGAAGAAATGTCTGGAACAACTGGGTACTGAGGAATAATACATTTGTTAAGCTCTCGTAAATCAATCACTAATCGATATACTGGGGGTGCATTCGGATCAGTACGTTTCATGACTGGAATGATCGGAGAATTGCATACATTGGAGTCAGTTTCTACAACTACCCCTTGAGCCATGAGCTCGTCAATAATTTTGGATAAGGCTGCTACAGCCTCAGGTGGCAATCTGTACTGTCTGATTCGGGGTAACACTACACCTGGTTTGAGAGTCACACGATAGGGTGTGATTTGCATGTAACCTACATCAGTTGGACCTTGCGCCCATAACTGCTGCGGAACATTAGACAATCTTGAATCAAAATCTCGTAATACATAGTGACCCTTAAAGTCACGTAGTAACAGACGTATTCCCTCTGGGGAACAACAAATAATTGCACCTAGTTCTTTCAATGTCTTAATGCCTAATAGATTTTCTGGACATGACTTAGTAAGTAACAGATCAGTAGTACGGGACAATGGACCTACTTCTAGAGTAACTGGCTGTGATATTTCATTAACTATGGGTTTTCCTGAAAATCCAAGGGAAACATTTCTTGAGCCTGAGAGCGGAGCCCCTGGAACTTCGGCATGACTAATTGTGGTCCTACTTGCCCCTGTATCGATCAGAAATTTTCTGTCTTTCCCTAATACTTGACTATGAACATAGGGACCTTCTTGGTCTACAGGTATCTCGATGAGAGGCAAACCTACCTCCCTCTCTAGGCTGTTTCATGAATATGACTGGTATTCTGGATACTCGGACTGTGCATACTGGTACATCTGCGATGTAACGTGCTGTGTTGCAGCAATAGGCTGCGGTACTGTAACTGTCTGTTGTGCATTCTGTGACTGAGGAATCTGTGAAACTTGTTCTTGTCTCGGCGGACGTGGTCTTTCTTTAGTCTTACCAGTAGCTATGTTGTGCTTCAGAACTGCACACTCGTTTATAAAATGACCTGGCTGTTTACAATAATTGCAGTTCCCTTTAACGGGAGCTGCAGGATGACTGGCTTGATTCGGACCCCTCTTCTGACTGTCTTGGGGAATAGATTGTGCAACTAGCACTTTCATTTTCGTGTCTTTCATACGTTTTCTCTCGTGTTCTTGCTCTTCTCTGATTCTATTCTGGTGGTACTGGAGCATCTGGAGCATCTGGGACGGACTATTTGCTTGCCAGGTGCTTTCGACTTTCAAAACTCGGTTTTTAATTTGTGGACTTGAATTCTCGACTAATTTGGTAACGAAAAGATGAGGGTATGACTCACTACTTGTCTTGAGACCACTATTAATACTGAAACATTTCTCGAATCTAGAATAAAAATCACTAATATCTTCTTCTTGTTTCTGTTTGCAGGCTGAGATTGCATCCCAGTCTTCTTTCCTAGTTGTCAATAATCTGGGTAAAACTTGAATCAATAATTCTGGTAATTCTTTACATTTATCTCCAAGACCGGTACCTGGTACTCGTGCCTTGTCTTCAGCTTCTAGAGCTGTCCAATCGATCTTTTTCTCTCCCACCTCCCATTCTTTTTCCTTTAACTTTTCATACACCCCTGCGGGTAGCAGAACCTTTAACATTTTAATGATATCTGGGTAGGTGTATTCTCCCATACGGAGCATGTCTTTTAATTCTCGATGGAACCCTGCTGGATCTTTGTCATGACAGGGAATTAATTTCTTCATCTCGAGGAGTTCCATCTTTGATATCGGAGTGTATACAAACACTCGTTGCATGTCGCCACCCGCCCCTTGGACTGGGTGGACTTCTCGTAACGGATTCTGTCTGTCTATGTAGAATGGTTTACTTTCTGGGGGTGAGACATGAACAAAATGCGGGTTCAGGAACGTTCTATACTTGTGGCGCTGTTCTAGAATGACACTAATTAAATCGGTACCTAGACCTCTCCATCTATACTGGAGTAACTCGTTCAGGATATCATGTAACGGACCTGGATCAGAATGTTGACCCTCATACAGAGTAATGAGGTGCTGGATCATATACATACCCACCAGTCGTTGCTCGGCTGGGGGCAGTTTCAGAAACATTTGTGCCACTATTTCGTCTGGAAAAGTGGTAGAATCAGTAATCCATCGGACTGCTGATCGGGCTAGTTCTTGTTCGTGCATAGTACTTAGTTCGCTATAACCGACTCGTGATTTCAGAATGTGATCGGTAGCTTGAAATACTTGTTCTAGAGAGCGAGGCTCTCGTGCTGGATGATGAAAAATAGACTTGGGTTCTGGACGTAAATGGCGATCTGGAAATCTGGATTTTCCTACATACGCTATTCTGACGGGATTCTCGTCTTCCTCTTCAGGATCAGAGGCACTTTCTTTCTCGCTTACTTGTGCTGCTTTACGCTGTTCGTGTAACTTTATTATTTCTTTACGAATTTTCTTGTACATACTTTCCATGGCACTAATGGTCTTGTGCTTACCCTCGGCTATATTATCACTCCACCTTGTTAGGATTCTCATGTCGGCGGGATCTTTAGTCGGGTAATCTTGTTCTCTTATTAGACAATTGATCAGGAACTTTAATATCATGAGCTGAATCTCGGCTTTCCTTTGGGACATAATCTCGCCAATACTTTCTGGATCATCCCCTGTACGGATGAAACGATATATTCTGTCTAGATCTTCTTTCATATTCGGTAAGGTGACTAGATACTCGGTCACTCTTCTTACACGCAAGGAATATAAAACCATAGTATTTTCGCCTGGAACTGGATCATAAATACATTCGTTAAGGGCTTGCCTGATTTCTGCGACAGACTTATTACTCTTGGGAGTACGCTGTGATGCTTGAGCATGTAATTCGAGTGCTGATAAACGCTTGTGTGGCGGCGGGGTTTGAGGAGGACCTCCTCCTGCGGCCCCTAGACTAGAATCGTCGACTGACATTCTTCGTGCTTGCAGGGTCGGTAATTGTAACGTGGGCTGAACTTGTATGGCGGGCTGACCCGGAGGTACCGTAACAGGTACTCCGGTGCCTGGAAGAGCGGGAAGTGCCTGATTTACAGGGACAGGTGGAGCGCGAACTGGATTTGCATATTCTGGGACGGTGTCATCCAAATAGGACGAAATGAAAATATCAGCTGCGGTCGGTTTGTGACGTAGCTTGGTCGGAACTAATGGTGGCGGGAAATTACTGGATGCCTCCGGGGTCGCTTTTGGCACACCTTCGGCAAGAAGAGGATACATACCCTTAATAAGGGCATGCCTCTGTCTGTCTGACTGTTCGGCTTTGACTTGTTCACCTATCTCGATTAATTCTCTTTCTTGGGCTCGTTCTTGGGATTCTCTACTTAACTCTGACTTTCTGACTTCCTTTTCCGTTCTTCTATGCGCTTCCTTACGCCATAACTCGATGGCATCTTTCTGTGACTGTCTGGCTTTCTTTTTCCATAATGCTTCTTCTACTCGCATGATACATTCGGCATCCCATGTACCCGATACGGGCCATCTATACTTTTCTTCTAACTGTTTGGTATACTCTACCCATAAATCTAAATACAATATGGCGCTTATGCCATGTTTCTGATACATAAAGTGACCTGGACTGTCCCTTGGCGGAACAGGAACTGCTGCTTCCAGCAGACCCTTTCTAGTTTTTAACTGACGTAACTTTGAAAAGAGCGGCATTCTAAACTTAAATCGGAACACAATACAATACACGAAAAACAATAACAATTGGGAAAACAATTCAGGCATACCACGACATTGAAAATACATTAAACAACATCATAAATAACAGTTCGAACAGAATACTACCTGAAAAATACTGAAAACAGAAACAGAACAGAATTCTCGAGAACGGAACAGACTAGAGTTACTGGATGCACTGCTGTAACAGTACGGAACATACCGGTCCCCTAAAGGAACACATCAAGACCCGTATCCACCTAGGTGGACACTTCGTTTGCGGGCTTGGGTACCACCAACCCACGGACCAGAGTCAATTTAGACTGACCCTGTCTAGACACTACCCCAGCAATGGTACTCACCGGGCAGCACGGAACGGAAGGCCTCGGACGGGACTGGACTACGACGACGAACTTCGGACTTCGGACTTCAGTTACGGGTGGACCTCCGGATACCTCGGACCTTGGACTCTCGGCTTGGGCTCTGGTCGGGACTCGCCGCGTTCCTCCACCGTCTCGTTCGGATGCTGGACCGCCTCCTCCGTCTCCTCCGTGGGCCTGAGGGATACTTAAAGCAGAAATATCTGCACTTGGCCAGAAGAGTTCCGTCACGACTGCAGGGGGTCAGGGGGTCGGCGTGGCTTCACCGACGCGTGGGGAAAGGGCAAGTCCCTATTCGGGCGCCATTATGTGGTAAATAAATAAATAATACCCTATTTTTGAGTGCATGAATGAATAAATAACAGATAGCTCAATAAATAAGAGTCAAGATTCGAGGTAGTAGGAGTTTCTGCAGGTTTATTACAGCATAAGGACAGGATCAGGACAACCTGCATAGGATGAGCAGAACGACAGGGCCCAGCAGGACAACTGGGACCCAGTAGGGGAAAAAGATGCCCAGCAGCTGCTGGGGCTTGGTCTGGGATGAGCGCGCTAACATTCAATAATAAAACACAGGCATATATACATAGCGCAAACACATAGTATTACATTGCAGTAGGCGTAACAGTGGGTGGAATAGAAGGCGTGACGTGTAACAGTCGCGAGAGATAACAGTAAAAGTGGGTGTAACTGGGAGTTTACATAGACATGTGATGCAAACGTAACAGAATATGTCATGAATGGGCGGAAACATAGGAGGGGGCTACCTAAGGAGCCGGGACCTCTAACCTAATGGTGCGCGAAAACTGGCAATGACGTGTTACTAGGAGAAGTTGGGGGCTACGAACTCTGTGCTAGGAGCAGAGACTAGAGTCTGGAGGGTCGGAGCGACATGTACCTAATCCTATCTGGTATCTAATGTTTAGGGAACATGTTGATATAAACTAGAAGTCATGAGGGGAAAAGCTAACCTGATTCTAAGACTGGACCATGCATTATTCTACATGTAGTACGTGAAGAATATTAAATGACCATTAAATACAGTATTTCTCTAACGTGGAGCCGAGAAGGCTAGACAATGACGGAAACTATTGATGCAGTTCAGTAGCTTAGGAATGCAGAAGAGGAGGACTGAACTGATAGCAGGAACTATAACATACTTTTGGCAGACTCAGAGGCAGAGCCGGGCTGCACCGGGCACTGCGAGGCAGGAAGTAAGTGAAAGGTCGAGGATACAGGTGGGGGCTGTATCGCTCCTCAGCGAGGCTTTCAGGAGACAGGAGCTGAATCTATGGTCCGGGCCCTTTTGAGGCCTAGAAACGGGGACTTTATAATTGAATAACGTGCACACTGAGAAACGTGGCAACATTACTTACATAGGCCTGATATTCGTAGTATTCACGAGGACTGGAAAATAGCATACCAGAGGTGGACACAACTGTAATTGCGTCTTTAATCAGAAATGGGGAATAAACATATGCATATTGGTCATGCATACATAACATATGATGGATGAGGCGTAGGGACACAGAACATGGCAAAATTTACTTTTCCACAAATGGGACATGAAAGATATCTGGTGCACGCAGCACGGCTTAGAGAAGGACTACTCATACTACTCTAGCATCTATTAGGTACACAGTAGACTGGATCAATACAACTGCTCGAAGCGTCTGTGCTGTTATGTAATGCACACTGAATACTTCGGCTGTATGATATCAGATCACAGCCCACTCATGCTGTCGTTCCACCTGCTAGACAAACGCCCCATGATCCCAAAGTTGCGACTGCATGACCAGATAGTGCAATACTCCACCATGAATCAAGGGATGATCTCCAATGCTCTGGCAGAATGAGAGGCCTTCAATCAGCTGTGCAGGGGTACTGTATGAGTCAGACAGTAGGGATCCACGGTGAACTACACCTCAAACGCACACACCTTGATGAGACGCTCCATTGGTTGGACCCAGATGCTCTCTCTTACTTTTTGGAAGTCAGGGACCAATACAACTCGGCTCTGTAGCACCTTAGATACCATAACTACAAAAAGAACTTTAACCATGCTCATGAAGAGATGGGGAAGCCAGGGAGAGTCTTGGCCTGGCAAAATCCGCCCGGAGGCAAAAGCACCCCTTCAACCGATTGTTGTTCCCAAGAGGAGATATGCTCTAGTTTCCTCAAGGAAATAAACTCAGTGTTCCGGACTATTATGTCTCCCTCTATCGGTCGCGGGAAGTTGACTTACCAAGGATGCCGGAAGACCTTCCTGGGCCAATTTGAGCTCCAGAGAGTCTCCACAGAGGCAGTGGAGGAACTAGGGGTCAAATTACAGTCTAGGAAATAAAAACCGCCATCAAGAACATGGCTACCGGCAGGTTTCCGGGACTAGATGGGCTCCCCCTAGAGTTTTACATGACACACATTTGAGTGTTGGCTCAGCGACTGAAAGTGCTGTACACAGAGGCTCTTACGCTGGGGCAACTGCCGGACACGGCAAGGGAGGCACTGGTTATTTCCTTACCTAAATCCTCTGACCCCTCTCCATGCTCAACACCGACTTTAAGGTTCTAAACAAGGTAGGTGCTTGTCTTCAGGCTGTGGCCATATATGCAAGAGCTGATCCATGTCGATCAGAATGGGTTCATCCCTGCACGCAAAACCTCCCTCAATTTCCGCAGGCTGTATAACATCATCTACAGCTGCGACTTGTCAGCCTATCCCCCAAGCCATGATCATGTCAGTGATTCTAGAGAAGGACATTCACATGGTGATGTGGGGCTTCTTCGAGGCATCCATGCTCGTATGCTGCTGGAAGAGGGATGGGCCAGATGGGTGCTGCTGCTGTAAACAAAGCTTATGGCAAGGGTAAAAATTGGGCTCACCCTCTTGGAATCGTATGACATCTTTCGGGGCATAAGGCAGGGGTGAGCGTTGTCACCCCTCCTCTTTGCTATTGCTATCAAACCACTGGCAGAGCAATTCCAAAATCGCTTGCAGGGGTGAAGGACTCAAAGTGGATGGGAAAGAGCCTGTTATCTCCCTCTACACAGATGATCTACCGATCTACCTGCAGAACAGGGACGATGACAGAGCCACGCTTTGGGGCTCCTCGAGGAATTTGGAATGTTTTCGGCCATCTGGGTCAACAGGGCCAAGGTGTGTGTCTTCCCAGTGGCCTAAGGTGACCCCGGGCTCGCCGGCTGCCTCTCCAACATGCTCTGGGGACCATGAACCTTCAAATACCTAGGTATTCAAATCTTCTACAAGGCCGATTATTTGCAGGAGGGAATGCTGGTAAAGGCGATGCGCTTCCTAAGATCCTGTGTCCCCTTTTGGGGATCGATCCAACTGCCGATAATGTGGTGCATAGCGCTCTCCACGATGGTTATGCTCTCAAAGTTGATCTACTATTTTGTGAACGTTTTGGTGAGGGTTCTGGTGTCATGGTTCAGACAACCGGACTCCCTTTGCGGGCGTTAATCTACGGCGGAGGCAGCCAGAGGGTCTTGCTTGCCACCCTCTGCCGCCTACCGCTGGAGGGTGGACTGGGAGTTACCGACTTCGAACTGTATCACATAGCCGCACAACTTCAGTTTGTCACTAGGTGGCTGGATGGGGCTGGGCTACAGGAACCGATTCGTTTTGAACCAAACCTGGGGACATTGCTGGCAAAACTGATCTGGCCCACACGAATGGGACTCCTTTTGGCTACGGCCCTCAGCTGTTGGCATCACTGTCTTAAACAGGAGGGCGGTGCGGTGCTATATGCCCCGTAGCTTCCGCTGGGGATAGTGACAGTGAGCGACTGCTATCAAATAGGTACCCTAATCCCACTGCCAGATGTGATTGAACAAACCCCACCTTACCAACGAGAGAATTCCTCACATACATGGCACTTTCATTTACATTCTGTTAACTATGGGGACAGGGAGTTACAGAACCCCGACCCCCATAGTTCTTCAACTACTACTGACGATGGGCACAGGAAGGCATTTGATTGCATGGGTCTACAAAGCTCTGAACACTATGGTCAGGAACCCTCTGGAAGCCCTCGGGTGGTGCTGGAACACATAGCTAGGATGAGATATACCCAACACTGAAGAGAGGAGAATGCTGGTGTACCCACAGAACGTGTCTCGCAACACACGCCTTAAGTACATCAAGTGCAACTACACGCACAGGACATACTTGACACCATGCAAAATCAGGGCCATCTATGGGGAGGAACCTAGACCTTGCCACCGCTGCGCAACGCTGGACACGGACTTCAGGGATATGACATGGGGGTGCACCCAGCTGCAGGTATTCTGGAGGACAGTCCTATCAAAGATCAATACAACCCTGAACTGCAAATTGGCAAATTACATAGAGGTATTCCTTTTAGAGTCCTTCTCTTACCATTACCAGGCTGTATTATCACTCACATTTGCTTTCTTCTTATTCTAGGACTGTCCTTGTCCATACTTGTCTACCTTATATTTGTCCCTGCCTGGAGCACAGCTTATTTACCATCTCTTCAATTGGCTGGCTTCCATCCTTCAATTGCACACAATTTTGGGGAACTTTGGACCTAATTACGATATTGGTGGGACCAACCGGCATATAGACCATCAGTCTGACTGAAAGATCCCCTGGGGTGGCAGTTGGAATCTAATCCCTTCGATGGAGGCGGTGCCTGCACAGGCACCGCCATAGGGAATAGGATGTCCCTTTCCTACCGCATTTTCATGGCGGTCGGACCGTCATGAGAAGGCAGACAGAAACTGACTTTGGGTGCCCCAAGCAGAGCCCCAGTGCCCAGTGGGCCACGGCTAAGTGGCCCTGTGGGCTCATGTAGTGCCCCCCCATACATCCATGCATAGATGTGCACAAAGTGCTTTCTTCTATTGCAGCTTGTGCTGTGGCCCTTTTCTAGGCCGCAGAACAAGCGGCAGTAGAAAAAAAGCACTTTCCAACTACCTGCACGGTGGTCTCATCCTAATTGAGCAGATGGTCCTGCCAACTCATTACCGGGCGGCCTCCTTCCTGCTGAGTTTGCAGTCAGCGGTCCGCTTGACAGCCATCATATTTAGGGCCTTTTTGATTAAGCACTCCATGGGAGTGCATGTGTTTTCCAGCTCTCACCTCTTCCTTGTGTGCTCTCCCAAATGCCCACCTCTGCTCTCTCAGTTTCTCTCTCATGTACATCAACCCCACCCAGTGTTGTTCTTGCTCATGTGTGCTTCTCCCTACAACCCCCATGTTGCTGTCACTTTTGTGTGCCTGTTTTTTCTCTCTTGTGTGCTACTCCAAGTCAAGTCAATAGATTTGTATAGCGCGCTACATACCCATAGGGTCTCAAGGCGCTTGAGGGAGGGTGGGGAATTACTTGTCGAATATCCAAGTTTTGAGTTGCTTTCTGAATGCTAGGTGGTTCTGAGTAAGGCGAAGGTGAGTGGGAAGTGAGTTCCAGGTTTTAGCTGCCAGGTAGGAGAAGGATCTACCTCCCATGGTGGTTTTGTTGATGCGAGGAAGAGTGGCCAGGGCTTGGTTGGAGGATCGTAGCTGACGGGTGGGGGTGTAGAAGGACAGTCGTGTGTTGAGGCATTCGGGTCCAAGTTCGTAGAGTGCTTTGTGTGCGTGGGTGAGGAGGCGGAACGTTATCCTCTTATGTACGGGGAGCCAGTGAAGGTTTTTCAGGTGACCAGAGATGTGTTCTTTACGCGGGATGTCTAGTATGAGCCTGGCTGAGGCGTTCTGGATGCGTTGGAGTTTTTTCTGGAGTTTAGCGGTGGTACCGGCGTATAGGGTGTTTCCATAGTCCAGGCGGCTCGTGACCAGTGCGTGGGTGACCGTTTTTCTAGTTTCGGTGGGGATCCAGTGAAATGTTTTTTTGAGCATGCGAAGAATGTTGAAGCAAGAAGATGAAACGGCGTTGACTTGTTTGGTCATCGAGAGTGAGGAGTCCAGGATGACGCCCAGGTTCCGTGCGTGGTCCGTCGGGATGGGTGCTTTTCCGAGGGCCTCTGGCCACCAAGAGTCGTCCCAGGCGAAGGGGGAGGTGCCTAAGATGAGGACTTCTGTTTTGTCTGAATTCAGTTTCAGACGGCTGTGCTTCATCCATTCGGCTACTTCTTTCATTCCTTCGTGTAAGTTGGTTTTGGCGGTGTTAGGGTCTTTGGTAAGTGAGAGGATCAGTTGAGTGTCATCAGCGTAGGAGATGATGTTGAGATTGTGTTGGCGAGCGATGGCCGCAAGGGGGCTCATGTATACGTTGAAGAGGGTGGGGCTGAGTGACGATCCTTGTGGAACGCCGCAGATGACTTCAGAGGCCTCTGACTTGAATGGTGGGAGGCGGACTCTTTGGGTTCTTCCGGTGAGGAACGAGGTGATCCATTCCAGTGCTTTTCCTTGGATTCCGACGTTTCTGAGGCGCTGTAGAAGGGTGCTATGACAGACTGTGTCGAAGGCAGCGGAGAGGTCGAGGAGGATGAGGGCGACTGTGTCTCCATTGTCCAGTAGAGTTCGAATGTCGTCTGTGGCTGCGATGAGGGCGGTCTCAGTGCTGTGTTTGGCTCGGAAGCCAGACTGTGAGGAGTCGAGTGATTTGTTGGTTTCGAGGAAGGCGGCGAGCTGGTTGTTGACAGCTTTCTCGATGACTTTGGCCGGGAATGGAAGGAGCGAGATGGGGTGGTAGTTTTTGAGTTCGGCGGGGTCAGCTGTGGGTTTTTTCAGAAGGGCGCTGAGTTCTGCGTGTTTCCAGCTTTCCGGGAAGGTGGCGGAGTTGAGGGAGCAGTTGATGACATCTCGGAGGTGTGGTGCTATGATGGAGTCTGCTTTGTTGAAGATATGGTGAGGGCATGGGTCAGTTGGGGATCCTGAGTGGATGGAGTTCATCAGGCGGATGGTGTCCTCGGTGGAGATTGGGTTCCAGTCGTTAAGGATGTTCAAGGGGGGTGAAGGTCCTGCGGAAGGTTGGGTGGGTAGGTCTCCGGGTCGGTTGTCGAAGCTGTTGTGGATGTCTGCGATTTTGTTGTGGAAGAAGGAAGCTAGGGAGTCGCAGAGGGCTTGGGAGGGGGTGATGTCGTTGGAGTTGGCTGAAGGGTTGGTAAATTCTTTGACGATGTTGAATAGTTCCTTGCTGTTGTGGGCGTTGTTATCTAGACGATCTTTGAATGCGGCTTTCTTGGCAGATCGGATTAGTTGGTGGTGTATGCGGGTGGCGTTTTTGAAGGCGTCTCTGGTGCTGGTGTTTGGGTCTTTTTTCCAGGCCTTCTCAAGGGATCGACAGAGTTTCTTAGATTTCTTAAGATCATCGTTGAACCAAGAGGCGTTTTTGCTGCCTAATTTGCTTTGACGTTTTTTCAACGGTGCTAGGATGTCGGCGCTGTTGCATAGCCATTGGGTGAGGTTAGTGGCTGCTTGGTCGGGGTTTGAGGAGTGGGCGGGGGGGTTTAGGAGAAGCGATGAGGAGATCTGGTCGATGGTGATTTTGTTCCAGTTTCTTCGCAGGGTAGGTTGAGGATGGTTGTGGATTGTGGTCTTATTGTAGGTAAAATGAACGCAGCTGTGGTCCGTCCAATGAAGAGCTGTGGTGTGACTGAATGAGACATGTTTGCTGGAGGTGAAGATGGGGTCGAGTGTGTGACCTGCAATGTGGGTGGGGGTAGTGACAAGTTGTTTGAGTCCGAGGTTGGCAAGATTGTCCAGAAGGGTGGTGGTGCTGCTGTCATTGCTCTTTTCCAGGTGAAAATTGAGGTCTCCCAATAGAATGTAGTCCTCGGAGGGGAGGGCGTGTGGGGTGATAAAGTCAGTGATGTCGTCACTGAATTGTACACGGGGTCCTGGAGGCCGGTAGAGGAGGGTGCCTCTGAGTGTGGTCTTGGGGTCGGTGTGGATCTGGAAGTGGAGGTGTTCGGCGTTGGCAAGGTTGACGTCTGAGCTGGTTGAGATGCGGATGGAATTCTTGTGGACGATGGCGATGCCTCCTCCTGTTTGCTTGATGCGGTCCTTCCGGATGATCTTGTATCCTTCCGGGATGGCAATGGTGATGTCTGGGGCTGAGGAGGCGTTCATCCATGTTTCTGTTAGGAAGGCGACGTCCGGTGATTTGGTGTCTAGTAGATTCCAAAGGTCGATGGCGTGTCTGTGGACCGAGCGGGTGTTGAGTAGGATGCATTTTAGGTGGTTGGTGTCAGGTCTCTGTTTGGTGTTGGTGGATGAGGAGTTGGTTTTGGTGCCGTCGAACTTGCAGGAGTTGCAAGAGAAGGGTCCATGGGTGTGTCCAGGAACGGCTTGGACGCAGTTGGGGGAGCGACCGTGGTTAAGGGCTAGGAGGGTGTTGGCATCGTACGTGATGCTAGTGGGCTGGGACTTATGGGAACCAGGGGATCTGGCGCTGGGCGCGGTCTCGGCGCGGACGGGCGTAGACGGGCTTACCTTTGGCGCACATTCGGCGCGACCGCTGCGCGTTAACGCTGCGCGCAAGTGCATCTGTCATATATGGATAGTGGGAAGGGGAGGGGCGAGGGGGGGGTCAGCTGGGAGGCGGGAGCGGGGAGGGGCTCAGGTCAGGGAGGTTAAACAACAACAACACCAGTGCGATTAAAATGGCCGCAATAGAAATAACTTCGAGTGCAAGCGCACCTTGGCAGCCAAGCGCTACGGAAAGTTACTTGGCACTAGTAAGCTACAGTGTAGCAATGCGACGCCGTCGAGCGCGAGCAGATAGAAATGAATGCAAATCCCAAATCAGGCAAAGCAGTCTAGCGCTACGATCTGTGGGCAGGTTAAATGGCAAAGCAGTCTAGCGCTACGATCTGTGGGCAAGTTAAATGCGATAATTCTGTGCAGGTTAAATGCAATAAGTCTGTGCAAGCAAGGCAGGAAAGCACTTATCAGTCTGGCGGTTTGGGCAGCAGGGAGCAGCGTTGGGAGCGACTCCCCCACCCTCCTGTGCTCCTTGTTCTTCTCTTCTGGCTCTACGCTGTGTTCTTCTTTCCATGTGGGTTTCTACCCTCACCCTGTGTTGCATGCAATAATTTTCCTTCCTCGCTTCCCCCAGCTCCCTTTATTTGCTCCTACTTTACACCAACCTCTTCCGCACTCTTATTTTAAAAACTGTCCACTCACACAAAAAAAATGTTTTTATTGTTTTTTATTTACTGATACAAGCATGCAAATGGTTGAGAATGTGTGAGAGTAAGAGTACAAGGGTGTAAGTAAGAATAAACGAGTGGGTGAAAATGTGTGAGAATAAACGTGTGTGTGTGTGTGTGTGTGAGAGAGAATGAGAGTGAGTGGATGTAAGTGATGGTGGGTGAGATTGTGGTGTTATGCTTGTGACTATGCCATGGCGCTTGCGTACTGAAGGTAATTCTTGGCTTATATGTGTGTATGTATGTAGTATATGTATAGCATGAACCAAACTGAAACAGCTGTGGCACACTGAACAGGCACAAAGACAAGTATACAGTCAATGAGTGATAGGAGGAGGGTTGGTTCTTGGATTGTTAGTGCATTGTAATATACGGTTCTTTAAGGAAGTGTGTCTTCAACTCTTTCCTATATTGAAGCAGCATTGGGTTGGTCCTTATTGACAGGGGTTTGCTCTTGTTAATAATACGGGACACCAAATCCCTCAAAATCTGGAAACATATAACAGATCACATTCATAATGGTGCAGGTTATTGTGGGGATTGTTTGATGTGCACTGTGGGCTGAAATAGCAATACTGCCCTGCTCGTAATTTATCAGCTACTTGAGTAATGTCAAGATACCTCCTCACTTTTTAATCACTTTGATTTGACTGCCTTCCTGAGGTTAATTCTACAGTGTTGCCGGGGATTATCCGGAATTTTAATATAGTATTTATCTACAAGCATATTTAGGTAAAGTGGTAAGGCTAGCAAGTCTCCATGTACCAAGGCTAAAACCTACCCATGGAACCACAAATAGGGGTAGGCATGGGATTGTAGCCTCTCCTGGTTAGACCTGCTGGCAGTCCTGGCAGGCATTTTGCAACACTCACCAACTCAATTATGTTTGTTTCTAAGATATTCTGATGTTTCAATGATGAGAAAATAACATTAAAAGTTGATTGTGAGGATTTTATCCTGGGGCTGAAGGTTAATGGACAGTATCTTTGGTGGATACCATTGTTTACAATTGAAGTTCCAGAACTACTTAATTGCAATTAGTATACCAAGGTGCTCCCTTTGTACACTTGACTCTTCCAGAGTAGTGACTGTAAGAAGATAAGGATAACGCCAGTAAAGGGACTGAAACTTGGATAAACTGGCAGGAGAGATCTGTATCTCTTAAAGAGGTTAACAGAATCATTCAGAGTAGGGTGGTATGGAATTGCACCCCAAAAATGTGCTCCATGTCTCAGAGTACGCACCTATGAACACATTTATTTCCACCTTCAATCTCTACCTGTAGCAATATGGCCCTTGGTCACATCCTAAACAGTGCATTTTGGCCCCTGAGAAATGATTGCGAGTAGCTATGGTCTATGTCTATTAATAGATGTTGACATAACTTACATTGTTTTTTAAAATCTTTTTCCATCTTTTTTCTTTTCTCAATACATTTGTTGTTGCAGTATATACTAGGCAAACTATTCAATCATTACAGTTCTTAACTTGGCTTACACTGGCCTTAGGGGTTGCAAAGTGCAAGATAGCAAGGTGGGGGGGGGGGCACAAGAACCACCAAAGCTCTCCCATTGGTAACCGGACCTGGACTGGTGCCGTTTGGCAGAAGATACCCCAAAAAATGGGATAAAATATGGAACCCCTGAGAAAAGTATAGATCTTAGACGGGTGAAGGCATTAATGCGAGGGAGGGATAGTACAGCAACCACACGATAGCACAAACGCCGGGCCAGCGATCCTTCTCCAATGTATGCAGTAGGATTTATCGATTTCTGATTTTAATAGTGGGCTGATTACTTGTTCAATAAAAAATTTATAAAAATCATTACAGTTCTTGGTATAAAAATTTAGGGACCCAGTATTGTTGTGTGTCCGCTTCAGAAGAACACTTAATTTTGAAAGTAATACAAAGAGAAAAAAGCAAGGTTCCCATGCTATTTCAAGTCTTCGCTCATCACACAAACATTTATCCATGTTTTATTGTTATATTAATCATACACTTATTATGGCACATCAACATTGCCAGTTAATGTGATGTAATAAGGGTTAAGGTCGTGTGACATCACTTCCAGGGAAGATTTAAGGTCGAAGGTCATATGATGTCACTTACAGGGATGACATTTAGGTTAAATGGTATGTGATGGCATTTCTGCGCCCCTGGTATTTTATTTAATCAACATCCAAGGCCTGTGGTGTCCCTCTGAGCTACCCTGATTCACCTCAATGGCAAGCAGCAACTTTTCTTGGAAGGAATAGTACAAATACATGGCCATTCTCTGATTCTGGCCATCTGGTTATGAGTGCTATAGGAATGCATGGTATAACCAGATGGCCAAGCTGCTCTGGAAGCCCTGATGAGTGCTCATTTCGAGCTTCTAGCTCAGCCAGGGTTCCAGAAGGGTAAATACATTCATTTGAACATCCCACTGTGTCACCCAAGGTACATGGATTACAAGAAAGTCTTCCTTTGGATTAGTTGGGAGAAGGTGTTGGGCCAATCTTTCATCCAATTCTCTCCGATGGTGCAAGAGATCAGGCCACCTTATATGGGGCCCCCAGCAGCTGCCTGCCAGAACAGTCTCGGGGGCACTTCCATGAGCCTACCTTCCCAGGGAGAAGGCATGGGCCTTATGCAGATACCCTGGCCAGGAGAGCGTCCAACAAGAACAATTATCTGATTGATTGGATATACTTGGTGTTTGTATGGATGGACTGTTTAGTCTGCCTCCGCTGTTGCCCGAAGGACAGTGCTACCACCGGGTCTGTGACTGTCTGATTTGAAGATGTGCTTTTCACGGAGGCCCACTCAGAGGGCCAAACCACCCAGTAAAGGCTGAGCAGCCTCACAGCTCACCCTGGTGGTCTGACCGGAGTGGATGGGGTCGGGTGGTACAAAGAAAGGATTGACAGTTTGATTCCTTTTTCTTGATTCTGTGGGTGAGGAGCATGGCTGTTCTTAGTTGGTTGAGTAGATTGCCTGGTTAATTTCAATAATAAACAAGACTGCTCCACTCTACCTAGTTTTGTGACACCCAGCAGGCCCCATTCAACTTCTTACAGGAACATGTGCTGTTCAGCGGCACTGGACTGATCAGTTGTATGATGCCCTTAGATGTTCCTGGTTGCAAATGCACTTCACTGAATGGATCAGTGTGTATCTACCGGGTGAATCTTTGAATCCTGCATGTGATAACGATTAGCGATTGCAATTATTTCACGTGAACATGGAATTCCTAGAAAGTCTGGGTCACAGGCTAGCATTAGTTAGGTCCCAGCCATTTGAACACACTACCTGCCAATAATGATGGGATGGTTTAATGAGATCCCCTGATTGTCCATGCTGGTGTTGGCAATTGCCCTGTGCGGAGTGCAAATAAATTGATCAGTCTTGACTATCTGGAGCAAGTACAAGTCATAAAAAGGTTTGTGTGTGTGAAACTGAGAAAAGATTATTAATAGTGAAGAGCCCCAAGGACAGGCAAGCCTAACCTCGGTTGTGTCCCAGATGGGACACAGGGACAGGGCCCGGCCCTCCAACTACCTATTGGTCAGCAGTTCATGACTGCTGAAAGTTTGGCTGAGGATGATGCATGGGGATAGCTCCTACACCAAAGGACCTGACTGACACTCAAGGGGTAGTGTGCATTTGACCCAATGCTCTCCTCCAGGTGCTGCAGAGCCGTCTGCCGGCAGAGGCTCCATAAGGGCTTAATGGGACATCATTCTCTTGCAAAATGGAACACATGCTCACAACCATGATCCTGGTGAACCAAGTTGAAGTGCCCTTCCAATTTGGGGCCCAAATGAACCTGCCACCTGGGCACTCTGTTCAATTCTGGCCTGTTTGGGTTAAGCAGTGGCTCAGTGCAGGCACCGGGGTAGCCTGGATGGGCAGAAGCCGGGGCTAGAAGGGGAATCCAATGGCTCCTCTCAAAAGATTCACCATGCCACTCAAAACCCCCTGGAATGAACCCCAGCGGTCAATTCACTTCACGTTTTGGGCAGGAGAGGAGTTGCCCCTAGACACTCTGGCTTCCACACAGGCACCAAAGAAGTCACTGTGTAAGGTACTTTGATGGCAGGACAAAACAAGCTCTTCTCCACTGGGAACCTAGACAACTTGCATGGCTCAGGGCAGCTACTTTGGCAGTGGCTCTCAATGTCCAGGAGTCAAGCCTTGGATTCAGCCAATGGTGGTGGATGGCTGATGTGCATGTAGGGAGGCTCTCCCTTGTTGCCAGACACCTAGCTGACCAGTCCTGTGTGGCAGGCAGGGATTTCAACACGTATGTGGTCCTTCAATGACCTCGGTCTGCTTGTCTGGGTGGATCAGTGGAGGAAGTACTTGCCTCTGTGCTATGGGAGTTACTTGCCCATTTTGTGTGAGAGGAGCTGCAAGTTTAAAAACATTTGGTCTATGTGCTTGGCTGAGAAGCCAATCAGGTGAAGCTACCATCTGTGGGATGATGATTAAATGCCTTTGGATTGTAATCCCCTTTAATCTGTAAATATACCACAGTACTGTAGAGTCTCGTTGGCCTGAAATAGCCAGCTGGCGAGTATAGCTGCTCATTTAGTAATTGAAGCGTGGACGGAAAAATGACACTGCCATCGCCTTAGTACATAGCATGTTCATGGAGCACCAGTGCTAAATCTTTTGTAGATTACCTGATTCTGGGTCGCTGGTTTATTAAGTAGCAAAGCAGCTACTTCTCTGAAACCTATTGAAAGACATGCTCTGAGTTACTCTTTTGTCTCCATGGGTGCTCACATCAATGTCCTTTTGCTTTAAGCAGAAGCAATGGGGCACTGGACCAAGAGAAGCCACCTATAGTGGCAGTGGAGAGCATGGCCTTCACTTTCTTGCCCTGCACTGTTGGGTGCATGGTGAGAGGTACACTCGCTTTGCAAATCAGCATGATGACTGATGGCCCTTGACCCTGTTCTCAGGGTAGGCCGCTCCCCCCCACGCCACACAGCACCACCTGTGTGTTTGTGTCCCAGCCCGCTGCTGCTGTCTGTAAGTTCGCCGCTGCTGTCGATGTAATTGCTGTTCCCTCAGTAGTTTTCTGTTTTATTATCTGCTCCTGTCATTACCTTTTCTCTTCTGTTAACTGTATTTCTCTGTTTTATCATCTGCTCCTGTTATTGCCTTTTCTCTTCTGTTAACTGCGCCCCTATTTTTTACTTGTATTCACTGTTTTTTCACTGTTGCCCCATTGCACTCGTATTCCTGCTGTTTTTCCCGCCGCTGACTCCCCTGCAGCCCCGCCCCCTCAGTGCCCATTCGCCGCCCTGCTCCTGCCTCCCCGCTGCTCCTCCCACCCATCTCCCCTTATATGGCGGCCGCTACATGGTAGGGAGAGCGACCCTTGACCCTGTTCTCAGGGTAGGCCGCTCCCCACGCCACACAGCACCACCTGTGTGTTCGTCTCAGCCCGCTGCTGCTGTAAGTTCGCCGCTGCTGTCGATGTCATTCCTGTGCCACCGGTAGTTTTCTGTTTTATTATATGCTCCTGTCATTACCTTTTCTCTACTGATAACTGTATTTCTCTGTTTTATTATCTGCTCCTGTTATTGCCTTTTCTCTTCTGTTAACTGCTGCCCTATTTTTTACTCATATTCGCAGTTTTTTCACTGTTGTCACGTTGCGCTCGTATTCCTGACGTTTTTCCTGCCGCTGACTCCCCTGCGGCCCTGCCCAGTCAGTGCCCATTCGCCACCCCGCTCCCGCCTCCCAGCTGCTCCCCCCTCTCACCTTCCCTTATATGGCGACGGGCACGCAGCAGGCGTGATGCTGGTGCGCCAAAGGCAAGCCCGTCTGCACCCAGCGCCAGAACCCCTGGCCCCGCGAACACCACGACGTCCGTCCCCGCTACGATGCCAGCACCCTCCCCGCACTCAACACCGGACGATCAAACACCTGCTTCCAGGGCGCCCCGAAGCGCACCCAAGGACCCTTCACCTGCCGGAACTGCATCTTCACCAGCATCCAATCCACCCACCGGGAAAGAACTTAACCACCTCAGCTGCATTCTTCTCAACACCCGCTTCACCCGCAAACACGCCGTTGAACTCTGTGACCTACTGGAATCCACCTCGCCAGACGTCGCCTTCCTGACGGAGACCTGGATGAACCCCTCCTCGGCACCCAACATCGCCATAGCCATCCCCGAGGGCTACAAGATCACCCGCAGGGACCGCACCAACAGAACAGGAGGAGGAATCGCCATCGTCCATAGGAGCCCTCTCAGAATCTCGACCAGCACTGATGACACCCTCAGCACCGCCGAACACCTGCACTTCCAGATCCACACCGATTCCAACACCACCCTCAGAGGAACCCTCACCTACAGACCCCCGGACCCTGGCCACAGTTCAGCGACTCCATCACCAACTTCGTCAGCACACACGCGCTCGCCTCCACAGACTACATCCTCCTCGGGGACCTGAACTTCCACCTCGAGAACAACAACAACACCAACTCCACCACCTTGATTGACAACCTCGCCAACCTCGGACTCGGACATCTCATCACAAAACCCACCCACACAAGCTTGACCCCATCTTCTCTGCAAGCTCCCAGGTCACCTTCAGCCATACCAAAGAACTCCATTGGACCGACCATCGCTGCATCCACTTCACCTTCCAGAAACCCACCACGCACCACAGACACCAACAGATCCCTTGCCACTGCTGGAGCAAAGTCACCAAAGACCAGCTTACCACCACCCTTGCCCGGAACCCACCCGCCGATCCCACCTACCCCGACACCGCCGCCTGCAACCTCAGACAGTGGATCAAAGATTGTGCCAACACCCTCGCCCCGATCAAGAAACCCTCCAACAGACACACCAGCAAGAATGCCAGCTGGTTCACCGAGGACCTCCAGACCTCCAAAAATGCCTGCCGAAAACTAGAAAAGAAATGGCACCGTGATCAGACACCGGAATGTTACGCAGCCCACAGGAACGCCACCCGCAGACACAATCAGCTCATGAGACCTGCCAAAAGGACCTCCTTCAAAGAACGCCTTGACAACAATGCACACAACATCAAAGAGCTCTTCAACATTGTGAAGGAACTCTTCAACCCCAGCTCCAAAACCAACGACATCCCACCCTCGCAAGACCTTGCGACTCCCTTGCCACCTTCTTCCATTGCAAGATCACAGACATCCACGGCACCTTCATCATCTCGACCACCCCGACAGCCACTGAGAGCTCCATCCACATGACCACCACCAGAACCGACCCCCTGCTCTCCTGGATCAACATAAACGACGAAGACACCATCAAAATCACGAACACCATTCACTCCGGCTCTCCATCAGACCCTTGCCCACACCACATCTTCAACAAAGCCAGCACCACCATCGCACCCCACCTCCGGAAAGCCATCAACACCTCTTTCGAGACAGCTACCTTCCCGGAAAGCTGGAAGCATGCTGAGATCAACGCCTTACTCGAGAAACCCAAGGCCGATCCTAAGGACCCATATCCCTGCTGCCGTTCCCAGCGAAGGTCATCGAGAAGACTATCAACAGACAACTGACCCGCTATCTCGAAGAGAACAGCAGCTTGGACCCGTCCCAGTCCAGGTTCAGCAGCAACCACAGCACCGAAACAGCCCTCATCGCCGCCACCAACAACATCAGGACCCTGCTGGTCAATCGCGAGCCCGCGGGATTTGTCAGCTGCCTTCGACACCATTTGCCACCGCACCCTACGCACACGCCTCCACAAGCCGGGATCCGAGGCAAGGCTCTGGACTGGACCACCTCCTTTCTCTCTGGCAGAACCCAGAGCGTCCGCCTCCCCCCTTTCCATTCCGAAGCCACCAAGATCATCTGTGGCGCACCCCATGGCTCCTCCCTCAGCCCGACATTGTTCAACCTCTACATGGCACCGCTCACCCACGTCGCCCGACTGCACAACTCAACATCATCTCCTACGCCGATGACACCCAGCTGATCCTCTCCCTCACCAAGGACCCCCTCACCGCCAAAACCAACCTCCACGAAGGAATGAAAGTTGTCGCAGAGTGGATGAAGAACAGCAGTCTGATGCTAAACTTGGACAAGACAGAAGTCCTCATCCTCGGCTCCACCCCCTCGCCCTGGGACAACTCCTGGTGGTCGACTGCACTGGGAACAGCACCAACACCCACCGACCACTCACGCAACCTGGGATTCATCCTCAACTCCACTCTCTCCATGACAAAGCAGGTCAACGCCGTCTCATCCTCCTGCTTCAACACCCTCCGCATGATCCGCAAAGTCTACAGGTGGATCCTCACTGAAACAAGAAAAATGTCCACCCAGTCCCTCATCAGCAGCAGGTTGGACTACGGAAACGCCCTCTACGCAGCCAAACTCCTGAAACGACTACAATGCAATCAGGATGCCTCCGCACGCCTGATCCTCGACATCCCTCACCGCAGCCACATCACACCCCACCTGAGAGACCTGCTCTGGCTTTCCATCAACCAGAGGATCAGCTTCAAGCTCCTCACCCACGCACACAAGGCACTCCACAACACCGGACCAGCATACCTCAACCGATGACTCACCTTCTACACCCCCAACCGCCAACTCCGATCTGCCGACCTCGCCCTCGCCACCGTCACCGTCCCCTCTTCTGAAGAGTGACCACCGGCGGCAGATCGTTCTCCCACCTTGCCGCCAGGACCTGTAACATGCTCCCCATCATCCTACGGCAGACCCAGGACCTACTAACCTTAAGAAGATTACTCAGACCTGGCTGTTCGAGCAGTAGCAGCACCACCCACCCCACAGCGCCTTGGGACCCTCACGGGTAAGTAGTGCGCTTTACAAAAGTTTTGATTGATTGATGGCCAAAGAAGGTAATGGCAGTGCAAGCCAATCAGTGGCTCTATGGCCTTGGACCTTCAGATCAGCAGCTGCAGCTATCTGGTCAGTGGCTGGCTAGGAGTATTTGGTCAGCAGCTGGCCATGGCCATCTGCCCTTTGTGCACATCCATGCATGGATGTATGGCAGTTAGCAGATCAACTGGCTTAAGGACCAGACAGTTTGGCTATATACAACTTGATGCTCCTCCTGTGTTTGTGGAGGGATAATAGTTAAAGAAAAAGACTTCCTCGATAGGCCCAAAGGTTCCAGGTAGTTTTAACCACAACTGCTAACCAACCTTGCCAACTCAAACGGTGATGGTACTCTTTGACGTCCAAGGTAGAACAACTGGGTTGGCAGTCCCAGGTGGGGATAGGGTGCAGCAGGACCCAGTGAGAGATTGGTCAAGCATGTGTGGGTGCTGGGGAGTGTGTCCCCACAAGCCAGAGCTCCAGGCACCATGGCTTTGGCAGTAGGCGGCGGGGTGGACCCGGCGCTACACCGCCAAAGTTAGGCCCTTAATGTGTGACTGACCAAACAGGATTGTACACATCACAATTTCAATTCAACAATGCATCACAACATAATAACATGTAATACAAACTATTTAGAGGGTGTAAAAAAATAACTAATTAACACCTGACTTTTTTCAAAACAGGATTGCTCACAATAAATAACCAATATTTTGCCTTTCTAAATGACAGAATAATAAATAGAAACATTTAAACACCTAAACTTATTTCTCAAATTTTGAGGAAACCACAACCAAAGCAAATAGAATGTGAAAGAAAATATACAAAAGTACTTGAGAAAACAAAATGCACTCCCAGAATTTTACAAAAAAGTAGCAATCCAAAATGGAATCATTATATATTTTTAAATTAATTTCTAACATAACAATATACATTCACTACTTAAATAACACTATCTTTCCTTAATGCAGGAAAATAATAAAACCTTTAAATTTTCTGATGAATGAGGGTAAACAAAATAATGCAATATCACAAATACATTAAATAATTATTATTTTAACCTTTTCCTCTACAGAAAAAATCTAAAAGACAATTTCAAAAACATATCACAATCATAGTGATACATTAACTGCCACAGCAAGACCCAATGTGAACATCAAAACACAAGACTCCAATTTGAACAACAAAACACAAGGTAAACAAAAAGATAACATATTAAAACACTAAATATTATTTATGAAATTACATTTATTAATGGTAATATCAAAACATGATCTAAATTGTTTACAGCTTTGCAGAATAGAGAACATGCCTGAGGCAACTTTTGCATTGTTAAAAAGGGGAAATAGACTACTAAAACACAAGGTGTACCTTTATTGTAAGGAGAGGCACACTGAACCACAGGCACATTGGAGGTATGTTAGTTACTTCTGTACTCGTTGCAAGAGCAAAGCGGTCACCCTGATGGATAACCACTCTGCCTATGCAACTGACATAGAAGTAGGAGAAAATGTACACCACATTAAAAACTTTGCAACCAGTTCCAATGAGCCTTGCTGCGCAGTACTAAAGAAAGTGTCAAACACATACTAATATTGTTGCTGGAGATATGCCTGCCATCCCACATTTGAAACATTTAATAAATCATCAAAGACAGGCAAGTAAATTAGAACACCCATCAACATAAAATATTTACAGACCTAGAAATTTCTAACCCACTAACTGAGACATATAATCACAAACCTTTCTTGCTTCATAATAACAAACAACCAACTAAAATAATAGTAATATTTAATACCCTCCACCTTCACATACCCTTGAAAGTAGTGCTATTTGGATGCAACTTTTAAAATAACCCCACATCCATTCTCCCAAATATAGACTATACATAGTAGCAAAAGTACCAATACTATCCCCTTAGTATACTCTTTTCTACTGGACTTGAAAGCAGTTACCTTTAACAGTATAAATTTTTTTTACCCAGCAACCCATATTCAGGAATGTCTTTCACTTTTCTTTCTAAAACATTTAAAAAACATCCCAGCTGATTGCACGTCCGATAGCAAATTACAGTTTGAAATTAAAAAAATAACTACTAGCTTTTGTCCCTCCCACACAAGTAGATGATTCATACACAGGCAATAATTCAATCAGGCCATTTTTTTTAGAATGAAGAATGAATGGCCCAACCTCTAAATTACTTTGAGGAGATATGAGTTGACCATCAAAACAGGTTAGAACTTAAAAAGTTGCCACAATTAATGATGTTGAGTGTAGGCATATGCTTTCAATAACGCAGTAGGTAAAGCTTACACAGGAACAGCAAGCAGGCAGCCAGACAGCCAGGCTCCAACCCTTAAGCCAATCACAATGCTGCAAGTAGCGTTGTGATTGGTCGGCATGCCTCCCAGCCAGGGGCTAATGGCCCGGCCATGTTCTCCATGTAGGCTGCATTGTAGCCTGCATGGAGAAGGGCAGAGTGCGCATGACTGGTTTGGTGTCATGCGCACTCAGAAGTGGGCACACCACTCCTTCCCTGCCAAGCCCTGCTCGCAAGCAGACCCGCCCACCCGCAACCAAACCCTTCTGTCCTGCTTTCTCACAGTGCGAGAAGCAGAAACATAAAATGGTACTTATTACCATTTTATGTTTCTGCTTCTCGCGCTAGTGGAGGAGCCACCCCCTGCAAATTTCTAATATTTTGAGACATTTAAAAAAAGAAGCAAAGTGTCCAAGAAATGACAAAATGACAATCTTTTTCAAGTAGTCTGCAACCAAGAATCACAAAAAAACTAAAGAAATTATTAAAAAGACTCCTTACGAAATTTAAAAAATTCGGGATGTTTGATGGCACAGACTACTAAGAAAATATTGACTACATTTTAAACTACTAACATTAGTAATACATTGAGAAATCTTAACTTTCCGGTCTTTAAAACAATTCCATGAATACAATTGCCAACATTCATAAAATAAAATTTGATCTTACCTGGAGAATACTTTATTTGGGCCCATCAGAGGGGGGGACAGCACAAACCACAGACCAGCTTGTTGGTGTGAAAAAGGCAGCTTTATTGGAAGCAGGTGCACCTTACAAATAACTTCCCTTGGCCTGTGCAGTACAAAACTAAACCTCGCTAAATATATTTTTCCTAACATACCCCTCACCCCCTCCCCTAAACATGGTTCCCCCTGCAACAATTATAAACACAAACTTGCAATTGCCAACGTTCCTATCTACCTAACTAAATAACTTATTTTACCTACCCCAACGGTAAAGCCAGACGTCCTAAAATCCCTCAGTACTTAGGAAAATCGCCACTCCAAAGCCGTCCTGATGGCTTTCGACCCCCCCCCATATGCATCCCGTCTCTTTGGATATCTGTGTACCCCAATAACCTTATCCAGAGCTTCCTTCAATTGTACAATGTAGAGCTCCATCCCATACCTTGGCAGGTGGACTCCGTCCTAAAAATACACTGCCCCATAGCCTAGCTCTGGATGTTCCATTCTACCCAGACCTTCCTTCTCACAGAAAATCCTCATTTCCCGGTTGTTTTTTCTACGTGCCTGCCTATGGCTGCCAGCCGTTCTGCTCCCCTCCAAATCCGCCTGGGTACAAACTCCGACCATATGACATAGCAGCCAGCCCACTGGCACCGTATTTCCAACAAATCCCTTTTCATCTGTTTCACCAAAGCTAGGCCCTTGCACTGAACCAAATCATTCTCCCCAAAGTGAATGACAACCACATCCTGGCACACCCCCCTCCTGACTACCTTATTCAAAGCCTGCAACAGTTCATGCCATCTCATGCCCCCTTTTCCTTGCCATTGACAATCAAACAACCTCGGGTCCAATTCCAGGTTCAAACTCCGCAGCTTATCCCACTCTGCCCGCTCCGCTCGCTTTACAAATGAGTGTCCTAAAATGAGTATAGACAGGACTGCTGCGTTCAGCCCGCCACTGCACCTGCAAAGACACACATGTAAGAGAGCGGAAAACGCAATTCAACTTAGTTCTCCATCCCCACCCCCCTCAGCCTGACGTACATCTTGTAGCAATCCGACTTCCAACGCCCCAGACGCCTGAGCTCCTCCCTCCCCCAACTCTGTCTTGCTGCCTCCGTTGCCGCCCCTATCCGGAACGAATGCATCCCAAAAACCTTCGGGTCCTATCCCATGACGCGTAGGGGGTGCCGCTTAAACCCATAGCAACTGAGCCGCCATCACCCTGCCCTTGTCAACCCGGCCAAAGACTTCCCCCGACACCGCCTTCAGTCCGGACACCAGCATCCCCCCCAGGCCTCTGGGCATAATGCTCCTGTCCTCACCGGTCCCATCACCACCCATTTTCCTACTCCCCGTTGGTCGGTCTTGGAACGCCGTAATAGCACCACCACCTCCCGAGCTCTCAGTTACGCCTCCCCCGAAGGACCACTGCCCTACCCTTGAGCCCCACCAGTTCTGAAACCCGAAACGCCCCAAAATACATCCGTGACATGAGCGTGGAAAACCAAATGGTCTCCGTCAGGTTATGGCAAATCTTCGGCAAAAGCTGTATCAAACCCTTGATCAGGCCCTCCGTAATGGGCCGGCGCCGACTTACCCTGGCACTCCTCTCCCGCACCCAACCTTCCAAGACTCGCGCTCCCAGTTCCAGCGCCAACGGCGTATAACCCCACCACAACTTACCCATGAAAGCGACGGCCGACAACTTGCCGGCAATCGTCACTTTCGACAACCCCTTGTCCATCATTCCCAGCATAAAGTGCACCATCTGTTCGCGTGTAGCCAGCGATCGCCCTGCCGCACTGCCCCACTGTCCAAAAATTCCCTCCAGGCCTGCTCATACGCTCTCCAGGTAGAAACGGCCACCGACGCACTTACCAGCTGTACGACCCGGTTCCTCCCACTGACCACAGTTCCAACGGTACTGGCGTCTTGCGCTCGTCCGCCTCCGTGGCTAACCCATGGAACCCCTACCACTGTGAACAAGACAAAGCATCCGCAATGTCATTGTCCACCCCTGGCACATGCTGGGCTTGAATCAAAATGTCATGCTCCAAACATCGCAGCACGAACACCCTCATCAATTTAAGCACCTGTGGGTCCCTGGCTGACCGCCTATTGACAACCTGCACCACCGACATGTTGTCCACTTTGAAGAGCACCCGTTTGTGCGCCAGCTCACGCGCCCACACTGTCACCGCCACCATCAGTGGAAAAAGCTCCAAATGGCGATGCTCCGCCCCCCACCCTGCCAATGCGGCAGCCATTCCTCCGCGCACCCCCTCCCCCGCCAATACAGCCCGAAACCGCCCATCCACGCCACATCCGAAGAGATGGTGACGTCCCATTCCCAGTCCTCGGGGGTGCCATGGGCACACCATTGAAGCGCTCCAGGAAGGCCTGCCACATGTGCAGGTCCTCCTTTGTCCCCGCCGACAGTCACAGGTGATGATGTTGCAGAGTCAAACCGGACAGCGCCAGACCTAGTCGGCTTAAGAAAGTACAGCCCTCCCACACAACGCGGCATGCAAAGTTCAAATGCCCCAGCAGAACTTGGACCTCCCGCACTATCACCTTCTGTTTCCTCAACATGCTGCCCATCAATGCCAACCTATGCGCCTTCTTTTCCTCCGGCAGGCGTGCTTCCATGGCCACAGAGTCGAGCTCTATTCCTAAAAATTACAGCACCGTACTGGGACCCTGCGTCTTCCCCGGCGCCAGGGGCACACCCAGGTAGCCCATGAGTTCCGTAAAACCATCTAGCTGCTGCTGGCAGTCCGCCGAACCAGGCCGCCCCACCAAGAAGAAGTCATCCAGATAGTGCGTCACTGTGTCGTTGCCTGTGTGCCAGGAAAAAAGCCCACTGCAAAAAGGTACTGAAGCGCTCAAACAACGCGCACGATATCGAACACCCCATGGGCAAAGCCGGTCCCGTGTAACCGGCATATGAGCCTTTTCCCAAAGCCCCGACCCCCTTTTCCTCGCCTACCCACAGACTGTGCCCCTGCTGCTGCAGGCTGCTGCCCCTGGGTACCGCCCCCGACTCCCCAGCATCGCGGCACCAGGTGTCGCTTCCCGCACTTGGATACTCATTCCGGAATCGGCAGTACTGTCTGCCACACACGCCGTTGTTGAAGTCCCAACATGCTCCAACTGTGGCGTTCGTGATACAGGAGGAAGGCGCTAGCGGTAGGCCGCTCACCGTGTAGATCGTCTTGCCAAACTCCCCCCCCCTACATGGTCTGCTGATACAGATCCGAATCGAGCTCGCCCCACTTCGCCTCCGGGTCCACCGCCAAGCATGCTCAAAACTCCTCATCATAATGCGACCACGCGTAGCCCCCATACGTGACCTGTGCCCGCCGGATCACGTCCATATATTTGAAAAGCGCGACTGCCTGGTCCGGGTACTTCTCGCAGTACACGCTGGGGAATATCAAAAACCCCGCCCACCAATTTACTATGTTCAAAGGCACCTTTGATCGCTTAGCCAACTCCTGTTCCTCCTCCTTCGACCCCTCCTTTGCCATCAGCTCACGATGTAGGAGCTTCAGAATATCCACATAATCCCCTTTCCAAATCTTCTCCTTAGTTGCCAGCGATAGATGCGCTCCCAGGGGTTTCGTAATACCCATATAAGAAAGCTTGCGTACCCGTATATCGCAGCTCTCCTTCCCTGCCTTGCCCCCTTTGCCTCCTTTGTCTGCCTTTGCCTCCCCGGACCCCCAAACGCCCGCCCCGTCCTCTTTAGCGTCCCCGGGCCCACCGACGCCGCCTCGTCTAGGCCCACCCCCCTGTCTTTCACATACGTACCCTTACTAAGGCGCACCCCTTCATTCCCCCTTTTGCATGTCCCCACTGACACCTTCCCCTGTAGGGTCCCACCCGACCCGCTCCCCAACCTTCCTTACCTGGCGTCAAGGCCGGCGTCCACACGGGATCCTGCCCCCTAACCAGTGGAGCAGGGGGGCCGCCACTCTCGCTGTCCCGCACCTTGGTTTTTCCTGCAAAACACTAGTAACAGCGTTACTCCACTCCCCCACCCCATCCTGCCCCCCGCCTCTCATGAATTTCCCCCTCCTCCAAGCGGTCTTCCCCATAGTCCAGCTGAAACATCTCATCCTCCTGGCACCCACCTAGCACCTCCTCCAACTCCTGTCCTCGGCCGCCCTCCATGGGTTCCAGCCGGCTCAGTCCCACCTTTTCCCTACATGTACGTAGCAGGTCCCACAAATCTACACTTTCCCTCCTCCCCTCCAATTGATACTCCTCTTGGTCCTGCTCGGCACTGACGGACCTCCATCCCCGTCCCCCAGCGGTCGTTTCGACCCTTCGGGGTGGGGCTGGCGTGGACCTACCACCCCGCCTCGCACAGTACACCACCGCTTGGTCCTTCATGGGAGCGCGACCGCCCGTACAAGTCAGAGCCGGCCCATTCCCTCGGCGGAGTGGAGCCGCATGCTGCTCTCCCGAGCACCTCGCCATACGTTCTTGTCGGAAAAAAAGAAGTGGATTCCAGCACCCCACCCTCCCTGCTCCCCTCCCCACCCCCGCGAATGACCCCCCCTCCGTGAAGGAGCATCACGCCACGCCTCCCCCCTCCCCTCCTGGGCCCCCCCAGTCTTCCCCCTAAAACCCCAGCCGCCTCCCTCCTCCTCCCCGTCGCTCCACACCAGGGACTCCAGCTCCCGGTGCATGGAAAGGCCCTCCCCCCTGCCCGCTAAAGCCCACACCCCCTCCTGCCCTATACGCCCCCCCACCGCTACCCCCATCCCCCCTCCCCAGTCCCCAGTCCCCCGCCCACCCCATCTCTCCCGGACCCCCTTGGGCCTCGCCATTGCGGCGTTCGCCGACCCGCCACATGACGACCGCCAACCTGGGCCAACCCCCGCCCCCCGCGGCCATCTACTTCCCCACCTGCCACCTGCCCCTTTCGCTCCCTCCCATCACCACCCTCGGGGCCTGCGGCCTGCTAGGCCCCTCCATACTCCCAGCCTCCCCTGGTGCAGAAACCGCCCCTTCCCCTTCCTCTCCCACCCCCGTCTCCCTCCTCCTCCCCAGAGTCCTCCATCAATAGGGGAGACGCCCTCGTCACTCCCTTGCGTGTGAGCATCCCTCTCCGCCTGCTCCCTCTCCGTGGCTCTCTCACGGCCCCCTCGGCCTTGCCCCCCTCCTGCTGTCCGTTCCACTCTCGGCCCCCCCTCAGCCCCCACCACAAACTCCAACTCGGGCCTGGGGGCCGCACCCTGCTTCCCGCCCCTCTGCCTCTTACGGTGTGCCGCTGCCCCCGCTGAGCTCCCGCGCCGCAAACCATCAGCAGCCCTCCGGCCGCGCCCTCCTCCCTCCACCCCTAATCGCTGCCACATACACGGCGGTTCAATCGCCGTTTCTCGCCGCTCACCGCGGTGACCTCACCTTAACCTCGGGCCGCAGGATATCCATCCGCCCGCATCTTCCAGGAGGCGGAGGGCCTCCACCCCACGAGGATCTTCCAGCCGTGCCATCCCGTCGCAGCAAGGCTCTCAGCAACAGGTACGACTTCTCGCTCCCAACTGCCACACCACGCCACGAACCTCAAGCCGCCTCACGCAGAAACTGCCACAATCCCGCACGAACAACCATTAGCCCAGACACTGCGCTAGTGAGTACAATGCAATGTCAGGCAGCCGCGAAGAAAGAACAGCGGCCACAGCTCCAACAGAAATGATCCCACAGAAAAGAAATGCTCAAACAGAACCACCCACAACCGGCTGCTGGGTCACTACCACCAAATGGTGGATAGTACCCTAAAATGGGCGGTTAAATAATGGCCCAGCCCAAAGACAGCCCAAAAGTAGCCAACCCAGCCCAAAGATAGCCCATAGAGCCCAACCAGACCAAATGAGGTGCTGGCTGCTCCCTCCCCCCCCCCCCCCGGCCCAAAACCCCCCCGGGAGGAGAAGGCCTCCCACTGGTCGGCCGCCCCTCCCAAAGTGCTACTTGGCTGGAGTGTATTAAGAACCATCTACTACCATTCACTCATATTTCCGAGAAAACTAATCCACAGATGAAACCATTGAAAACCTGAAAGTTTTTTAAAAAAATTCCAATAAAAAAATGACAAACCAAATTAAATGAATTATGTCAATTCAGAGAAAAAAAATAATTACATTTATTATTTGTTTCTAAAAGATTCTCAGTTCAATTGGAACATAACTGTAGGGAGTGTTAAAACGTTCTAAATATCAAAATCCTGACTCTCTATAGTTTATGAAAAAATGGAAAAATAAGGATGCCTATAGAAGTTTACTATAGTAGATATACATTAAATATTAATGTGACAACAACCCAAACTAGAAGGGGAAGGATGCATTGAGATCTTTTTACCTAATTTGAAATCCATTTAAAAAAAATAAAAGTTCCAATACCTTACTGACTGAAAGGATTAATTTACACTACAAAACAACATAACGGACAATAATTCTAAAAGCCAGGACACCTCCCTTAGACTCTTCCTACAATAAATGCATGCTAGAAAAAATATTTAAAGTAGGAAAATTGGAAGCTCCACCTCTCTGACACAGCAGCACCCATCTGTCCTTAACCGCTGAGGCCCACTGACTAACAAAGCAAACATAGAAGCAAGAAATACATTTAAAAAATTGAAGCGCTTATACATTTTGTATAACAAAATGTTTGAACAATTTGTTAAAATATGTTTCAGAAATAAGAATGTTTATATAAATATTATACATTTTAGTAACAGTAAATAACTTTTGGATTAAAACATAATATTTCAGTTTAGAAAGGTAAAGTATATTTATTCAATATTTATATATGTATAAAAATGTATGTGGGGTGTTTTTTGTGCTTGTTTTTAAAAATATATATTTTTAAAGATATATGTATTGTATTAATGTAATTTTATTTTGAGGTCTACAGTATTATTAAGCCCCCACTCCCCAAATTAAAGTTAATAATTTAAATTTGTATCGAAATTCTGTCAGAGTATTAATAGAATATTAATACTCAAACTTTAATAGGCAGTCAAGTATATCATTTTTACATTACTACCCCCATGAGCCCTATACCACTTACATCTTATTGCTAAAATTAAATTACTCTTTAAGGAAAATTCAACCTATTAATACTATAGTTGTATTTTGAAAACCTTATTTTCTTTTATTTATTGTGGGGACAAACCCCCAGTCCCTCTTGAATCTTTCATATTAGGAATACCCCTGAATAACACATTTTATTTTAGAGGAGTAAAACACCTTTACCACTGGTTATAATAACTTTTTTAACTATCTTTTCGTGGGATTGCTGGACGGACGGTTACCATGCCGGTTTAAAGAGCGTATGTGAAGTATCATCTTATGTACAAAACATTTACTGTGACTGTGAAGTATCGATCAGGACACATAGGCCACACCATAGATATGAAGCCCTGAAGAAGTCTCATAGAGAGACGAAACGCGTTGGCTATGTTTGTGATGGAAGAAGTTTTTTGTGAAACAAGAAACAAAACGACTGAATTTCGATACTTTCTCTTCACCCTGTGTGCAAATAATTTGTGGCAAAAAACTTTATTGAGAGCACAATTTGCGTTTATACAAAATATTTTGACTTACTTGTTATGAGTGTGCTGGAACCGCCTTGTGTTATATGTATTGTATGGAACTAGGTTCTATAATTTAGGGAGTAAAGAGGGAAGTATTCCCTGGTTTCGGGCACCTCAAATTATAACTAAGAGACACTATTCATTTGCTTGGTGCGGATTGCATTAGCCTCTGCCCTCTATCTTGTTGTACACTAACTTTTTTAACTACTCAACCTTAAATTCCGTACCTTTTAAAATTATGAGCAGGAGGTGAGAGTAAACCCCCACCCTCCTTGCCTCAGTTGTTTAAGCCAAAGCCCATACTCAACAATTTCCTACCGTTTTTATTATGGGAAGGTAAATCTTCCAAACTAACCCCCTTGCCTTATATTTTTAAACCAACCATACTCACTATTTTTACCATACTTCAGCCGCGGCCCGTGGATGGAGTTGCGATGGGGCAGGCAGGCGGGGCGGGGGAGGGGCAGGGTGGGGGGTGATAAACACCGGAATATGGATGATTACAGGTAAGTAAAACGAATTTCATTCCATGCCCTGCATCGCAAAATGCAATGCAGGGCGCGCTACGAAATTCGTTTTATTAATTTAATTGTTTACTTACCTGTAATCATCCATATTCCGGTGTTTATCACCCCCCACCCTGCCCCTCCCCCGCCCCGCCTGCCTGCCCCACCGCAACTCCCTCCACGGGCCGCGGCTGCCATACTTACCTTATGGAAGAGGTGTGGTGCAGTGGCCAGGGTGCCTGACTCCAGACCAAGGGGTTCAAGGTTCGATCGCAGCAGGTAGCAGGTCAGTCCAGCACAATGTGACTCTGAGCAATAGCTCGCTTAATCTTCCCAAGGGTCCCCAGCGCTGGGAAACAAGCTGTGTGCTTTACAAATTCAAGGTTATTATTATTATGATGAGTGGCGAAGAATTGCAGAGTAAAGCCTTGCACAGTAAAATGCCATATTTGCTGATTACTGTGTGTTGTATATATACACCATGTCGTAATTACTGCATGATAAAGGTAACATGCCCTTCTGTAAAATAGAAAAAAATCAGAAGCAGCTGGTAACTAGTCACCAAATAAAAACTCCAACGTAAAAGGACCAAACAGGGAAAAAAGGCGAATATCCAATGAAAAGTTGAACAGCATTATTCTAGGCAAATTCAGTGGAAGGCAAACAAGTTTTTGTCTTTGACTTTTGAGCATTATTAAAGCATCTTAAATACTGTTCAAGGACCTGGTTTACCCATTCTGTTTGCCCATTTGACTTTGCATGGAAACCTTAGGAAAAAGATTTTTCAGTTCCAAGATACATATTTCTAAAAAGATGATCGAATTGAGGTCCGTAATCAGAAATAATCTTTATTGAAAGCCCATGTAAACAAAGAGTTTTCGTAAAAACAAATATTCCATTTTAGGCGCTGAGGGCAGTTTGCCTAATGCACTAAAATGTGCCATCTTGGTGAACTTGTCCACATTGACCATGATGACAGTCCAGTTCTCAGATTCTGGAAGATCAGAAATGAAATCAGCAGAAACTGTTAGCCAGGTACACTTAACAACCTCTAAAGTTCGATGCAGACCTGTAGGACAAGAACATGAAGTCTTAGGTCATTCACACGTTGTTCAGGACGAACTAAAGTCCACTATATCTATTTTGACAGAAAGTGCCCAAAAATGATATATTATTAACTCAGTTGTGATCTGAATACCTCTGTGGCCAGTGGCAAGTAAGTCATAATACCATTTTTATCATCTGTTGTTGCAAAATGGAGAAACATAACCAGAGTCTATTTGTAACAAAAGGTAATTCATTCTTATTAGAGAGAATATTAGGATTCTTAACAAGCTCTTGAGAAGAATACATTTGGGCTCATGTACAGGCATCCTTCACGTGTTAAAACATTGATTTAAAACAGTTGGAAAGTGCTGAGATGAGAACATAAGCTAGGGTGTTAATTTTGAGCATTCAAGATCAAGGTATCATCTGGAAAGAGCACTGAACGAAATGTTCTTTGAAAATATAATATAAATGATCTGGAAATCAAACTAAGAAAAGAAATAAGCCCTCCTAGCTGGTTTGTTATTTCTACATAGCATCTGCTGTAAGACTTCATGGTTTTGTTGGTCATTACGGATCTCTAATTTATGACTTGCCCCTAGTACATGATATCATCATTCAGTATTGTTTCACCTATGGAGATCAGTTCTTTTGCAGGTAGAGAGCAATTTCACTCACACTAAGTTCTGAATAGTCACAAAAAGCAAACTGGGTTATCTATATTATCATCCTTTTGATTTTGCTTTCAACCATGAACAATAAGGAAAGATCAGGATGCCGGAGAATAGGACCTAACACAAACGCTTTAAAATCTCAAAGGCTTAATTTACCTTGTCAGCCCAAATAAAGGTGACACTCTCTCTTAGTAGGTGCTACTGTATATGATAAAAAAATTCGAATCAACTTCCAATAAAAGTGAGAAAATCTAAGAAAACTCTGCTGGCCCGATTCACAGAACTAACTTAAGACAAAATCCTAAACTTACTACCATTTACTCATTGTGGAATTCACAGAAGGCACTTACTCGTTTTGGTAATCACAAAAGGCACTTACTCATCAATGAGTAAGTGCCTTCTGTGAATACCAAAATGAGTAAGTGCCTTCTGTGAATACCAAAATGTTAGTATGTTTAGGATTTTGTCTTGAGTTAGCTCTGTGAATCGGGCCCTGCCTTTTCTTTGCTGACTTGGGTTTAGACCATTCAGAAAATGTTGCTATCTTTGTAGGGTACAAAGACAGACCTTGAGCAGAAATCACATACTGCATGTATTCTCCCTGAATATTTTTCTGGCTTGCAAACTAACTGAAAGGGATGTGAACAGGAGAGAACGTGTAGTACATGCTTTTGTGCTCAATCATTGTTGCTGAAAACAAAAATAAATCATCCAAATACAAAATAATGGAATGGTTCAGCATGTCAGTTAATAGAGCGTCCATGAAACAATGAAGAATGGAAGTTGCATTACAAATCCCGAATGGCATTACTCAGGTTTTGAAATACCCTAAAGGGTTCTGAACACAATCTTCCATTCAGCATCCCTTTAATTCATATTAAATGGTATGCACATCTCATAACTAATTTTATACACTTTTGCACTTTGTAATAACTCTTGAATATCACAAATCAAGGGGTTGTGGATATTTATCCTTCATGGTGATTTGGTTAAGTAACCTATATTCTATACAGGGACTATGCTCACTGGTGTTCGTCATGGGAACAAAAATTAAAGATTCTCCACCAGCAGACTTTAATCTAACTATAAAACCATTCCTAAAATGTCCCTGAATATATTCTTTGTAGTGCCTTCCTTTCTGATTAACGGTACAAAAGGGGGTGGTGATGGACGGAGCATCAGAACCAAACACTCACACTCAGTCAAAAGATCTGGGTTTGAACCATGACCGTTCTTTAGCCCACTCTGCCACCCCAGTTCAGACATGGCTATATGCAAATCAGTCTGACCCTGTGCCTCATGGGAACAGTCCAGCCCGAACTGCCAAGCCATGACTTCCCTGGACCGGAAACAAGCTTCCGAGGACCGGTTTCTGGCATTCCAGCCGTCTTCAGCCTGGCTTGCTTGAATCCAGTGGCAAAGTGAGCAAGGGACTCACGTCTGAGCATACCCTGCCACACTTATGGCGGCCAAAAGCGGTACAAAAGGGGGTGGTGATGGACGGAGCATCAGAACCAATCAAACACTCAAACCCAGTCAAAAGATCTGGGTTTGATCCATCACCGTTCTTTAGCCCACTCTGCCACCCCAGTTCAGACATGGCTATATGCAAATCAGTCTGACCCTGTGCCTCATGGGAACAGTCCAGCCTGAACTGCCAAGCCATGCCTTCCCTGGACCGGAAACAAGCTTCCGAGGACCGGTTTCTGGCATTCCAGCCGTCTTCAGCCCGGCTTGCTTGAATCCAGTGGCAAAGTGAGCAAGGGACTCACGTCTGAGCATACCCTTCCACACTTATGGCGGCCAAAAGCGGTACAAAACGGGGTGGTGATGGACGGAGCATCAGAACCAATCAAACACTCACACCCAGTCAAAAGATCTGGGTTTGATCCATCACCATTCTTTAGCCCACTCTGCCACCCCAGTTCAGACATGGCTATATGCAAATCAGTCTGACCCTGTGCCTCAAGGGAACAGTCTAGCCCGAACTGCCAAGCCATGACTTCCCTGGACCGGAAACAAGCTTCCGAGGACCGGTTTCTGGCATTCCAGCCGTCTTCAGCCCAGCTTGCTTGAATCCAGTGGCAAAGTGAGCAAGGGACTCACGTCTGAGCATACCCTGCCACACTTATGGCGGCCAAAAGCGGTACAAAAGGGGGTGGTGATGGACGGAGCATCAGAACCAATCAAACACTCACACCCAGTCAAAAGATCTGGGTTTGATCCATCACCATTCTTTAGCCCACTCTGCCACCCCAGTTCAGACATGGCTATATGCAAATCAGTCTGACCCCGTGCCTCATGGGAACAGTCCAGCCCAAACTGCCAAGCCATGCCTTCCCTGGACCGGAAACAAGCTTCCGAGGACCGGTTTCTGGCATTCCAGCCGTCTTCAGCCCGGCTTGCTTGAATCCAGTGGCAAAGTGAGCAAGGGACTCACGTCTGAGCATACCCTGCCACACTTATGGCAGCCAAAAGCGGTACAAAAGGGGGTGGTGATGGACGGAGCATCAGAACCAATCAAACACTCACACCGCGGTACAAAAGGGGGTGGTGTACCACTTTGGCCGCTATAAGTGTGGCAGGGTATGCTCAGACATGAGTCCCTTGCTCACTTTGCCACTGGATTCAAGCAAGCCGGGCTGAAGACGGCTGGAATGCCAGAAACCGGTCCTCGGAAGCTTGTTTCCGGTCCAGGGAAGGCATGGCTTGGCAGTTCGGGCTGGACTGTTCCCATGAGGCACAGGGTCAGACTGATTTGCATATAGCCATGCTAAAGAACGGTGATGATCAAACCCAGATCTTTTGACTGGGTGTGAGTGTTTGATTGGTTCTGATGCTCCGTCCATCACCACCCCCTTTTGTACCACTTTGGCCGCCATAAGTGTGGCAGGGTATGCTCAGACGTGAGTCCCTTGCTCACTTTGCCACTGGATTCAAGCAATCCGGGCTGAAGACGGCTGGAATGCCGGAAACCGGTCCTCGGAAGCTTGTTTCCGGTCCAGGGAAGGCATGGCTTGGCAGTTCGGGCTGGACTGTTCCCATGAGGCACAGGGTCAGACTGATTTGCATATAGCCATGTCTGAACTGGGGTGGCAGAGTGGGCTAAAGAACGGTGATGGATCAAACCCAGATCTTTTGACTGGGTGTGAGTGTTTGATTGGTTCAGATGCTCCGTCCATCACCACCCCCTTTTGTACCGCTTTGGCCGCCATAAGTGTGGCAGGGTATGCTCAGAGGTGAGTCCCTTGCTCACTTTGCCACTGGATTCAAGCAAGCCGGGCTGAAGACGGCTGGAATGCCAGAAACCGGTCCTCAGAAGCTTGTTTCCGGTCCAGGGAAGGCATGGCTTGGCAGTTCGGGCTGGACTGTTCCCATGAGGCACAGGGTCAGACTGATTTGCATATAGCCATGCTAAAGAACGGTGATGGATCAAACCCAGATCTTTTGACTGGGTGTGAGTGTTTGATTGGTTCAGATGCTCCGTCCATCACCACCCACTTTTGTACCGCTTTGGCCCCCATAAGTGTGGCAGGGTATGCTCAGACGTGAGTCCCTTGCTCACTTTGCCACTGGATTCAAGCAAGCCGGGCTGAAGACGGCTGGAATGCCAGAAACCGGTCCTCGGAAGCTTGTTTCCGGTCCAGGGAAAACATGGCTTGGCAGTTCGGGCTGGACTGTTCCCATTAAGCACAGGGTCAGACTGATTTGCTATAGCCATGTCTGAATTGGGGTGGCAGAGTGGGCTAAAGAACGGTGATGGATCAAACCCAGATCGTTTGACTGGGTGTGAGTGTTTGATTGGTTCGGATGCTCTGTCCATCACCACCCCCTTTTGTACCGTTTTGGCCTCCATAAGTGTGGCAGGGTATGCTCAGACGTGAGTCCCTTGCTCACTTTGCCACTGGATTCAAGCAAGCCGGGCTGAAGACGGCTGGAATGCCAGAAACCGGTCCTCGGAAGCTTGTTTCCGGTCCAGGGAAGGCATGGCTTTGCAGTTCGGGCTGTACTGTTCCCATGAGGTACAGGGTCACACTGATTTGCATATAGCCATGTCTGAACTGGGGTGGCAGAGTGGGCTAAAGAACAGTGATGGATCAAACCTAGATCTTTTGACTGGGTGTGAGTGTTTGATTGGTTCAGATGCTCCGTCCATCACCACCCCCTTTTGGATTCCTTTCTGATTAAGACAATGAATCAAGTCGACCAAAGGGAAAAACAGAATTGGGTATAAAATATATTGTGTAGTCATGTTCACAAGACAAGGAAAGCTTCTCTCCTTAGGTTTTTGAAAAACCTTCCAAAAATGCTAGTAATGTACAGGTACTGACTCCAAACAAGGATCCTACCAGGGAAGTTGCAGTCTAATGTTTGAGAATTTGCAAAATCTGAGTTCCAATAATAGTTACGATCCAGACAATCCATATATCTACATTTGATATATGTGTTGTGTCTAGAGAAGAATGGAAAACCCAAAACAATGGGTGATGCAATGAGATCAAATAAACTTCTTATGTTGAATATTCTGAAGCTGTAAAGGACCAGTTCACTCAGTTAGAGGACCTGAACTCAGTAACAAGCCATCATCGGCTTGTACAATTTTGGCCACTCCTTCCAAGTTATGGGTAGCCCATGTTAATTAGCCCATTCATTGTCCATAGGCAATCCTGTGGCACCTGAACCTACCATTACTTCAGTAAGTATCTCTTCACTAGGTTGACAAGACAAATGAATGGCTAGCAATAACAAAATGTTAAAAGCTGGGGAGTAGATACATATTAATTAAAGTTAGTCAAACCGAGAGTAAAAACAGACACACCTACACTCTCCTCCCCTTTCAGAGCCAAGTGGTCTTGTTTCCATGCATTCTTCTCAGGCAAAGAGGACAGTATAGTACCACATGTCTTTTATTACCTTTAGTTCTATGTCTATTTTTCTCTTCTTCAAAGAGAAGTACTACGACAGAACCGAACTGCAAAGACTATACAACTTCTTTATGAGTAGTGACAGGTGGTTTGGTAGCCACTGATCGAGGTACGGCTGGACAATAATCTGTTCCTATTTTCTCTCAGCCTTGTGTTCCAATATTCTGAAGTAGATTTGCATAGATATGCCAATAATTCTCCTTAGAGAAAGAGCATGTGCCACTCTTGTCACCTCATGCTTTATTTCATCACACAGACAGGATCTGAAAAAGTGCTCTCATTGCAAACCTTTCTGAAACTGTAGCATTGCTTCTACCGTAGCTATAATTGATCAGGTTTATCAAGCACTGCCTTAAAAAGCTAATAAAACATTTCAAAATTATTAAACATGGCATCTCCACTAGCCACAATTGGAGTAGCCTAAGCCTATGCATGGCCACTAACATTCCTAATCAATCTAAGGCATTTGTACAACGCACGAGGTGTGCTCTAGTGCTCAAAAGCAAGACTGAAAAACAGAATCCGCCACAGATATCTACCCTTGATCAAAGAGACAGGTTTTTAAATCCTTCCTGAAACAGTGTTTGGATTCAGCCATACGAAGATGGTTAGACAAGGTGTTACAAATCTTGGCCGCCACTACTGAGAAGGACATGCCACCTCGGCGAACCATGGCAGACCCCTGGATGTGCAGAAGTCACAGGTGATAAGATCTCAAGGCTCTCACCTGCTGGTATGGACTAAACCTATTTCTCAGGTATCTTGGACCTTTTCCCCTAATGGCGCCCAATGCTAATGTCAGGGCTTTAAACTCAACTTTCTTAGCAACAGGAAGCCAATGAAGCAGCTTCGGATGGAGGAGATGTGGTGACAAAGGGGTACACGTCAAATCAACCTGGCCGCCACATTCTTTATTATTTGAAGTCTATGAGTCATGAATGCCTGAACTCCAAGAAACAAGCTGTTGGCGTAATCCAAGCGTGACGTCATAAGTGCATGGACTACGATCTTTCGGGTCTTTACCGGCAGAAGGTGCAGTAGTTTCCTGACTGATCTTAACTTCAGAAAGCAGGACGATGAGAACTGACGAATTTGGGTAGTGAAGGAGAGGTCAGAGTCATATATGATCCCCAAGTTTCGAGCTGAAGGCCCTGGTATTGGTGGAGGATTGGATTCAGTTAGGTAGGTCACCAGAGATAAGATGGAGGGGGTGCCATCTGACTGAAGAAAAGCATCCCCGTTTTGTCTGTATTCAACTTCAGAGAATTGATGTCCATCCATTTGGCAATGCCCTTTAAACACTCTTTAAAATTTAGAAAGGCAGCTTCACAATGTTCTCTAAAAGAAAATACAAGTTGTGTATCATCTGCATATGAAACAACCTTCACTCCCCAGGGGGGCCAAGTAAAGGTTGAATAACATCGGACTGAGGTCAGATCCTTGTGGCATCCCACAAATCAAAAAATTAGGTGAGGAAAGAAATGGCGAAGGAAGACACGTTGAGTTTGATCTTCTAAATAATACCATGTCAGCACAATGCCCTAAAAGCCAAAATGGCTTAATCTATCCAACAAGGTAGAATGTGCTACTGTGTCGAATCCGGCCAATAGGTCTAGGATCACCACCATGGCAGATGTACCAACATTCAAAGCCTCCCTGACTGTCTCAGAAACTTCCAGAAGAGCAATATCCGTGCTATAGCTTGTGCAGAAACGAGACTGGGAGCCCTGGCACAGATCGTTAGATTCAACAAAGGCAGACAATTGGCGATAAACCCGTTTTTATTGTATCATGTCATACCTTTGCCAAATCAGTGGAAAATGTATGGGGTCTAAAGAGTTATTATATTTTACAGACATTAAGAATGTATTTTACCTATATAGGATTGCCATCAAACTTGTTACTTCCAATTCCTTCCATTGGGGGACCTACGATGAAGGACCCCCAAAAAGCTATTGCTTGTCTAAGGGCAGTGCCTTCATCAGTCATGGTTTGACATTGATTGTAAGATCCTTTATGGCTTGTTATAGCTTCTGTATTTGATATGTATTTGTCTATTCTAGTAAACGTTGGCGTCACAACCTGTAGGGCGATGACCTATGATCTACTCTTACCTTATCCTAGCAAACTCTGTTAGGAATATATGGGCAAAGTTCTTCAGGCACTATTGAGCTGGCTTCCCAATAAAGGGGAATTCAAGAAAGTGAGACTAAGAAAAGGTGATGACAAGGTCTTTAGATGGCAAAAGAAAACAGGGAAAATACAGCTCCTAATGACAGGAAAACAGGAGAGCATAAACAAATCTTACCCAAATAACTGAAAAATGTAACAAGAACAAAATGTTCAATAAACACATGACATTATTTTGACAGAAAGTAGCCCAACAAGAAACAAGTGAATGAAATGCAAGAGGGCATTGAGCACGAAGAAAACACCTTAATCACTTATATAGGATGATTCATCTCAGTTTTTGTGAGATATAGGAAAGGTTTGCAGCCTCTATATTACTTTGGTAAAATACTGTACAAACGACATAATTTTCGACAGTCAGAAAAGTTACATATCTGAATTGTGCCCACTGGATGGATCTTGTGTACAGTTAGAGTAGCAGTCAGCAGCATCTAGCTGCTGCAAAATGTCACACGTCTCTTGTGGAGAAATGTAGTTATCAAATACAATCTATCCAGCACGTTGGTGCAGAAAGAACCACTATGTCAACCAACCCACCCCGCCCCTGTTTAACCCACCACAACTGTGAGGACACTAAGATAATGGGGTCAGCACAGAAGTGTCACATGGTGCAGGAGAACCACGCCGCTGTCAAAATCCTAAGCATCTCCAGAAGACATTGTGGGTAGGAGGTGAAGTGGAAATGGACGCTTTATGACTGAGCTCATGAGATGAGGATGGACTAAGACAGTCCATATCTAAAATGACATCAATAAACACATACATAATTCACTACTGTAGAATCCAAAATAGGCGCAGTAGTCAAATCCTCAACAAATATGTTCAGAATTATAAGAAAGATTTTCCTTACTTAGGCTTCTTCCACAGAGTTTAAAGCAACACAGGCTCTTGTGCTGTCTTTGCTGGCTACACAAATGGATTATTTCTGGGCGCACAGAAATGGCTCCCAAATAAAATAAAATGGATGCAAAACTTAGTGGCTACACCTAGCCCCCTGTGATCTCATTACCCAAGTCCTTGTATCGTCATATTAGCTCGCATTGTCTCACAGGATCACATTCAAAGCACTGTATATATTCCACCGGGCACTTTATGGAATAGGACCACCATTCCATAACAAAAAGTTTAGATCCACAGTCCTCAAGTGCCGTTTCAACAAAGTCTGATTACAAGGCACACAATCTAAGTCCAGCAAGTTGTGTAACTCCCTTGAAACCCACCTCGCTTACATACGGCCATAAAAAGGTAGCTCTTTGAATTTTGGTGCCCTGACTGATGATGCCTTAGTAACCGCCAAGAAAACACTCCTCAACAATGAAACTATTGAACGATAATGCAACACAGGAGTCAACAACCATCTGGTGAAATAAATAGAGCTGCAGGAAGCTCTATACTCTGTAAACATGAGCACGAACACAAGAAACGCCAGGTTCACGGTGACATCCATGGGCACATGTCACACCCTCATACCCCTCACTCAACTTCCCCCCACATACATCATAGTACAAGCACCCACATCTGCAACCAAACCTATTGGTCCATTTGCTATCACTCTGGACTGTTACAGTGGCGTAACGCCACTCTGCTGGTTGTTGCACTCTATACAAGTGCCAGATAATGTAACATATCACATTTGCACTTTAATTACATAGTCATGTGCTTGGTCAACCTACATATGGGAAGCCAAGACTAAACAGAACAATGAGAAGATGCAGCCATGTCATGATGACTATGTTAGGAGCGCGCGGATGGGCATGGACATATTCTGATGTTTAGCCTTTCAGGTGTGTGTGTGCATGCTGTGCCATCCGTTGGCAAGGAGTTTTCCTTTGTCGAAAGCAGTTAAATTGTTGCAATCGCTCTTCCTGCTTTTAGGCAGCAGTTTAGTTACATTGTTATGCCTGCTTATGGGTAGAAGTTTAGTCATATTGTTGCACAAGTCTTTCCTTTGCAGACCATAGTTTGGTTCTTTGGTTTCAAGGGTGTTTCGTTTGTAGATAGCAGCTGGGTTATACTGTTGTAACGGATCTGTCGTTGGCAGACAGTAGTTTGGTTGCACTGGTGCAAGATTATTAACTTTGTGAACAACAGCTTCGTTATAATGTTACAAGGGTCTTCTTTCTTTTGCAGCCTGCAGATGATCTGTGTTGCTGTAAGAGTCTTTCCTTTGTAGGCAGCAGTTTGGTTAAATTGTTGTAAGATTATTTCCTTTGCAAACTGCTGTCTGGTTATTCTGTTTCAAGTGCTTCTCCTTTGTAGACAACAGTTTGATTAAATCCTTGCTAGGGTCTTTCCATTGTAGAAAGCTGTTTGGTTATATTGTTTTAAAGGTCTATCTTTTGTAGACAGCACTTTGGTCATATTGTTCGTGATTCGGCCACCAGCATAAGTGATTCCTAATACTTGTATGTAAAAGTTGATAAACGTTTTTCCTCTTATATTGTTATGTTATGTTATGTTACATTTTATTTTTATAGCGCACAGCGACTCAAAAAGAGTATCCTGGCGCTTTCACAGCGAGACCTACAGTAGGTAACACAACACGACAACAAAGCAAAACAGAGATGTGGCATATGCCACAGAGCTTTATTATAAGTATGACATGCACTGTGGAAAAGTAGCATATCATGCATTTCCATGTTACTGGTAAGAAGCTCAATCTTTGAACACCAAACAGGGTCATGATGGTATATGTCATATTCCGGACTGGCAAAGTTACAGTGAAGGAACAGTATTTCTAGGGTTAGATGATGTTGTGTAGGTTTTACCACAAATACTCCCTAAAGTTCTATGTAGCTTCTTGTAAAAATAGGTCTGCAGGAGGAAGGCTCAACAAATAAGGATGTACAAATTGGGAAACTAGGCAAACTGTAGTGACAATAACAAAAAGATCCTACGGTCAGACTCCGTTTTGAGCAGGCCAAGACTTTTCTGCCTGGTCATCAGCATTTCTACCTTTGATGTAAAGGCCATCTGTCCTTATGTTTCCAAAAACCCGTGAAAGTGTTAAAGACAAGCATATTGATGCACCTAGCTTATGTCAGAAATTCCTCAAGAATTCCCTAAACCAGATAAGGTAAGTGGACAACAGCATAAAAGGCCCATCAAGTGACCACTGAGATAGAGAGATCCTTCACCCCGGATTATAACTCAAGATGCTGTCAGAAGATCCTAAGAGAGACTGACAGCCAGGCTGCCAAACTGCTGCAGCATCCCGTCTTATGCAGACATGATTGCTTGTTGGTCAGTCTATTTGCAAGCTGAACTCAGCAATTCTACAGCATTGGGACAGATACTTGCGCTTAGATTTGTGTTGGGGTAATTTTAAGGCCCATGCAGCTGGGTTTACTGACTAAATCGATAAATGAATGAAATGAGCCGTATTTGCTGACCTGGAGTGCTGCTGACGGCCGGGCTTGGCTCCGCTGTGTTTCCCTGGCCGGGCTTGGCTCCGCTGACCCCCTGTTCTCCGGTGTGGTGCTTGTGGGCCGGGCTTTGCTTCGCTCGTGGTCCGGCCGGGCTTGGCTCCGCCGGGCCTCTCTGCACTACATTCCCCAACAGCCTCATTGCGGCAAGGACGCCGACGCCGACGACACGACCTGGAGGCGCATAAAGGCTCCCTTGGCATTGAGTCCGGGGGGAGCCGTATTTGCTGACCTGGAGTGCTGCTGACGGCCGGGCTTGGCTCCGCTGTGTTTCCCTGGCCGGGCTTGGCTCCGCTGTGTTTCCCTGGCCGGGCTTGGCTCCGCTGTGTTTCCCTGGCCAGGCTTGGCTCCGCTGACCCCCTGTTCTCCGGTGTGGTGCTTGTGGGCCGGGCTGTGCTTCGCTCGTGGTCCGGCCGAGGTTGGCTCCGCCGGGCCTCTCTGCACTACATTCCCCAGCAGCCTCATTGCGGCAAGGACGCCGACGCCGCTGACGCGACCTGGAAGCGCCTGGAGGCGCATAAAGGCTCCCTTGGCATTGAGTCCGGGGGGAGCCGTATTTGCTGACCTGGAGTGCTGCTGACGGCCGGGCTTGGCTCCGCTGTGTTTCCCTGGCCGGGCTTGGCTCCGCTGTGTTTCCCTGGCCGGGCTTGGCTCCGCTGTGTTTCCCTGGCCGGGCTTGGCTCCGCTGACCCCCTGTTCTCCGGTGTGGTGCTTGTGGGCCGGGCTTTGCTTCGCTCGTGGTCCGGCCGGGCTTGGCTCCGCCAGGCCTCTCTGCACTACATTCCCCAGCAGCCTCATTGCGGCAAGGACGCCGACGCCGCTGACGCGACCTGGAAGCGCCTGGAGGCGCATAAAGGCTCCCTTGGCATTGAGTCTGGGGGGAGCCGTATTTGCTGACCTGGAGTGCTGCTGATGGCCGGGCTTGGCACCCCTGTGTTTCCCTGGCCGGGCTTGGCTCCGCTGTGTTTCCCTGGCCGGGCTTGGCTCCGCTGACCCCCTGTTCTCCGGTGTGGTGCTTGTGGGCCGGGCTTTGCTTCGCTCGTGGTCCGGCCGGGCTTGGCTCCGCCAGGCCTCTCTTCACTACATTCCCCAGCAGCCTCATTGCGGCAAGGACGCCGACTCCGCTGACGCGACCTGGAAGCGCCTGGAGGCGCATAAAGGCTCCCTTGGTTACTCGTCCCGCGGGACGCGCGCGTGCGCGCCCGGGAGAAGCCCGGGACAAGGGCGGGCCCTCTGAGGCCCTCAGAGACCGAAAGTGACTGGGCTGGGCCACCCCCCTTGGCTTTGTCATTAAACCAACAAAGGTAAACACCCAAGCGAGTGAGTGTAACCGGTAGTGGCCAGCTATAGCTTCGATGGAGGTCAAAAGCAGGGCCACGGCCAAAAAAAACCCTATGCATATACGATCAGCAACTAGGAAACTAACACTGGCGCCAACCCCACTACCTACCCTAACTGCAATTGACAGAATGTTGCAGCAAACAATTGGAGTTGTTGTGAATGCGATTGAAAATACCGAGAGACGACTATCTTTACCACCTAGCATGTGTCTTATAACCCCATCACCACAAGTAGTACACTCACCTACAAATATCACAAATGTAACAACATTTTCGCATGACTCGCTTTTATTACAATCTTATTCAGGTCTGCCAGGGAATGAGTTGAATCAGGTTGACGCACCGCAACCTTTAGAACCCACTATGTTTGCTGCCAGGGAGAGCAGATTATCACTAACCCCTAACCTGCTAACAAGTGATATACCCCCAATAGTGAATGATGCGCCTAATGTCACAGTGGAGATGGATGGCTGCGACATTAATGACATTATACCTATTGCTGATTCAACTAACACCAGTTTGTCAAGTAATATGAGCGATCATGGGCCTAACTGGCCCAAACTTAAACCCACTCACAGTAGGAAATTGTTGGTTGCTAATAGGTTGGGCAAGAGAGACAGATGCAAAATAAAGAGAGTAACCCAAACATCATTAGATCATGGAAGGGGGGGGAGAGACACTGCAACACAGCGGTAATAAACGCTCAAAGGAAAAATTAACCCCAATTAATGCAGAGGGACTGACGCAACATTTAGAGAGTATAGAGAATATGATAAAATCCTACATCGAACCAGTGACTGGAATGTTAGAATCCCTAAGTAAAAAAGTGGAGAATTTGGAAAAACTGGTCATTGCCAACTTAGATATATTAGAACATCTTGACACCCAAGTCAAGTCATCTGTAATTAATGTACCAACTGGGAAACCCAGCAAAAATACGTCCAGCAGTGCAGTTAGAGTACCCAGTATCCCCACCACGGTAGCTATGCCGGTAGTAACCATAAGTGAACCGAAAAAGCTACCCACCATTGCCCCAAACATAACAACGGGCCAGAAAGTCGATGTGGGACAAAGGGAGACAGGTGGCCCTATTTACAACAACAAGAATCTGCCAGCACCTAGGCGCCACACTAACAATATCATCCCTGCCATGAATAACCTTCCACCAGAATGTAGACCGTATGTAGCTATTCTTGCCAATGTCCCCAAACTAAGGCCTACCCAATTTGAAAATCAGGAAACCCTGAAAAACAAAACCTTGTACTGGCTCGTGAAAAACTGTGGATTCCCAACACGAGGGGCAAATCAGATTATTTCCACGCAGAGAGTGGGATGGGTGGGACCAAGCAAAAAGGAGATAAATGGGGACTGTATAGTTATAAACTACAGGGCTACCGAATGGGCAAGAGACTCGATTTTGAATGCACCTATACCATCTAATCACAAATATAACACCACCTTGTTCCCCCTTGACAATTTCTACAGGAATCATTTAGGAAGACAAGTCACAACGTAGACTTTTAACCATCCTAGAGCTGTACACCTTAACCATCCTAATGTACCCTACGCACCAGCACCTTTGTATAATGTATATGATAATTTCACAATCCCGACCTCCAACAGATTTCAGGTGTTTAATTCACTAGAGGAGAACGACTGACTGAAGGCATCATCTATGGTTTCATATTCTGAAACTGCTGTATCTGGTGGAATAGCCACAATTGACAGGGGCTAGAGGGCCAAATTGGGGTAGATGATGTAACTGTGCTAAATACGATCAATATTGATCAATGTAAAAATAACGACATAATCATGCCAATTGTAACCACCCTTGTAGATATGAACCTGAATGTGAGTCTAGAAACACCGCCATTGATTGCAAATTCTGATGTTCTACAGGGCAACCCTGTTGACTTTTTAAAGGTCACTACTTGGAATATAGCGGGAATTGCTGCTAAACTAACTACTCCATTTTGGGATAATTTCATCATGCAGGGTTACGATATAATATGTCTGCAAGAGACGTGGCATAGAGCACAAATTCAAGTCGAAGGATACACCTCCTTTAGTGTGAATGCAGTAGCATCCCAGGCAGGTAGAGCAAAGGGCGGTCTACTGACCCTGGTATCCACTACCTTAACGGAGTTCAGTACTGGTGGATATGTGGAGGTGGGTCAGCACGCATCAGTTTTGCGTCTGGTACACAGTAAATGTAGGGATTTAGTTATTGTGAATTTCTATAATAATATTGCTGGGCCCAACCGGGGTGTGATTGTATTGGACGTAGAGCGGGCAAGAGAAGAAACACTTGCGTTATCAAGTAAACGCCCTGTAATACTCTGGGCAGGAGTTTTTAACATCAAAGCATGTAGTCATGCTCAGAAGGGGATCTGTGGACACCGAGAGGAGTTCTCTGGTGGCGACAGTATTATTTTTAATCATTTCCCCCATAATAATTACGGAAGTGCATTGAACAATCTGGTAGCCAAATTAGACCTGGAGTTACTAGAATGTACAAAGAATAAAAATAACGAGAAGTGCCCAACATTTAGAGGGAGAGATGCCCACTCAAACATCGATCATATCTTGGTGTCCAATAGTTCTGTCTACTCTAATGTCTGGGTAATAGAACAGCCAGTGAGTGACCACAATAGCATATCAATAGAACTAACGGGATGGGGTCCAAAAACAAATGTGTATGGAAGACCCATTCAAGGGATCATGGCTGAGAGACCAAATGGTATGAGGATCAAATGGATCAAAATAGATCCCACACAATTTATGGTGGACATAATCCACAAATGTAGAAGTGAGGTAGGCTATTGTTTAGCACCTAATGTGATCCCGTCCACTTTACTTTCTAACTTTCTGCAAATAACTAATACTATTGAGAATTCCCTGGTAGCAAGAAATAGAAAGCCGAGGAGAAATAAAGCTGCGTGGTTTGACAAGTACTGTGCCCAATCATTAAAAAAGCTAAAAATAGCACTCGATGTTAAGCCGAGAGATAAAGATAAAATTAGAGAAGAGCGTCTTAACTATAAGACTGCCTTGGCATCCAGAAAAAAAGAGTTGTAAAATGAAGCATGGCTGAAATTGGATATGGCTGCAGAAACAAAAGACCACAAATTATTCTGGGAAATTGTAAATAGCCCCTTTTTAAAGAATGACAACATCCCTGAAATTAGTTCACATGTTAGTTGCCGCGCATGGATAGCCCATTTTACTGTGATTTTTAACTCTGATTTTCATCCAGATGGGTCAATTTTAAGTGTTGATACGATACCATGTCCCAAATGGCAGAAAATGCAGCTATCTGTGACTTTAAATGAGGTTACGGAGGCAATTAGAAATAGTAAGGGCGGCAAAGCTCCTGGGCCTGACGGGGTACCCATGGACTTTTATAAACATGAAATTACTCTATGGGCACCAATATTGACACGTTATTTTAACGCGGCCATAGAAGATAGGCTACCAATAACATGGGGACAGTCAATTATCGTGCCGCTCTATAAAAAAGGTTCTAGGTCTGAAGCACGAAATTACCGTCCTATCTCACTTCTGGACTCGTCAGTCAAAATCCTTAGTCGAGTTCTATTAGTGAGACTGGAAGCCTGGGTTGAGGAAAATGACATCTTATCCCCAGTGCAGTATGGGTTCCGTAAGGGGATGGGAACTATGGAGTAGTGCGTGAAGCTGGAACTCATAGTCAGCATGTACACTAAAGCTAAAGATGGTAACCTATTCTTGTGCTTTGCTGACTTGAGTTCAGCATTTGATCTGGTGGAACACGCACTGCTCTGGCCTATCTTGCTGGCGATGGGTGCCCAAATTGAAATCATTCACCTCCTGGCCAGGCTGTACGACAACCTGTCCAGCAAAGTCAGATTTGGAACAGATGGAGAGTGCACTCCCTTTTTTAAAATTAGGAGAGGTATCCGACAAGGATGTGTACTTGCCCCACTCCTGTTTTCCCTTTTTATAAATCAAGTAGATCAAATTTTAAGACAAACTAATGCAGATGCACCCATCATTAATGGTAACCGAATTCCAATCCTTTTATATGCGGACGACGCGGTCCTTATCTCCAGGACCCAAAATGGATTGCAACAACTGATTAACAGGTTCCATATATTTACTGAAAGTAGGAAGCTGAAAATTAATAAAGGAAAGACCTTCACAATGACGTGTGGCAAGAAATCAAGAAAATGCAGGTCCTTCTTTTTAGATTTTTAGATGGGGAGAAACTAGAATCCGTTAGGAGTTTTTGTTACCTAGGCATCACTTTCTCAGGAGATGGGAGATGGGCCAATGAACAAGATAGTGTCCATTTTAAAATGGTTAGGAACACACGCTGTTTTTAGATTTGCTGCTAAATTAGGGGGTCGCAGAATCCATGAGATGTTGTCAGTATATAACTCAAGATGTATAACATCAGCCATATACGGGGCCGGGATATGGGGATATAATGCCCAGAGTGCTAACTTGATTCAGCGTGAGGAGAACGTGTTTTTAAAACGATTACTTTGTGTCCCGGCTACGGCCTCAATTGAAATAGTACATAGGGAACTTGGCATAAACCATGTTAAAGACTTAATTGCCTTACTCCCCTTGTCCCTATGGCGCTCAATCTGGGCAAAGGAAGAGACAAAATTTACACAGGATGTGATTACTGATTGTTTAAAGCTCGACCGCGGCTCAAATATCCCTTGGTTATGCCACATACAACACTGGTATAAGACACTGTATGGTTATAACATCTTTAAAGATCTATCACCTGGGTCAGCGTTGTCGAAGCGGGAGCTTAAAGTCTCATTCCTTAAATATACAGATGGGATCAGAATGGAAAGATATGTAAAACAAAGCACGTTTAATCTTTATCTGGAATATAACATCAATGAAGGTTTCAAACTTACCTTACCATTGTTAGTACCAGTTCCCATCGTTTTGTACTAACCCGTTTACGGTTGGGAACTGTGCATCACCTAGTGGCATTCCCTGCAATTAAGAAACCCGGGACATGTTTATGTCCATGTGATGGTAAATCCAAACAGAGCGGTTGTCACTTTTTGCTATTCTGTAACTTTTATACTTCTTTCAGGAAATTTTATTTGAAACCCATCTTTTTAAAGTACAATATGCGTAGTACAAAAACAGCGATGCAACTGATGTTTAATTTAGAGACCCCAGATGTATGTTTCCATGTGGCCACTTATATTTTAAAATGTATTTTTGTACGGAAATCAATTATTGTATGAGCCCAACCAATGATGCACTTTATTAGTCAACCTTTACATATGTGGAGAAATTGAGTACCTCAACTATTTACACCACTTATAGCACTTTATATTGCGTATTTGCACACGTCCTGTTAGTAGAATGCAGTGAGAAACATTCTTAGAGCGTCCGGATATGTGCTGCTAAATGTATATCGTACCCCAGGAAGGATGGTACAGTCACTTTGCACTTTATTATGCTAGTTTGCACAACCACTACCAGACGTATGCACTGAATAGGCACTTTAAAAATGTTGGACATGTGCAGTAATGTGTATTGTACTCAAGAAGGACGGTATAGCCACTTTGCACTTTATTTCATTACTTTGCACACGTACTAGTATAAGTATGCATTAAATAAGCATCTTATTAATGTAGGAAACTTGCTGCTCAATGTAAACCGTACACCTGTAAGGATTGTATAGTTAAATTTGCACTTTAAATTGTTAACCTGCACACATACTAGTTGACAAATGTATTAAAAGCACTTTAAGACCGCCGGACATGTGCTACTAAATGTATACCGTACTCGAGTAATGAAGGCATTTGGCAAACCAAAAATGACACAAATGTATGTTGTATTTATTTTTTTATGTTTGTTGCTATATGGTTGTATTCATACTACCGAATAAAGCATTTTGAAAATTGAAAATTGAGTAAATAACATTTACAGGATTCTCAGAAAATGAGCCGCCAGTGAACTACTTGTCTGAATGTGGAACCCGAGAAATAGATTCTTAGCACTTGATGGTGTACTAAAGAGGGGTAGCTATAACTACGGTCATATTTGATGATTTCCCATATCAGGCCAAGTTGGCAAAACATTTAGCAATCAGACATTGAGTGTGCATGAGGGCACAGAGTCAAATCATGAAAGAAGAATGGAGCCAGGCCTCAAGCAAATGAGGCTTTAGCCAGCTCAAATTGCACTGGCACACATTTTGTAATGGGAATTATAGAAACGGCTGCATGTATGTCTGCAATAAGTATTAAGAAGTGCCCTTGAACTGCCAGAAAGGTGAACAGATGCTCAGTGGATACTTGCCCAGTTTCTGCAAAGCACCGGACAAGCTTGTCTTCTATCTATAAGTGTACCCCTTGCTGTCATGAACCTTCTTCATAAATAGCTGCATGATCTACAAAGCCATTCTCGCCAGCACATCTGCCTCTTTGTCTGGCAAGTTCATAATTGCTGGTGGCTCTTGGCACAACCAACGACAGGACACCATTAGACTGGAGATGAAGAAGTGTAGAAAGAAAAACAAGGCAACATGTCTTTTCCATCTACCAGCCAGGATTTCTTACAACATCCCTGTATTCATCTGGAACAACTTCCCCGTATTCATCTGGAACAACATCACTGTATTCATCTGGAACAACATCCCCATTTTCATCAGAACAACATTACTGTATTCATCTGAACAACATCACCATATTCATCTGGAACAATATCCCCATATTCATCTGGAACAACATCCTGTATTCATCTGGAACAACATCTCTGTATTCATCTGGAACAACATCCCATATTCATCTGGAACAACATCATCATATTCATCTGGAACAACATCCCTGTATTCATCAGAACAACATCACCGTATTCATCTCAACATCATCACCGAATTCATCTGGAACACCATCACTGAATTCATCTGGAACAACATTCTGTATTCATATGGAACAACATCACTGTATTCATCTGGAACAACATCACTGTTTTCATCTGGAACAACATCACTGTATTCATCTGGAACAACATCACTGTATTCACATGGAACAACATCCCCGTATTCATCAGAACAACATCACTGTATTCATCTGAACAACATCACCGTATTCATCTGTAACAACATCACCGTATTCATCTGGAACAACATCACTATATTCATCTGGAACAACATTTAGTATTCTTCTGGAACAACATCCTGTATTCATCTGGAACAGCATCCCCTTATTCATCTGGAACAGCTTCACCGTATTCATCTGGAACAACTTTACCATATTTATCTCGAACATAACTGTATTCATCTGGAACAACATTTTGTATTCATCTGGAACGACATCTCCGTATTTATCTACTACAACATCCTGTATTCATATGGAACAACATCCCCATATTCATCTGGAACAACATTTAGTATTCATCTTGGACAACATCCCCGTATTCATCTGGAACATCATCCCCGTATTCATCTGGAACAACATCCTCGTATTAAACTGGAAAAGCCTCACTGTATCCATTTACAACAACTGCCTGTAGTCATCTAAAACAACATCACCCTATTCATCTGGAACATCATCCTGCATTCATCTGGAACAACATCCCTGCATTCATCTGGAACAACATCCCTGTATTCATAAGGAACAACATCCCTGTATTCCTCTGGAACAACATCCTGTATTCATCAGAACTGCCCCAATGCTGCTCTAATTTACAAAAGAATGTAAAATGCACCTCTTTAAGGAACATCATACTTAAATGCAGTAATAGTCCACTTTCACTCTTGGATCAATCACACATTGACTGCACCTTTACCTTTAACCCAGCATATCACTATATAAATACCAAATAAAACACAACACGCATCATAAGTTTTTCGTTGATCACAATAAACATCTTAACTTTCAGAGTTTCCTTATGAATACCAAGGTTTGTGTTTTATGATGGTGGAGTAGGTGTGGACGTAGGTCCTCTTTTTTCTGGATCATGAAGTTAGCAGCCAGAGGGAGCTCAGACTCTGTAGAGAGTGACCTTCTCATGAGATCATAAACTTTTGTGAAAAGTACATGAGTGTATCATAGTGCATGGCTTTATGTGCTTTGCAAGCTGTCTTCAGAAAAATACTGGCTTCAAATGGGAGCCAATAGAGTGAGAATGTAGGAGCGTCTTGATTCCAGTAAGAGACATTTGACATATTTTACAAATGGAGTGAAATAGTCTTTATCGTGGGTGCCACCTACAAAATATGAAGCTGCTTTTAGCATTACTTATAAGGTTGCAAGCCTACATTGATAGGGCATTGTAGTTTTCTTTGAATTCTCAGTTGGAATTGTTCTCCTAAGACCAAATATTGAATGTGATCTTTCAAGTTTAGTCTCTTATCTGAGATGCTTCCTAGAGATATGGCCTTACATCCTAGGGCCAATGTGAGCCCCAATGGCGATAGGGACATTAACTCGTTTTGCATTGTACCCAGGACCGCTGTTGGTTAGTGTAGCCTTTTCTGAATAGGCACCCTAAATGTATTTTCTTTGCCGGGGCCCTCTTTTTCTAGTATTAGGACTCAATGCACAGTGACACTTCTATTCAGGGCCACAACATGTGATGTTGCCCTAAAATGGCATTGTTAATTTGGGTGCACCCTATATGCCTATTTACCTGCCCTTTAAGACCATTGCACCTATCGTGTGGAAGATAAATATTGTGTGTGTGTGCTGCAGTGGCATTTACATCACTAAAGTATAGGCCACAAATATGTTTGATGGAAGCACTCTTATACTCTGTCTGTGCTGCAGTTTAAAAGTACCTCCAATGACATGGCAGGGAAAGTGATCATGCAAGAACCCAGGTAACCAATGACTAGGTGACCCACTTGTGGGACACCCCCGCGCCGCACGGCCACCAGCTGCTGTGTGTGCCCCTGCCCGCCCTCTGCCTCGCTACTGCCTCGTTTTGCCGGCTGCCGGCTGCCCCCGCAGTAGGGTTGTTTTGACGAACATTTGTGCCTGTTTCTCTCCTTAAAAACTCCGTGCATCTCGTTTTTTCTTCCTTATTTGCCTGTTTTGTCTAACAGTTGTGCTTGTATAGTTTTCTCCGTGTTCCTGGTTTCTTTCCCCCCCATACCCCTTGTTTTGTTGCAGATTTGTGCCTGTTTTGTTCTTCCTTCGTGTTTTCCGCCGCCCTCCACCCTCCCTTCCCGCCACCGCCGCTTGGCCCCGCCCCTTTCTTCTCTTCTGTATCCCTCCCCGCTCCCGCCTCCCAGCTGCCCCGCCCACCCGCGCACTTCGCCTTAAATGGCGACCGTGCGAACGCGCAGCGGTCACGCGCAGCGGGCGCGCCGATTGTGCGCCGAAGGCGCGCCAAAGGTAAGCCCGTCTGCGCCCGTCCGCGCCTGGACCGCGCCCAGGGCCAGGACCCCTGGCCCCCACCGACGGAAGCCGAGCCGACGAACCTACAGCGCCGCCGACCTCAACGCACTCAACACCGGCCGCATCCCGGGATGTCACCGAGCCGCCCCGAAGCACACCCACGGACCCTTCAGCTGCCTCGCCTGCAAATTCACCTGCATCCGGACCTTCCCTGCACCCGCCAAGCCGAACTCCAGCAGCACCCACCTCAAGTGCATCCTGCTCAACACCCGCTCCGTCCACAGACACGCCGTAGAACTCTGGAACCTGCTCGACACCACCGCCCCCGACGTTGCCTTCATCACCGAGACCTGGATGAACGCCTCCTCAGCCCCAGACATCGCCATCGCCATCCCAGAGGGCTACAAGATCACCCGGAGGGACCGCGACAACCAGACCGGAGGAGGCATCGCCATCATCCACAGAGACACCGTCCGCATCACGACCAACACCGACGACACCCTCACCACCGCTGAACACCTGCACTTCCAGATACACACCAACCCAAAGACGACCCTCAGAGGCACCCTGATCTACCGACCCCCGGGACCGCGCACACGATTCAGCGAGGACATCGCCGACTTCGTCAGCCCGCACGCTCTCCCCTCCGCCGACTACATCCTCCTGGGGGACCTCAACTTCCACCTGGAGAACAACAACGACCGCAACACCATCACCCTGCTCGACAACCTCGACAACCTCGGACTCAAGCAACTAGTGACCACCCCCACCCACCTCGCCGGACACACACTCGACGCCGTCTTCTCATCCAGCAAAGACGTCACCTTCAGCCACGCAACAGGACTCCACTGGACGGACCACAGCTGCGTCCACTTCACCTTCAGAAGAACGACGATCCACCACCTCCAGCAACAGGTTGCTCGAAGAAGCTGGAACAAGATCACAGCCGACCAGCTCACCGCCTCCCTGAGCCAGCACCCGCCCGCCAAATCAGCGAACCCCAGCCAGGCCGCCGACAACCTCACGAAGTGGATCAGCAACTGCGCGGACGAACTCGCCCCTCTGAGGACCCCGCCCAGCAGATCCTGCAGCAGAAAAACACCATGGTTCACCGACGAACTCAAGTGCTCCAAGAAGAACTGTCGAGCCCTCGAGAAAGCCTGGAGAAGGGAACCAACGACGGACAACATGGCCACCCTCAAGCTCGCCACCCGGAGACACCACCAACTGATCCGCGCCACCAAGAAAAATGCATACAAGGACCGGCTGGACAACAACGCACACAACTGCAAGGAACTCTTCAACATCGTGAAAGAGCTCTCCAACCCCAACGCCGGAAACAACGACATCACCCCGTCGCAAGACCTCTGCAACTCCCTCGCGTCCTACTTCCACAACAAGATCACGGACATACACAACAGCTTCAACAACCAACCAACGCAAGCCACAACCGCAACGACGCCACCATCCACCACCCTCCGCACCTGGACCCCGATCAGCACCGAAGACACCATCCGCACCATGAACTCCATCCATTCCGGATCTCCGACTGACCCCTGCCCTCACCACGTCTTCAACAAGGCCGACGCTGTCCTCGCACCCCACCTGCGGGACATCATCAACACCTCCTTCGACTCCGCCACCTTCCCCGAGAGCTGGAAGCACGCCGAACTCAGCGCTCTCCTCAAGAAACCCACAGCAGACCCCACCGACCTCAAGAACTACCGTCCCATCTCGCTCCTCCCGTTCCCGGCCAAAGTCATCGAGAAGACCGTCAACAAACAGCTGGCCGCCTTCCTCGAGACGAATGGATCCCTCGACCCCTCACAGTCCGGCTTCCGAGCGAACCACAGCACCGAGACCGCCCTCATCGCCGCCACCGACGACCTTCGAACTCTGATGGACAACGGAGAAACAGCGGCCCTCATCCTCCTGGACCTCTCCGCGGCTTTCGACACTGTCTGCCACCGCACCCTAGTACAGCGCCTCAGCAACATCGGAATCCAGGAGAAGGCACTGGAATGGATCACCTCCTTCCTCGACGGAAGAACACAAAGAGTCCGCCTACCACCGTACAAGTCAGAGGCCACCAAAGTCATCTGCGGCGTACCCCAAGGATCCTCGCTGAGCCCAACCCTCTTCAACGTCTACATGAGCCCCCTCGCGGCCATCGCACGCCAACACAACCTGAACATCATCTCCTACGCCGACGACACCCAGCTGATCCTCTCCCTGACCAACGACCCCGCCACCGCCAGAGCCAACCTGCACGAAGGGATGAGAGACGTAGCCGAATGGATGACGACCAGCCGCCTGAAACTGAACTCAGACAAGACGGAGGTCCTCATCCTGGGCTCCACGCCCTCCGCCTGGGACGACTCCTGGTGGCCCCCCGCCCTGGGCACCGCACCCAAACCGGCGGACCACGCACGCAACCTGGGATTCATCCTGGACTCCTCCCTCTCCATGACCAGACAAGTCAACGCCGTCTCCTCGTCATGCTTCAACATCCTGCGCATGCTACGTAAGATCTTCCGGTGGATCCCCACCGAGACGAGGAAGACGGTCACCCAAGCCCTCGTCACCAGCCGACTGGACTACGGCAACGCCCTCTACGCCGGAACCACTGCCAAACTCCAGAAGAGACTCCAGCGGATCCAGAACGCCTCGGCGAGACTCATCCTCGACATCCCCCGACGCAGCCACATCTCCGGACACCTGAGAGATCTGCACTGGCTCCCGGTCAACAAGAGAATCACCTTCCGGCTCCTCACCCACGCGCACAAAGCCCTACACGACCAAGGCCCGAGCTACCTCAACAACCGGATCAACTTCTACACTCCCAAGCGCCTCCTCAGATCAACCAACCACGCCCTCGCCGCCGTCCCCCGCATCCGAAGAGCGACAACAGGAGGAAGATCCTTCTCCTACCTGGCCGCCAAGACCTGGAACTCACTTCCGACCAATCTGCGCCTGACCCAAGACCACCTCTCCTTCAGGAGGAAGCTCAAGACCTGGCTGTTCGAGCAGTAGCGGCACCCCCCCCCCTCCCAGCGCCTTGAGACCCTACGGGTGAGTAGTGCGCTTTACAAATGACCTGATTGATTGATTGATTGACTATCTAGAAACAGAGTGCTCCAACTATGAAAGCCCATGGAAGATGTTGTTTCTTTTATATAATGTATACAAAAAAAACATGTTATCGGTGACATCTGTCTGAATAGTTACTAGTATGTCGTGACAATACATATATTGTTTTTCAGCTATCCCTGATGAAGGGTGATTGCCCTCACCGTCTAAACTTTGCTCTCACCTGCTTTGGGACATAGAGTTTGCCGGAGGTGCTTTATTCGGAGGAATCCTGTTGCAACACGGGGCTTGGCATTAGAGGACTACATACACCGAGGGACTGCGAGGACCAGCAGGCCGTTTCAGCCACACCTGAAGCCTCTTCCCTTGGTGCTCACGCCCCCCGCCTGCCTCTTCATCAACTGTTCGCGGCCCCCACTCCGCGGGTGCCGCTCACCTTCTAAACTTTGCTCTCACCTGCTTTGGGACATAGAGTTTGCCGCAGGTGCTTTATTCGGAGGAATCCTGTTCCAATACGGGGCTTGGCATTAGAGGACTACATACACCGAGGGACTGCGAGGACCAGCAGGCCGTTTCAGCCACACCTGCAGCCTCTTCCTTCAGTGCTCACGCCCCCTAGCTGGAACATTAAAAACTGCTTCATTCTTCCCGCGACGCGGGACTAGCCGGGTTAAGCCCGGGCAAAAGGCGGGCCGTTTGAGGCCGTTCGACGGTGGGTGAGACCGGACCGGGCCACCCCTCTTGGCTCCTCTCCAGCACGCCCAAGCAAGACTTCTGCTCATAGTGAAAGGACCATGTCTACTAGAGAAACAAGGAGCAAAAGTGCGCTTCGCGGTGGAGCTCCCACTGGCACCTTGGACAATTATTTTGTTAAAGCGGGTGCCCTCTTGATCGATGAAATCACAGTATTGGAACGGCGTATATCCCAGGAAATCGATTGGGTAAGAAGATCTTCTATGGGAACCATAGCACAAGCACGGACTCCCCAGAAAGAACTTGATCGCATGCCGCTTGGCACAGGGGATAATGGAAACAGTGGGGTAGCGGTTATGTCTGATGTAGATATTTCGATCTACTTTAATGAACTACCCCACCCACTAACCCCATCACAGATCCACATACAATCTAGTTCCCTCCCCGTCGTTGTTAACAATGTAAGTCCTAATCCTAGAGACAGTCGCTTAAAGCAGGGAGTTAGGGAAGGAGCAATACCGAAAACGAAAAGAGTGACTCAAAATCCAGGCGGTCGTAAGGCAAAAGTTGTCAAGCACAATCCTTTACCGGAGGCCGACTCCGTAGAAAATAGTAAATCTACGCATACACCACACAAGAAAACCACACCAACATCCCGAGTGAACTTACCTCCGCGGGTAACGGAGCAGGCGAATTACAATTCTAGCCCGACTGAAGGAGGCGACATTACTATTGCTAACATTGCCGCTTTCCTGAGGTTTCTCCTCAGCCCTCTAGAAGCCCGCTTAACAAAGATCGAGGCCAGGCTATCGACCATAGAAAAATCAACGGTGCGACTAGCAGATGTCCTCATAGTTGATAGCAAGGTCGACAGGCGCGGGGTTGAGCCTAAGAATAAGAGGGGTTCACTAGTTCCCCCAATGAAGGATCCCAGACAGCTTCCAAAAACTCCACAACTTGAGCCGACCTTAACCCACCCTTCAATTCCTCAGCCTATTGTAGGAGCTCCCAAACTGACTCCTCTAGGGTCTAACACTGTAGCCAATCAAGGAGTCCCGGTCACGACACAAAAGTTCAGGCCCCTGAATCTCCCCCCAGAGGCGAGACCATATGTAATTATTTTAGCCGGTATACCGGAGTTAAAACCGGAGACCATAGAAGCGGCCTCCTCTCTCAAGAATAAGGTGGTCAACTGGCTTACCTTAAATCGACCTCTTCCCCAAGGAATAGCGAGTGAGGTTCTCATGGTAAGAAGAGTCCCCTGGGTTGGCAACTCAAGTAAATCAATTAATGGGGACTGCGCCGTGATCAACTTTAGGGATCCCAAGACTGTCTCTCACATTTGTGGTTGGCCACATCGTGAGCAGGGGACATCTATCCAATCCTTAACTCTATCCTTTTTTTACCCACCCCTGAATTATGTATGTGATGAGGAGGGATGGGAAACAGTCCCTAGGCGAGGGGGTGGTTGGGGAGGCAGGGAGGGAGGAGATCCCCATCGTCACATACCCAGGCAGCCCGCCTACTTCACTACATACAACAGGTTTAGCTGCCTGGATAGGATTGATTGACATTTTCAGATGTGGCGGGTGGTGGGTCAACAGCGAACTAGGGGTGATCGGGAGGGAATTATCATCCCATCCAACAATCATAATGACCGAATCCTAGAGGTTATCCCCGCGCTGAGCAACACAATGACCAGGAAGGCCAACACCCCCTTATGGGGATGCTGCCCACTCATGGGGAACTGCCAGTCAATCGAGGGGATCCGGCCCAAACCATAGCGTCACCGGTTAGTCTATATGACAAGAGGATTGCCCCAAGTTCTATTTCTAATCCCAGACCGCATCCTTTTAAGATACTCTCTTGGAATCTGACTGGTGTGGGAAATAAGCTGGACTGCCCAGAGTGGAGCACATTTGTAGGCTGTAAAGACATTTGTTTGTTCCAAGAAACCTGGGCACGAGCGGAACACACCCGTTCAGGTTTTGCGATATTTTCTATTCTTGCGACATGGGGGGGCAAGGGGCAGCCTTCTGGCGGCCTTGCGATTTGGGTGGCTACACACCTAGGTTGTAAGGCCACATCTCACCCTACAGCTTCGGATGACATTCAATGTGTCATTCTGGAATGGCCTAATTCCAGCAAATTGGCATTGGTAAATGTCTATTCCAGGCCGGTAAACGTAACCCGGGAATCGAGTACCATCGAGGAACTCTCCGCCTTCCTTAGCGATGTCCCCCAGGGAATTCCATTCCTGGTAGGAGACGATTTGAACTGCCATTTCGAGCCTCTCGCAGGATTATCGGATGGGATATCACTGGAGGAGGATGTGTTGTGGCTAGTTCCCCCCATGGTGGCCCCCCTCCCCAGAGCTTGGACACCTCTAGCAGTACCGATTATCACTCTAACCCTCAAACATGGCATCAGGGCCTGTAATGGATGCACGAAGTCTGACATTCCCCCAAAATGTACATGCAACAAAGTGGGAAGGGAGTCAAGATTAGATTATATTCTAATTCAACTGTCCTCCTGGTCGCATATTGAGGACTTCAGGGTGATGCCCAGGGAGGACAGCGACCATAATGCGCTAGAACTAGAACACTCCCTCCCTGGCACTGATAATCCAAATGGGGCTGGTGCAGATGTGCCCGCTATAGGGCTGTCCCTGGCTAACAATAGACGGAGAGTGAGGTGGGAAAAGCTAGCCGCCAACCCAGAGAAGCTCTCAGGGTTGTATGCCCGTGTCATTCCCATACTTGAAAAGGTGTGTGCACTAATCGAGCAACCTAACATCGGCGATGCGCACACAAAACTCTGGTCGGCACATGAGGACCTTATTAAGTCCATGGCAGAAGTTCTTTTCTCTATGGGAAAGACAGGGGGAGGGAGGCCACACTGCCCTACCTGGTATAACGCGGTATGCCGAAAGGCCAAATCTGACCTACTGACTACCATTAAGGAAGGCAAAAACAGATCTGTTATATAGGAAAGGAGAAGGGATTATAAGCGGCTGATCACCCACGCCAAGGCTGAATGGGACCATGAAAAATGGGAGAACCTGACCATGACACTAGCTGTTAGGGACTCCTGGAAGTTTTGGCGACTAGTGAATACAGGGTCAGAGGAACTATCTCCCGCCATTGAGCTTAACATCGCAGCCAAGGTCTGGCAAGACCATTTCCAGACCTTGTACACGGATGGAGATAGGGCCCCAACCAAAGTATTGCCAACCACTGGTACACTGCTAGAGGGCGATCTTTTCACAGAGGTGGAGGTACGGGCGGCCATTTCTGGGCTGGCTTCGGGAAAGGCGCCAGGCCTAAATGGACTCCCGGGCGATATTTTCAAACAAGAACCGGATATATGGGCTCCCTACCTGCTGACAATTTTTAACACTGTTTTGAGGGGCATGGAGGTGCCCTGTACTTGGCTGGGAGCAGAGATTGTCCCTATATTCAAGAAGGGATCGCCTCTGCTCCCAGCCAACTACAGGCCCATCAGCCTTATCGATGTGTCCCAAAAACTATTCGGCAGGCTGATACTAGAGCGCCTCCAAAACTGGATCGAAGAGTTCTCCATTCTCAGCCCCTATCAGGCAGGTTTCCTAAGGAAGATCTCAACAATGGACCAGATCTTCCGACTGAATCTTTTGTTCTGGAAAACTGCTATAATCGAGGGCGGCAGTTTATATACGGTCTTTGTAGACCTGCGTGCCGCCTTCGATTTGGTCCCAAGATCCAGATTGTGGTCCGTGTTGGCGGAGATGGGTATCCCCCCTGATATCCTGAATATCTCGATAAGACTGCACCAAGACAATTATGCACGGGTTAGGTGTGGTAGAAATGGGATGCTCTCAGGAAGATTCCCCGTTGACAGGGGGGTGAGACAGGGTTGTGTGCTCGCACCCCCCCTGTTCTGCCTCTTTGTCAACGGGGTAATCGACCACCTGACCAGGATAGCCGACATTGATGCCCCAAAGCTTAACGGCAGCAGGGTGCCCGCTATTATGTTTGCGGACGACACCCTGCTGCTATCAAAATCCCTGATGGGAATACAACGGGTCTTGGATGGGTTCGAAACCTTTTGTGTTGAGCGGGGACTGGAGATCAATGCCCTGAAAACTAAATACATGATTCTCGGTCCTCCACCTTCAACACGCCCCAATCCCATCATAGGCACGCTGAGACTGGAGAGGGTCCACACTTTCGAGTACCTAGGGGTGACCATCAATCAAAATCTGACAAAGGCTAATATTAAATTGGTGCAGTTAACGGGTGGTTTTTCCAGGATGGTAAACAGATCAACGTATAAACCCCTTGGCCCAGTGCTCCAAATTTATAAAATGCAGGCGCGAGGCGCAGTCACACACGGGGGGGGAATTGTGGGGGCACATACCCGCCCAAAACTTGACAACCACTGAGAATTAATTTATCAGGCAGATGGTAGCCTTACCAGCAAGCACCCCACTTCTCCCGCTCACACTAGACCTGGGCCTGAGAACAATTGAGGAAGAACTGGGATTAAAACCACTAACTTTCTGGCAACGAATTTGGAGTACCCCAGAGCTCATTAGCTACAGGATGGAGTTGCAAGAGATTTTATCCTTACCAAACATAACGAACATTCCCTGGCTAAAATATATAAAAAAGTTAAGTGAGAGTCTGGGAAGGCCGGAACTGTGGTTAGATCCAGCAAATGCATGTAGTAAAGTTTCACGCAAATCTCTATGAAAGGACTATTATGACTTTAAAATAACATCTTTACTACAGAATCCACGCCTGGGGTGCTTAACACATTTATTTATTCAATCTAAGGACTCATATCACCGGGAACACGTCCTCGACATAATTAGCCCTGTCCTGACAAGAAAATTATTCTTACAGTGGAGGTACGGCACACTCCCCCTTAGAGCACTTAGCAGTATCTGGTCTCAGCCCCCTACCCCAGAGCAATGTCCAGCATGCCCACAACCAACAGGAAAATGATTTGCATGTCATATTCTTCTGTAAGGCTTATCAGAAACCCAGAAAGTATTGGCTTCTACCCCTTCTTAAAAGCTTAGGGTTCAGGCAATAATAGCCTGCTTACAGAATATTAAAGACGGACGTATCACCCCCGACTGTGTTTGCGGTAGCCACATTTTTAACTGCGATGTGGCACATACGTACTCGTTGCTTGAAATTTGACACAGACTTGGTATAAGTTTTCTAACAATTTTATGTTTTGTTGACTTTTAAGTGAAATACAGTGCAAATAATCTATGAGCTTTTAAATCCGATTTTTGATCGCGACAGGCAAACTATAGTAACAGCCTGAATGTGCTTATCAGGATGAAATTTGCAATGTCCTTTTTACTTCATGTTTAATGGATTGTAATAATTAATTGCGCTTTTTAAATCTGGATGCAATCTTTTATGATCTTATCGATCGAAATAAAGAATGAAAATGAATGATTGCCCTCAAAATGCATTGAGTTTCACTCATCAAACAGCCGCTCCTATATCAGCGTTATTGAATTGTGATTGAGAAGTGGAATCCTTACATTGGTACACATAATCCACCAATACATTGTCTTGTTTTTTATAACTGTTTAACATTGAAGTTATTCAATACACATTGAAATGCATAAACATCAGGGCCGGACTGGGAACTAAAAGCAGCCCTGGCAAACTTTGCCAGACCAGCCCCGGCCCGGCATGTAGCGAGCGAGCGCAGCGAGCGAGCCCAACGGCTACTAGGGGGGTTTGGGGGGGTTCTCCCCCCATGAAAATTTTGGAAAACGACAGAGCAAAATGGTTAATTTTACAGCACATTTTTCATTACATATTCAAACTGTATCACCTTTCAAAGCACAGTAAATAGTAGATGATGACCTTAAAGAACATCAGGTTATCCACCCAGTCATATGTACCCATAGACATTCTTTCAGAGAGCATCAAAAATAGACAAAAGTAGTGAATCAGAGAGAACAAAGTAAAAGTGAAACCAGCCCCCACATGGTGTGTAGCGAGCAAACGCAGTGAGAAACTACTACTAGGGGGAGTGACCAGTCCGGCCCTGCCCACCACCACCACGCGAGGCACGCGACATCCACCCAGTGCCAAGTTACTGTGCCACCCACCACTGTACAACCGAAGGAATGAGTCAATCTATATGCCTATAATAGAGGCAGAGACACATTGAAGATGTCTAGCTCTTTGAGATAATACTTGCAGGAATGTCATACTTTTGGGAGGAGTCTTGCTACAAACATATTAGCATTCCACTATCTCTCTGATAGGTGCCTTAAACCCCCTCCAGCAAAACAATATTTAAAAATAAGAAAAAGTCTCTAATGCCCTGTGGCAACCTGCCCCCCTCACGTGTGTGTGTGTGTGTGTACATATATATATATATATATATATATATATATATATATATATATATATATATATATATATATAAGCTCATTGTAACCTGGGGACTCTCCTCCACTGCAGACCATGAAAGAATGCATCAAACTCAAGGTCTTTGAGGATTCTGAACTCTGACTAATCTGTAGAGTGATTTAGTAACTCTTGCTATGAGAACAATACAGTGATTTAAATAGACTATATGACATGCACAAAATCAAAAAGGTGAATGTTGCCTCATAAATTGGTAGGCACTAAGACAAAACGACAGAATGTGAGGGAAGACCATGCATAAAACACAGAGTAATGGTTTTTGAAGGCAGAGATGTAAATGCTTAGCAGTCTAGCAGATGCATTTTACAATGCATGTTTTGGAGAAATGCAATGTAGATACAGTACTGCCGGGCCCGGGCTCTCTAAGCTGCCGCAGCAATGAGCCAGCCATGATCTGATGGGGTGACTGAAGTCAATCTAACTTAAACCCAGTGGGAAATTACAGTCACATAATTGGTATTCCCTGCTCCCGATTTGACTGTGGGGTATTTATCTTTCCCTCTTCACTTCCATCATAGAACCTAGGTTATTTTCTATAGTCTTGAAAACTTACAGATTGGGAAAACGCTTGAATTAGGTGTAAAATAAATTAATCCATCCAGTGTTCTGTTGCTCTGCCGTTATGCAATAAAGATGATAACATGGCGGCTTCACATAAAAAAAATACTATGGCAATGGTCTTACATATTTTACACTAAAATGATTCTAGCACCAGAGAGGCAATTCATAAATGTAAAATGCAACCAGAGATCTAACACTTTTAAAAACAATTCATAATGTAAAAAGCAACCTGCGGAAGGGACACATTTAGAAAATAGAAAGCTTTATTTCTTGTTTGTTTTGAGGGATTGTGGAGCCTTGGTGGCGGCATCAACTTTTCTGACTCCTGCTAATTTACAAGCACATTCATGTATTGCGTGTTGTCTCACTCCACTTGTAATGCTGCAGGCGGCCAGTCACGCGCACTTTTAACTGTGCGAGGCCCAATGCGCATGCGGCATGATGACATCAGCCGCACTTTAAGGCGCGCAGACGTGGCAGAGGAGACCGTGCATGATTCTGCACGCTGCGCACATGAACCTCCTCCTGAAAATGGGGGTTAATAGGTACAAGGCCTTCTAGATGAATTTTCAGAGTCTTTCCTGATCCTTGCTGCTCCCTCCCCTAGTCTTGGTGTCACGTTACGTCACACATAATAGCAAGCAACGCATGAAATGGGATACAGAACTGCAGGTTAGTCCGGGTCCCACCCTGACCCAGTGTATCTGCATGCGCCTGAGAAGTATATGTACTGTACTCTCCCATTAAATGTATTTTCTTACACCCCTGCAGAGGAGTGCCCTTGGTCTCACTTTAAATTAAAGTAGTGTGGGTACTACCCCATTTAAAGCACAGCTTTCTTTAGACCTTCGGTTCATGTGCCTTCAGGCTGCTTCGGTTAGCTGGTCTAGGCCTCTAGGAGACTGACGCTGCCCCCGGCCCCAGGCCCAGGCCCGGGCAGTGCAGTGCTGTTGTAACCTTCTCACAATGAACCGAAGATCATTCAAATCAGCTCTCCTTGTGCCAACCACATTGAAAAAAAAAAGACACGAAGTAAGAACCACAAAGTGCCCTGGGCCAGACCTCTAGAATGGTCCTGACCTATTGATAGGCAATAAGGACACTGCTGTCTCTTCTGGAAAGATTGGAAATCCTTCTCCTCAAGAGATGCATTCGACCCACAGTCGTGTGGATAGAAAGTCTCAACCAAGTGCTCTGAAGTGGCTGCTGGCATACATGTTATCACTGTAGAAAACGGTTTCACTAAACAACTAAATAAACAACTATCAGAAACAACATGCACAAACAATAGATAGCAAGTAACAACCTAAAGCAAACTGGAGGGAAGAATCAAAGATTAAGATGTGATGTGAAACAAAGGCCCAGGCCACATTAACAACAAAGAAAATTGGGCAGCGCTGCGCAGCATTGAATGCAGTTGTATCATGAAATGAAAAAAATTGTGCGGGCCCGCATGCCCAATATTTCATTGGCTGGATGCACTCCTGCTAAACATGTATTTTTAGCACAGTAGTGCTGTGCCGGCGGAATTTGCCAAATTGTACTTTTATTTTTTTAATATATAATATACCTCTGACGCACCCGTAAACTGCCAAAAAGGTTTTCACGACTAATCTGCACATCATACAATTAACTGAAGCACTCGGAGAAGGGTTAAATGGAGAAATAATGAACAAAAGACATCCCAGATGTGGTGAAGGCAATGCCAAATGGGAAATCACGGGGGAATATGGAGTCAGAGCAATGCCTCTGTGAATCAGGCCTTATGATTCCAATTTAATTTTTTAATACCCACGAGTGTTATTTCACAAGTATGATATGGGTAAATCCTAAATATGGGAATAGATTAGCTTTTTTAGTATCGTTTGGAACTCCAGGGTTTCTCAAACTCTCCAAAAAAACATCTCACCCTTGGAAATATTCATAAATTCACTCCTGTAAAGGGTGACGGTAAGCCCCATTAAAGGGTGTGCCTGGGAAGGTTGTTGAGATTGTCAGAGAAGGGGTTTTGCCAAGAGAAATATATTTAAACTGTGGAAAAAATAGGAATAGTGTAATATATGTAAAGTGATGTATGCGTAAATAATTTCGGATGCACCTGTATAGAAAGATAAAACCCCTTTCTAGGGATACTCCTGGAAAACATGCTACTGTTACAGCTTTGCTGGGGTTCTCTTAGAACATTTTACCATTCCCTGAAGTTCCTAAATTTACCCATGCAAGATTTATTAACACGTTTATGAACTGGGCTCTCTGTTTTTCAGACCCTTGCTGTTACGGGAAGCTGAACTCGTTGTGTAAGATCTGTAAACATCTAACCCTTACGCACAAACAGATTAGGACTGCTCCCGCATAGCCATGCTGAGATTCCTTTTTATTTACACATCCTCAGAAAAAAATTACAAGTACACAGGATCATGCTGCAAACAAATAGCACTCACCTGCCCTCGGTCGGCAGACAGGCGAGATCAGGCCTGGGGGAGATTAAATTAGGGGGTGCGCAGGGGTGCCGATCTCTTTCTCTTTCCTGGCTGACCTGTCCTGCTCTGAAAGCTTGCCTCAGCTCAATCACATGCACTTCCCAATGCGCATGCCCACCCTAAAAAAAAACAGCGGCACCGCGGAGGCGGTGACATATGCTCGCTGAGCCTGCGCACGTCTTCAACAACCACCAGGAACAAATCATCATCATGGTCAGGTGACCAGGAGGAGGTGAGGTCAGTGGTGACGTAGTGTTTTTGTAATATACATTAATGCCGGGCGGCGCGCGGCGGCCTGATCAAAATGAAATATTAATTTATTTGAAATCGGCGCGGCCCGCGCAGATTTCAAATAAATTATTATTTCATTTTGATCAGGGCGTCGCAGCTCTCACCAGGCCTCAGATCTGATTGTGCACTGCTGCCTGTAAGCACTGTGTTCTGTTATTGGGGCCGATTTGGACCGACCGTGTTGGTCCAAATCGGCCCCCCTGCCACGAAACCGGCCCCCACCCCATCTAGCTTACCAGGGGATTGCCCGGTGGCTGGAATGACCAGTCCGGCCCGGTCTAGCTTACTTCGAGGGTTGCTGGACCTAGGAAGAGATTGACTATTATGGCCCTCAGAGAGATAAGTCCTCCTACCCTGCTGCAGCTGCAATGTGGAGTTTCTTGATACATTTCTAAACACTCTGGGCAGATTTACAAGCCCCTTGTGCCACTTTTGCGTCACTTTTCCCATGTTAAAAGTGACACAAAAGTGGCTTGTAAATCTGCCCCTTTTATAGTTCAGATTTTCTAAACATTGTGCAATGCAGTGTGAAAATCTGCAGTACTTGTTTCACGAAATTGTAAACAATTTCACAGCCACATCTTTAAAAAGAGTCATGACAGATTCTGTCATCAGCCACATTAAAATAGAGCTGTAAAGCAATGCTAAGTGTGTTGCTCTAGTACGCTACGAGGAGCAAGTAGGAACATGCATGAGGCTCTAGATACACTCTCCAATACAGATTACAACACAAGGAAAAGTGTGAGGAAATGATCACAACACTCCGCTGGCTTTAAGTGTAAATGACCTCTTTATTTACAACTGGCAAGCTGAGTACCTAGCCCTCCTGCCAAGCCGCACAAGCTACCCTGTTGACTGGGCTAAAAAAAGATTCCAAACCAACCACCTTCCCTAATAAACTTTAATCCTTACATCCCACCCCCTAAACACCTCAGAATTGCACACAACTTTCGAAATACTATACTATGAATCCTTTTAGTCCTGGCACTGTAACCCACATTATCCATTTTTTTTAACCTTTACACATAGAAATTCTAGTACATTTTAACCCTTCTCAAAAATAATGACCTCGAGTCCAACTATATTAATTACCCACCGGATGTACAGAAATTCTGCAATCATAAAACCTGAGGGAACACAGCCTGTATCTTTGCAAATCTCAGCCAGGAAATAAAAAAGCAAATGTTGATAGCATTTGCATTAGATAACTTACAGGGCTGAAAGGTTCATTTAGCTATGGATGCTTGCAAAGGAACATTCATTACGTGGGAGCAAGCATTTTTTTAGCAGAAATTGTGCTTCATTAGTCTCAGCGCCCTAAAAGCAGATTGACTCGTTTCACCGCTCCGCACATTAGATAAATAGACGCTTCCTGTCCCACTGTGGTGGCCCCTCTGAACTCTGGTCTTCAGCTCTGCCCTTCGCACGGTTGCCCTACATGTACTAACTTCGGTCCTACCTACCTGTTAACCCCGCGCTCCTACTCTGCTGTGCATTATCGGATTGAAATGAAATTTGGAAAAATGGAAATAACACTCACCTGGCGGCGGGCGGCAGACAGGCCACTGCAGGAAGTTGGACACTGGGACAGGCAGGGCCAGGGCTAGAAATAATTAAATTATGGGGTGGGAGAGGGCCTCTTGTTGTTTCAGTCTCTGGGTTCTGCAATTCTGGTCACGCCGCGCGCACTTTTTATTGCGCATGTGCCACCGCCAACAGCCGCGCCTGCCCCCCTCCCCTCCCCCTCCTGAGGTGATTGAACTGAATTGAAGACTAGGGGCAGCCCGGGCGCGCACGCGACCCACCCACCCCCTAAAATGGCACTGCTGCGCCTGCTCCAAATGTATTTATCCTGAACAGAACGCAGATGCAGTCACAGGTGATTGCAATTCTATTGAGATTGTTTAAATTGTGTTTTTTTACCGCACGGAGGATACGGAGCGAGTGACATGCACGCAGTGTTAAAAAAATCGGCACCAGCCCCACCCAGCAACAAAACCGGCCCCCGGCCAAAAAACCGGCCCCCGACCCTGGCAGCCGACCGGGGGATTGCCCGGTGCCCGGCATTGCCAGTCCGGGCCTGATAAACATGTTTAATTTAGCCTACTGGCTCTGATGGTTGGAACACTCTGTTTGTAGATAGCCATTGGTTACCTGGGTTCTTGCATTTGTCATACAGAGATATGCAGGCTCCGTTATGGAGTCGATTAGTTTGGACTAACCATATAAGTTTTGAGTGCACTGTACCATCTTTGTTCCTCAGGGAATGTGACTATGCCACGTAGGAAAAGTCTATTTTATATATTTATAAATGATTCCTGCAAAGTGCCTTGTAAGCTCAGAGGGCACAATGCTAATAAGATAAAAACACGTCATTGTGCTCTCACAGTAAAATAAAACTCAACAGCTGTTTAGGGCTTTGTGAACTTTTTCCTGAACAGGCCTTGATGGGATTACATTCTGTATTTCCTATCTCCACTTACGAATATGTTAGAAAAATGCTTCAAATGTATGTTTTACATACGTTTCTAAATCTAATTTAATGGTGTAATCAAAATTTGGTAACTTTTAAGTGGATAAGTAACTTTGTAAAAATTTACCTCAGGCTGCCTAAACCAGAGCTTGATTAAAATCAGTCCTGCCGCTCATTACATCTGTTATAATTGAAATATTATTGTCATATTGCTATTGCTTTGTTCTGCGTTAAGTTAGCATTCATGGCACCATTTTCTTCCTGTCGCCATTTTGAATCATGATCGAATCATATTTCTGCTTTCCTTACTAAAAGCTGTGCAGATGTATTTGTGTCTCCAAGGTTAGGCCTGGCTGAAAGCATGAGAAAGTTGCTCATTAGCACATACCTTTCCCTTAAGATAGACGTTTGCTCCCACTAATCCAGCTGTGGGTGCAGACAGGACGAATTTGCCAGAGAGATTGTGTGTGCCCGATATCAGACTCTTAGCTCATCTCTGTGTGCCCCTTTGTCTAATGCTGCCTTCTGTGGAATGTTACCGGCTGGGTGTGTCTTGTACTCATGCTGAAACCTATAATCGTTACCTTTAAGCTTGTGAAAGCCTGTCCCTCTGCAGTCATCACAAGAGGCTGGTCAGACTGCACTCCGCTGCAGCGCAATTACAAATAAATAACTTGGTTTGTATTCTATACTGCTTCACTGACTCTTCATTTCTTGGAAGGCTGAGAGGTGGTCGCGAGTGACCCAGGTGGCCCGATTCAGGTCACTTCCTTCAGATTGCGCCCGAACAGGGACTCCATTGGTCTGACCCATCTCGCCCGCAACCGGGTGTGGGGGGACGGGGCCATGTCTGGTTGGATGGGCAGATCGGGGATCCCCACAAGACAGAGCTTAGTTCTTGCAGCTGCCCTGCCTGTCTGATTGGGCGGTGCCTCGCCCACCGGTCACCCCGGCTGGGTTCCTGGAAGGCAAAACCCTTGGATCTGAATGTTTGGTCCGAAGAGTCGGCAGGGGAGAATAACTTTGTTTGACCTGTGTGCACCAGGTGAGCTGAATTTGTCTTGATGTTTGGTGAATATGGCGCCATTTTTTAATAATCTTGGGTATGGTCTGGAGACCACTTCTTTGCTTTCTTGAACTTGTTAGGTCTGCGAACCGTTTAGACACAGAGGGTCTGCGGACACTCTGCCAGGCAACATAATGAACTTGCCGTACTCCTGAAAGTGCCTGGGGCTTGAGCCTGTCTTTTTGGTGCAGTCTGAAGACTTTTCTTGGAACAATCACTTGAATTTGTTTGGGCTCCTTGTGAGCATGGTATCACTTTGAGTTGCATGTGATTCAGCCTGAGGACTGTCTTTGAACAAAAAAGCATTTGCAATTGTTTTGCCAGGCAAAATAATGAATTTGGGTCCTTCTTGAAAATGCCTGGAATGAGTTTCTTCTGGTCATTGTTGCTCTGCAGATGCTCGATTGGAAGAAGATCAGCCAGCGCCTCCAGAAGGCACTCTTAATATTGATGCGCTTGAAGAATGGTCTTGGCCCTATTAGGTTTAGTACACTATGGCACAAATATATGAGGGACAATGCCGAGTTGAAATGGCCGTTGATGGCACTTATGAACAGAACAGAAATAATAGTATTAATATATATATATATTTCTGTTTTTACCTTAGAAGCCACATACGGCGCGCAATCTATTTCGTCTGCGGCCGTGAAAGGGGAGGTCAAGGGGTCAGGGCCCACGTGACACTGATTACGCACAAATGAACGAGATCAGACTATATAACGGCTGAAATAGGGACATTGTGTTTACTTCAGAGTGCATCGCAGACGAAATAGATTGTGCGCCGTATGTGGCTTCTAAGGTACATTTTGAGGAGGGTTATGTTTAAAATAATTGAAGGGGCGATTGTATAGAAAGAACTCGGGGAGATCTAAGGTGGCTGAAGGATTGTGTATAAATGTGCTCACGAGTTTTACAAACACAATTTTTAAAGAGGCACTGATTAAGTTGTTGATTATTGGGTGTCCTTGCTGCTGCTGGGAAGAATTGTGCATTATCTTTATTCAAAAACATGGGGCTTTTGAGTTTCAATTATGCCAGAAATTAGGGTGGGGCACGAAGAGAGCATGGAAAGATTTTTTCACAATTATGGTTTATGGTAAAGTTGGTCCAGTCACCTTTCTTATTTTATTGTAGTAACCCCTGACGAAGAACCTGTTAAGGTTCGAAATGCATTGGGTGGATTGTTAAGAACCTGCTCTACACGGATGCTTTGTGAACACGTGCTGCTTGTAAAAGTCAGGATGACGCCAGGTGGCATTTGAAAATGTCGAATGCCGTCTCTGCTGTGGCTTCATAAACATGGTTTAAGATTCGGATGAATATGGATTAAAATATTGTTTCAAGAGATGAATATTCTAAGATATACTTCAAGATGTGACAGAGTCTGATTTACTGAAAGGGACAATCCCTTTATCTTGCAGTGCGGAGGATGGGTGCGCCACGAGGCGTACCGTTTTTTCTCATATTTAGTAACCACTGTGCGTTGGGACAGCTCACAGCTCCGACCGCACGCACATAATTTACTTTTGCCATCAAGATAATTCCAAAAAATAAGAAGGGGAGGAGTGCATTCTTTCATTTATTTCACTTGCTTCAGTTGAAAGTATGGCACAATTGAAAGGACGAGGGCTGGTGAATGGATAGACCAGGGAAGAAAACAAAATGTTGCCAGATGCATATGTATTTCCCATGGCTATGATGACCCATTGCCCAGCCTGTGCACTGTATGGGGCGTGTGATGCACCGTCCTGGAAAGGCTACCCTTATGACCCCCTCCCCCTGATAATTTCGCGCCACACACTTTTCCTTTTGGAGATTCTTCAGATAAATAATATAGGCATAGACAGATGCAATGATTCGAAGTATGTCCTGATTGTTCTTTAAGAGCTTAGTAAATGGATTGAAGCTTACACCACTACTCATTGTCGGTAAACTACATTTTCTTTGCCAGTAACCTGAAAGTTTTTATTCTGTTCACTCATAGGTCCAGGATGCCCTGCAGTCACATCAGAGGGGTGCGATGCCCAGCCTGGCTGCTTGTTATGGGCAATTTGAAGTGAGTAAGGCTAGGGCGGATCTGCAGAATAATGAAGTGCTGAATAAACACAGTACCACTGAGAGAAAAAAAAGAGAGAGAGTAGCTATCCAGGAGTAACAATTCCTTGATCATTCTGTATCTGGAGTCACTGGCTGCAATTTGTGCCATTGGATGCAGGTATAGTGCACCAAAGGAAAAGTCAGACTAGTAGGGATAGACTGCATGGATGAAGAATAGGGTGTATGTACCCTGCCCATGGTACCAATGATAGCTTAGGGAAAGGGAGATTGGTGAGTTGTCCGAGACATTGGACAGGATAAGTTGAGGGTGTTTTCCCGAAAAAGGGGATGCCCTAACCTGGACAGGGTGGGATTTCTTCAACAGGCCGCGATCGCACTGCCCCACCGCTGTGCTCAGTAGCACCACACCACCATAGATGAACAATAGGAGTCTCCCAGCGAGGCTCTGAAGGACGCTGGAAAGAAGAGTTGTGCCCATCCTCTTGTTACCTGGTCACCAATTCTATTGTATTGCATTTCTTACCCAATCATGATGTATCCCTTTGCCTGCCCAATTGTTGAGGAGGAACAGCCTTTTGCAGCACCGAGTTTAGAGCAGGGCTGGTCCTAAAAGAGAAAAGAATCTTTGTAGCAATTGTAGTGATTTTCTTAACAGCAGTACTGGGGATGATATGTTTTCTGAATGAGAAATATCCTGCTCATTATTTGGTTGGTATGACACTCCCGCTGCCTGAACATATTTCTGAGACTTTGGCCCTGCATAAGGACACACATAGACTGTCTTATACTAAAAGGATGTTTATCAGCTGAAATGCGCCAAGAAACAGGTACATGGACATTATCAGTGTTATTTTGGGGCTTATTCGCATCTTGGGGTTCGAATATTATCATTTTCCTAGTTGCCATAGCTGGTTTCATTTTGACATGTTGTCTGTTCATACACTGTCTTCCTGCCTGTTGTGCCTGCTGTGTACACATGTTGACACCCCGCCCCAAGCACCCGGAACATGACCCTAAGAGCAAGGCCATGGTGATGCAGGACATCCAGGATATAGTGTGCATTGGTGAGGGCATTTTCGAATGTTAATGATGTATGCCTAGTCTTATAATGTATTTATTACATACTACACAGAGTTCTAGCCTTTGTTGATAGCTAAATGAGTTTCTAAGTATTGCCCTTGCTTGAGCATTTTTTTCTACTTCCCTTTCCCCTTAGATTTGTACGGCCCTTACCTGCTGGCAATAATAAATTTAGCATGAATGCTAAAAGGAGGGTCTGTTAGAATTGAAATATTATTGTCATATTGCTATTGCTTTGTTCTGTGTTAAGTTAGTATTCATGGCGTCATTTTCTTCCTGTCGCTATTTTTAATCATGATCAAATCATATTTCTGCTTTCCTTACTAAAAGCTGTGCCGATATATTTGTGTCTCCAAGGTTAGGTCTTGCTGAAAGCATGAGAAAGTTTCTCATTAGCGCATACCTTTCCCTCAAGATAGAGGTTTGCTCCCACTAATCCTGCTGCCAGTACAGACAGAACAACCTTGCCAGAGAGATAGTGTGTCTCAGACTCTTAGCTCATCTCTGTGTGCCTCTTTGTCTAAAGCTGCCTTCTGTGAAAAGTTACCGGGTTGGTGTGTCTTGTGCTCATGCTGAAACCTATAATCTTTACCTTTATGCTTGTGAAAGGCAGTCCCTCTACAGTCATCACAAGAGGCTGGTCAGACTGGACTCCGCTTAAGAGCAATTACTAATAAATAACTTGGTTTGTATTCTCTACTGCTTCAGCGACTCTTCATTTCTTGGAGGGGGGGAGAGGTGGCCGCAAGTGACCCGGGTGGTCCGATTCGGGTCACTTCCTGCACATCTCAAGAGCTGGTATACACATCCAAGGCTGAGAGATTTCATGCATATGGCTCAGAGGACAGCACCTGCCTCTGAGCCCAAGCAGAGCACATGGATGTGAACTGCTGAACACTTAGCATGGACTACCTATGAAGGAGTGGACATGAACAGTTGGAAGAACAAATACAGCTTTACACTACCTATTTTGACTTGGAGATGCCAGAGAAGTATTTATTCCTGAGGCCCTCTCAGCCAGCCATAGACTCAGTAGAAGAGAGAACAGTAAATAGGGCTGTCTGTGGCTCCTGAGATATGCCAACTTAAAACTTCTGCTTCTGCATAAGTTTACAATGAGGCAAAGAGAAAGCTCTGCAAAGAAGTTGGGAGGCTGCAAAAACAGTTTGGATTTTGTGGTAGGATTTCTCAATCATGGTCTAGTGCACAGGATAAATCTGGCACCTCAACCACCACCTTCTCAGATCATTCCTGGAGCTGGTAGGACACCACCAGAAGAATAAGGCCCTGCTGAAAGTAGATGTCAGAACAACATTGATCAGACACAAAGTTAGATATTAATTTCGAAGCAGAAGAATTTCCCCACACTACCGCTAGCATCACAGACATGATAACTTATGGCAGACACAGAGGTTTCATAGATGACAGCAACATTAATGAACTTTTGCATGACTTTTGGGTACTTTCAGAGAGTGAAAACACAGCAGAGTTGCAGAAATTGTACTTCTTGTGGGCTCTGTTGGCATCCACGTTCTTACTGGTTTATATCACATTTCAATTGTTTCCTCAAATATGGGCGGATGTTTTGTTAGGGACTCATTAAAGGTCCTCTCTCATTTGGGCTCCATTCTATGATTTCTTTACCCTTGATCCATATCCATTATGACTTCTTGGTACCTTTTAATCCCATTTTTGTTCTAGGTTCTGGGATCCCTTCAAGTGTCTGAGGCTTTGCCAAGGAGTCATCTTTGGTGGACACTGGTAAGTGCCACCTTCACATGTTTCCATCCCACATATGTATATCCTTTTCCCTACTGTTCGCTTAAGGTTAACACCCTCCCTTCCTGTTTTCAGAAATAACGCTGTTACCTCTTCCTCATTCCACAACAGAAGGCAGGACCTGGGGCACCCCCCCAGTTTGCCACCCTACCTACGTATGACTCGGACACATACCTTCTGGAACAATTGTACTAACTGCCAAGAGTTGTAAGGGACGTTGGGATTTAGGGCCTGATTACGAGTTTGGAGGTCTTGGAGCAGTCCGCCACATCAGTGCCCAGCTCCAAGAATGCCAATCCTGTAGTCAGTCCGCCCACCAGATTACAAATTGTAATTCTAGCGGGCGGTCCTGCAGTGGCGGTCTTATGGTGGTGCCTTTCTAATGCACACAGGCAACAGGAGCTTTGTAGGGCCCCCTTAATTTCCTCACCACCACCCTGAGCCCGCCATGAAAAGGGTCACAGTAAGGAAACTAGTAATATGCTTGATACATCATACAGCCTCACACCGCTGCGCCACCGCTGCAGGATAAGGGATTTCCAGCTGTTGTGGCGGTCCTGAGGTGGTCCCACCACCGAAGTTGTAATACGGCAGGTGGACTTCCACCATGGATTGGGCGGTCCCATGGACCGCCGGACTCGGACTCATAATTAGGCCCTTAGTCAGAGTTCCATCTTGTATCCTTTGATGCTGTCATTAAACTTCTCCGGTAAAGTACCACGAAGGGGAGTGGGTTTGGGATTGAGAAATAACAACAGATAAATAGATGCAGTATCCATGTTCAGCACCTTCCCTCCAGCTCTTCACGGCTGATGTCAGGAGTTTCAGTTTTGAGACTTCTCAAAACACAACGGAATGAAATTACTCCACTGATTTAGCCCAGACAATTGAATATTTATTCTTACTAGACCTCTCTGTAAATACCTGACACCTATTTTCTCCAAGAACTTTGTTCTTTTTAGCCTGTTCCTGTTTCATGCCTTCCATCCGCAATGCAGTAGAAATGAAGTTAATATCACACACTTTACACTTTATCATAGTTATCCCCTTATCTCTCTATGCTCCATCGCATAGCCCATTCCTACTCGTGCACTCAGGTTTATATTGCGTGTTACGAGTGTACTAGTTGATTCTATGCCTATTAGATTCCCCATGTTAGACTTATGTTTTGATTTGTTACCTTTGCCTCGAATTGTAAAGTGCTCTGATATCCTTCGGGATCAAGTTTGCGCTATATAAAACTTTATAAATAAATAAATAAAATAAGAGTTCACATTAATCACCGGATTAGTATATGTGATTGTGCCGGAGATTCTCTGTTGTATGTTCCCTCAGTTTTAAAATAGAAAGGAACTGTTTAATGCACAAGATTACTGTTGCTCGGTTTTATCAGTTTTAATTCCTTGCTCTGTTGCATAACAGATCTACTAAAAGTTATCAGCTTCTTTCTTTAAAAAAACAAATGTTCTATTCTGGCCTGAATTATTACTTAACTTCCACAATGACCAAATGTCCAGATGTGGTCTAAATTCCAGCTTCTGCTCAAAATCCTGTGATTGTGGGCAAATCACTTAATCTCCAGATGCCAAAAAAGGAATCCAAGCTCGTATAGTAACCTGATGCTCCTGTAAAACTTTCTAATGCTCTTGGGCCAGATTTCCACTACTTAAACCTGCACAATAGGATGAGTGGTGTTTCTGGCAAATGTTTTATGACTTACTTGTCTTTCTGGTTCCAAATGATTCCTTTTTATTGTTTCTTTGACTTTTCTTTTTCAGGCACTCCCTACTCGGTTCAGAGGGGGACAACTCCAGATGCCACTGTGCTGAGAAGGCTAACTCACGAATGTCAATGCTGACGTGTCCACTATGGAAGTGCTTCAGCTGCTGTAGTTTCCTTCTTGCATTGGTTGCTGGCATGGAAGGAACTGCCTAGCAAGGTTAATCAGGTACAGTGTGACTTATATAGCTTCTCCCCAAGATGGCTGCCGAGATTTCAAAATCTTGTGCAGCTTAAATAACGTAGTTATAGGGGCCAATAGTTTCCCATCGAAGTTTGATTAACCCGTTGCGTGCAGCGGTTGGCCCCCAGCCTTCCGACGTCACAGTGGGCGTGTGCGGAGGACAGCCGGGGGCTGTCTGAAACACGCCCACCCATTAATTACCCATTACCGCAGCGGCATTTGCGCCACGGTCAAGGGGTAAACCAGCAATGGTTCTGGGTAAATAAACATTCCTACTGTTTTAATGCGATTACAACGGGGACTGGCTCTGCTACAGTCATGGCAGCCATTCTCTGCCTCCACGCTCTTTTTTCACTTGTCAATAAACTAGGACAATCTCTCCATAGTCTTCTTCTGTTGCTGCAATGTTGACAGAAGACTCCTGCTGGTAGACTAGGACTCACTCAAGGACTCCTGAATTCTGCTCGCACCCACAGACTCAAACTGCTCTCTAAATTTCAAGAGGTTGGACTTTTCTTTGCCTGCTTTAGGGAGATACAAAGTAGAAGGACTCCTCATTCAAAGAGGGCCAAGCTGAACATAGAGGAATGGACACTGCAGGAGAGCTGAATAGACAGAGACATAGTGCCTAGAAGACTGCACAAAGGAGCTATGGTCTGCAAGACTGATAAAGGGGAACCTCTTCAGCATTTTGAAAAAGTTGGGATTAAGTTATGTTTTTCTATCTCTGGAGCTTGAAACAAGATGCTGGCTTGTCGATGAAGGTCACACCCAAGGTGGACAAGAAAACTAGGTCCATCTCACTCTAAGGTTTTTGCTACACTGGAAACTGGTTGAGAAGGACCTTGCAGGGCGTGAAGCATTACCAATGCTGGAGGAATTTCACTTCCCAAAAAGTTTGAAGGTAAAACCTTGAACCAGGGCGAGGCGGAAAACCTATTGGGCACAAAAATGGACTGCAGTGCCTGTGAAATCAAGGTGTGTCCTTCTGAGAGATTTTGGAGCCAAATCCAAGAGCTTCCAGGAACGTTTGACAACAATGTATTGGACTTTGAAGGAACCTCACTGGCCACTGCATTGGACTTTGTCCCGCTGGCAGATTTTAACCTTTCTTTGAGAGATCGAGACAGAAAGCAAAACTTTCACTGGATCAACCTACTTGGTGGACACGACTTCTGGACTATTACGGTCGGCTTCATATTGGCCTATGTACTTGTCGACCATGAACAGTGTTTTTGTATGGCGAGTAACTTTTTCTTGGTGCTTTTTACTGTACACATAAAAAATTTGATTTTTGGGGTTATTGTTCTAAATCAGTTTGAGAATGTATTTTATTGTGTTCTTGTCTTTATAATTCTTAGTTGAACGTAACACACGCCTCTCAGGGCAGGGGATTGTCTGCTCCTTTTGGATTGGCTGGAAGGTGTTGAGTAGATATTCTGTCTTTCAGCTAACCAGAGTGGATTTATTAAGTTTATAGCAGTACCACTTCCCAGAATATGATCCCTATTCTTGATGGTTATTCTGGCAAAAGGTGAGCATTCATAACATTTGATAGTGTCCTCAAGCATATGATGTGCCTCACTTGTATGTGATTGTGATATATAATGGCAAGTGAGACAAATTTTGTTCCGGTCGACAAGTAGAACATATGACCATAAGCTGGTTTTTGACGACAAGACTAACAGAATTAATAAAAATGAAAAGTAAATGTTTGGGTGACAAAACACTTTTGAAAACATACAAGCTTTCCTTTGAGATAATTGATTTTCTTGACCATAATAAAACAACTTTCTCCTAGGAGGAGGAAATGCTTTGTTTTTTCTGAAATTTTCAAGCTAGTGTTTGGAGACCAAATCTTTGCATTTCTTTAATATATTATGAACTGATTTCAAACACATTCATGCTAAGTTTGGAACTCATAGCTGTATTTCCTTGATATGAAAGAGAACTTGCAGCTATTGTCGTTGTTTCATGATTCAGGTGAATGCACTTCATCATCTGTATTGACAAATCTTTTTATTAAATTACCTTCTCTACTGCAGTGTGAGGCCAGAATATGCAAGGTTAGTGTAGGGATATGTCTGAATCAGTAACATCTCTATGACCGGAGGGATTTCTTGGAATTCCCCATGCCTCCAAAGGCCCCGGGGAGCCCACTCCCAGGGCTGAAATGTCAAAAAATAGGGAGGGTGCTGCAAGGCCTGCTCCCAGAGATACCCCAGGGACGATTATTTTACGGAAGAGGGGCATCTCAGCTCCTTTCCTGAGCCATTAATTGCCCTCAGAATCCCATCCTCTGGGCCGGCTCACCGGCTATGTCCCGGGGAACCCACCCCCGGGACATAGTTGTTTCCCTGCTGCAGCAGCGCAGGCTGGGAAGCCTGTGTTTTTTTATTGCTTGGCTGGAGCATTTTCTAATCTGCTGCAGTGGCGGCTGGTGACATTTGCAGGTGGTGAGGCGTAACATTGTCGTACTGCACGGCGGCGAGCGAGCAAGCTCGTACAACCTACAGGGGGTTTGGGGGGGGTTCTCACACCAAGAATATGTTGAAAAAAGAATGGACACACTGTGCATTATTAAGCAAATTTGAGGAAGATGGAAGGTTAATAAAGCAATTAGTGCTGGGCCTAAACTACCCTCACAGGCTTGGCTACAAGTTCCTCATCTCAGCGCATCTTAGACACTGATAGGCTGGCCACCCAACCTTACTTGTAGATCTCATCTTGTTTGATGGTAAAGCCAAAGAGTAGATCTCCTATCTCACCAATTGATCTTTCTTGGCCTTCTGCTGCTCCTCCACTTGCTACCGCCTGCCCTCCTACCTGTTAGTGAGCCCCATGGTAACCCCAATAGCATTACCCGTCCACACTGCTAATGTTCTGATTAACACACTGCTTGTAAACTAGATTACTGCAACAATCTAATACTGCAAACCAATATACTGTTTCTCAGCACAAGAACATTTTGAATGTTGCTACATATACACTGTTCAAATTGCACCGCTAATCACCAAGCACTGCACAATAAAACAAGGGAGGCTGACTCTAATACACAAAGTGCACACAACATACCCTTATTTCCTCACAATATTAAATGGTGTGAGTATCTTCATCTAAATTGGATGTGCTTCCATCCTACCTGTGCGCCTCGAGGCGCTGAATGAGCTGCCAGTAAGACAGACCACCCACACCTCAAGGACAACCCTCCCAGGCCCCTTGTGCAGCGCGTTCCTTTTGTAATGTGTATCCCGGATGGGTTAAGAAGCAACATAGCGAAGCTGAAGTCAGTAAAGAAACACGTTTAATCGGCAAAGTGCCCACCCCTCAACAAAAGACATTACCGTCAAAGACAACCTGCGTCCAGCAAAAATCAGTTTAAACCAAAATGCACTATTCAACGAAGTGTAACAGCTATATCCATGCAGACTAACACGCCGTCTACATGCCATGTTGCTTTTAGAAAGAAGCAACATTTTAGGGAGATTTGAAAATGAAAAAATAGTTAGACAATTCCGCCATTGTTAGGCATGGTAATAAAACACATACCCTATAATACTGAAGCAATGAATGTAAAATGCATTGGAATTTTTCTAGCCAAGTTTGCTCCGGTTTCTGTATCTGCGCATTTGTCTATGTGAAGTGACACAATTAATATAGCCATACATAAGAGGACATCAATGCGACACGTCAAAATGCATACATTATAGCTGATCTTATAGCGCAACGAAGCACATCATGAATGATTTCTCACCACGTTTTTAAAATCTGCAATATAAGTTATGCTGCCAACTATAAACTATAAACTACACAGCTCGATGGAGCATGGACATTACTGCCAGCTATTGTACAGTTTATGTTCAATTATTATCTCTCATGTCAGCAGCTCTTTCCATTTATACCTTCTACTGACGATCACATGTTATTGCAGGTAAAATAGAAGAAACACAGAGATAGCGAATATAATCAGAGTCTGAACAGAATGTAGCCGCAAAATCTCTGAGAAGGTTACGGGTTAATTCAGATAATACATCTGCCTCAGCCAACTCAGACGCCAGTCATAATGGCTTCAATCTGATGTGAAAAAGTGGCGTTACTTTGCCTGGCACGATTTAATGAGCAAAACAAGCTAAACTCTTGCATGATCGATCATTATACCAACCACTCTGAGGACGTAAAAAGTAGGAGCAAGTACAAAATGTTTAAGGCAACGAACGGGTTGAAAGCAGGAGAGGTTGGGGGAAAAACAGATGGAAAATATGAAAGATGACGGACTACCCCATTCCACAGTGCATAATCCACCACAGTAAACATAATAACAGTACCCAGGCCCGGACTGGCAATGCCGGGCACCGGGCAATCCCCCGGTCGGCTGCCAGGGTCGGGGGCCGGTTTTTTGGCCGGGGGCCGGTTTTGTTGCTGGGTGGGGCTGGTGCCGATTTTTTTAACACTGCGTGCATGTCACTCGCTCCGTATCCTCCGTGCGGTAAAAAAACACAATTTAAACAATCTCAATAGAATTGCAATCACCTGTGACTGCATCTGCGTTCTGTTCAGGATAAATACATTTGGAGCAGGCGCAGCAGTGCCATTTTAGGGGGTGGGTGGGTCGCGTGCGCGCCCGGGCTGCCCCTAGTCTTCAATTCAGTTCAATCACCTCAGGAGGGGGAGGGGAGGGGGGCAGGCGCGGCTGTTGGCGGTGGCACATGCGCAATAAAAAGTGCGCGCGGCGTGACCAGAATTGCAGAACCCAGAGACTGAAACAACAAGAGGCCCTCTCCCACCCCATAATTTAATTATTTCTAGCCCTGGCCCTGCCTGTCCCAGTGTCCAACTTCCTGCAGTGGCCTGTCTGCCGCCCGCCGCCAGGTGAGTGTTATTTCCATTTTTCCAAATTTCATTTCAATCCGATAATGCACAGCAGAGTAGGAGCGCGGGGTTAACAGGTAGGTAGGACCGAAGTTAGTACATGTAGGGCAACCGTGCGAAGGGCAGAGCTGAAGACCAGAGTTCAGAGGGGCCACCACAGTGGGACAGGAAGCGTCTATTTATCTAATGTGCGGAGCGGTGAAACGAGTCAATCTGCTTTTAGGGCGCTGAGACTAATGAAGCACAATTTCTGCTAAAAAAATGCTTGCTCCCACGTAATGAATGTTCCTTTGCAAGCATCCATAGCTAAATGAACCTTTCAGCCCTGTAAGTTATCTAATGCAAATGCTATCAACATTTGCTTTTTTATTTCCTGGCTGAGATTTGCAAAGATACAGGCTGTGTTCCCTCAGGTTTTATGATTGCAGAATTTCTGTACATCCGGTGGGTAATTAATATAGTTGGACTCGAGGTCATTATTTTTGAGAAGGGTTAAAATGTACTAGAATTTCTATGTGTAAAGGTTAAAAAAAATGGATAATGTGGGTTACAGTGCCAGGACTAAAAGGATTCATAGTATAGTATTTCGAAAGTTGTGTGCAATTCTGAGGTGTTTAGGGGGTGGGATGTAAGGATTAAAGTTTATTAGGGAAGGTGGTTGGTTTGGAATCTTTTTTTAGCCCAGTCAACAGGGTAGCTTGTGCGGCTTGGCAGGAGGGCTAGGTACTCAGCTTGCCAGTTGTAAATAAAGAGGTCATTTACACTTAAAGCCAGCGGAGTGTTGTGATCATTTCCTCACACTTTTCCTTGTGTTGTAATCTGTATTGGAGAGTGTATCTAGAGCCTCATGCATGTTCCTACTTGCTCCTCGTAGCGTACTAGAGCAACACACTTAGCATTGCTTTACAGCTCTATTTTAATGTGGCTGATGACAGAATCTGTCATGACTCTTTTTAAAGATGTGGCTGTGAAATTGTTTACAATTTCGTGAAACAAGTACTGCAGATTTTCACACTGCATTGCACAATGTTTAGAAAATCTGAACTATAAAAGGGGCAGATTTACAAGCCACTTTTGTGTCACTTTTAACATGGGAAAAGTGACGCAAAAGTGGCACAAGGGGCTTGTAAATCTGCCCAGAGTGTTTAGAAATGTATCAAGAAACTCCACATTGCAGCTGCAGCAGGGTAGGAGGACTTATCTCTCTGAGGGCCATAATAGTCAATCTCTTCCTAGGTCCAGCAACCCTCGAAGTAAGCTAGACCGGGCCGGACTGGTCATTCCAGCCACCGGGCAATCCCCTGGTAAGCTAGATGGGGTGGGGGCCGGTTTCGTGGCAGGGGGGCCGATTTGGACCAACACGGTCGGTCCAAATCGGCCCCAATAACAGAACACAGTGCTTACAGGCAGCAGTGCACAATCAGATCTGAGGCCTGGTGAGAGCTGCGACGCCCTGATCAAAATGAAATAATAATTTATTTGAAATCTGCGCGGGCCGCGCCGATTTCAAATAAATTATTATTTCATTTTGATCAGGCCGCCGCGCGCCGCCCGGCATTAATGTATATTACAAAAACACTACGTCACCACTGACCTCACCTCCTCCTGGTCACCTGACCATGATGATGATTTGTTCCTGGTGGTTGTTGAAGACGTGCGCAGGCTCAGCGAGCATATGTCACCGCCTCCGCGGTGCCGCTGTTTTTTTTTAGGGTGGGCATGCGCATTGGGAAGTGCATGTGATTGAGCTGAGGCAAGCTTTCAGAGCAGGACAGGTCAGCCAGGAAAGAGAAAGAGATCGGCACCCCTGCGCACCCCCTAATTTAATCTCCCCCAGGCCTGATCTCGCCTGTCTGCCGACCGAGGGCAGGTGAGTGCTATTTGTTTGCAGCATGATCCTGTGTACTTGTAATTTTTTTCTGAGGATGTGTAAATAAAAAGGAATCTCAGCATGGCTATGCGGGAGCAGTCCTAATCTGTTTGTGCGTAAGGGTTAGATGTTTACAGATCTTACACAACGAGTTCAGCTTCCCGTAACAGCAAGGGTCTGAAAAACAGAGAGCCCAGTTCATAAACGTGTTAATAAATCTTGCATGGGTAAATTTAGGAACTTCAGGGAATGGTAAAATGTTCTAAGAGAACCCCAGCAAAGCTGTAACAGTAGCATGTTTTCCAGGAGTATCCCTAGAAAGGGGTTTTATCTTTCTATACAGGTGCATCCGAAATTATTTACGCATACATCACTTTACATATATTACACTATTCCTATTTTTTCCACAGTTTAAATATATTTCTCTTGGCAAAACCCCTTCTCTGACAATCTCAACAACCTTCCCAGGCACACCCTTTAATGGGGCTTACCGTCACCCTTTACAGGAGTGAATTTATGAATATTTCCAAGGGTGAGATGTTTTTTTGGAGAGTTTGAGAAACCCTGGAGTTCCAAACGATACTAAAAAAGCTAATCTATTCCCATATTTAGGATTTACCCATATCATACTTGTGAAATAACACTCGTGGGTATTAAAAAATTAAATTGGAATCATAAGGCCTGATTCACAGAGGCATTGCTCTGACTCCATATTCCCCCGTGATTTCCCATTTGGCATTGCCTTCACCACATCTGGGATGTCTTTTGTTCATTATTTCTCCATTTAACCCTTCTCCGAGTGCTTCAGTTAATTGTATGATGTGCAGATTAGTCGTGAAAACCTTTTTGGCAGTTTACGGGTGCGTCAGAGGTATATTATATATTAAAAAAATAAAAGTACAATTTGGCAAATTCCGCCGGCACAGCACTACTGTGCTAAAAATACATGTTTAGCAGGAGTGCATCCAGCCAATGAAATATTGGGCATGCGGGCCCGCACAATTTTTTTCATTTCATGATACAACTGCATTCAATGCTGCGCAGCGCTGCCCAATTTTCTTTGTTGTTAATGTGGCCTGGGCCTTTGTTTCACATCACATCTTAATCTTTGATTCTTCCCTCCAGTTTGCTTTAGGTTGTTACTTGCTATCTATTGTTTGTGCATGTTGTTTCTGATAGTTGTTTATTTAGTTGTTTAGTGAAACCGTTTTCTACAGTGATAACATGTATGCCAGCAGCCACTTCAGAGCACTTGGTTGAGACTTTCTATCCACACGACTGTGGGTCGAATGCATCTCTTGAGGAGAAGGATTTCCAATCTTTCCAGAAGAGACAGCAGTGTCCTTATTGCCTATCAATAGGTCAGGACCATTCTAGAGGTCTGGCCCAGGGCACTTTGTGGTTCTTACTTCGTGTCTTTTTTTTTTCAATGTGGTTGGCACAAGGAGAGCTGATTTGAATGATCTTCGGTTCATTGTGAGAAGGTTACAACAGCACTGCACTGCCCGGGCCTGGGCCTGGGGCCGGGGGCAGCGTCAGTCTCCTAGAGGCCTAGACCAGCTAACCGAAGCAGCCTGAAGGCACATGAACCGAAGGTCTAAAGAAAGCTGTGCTTTAAATGGGGTAGTACCCACACTACTTTAATTTAAAGTGAGACCAAGGGCACTCCTCTGCAGGGGTGTAAGAAAATACATTTAATGGGAGAGTACAGTACATATACTTCTCAGGCGCATGCAGATACACTGGGTCAGGGTGGGACCCGGACTAACCTGCAGTTCTGTATCCCATTTCATGCGTTGCTTGCTATTATGTGTGACGTAACGTGACACCAAGACTAGGGGAGGGAGCAGCAAGGATCAGGAAAGACTCTGAAAATTCATCTAGAAGGCCTTGTACCTATTAACCCCCATTTTCAGGAGGAGGTTCATGTGCGCAGCGTGCAGAATCATGCACGGTCTCCTCTGCCACGTCTGCGCGCCTTAAAGTGCGGCTGATGTCATCATGCCGCATGCGCATTGGGCCTCGCACAGTTAAAAGTGCGCGTGACTGGCCGCCTGCAGCATTACAAGTGGAGTGAGACAACACGCAATACATGAATGTGCTTGTAAATTAGCAGGAGTCAGAAAAGTTGATGCCGCCACCAAGGCTCCACAATCCCTCAAAACAAACAAGAAATAAAGCTTTCTATTTTCTAAATGTGTCCCTTCCGCAGGTTGCTTTTTACATTATGAATTGTTTTTAAAAGTGTTAGATCTCTGGTTGCATTTTACATTTATGAATTGCCTCTCTGGTGCTAGAATCATTTTAGTGTAAAATATGTAAGACCATTGCCATAGTATTTTTTTTATGTGAAGCCGCCATGTTATCATCTTTATTGCATAACGGCAGAGCAACAGAACACTGGATGGATTAATTTATTTTACACCTAATTCAAGCGTTTTCCCAATCTGTAAGTTTTCAAGACTATAGAAAATAACCTAGGTTCTATGATGGAAGTGAAGAGGGAAAGATAAATACCCCACAGTCAAATCGGGAGCAGGGAATACCAATTATGTGACTGTAATTTCCCACTGGGTTTAAGTTAGATTGACTTCAGTCACCCCATCAGATCATGGCTGGCTCATTGCTGCGGCAGCTTAGAGAGCCCGGGCCCGGCAGTACTGTATCTACATTGCATTTCTCCAAAACATGCATTGTAAAATGCATCTGCTAGACTGCTAAGCATTTACATCTCTGCCTTCAAAAACCATTACTCTGTGTTTTATGCATGGTCTTCCCTCACATTCTGTCGTTTTGTCTTAGTGCCTACCAATTTATGAGGCAACATTCACCTTTTTGATTTTGTGCATGTCATATAGTCTATTTAAATCACTGTATTGTTCTCATAGCAAGAGTTACTAAATCACTCTACAGATTAGTCAGAGTTCAGAATCCTCAAAGACCTTGAGTTTGATGCATTCTTTCATGGTCTGCAGTGGAGGAGAGTCCCCAGGTTACAATGAGCTTATATATATATATATATATATATATATATATATATATATATATATATATATATATATATATATATATATATATATGTACACACACACACACACACGTGAGGGGGGCAGGTTGCCACAGGGCATTAGAGACTTTTTCTTATTTTTAAATATTGTTTTGCTGGAGGGGGTTTAAGGCACCTATCAGAGAGATAGTGGAATGCTAATATGTTTGTAGCAAGACTCCTCCCAAAAGTATGACATTCCTGCAAGTATTATCTCAAAGAGCTAGACATCTTCAATGTGTCTCTGCCTCTATTATAGGCATATAGATTGACTCATTCCTTCGGTTGTACAGTGGTGGGTGGCACAGTAACTTGGCACTGGGTGGATGTCGCGTGCCTCGCGTGGTGGTGGTGGGCAGGGCCGGACTGGTCACTCCCCCTAGTAGTAGTTTCTCACTGCGTTTGCTCGCTACACACCATGTGGGGGCTGGTTTCACTTTTACTTTGTTCTCTCTGATTCACTACTTTTGTCTATTTTTGATGCTCTCTGAAAGAATGTCTATGGGTACATATGACTGGGTGGATAACCTGATGTTCTTTAAGGTCATCATCTACTATTTACTGTGCTTTGAAAGGTGATACAGTTTGAATATGTAATGAAAAATGTGCTGTAAAATTAACCATTTTGCTCTGTCGTTTTCCAAAATTTTCATGGGGGGAGAACCCCCCCAAACCCCCCTAGTAGCCGTTGGGCTCGCTCGCTGCGCTCGCTCGCTACATGCCGGGCCGGGGCTGGTCTGGCAAAGTTTGCCAGGGCTGCTTTTAGTTCCCAGTCCGGCCCTGACAGTACCCCACGTCCCTGCTGCTGCTGCAGAACTGGCTGGACCATTAGGGATGCCTGGGGTAGACCTTGCAATTGTTCACATTTCTTGCTAGTATTTGTGACCGAAATGCTTGTCATCAACTCTGTTTTCACGAGTGTTGTGACTAAAGGACAACTAACCCTGCTGAAAAAGTATTACTAACTCTCCTTTATCCTTTTCTGACCTTCAAGAACGATTTTCTTTGCCTTCATCCTGTAAACCCCAATATGACTCCCTCCTTCCTCCTCTCCTGCAGTATTCTTCTCTCCCTACCAACGAATCCTGTTATTCCCCCCAAATCTTCTGCTCTTTTTTCTCTATTACCGAACACTACCTCGGCTTCCTCTTTATATAAAACTCTGTTTCTCTCCTGTGATAGGGCCAAGAGGAAGTCTGAATTGGCCTGGGAAAAGGATCTCGCAGAATGTTGGCCTATTCCTTTTTGGGACAAATTATGGTTGAAAATACATAAGACATCAAGAGCAGCTAATATCTCTCAAACTCTTTATTTTATTTACAATCGCTTTCTTTTTACACCACTGAAACTGGCTTCTCACAGCAAGGCGTGAACCCTTGCTGTGTGTTGTTTCCTCCTGAGGCGGAAAGCCGGGAGGTTGTGCTGTGTGCCTTGCGTGTGTGGACATCCTTGTTGTGCTATTCTCCCTCCATTATTTTTTAAAATTGTCGTGTTTTAGATTCTTTTTAAAACCTACCCAAATATTACTTTGGAACATACCTGGCCCCCTGCTGACCACTCGGCAGTAGTTGGCCCCCTTTCCCCGCATTTGAAGCTGATCATCCAGTGTTCAGCCGACTGAGGCGCTGAGACACACGGACCTAGGACCTCGGAATCTAGCGGCAGCCATCTTGGGGGTAGGCTACACCTACAGCGCTCTAGTCTCCAGCGCATAAAAGAGCACCCTAAGCAGGCGTGAACCCTTGCTGTGTGTTGTTTCTTCCTGAGGCGGAAAGCCGGGAGGTTGTGCTGTGTGCCTTGCGTATGTGGACCTCCTTGTTGTGCTATTCTGCCTCCTTTATTTTTTTTAATTGTCGTGTTTTAGATTCTTTTTAAAACCTACCCAAATATTACTTTGGAACATACCTGGCCCCCTGCTGACCACTCGGCAGTCGTTGGCCCCCTTTCCCTGCATTTGATGCTGATCATCCGGTGTTCAGCCGACTGAGGCGCTGAGACACCCGGACCTAGGACCTCGGAATCTAGCGGCGGCCATCTTGGGGGTAGGCAACACCTGCAGCGATCTAGACTCCAGCGCATAAAAGAGACGGGCATGCCTCCGCGCAGTGGACGCGATCTGCGGACGCGCCGCATCAGCGCCGGAGTCACGACTGAGTCCAGCCCGTCTGCGCCAAGGAAGCGCCAGGGGCCAGGAAGGCTGGTCACTTAGACACCCAAGTCCCAGTCAGCCCCCTTTATTCTTTACGGACATTACATACACTCAAACCCCCGTGGATGCCCTGTCACCATACGCTGCTACCTGAGGGGCTACGTGGCGCTCCCGAGTGCCAATGCTCCAGGAGAGGGACTAGCTCTATCCTCCCGACCTATGTCATAAACGGCCCAGATCAGGGAACCACGACTTCCCCCCGCCGATTAGAGAGGCCGGGTTTCTTATCAACGCTCGATCCCTAATCAAAAATAACATTGCTTTCAGAGACTTTATCTCAGACAGAAAACCATCCTGGGTATTTATTACTGAGACCTGGGCCTCAAAGTACACAGGGCCTGAGCTCCTAAATGCCATTCCCGAGGGGTACTCCCTGGCAAGAATGGACAGAGAGAGGTGCGGGGGGGAGGGGCTGGGAATACTTCACAAAACTTCTATAAGATGTCGGACCGAGCCTCTCTCCTCACCGCTTGACCCCTTTCAGGCCTTGTATTTTGCTCTCAATCCCTCCCCTACTGTCTCCTTCTCCGGTATCCTGATCTATAGGCCCCCGGGCCCTAGGTCCGCTTTCAGTCATGACTTGTTAAAACTGCTGGAACCCTACATTGATAGACCCAACCTGTCCATCCATGGAGATTTTAACTTTCATTTAGAGAATGACAGCTCTGCTGATACTGCCCTTCTGCTGGATTCTCTATGCTCATGTGGGCTGACTCAAGGAGTAGTAGGTTCCACCCACTTAGCGGGACACACTGGACGGGGTCTTTCCCAACGACCCCAGGGTATGGTTAGGGCCCCCCTTTCCCCTGTCCTGGTCAGACCATCTGGCCGTCCCACTTAATTTTACACCCCCCCTTCCTGGTATATCCTTAGCAGATCCTAGTAAGTGGGAATTAAAAAGGAATTTTAGGGGTTTAAACAACGAGACTTTAGCCCCTCTGATGGCTAGTCTTATGCCCACCTTAGCGAGAGATACGGATACTGCTGCCCTTGATCTCTTTAACTCTATCTCGAAGGCCGTGGATATCCTGGCCCCGATCAAGCAGCACTATTCCGCTAGAAAGCGACCCTCAGCACTCTGGTACTCAGACATCCTTAGGCTGCTACGGCAGGGCTGCAGGAAGCAAGAGAGGCTCTGGAGATCACACCTTGACCCACACGAAAAAGATAAACATAAAAGCTTACTTAGGGACTACAAAGCTGCGGTGTTGGCGGAAAAAAAAAACACTTCACCAAACTGACTGCCTCCCTCAGTTCTCCCAGGGAACTATTTAAAATTGTTGATTCCCTGGCTGTCCTTCAATCACCCGACCCCATAATAGCAACACAGGAACTCTGTGATCAGATTTCAACCTTCTTCCATGTTAAGATAGCTGACATTTATTCAGGCCTAGAAGCCCTTAATCTAGACCTAGGGGTCCCTCCTGCTTCAGTAGCATCCACCTTGGAAGAAGTCCCGGTGAAGGCTCTGGGTTGCGGTCTCACTAACTTCCCTCCGCTCACATAGGTGCAACTGAATCTGCACCTGGACAAACTTAAATCCGGATCTCCTCTTGATCCCTGTCCTTTGAAAACTTTCAAAGAATGCAGGGAAGTTTAACTTCCTCCACTCCTGGAGGTAATCAATCTGGCAATCCACGAAGGCGTTTTCCCGACAGCTTGGAAAATGGCCATAGTTAAGCCCCTCCTAAAGAAGGCCACTTTGGACCCGGCGATTTTAAAGAACTTTCGCCCAATTTCCTTACTCCCAGCCCCCTCGAAAATGCTAGAGGCCCATCTAAGTGCCTGCTAGTGCCTTCCTGGACAATTCCAACCTACTGGACTCCTCTCAGCACGGTTTTCGGAGGGCACATAGCACTGAGTCCACCATGACATTAGTTACAAACAACATCTGCGCTAAGGTCGACAGTGGCCAGACTACCCTTCTGGTCCTGCTCGACCTTACAGCTGCTTTTGATACCCTGTCCCCTTCCATCTTGGCCAAGCGCCTTAGGGGGATAGGAGTGGACGGACCAGCGCTTAGCCTTCTGACATCCTTCCTTGACCACCGTGAACAGAGGGTCAAGTTGGGTGACTTTCTTTCCCCAGTCAAGCCTGTGCAGTGTGGGGTGCCTCAGGGCTCATCCCTGAGCCCCACGCTCTTTAATATCTATGTGGCGCCGCTTGCCAAGCTTGTGAGATCATTTGGGCTGAAAGTCCTATCTTATGCTGACGACACCCAGATTATGGTTTCCATCTCGCAATCTGTAGACATCACGGCCCGGAACTTCAGGAATTGTATGGAAGCAGTGGCGGGTTGGATGATAAGGAACTTCCTCAAATTAAATGGGGAGAAAACAGAGGTCCTTATCTTCGGAGGCAAGTAAGAGATCTGGTCCATGGAGTGGTGGCCTTCTGCTCTTGGAGCTTGCCCCACGCCCTCACAGTCTGCCCGAAACTTGGGCGTAATCTTTGATACTAAGCTCTCCTTCGACAAACAAGTCAGCAGGACTGCCTCAACCTGCTGTGGGGTCCTAAGAATTTTGAGGAAAATTGTACACTATCTTTCCATCGAGGCCCGAAAACAGGTCACAGTGGTCCTCATATCCTCAAGGCTAGATTACTGCAATGCACTATACCTAGGAATCAACAAACAACTAGTCCACCACCTCCAAATAGTGCAAAATGCAGCAGCCAGGTTCGTTGATGATGCCCCGAGGCTTTCATCAGGCTCCTCTATCAGGAAGAATCTGCATTGGCTCCCCATGCAGGCCAGGATAGAGTTTAAGGTCCTGTGTCTCACTCACCTGGCCCTGTATGGTTCCGGTGCTGAAGACATCAGACCCCTTGTGTCCCTCTATACCCCCCGGCAGGGCACTTCGCTCAGCATATAAAAATCTTCTTTCTGTAACACAAGTTATCAAAGCCAGGTGGGGCGGGAGGGCCTTTTTCTCTCTTGCCCAGGATTTGGAACATACTTCCGGCTGAGCTCAAAGGACAAACCTCCTATCCTCTCTTCCAAAAGGTATTGAAGACTTGGCTTTTCAGGGAGGCCTACCCATAGTCGGTGCACCCCTTCTCCCTCCATACAGTTAGTACCATCCTCAGCACCTTGATGCCTATGGGCAAAGTTGTGCTCTATAAATCCTTACTCACTCACTCACACCTTTCCTCTGCATGTTGGTCATGCAGTATTAATTTAGCTGATTTAAAACATATGCTTTTTGATTGTCCTTCCCTCTCCCGTTTTTGGCAATTGGTTTGGTCCCAAATTAATACAATTTTTCACACCCGTTTCTTTTTCTGTTTCCAACCTCTTTTTAGGTTCCTTATCACCTTCTTGGTCTCATTCACCTCCCTGCCCTTAATTGACCTATTATTGGCGATTGCTCTACCTTTGATTACGTCAAACTGGAAACAAGCTGATAAAGTTACTTTCAGAGCTTGGTGGAATGCTGTGTGTTTTCATCACAGATTAGATACTAGCAATGTCACCCCTATATCTCTGTCCATTAAAAGAGATCTTTTATGGCTACCTCTAACTTCCTATCTCACAGATATAGCTGCACCTCTTCCTAATACAATTAATACTCCTGATGAAGTTAGGAAGCCTCCATAAATCCTTTGTTGTCTTTTTGCTTTTTTATTTCAGTGCTCATACTATCGGATGTGACTCCCTTTTTCTTTTCAACTATTTACATTTTAGAGTTTATTATATTTATAATATATTTGTTGATATTTCTTGGTGTTGAATTACTCTTTAAGATTCAGGTAGTTTTATTTCTTGTCTGTACTGTTATTCAATGATGTTCCCCCTCTTCTTTCCCCCCCCTACCCTCCATCCCTCTTTCTCTCTCAATACTTAGCATGTAACTTATTCTATAATGTATAACATTACTTCTCATATTTTACTTGTATGCTATTCTTTTCTCTGTATGTTATACTCTTTTTCTTCAATAAACTAACTTGAAACTTAAAAAAAGATGTGAGTCACACAAAAAGGTGATTGTAAATTGTGACCACTTTTTGCCATCAATATCTGGATACATCTTGTCGCACATCCCTAGAAAGGTTGACTCAGCAGATCATCTGTTCATGGTTGGTAAATTGGGTAATAGTAAAAAGTTGATTAAAGTACTAAACCCATTGTGGTAATATATGTTTGTGATGGAGTTCCGATTTTCATTTCACGTTTTACTTAATCTTGCATTTCTTAAAAGAATTTGGCATCACATTGTTCATGTATAGTGTGTACTGTGAACTGCCACCCGTCTGGGTCATGGTGAGCTCAGCGTTGCAGGTGGGATATGGGTGGGTGTTTATGATGTACACAATTGAGAGCTCTGGAGTTGAGGCTGAAGGCTATGCAAGTTTCTCACAGTGCCTGCGAGTGGGTTACAAACAGGAGCGCAGCTTCGGGGGAGAGGGGTGTTTGGGGTGTGACACCCCCCAGATATATGCATTCTTGTGCTGGGTTTTCTCTTTGTGCTTACTTGACTAAAAGCTTTTAACTTGTTAATGTATTTATGTTTAATCAGCAACTTAGACAGAACCCCATCTACTACATATTAGTATCGAGCCTGTTCCTCGTGGGAAGAGTGTATCCCAACAGTGTATCCCAAGCCCTGGTCATCTCAACCCTTAGGCATATTGTTTTTTGGTCGGGAAATTTGCGATTCACACCCCTCGAATCTCACTAACAAAGCTACAACCCTGGTCATGAAGGGGCTCAGAATGAATGCTCATCCAATCCTTGGCCTCTCTTCAGTGCACAGAGAACAATGGCCACATGTTTGAACTCGCTAACAGTACGAAATCCTTGGGTCTATTACACCGATTTAGAAGTGTCGACAAGCACTACTAAGAAGTTTATAAACCAGAATCAAAGTAATACAGAACCAATAACTGCATGCCCCAGAGCTAGCTGTGGGCATATCCCTTTTAAGGACGAAATCCCTCACTCACCAGAGGTGACATGCTTCATCATATGGGATTCTCCTCCCAGGGGAAAAAACGTGTTCCTCTGGGGGCTGCAACCCCCTCTCTGAGAGGGAGGAGCTCAGGGGTGTTTTGAGTGGCTGGTAGGATATTCTAAATCCACAAATGAAGAGACAACTGTGTGAATGAGGGCGCAGCACAAACAAATATAAACAAGTGAGGATGGTGAAGATAAAACTAGCTAAGGAGCGTAAAAATATGCTTTATTAAGATGCGCCCCTTGCTAGGATTAAAAAACAGTGCACCAGTGGTATGGATTTAAACCACGATGGTGAGATAGACAGTGATGGTCAACATGTTTCAGACATGTTCGAACTGCCTGTCATTTATAAGAGGCAGTCGGTCGATGACAATCGAACAACCCACCTATCTCCATTTCTGTTTCAAATACCCAAAGGCCACATCAATTGGCATTGCTTTTTAAAAAAAACAAAGTTGGGCTGTAGTCACTCCTTTTGGATGGAGACCTAGCAGATTAACTGTAGAGTGGGCGAACGAGTCCTTAGGCACGTACACCTCACACGCATCCTACTTTATATAGAAATGACAGAAGGAGACACCAGCTCAGCAGATGGAACCAAAGAAGCTGTAAAACCCTTGGCGAAGGCAGCGAGGTTGGCAACCTTATCTGTAACGACGTGCAGCCTGCTCTGTGGAAAGGCTCACATCTGTAATCAGGTATAGAAGCTGCTAAACGTTATCCTCAAGCGTCTGCTGGCAGATTTATTGCAAGACGTCAACCCAGGGCTTTGTCGAATGGCGACTGCTGAGAAGAGCAAATGTTTCATCTCCTAATATATATGCCTGAGGGTGACACGGGCCCAATTTACAAAGACATTTGCAGAATTAAAGGCAGTTTATAAATTGAAGGCACGTGCATAAATGACATGAGTGAACATTCATGGAGCATAATCGCAAAATATGATTTGTCAAGAAATGTATTCAGACATAAAATGAAGGTGAAAATGTATCCAGTTGTGTAAGACACATTCCAAGCCTGGTTACTGTTGGAGATTTAAATCGGTTAAGTGCAGGAATAAATTGCAATTCAAAATGCAAATGGAAAAGAACACCCAAAAAAGTCCAATTAATGTTAATAAGGTTGTGATTGCTTAGAAAGGCATCTACGGTTCCGCATCTGCTGAACAGACTTTTCGTACAACCTGCCGGGGAGTTCCAATCCCTGCAAGATAGCTGAGGGGGTTACTGTGTGAGCTGCAGAGGGGGATGATGATCTGGAAGGAGCCGAAGTACGGGTATAGGGGAGGCTATGGGGCAAGGGGGACAGGAGGAAGGAGGACTGAGGATGGGCGGTGGGCATGTTGGGCGAGAGAAGGGTTGTAGGGGGGGTCCCAGGGGAAGTGAAAGGACAGGACAGGAGACTTCGGTGCTCTTCATTGGCTGGAGAGAAGCGGAGGTCGTGGAGGGCTGAGTTGTGTGGAAGGATGTGCCTTAATGGCTAGAGAGACCGACTTTGCAGCGGGGGAACAAGGTTCAAGTCTGATGGGAAGTGTAGTGACAGGCTCGTTACGTTCTAGTGTTTAGTAGTGAGGTGCTTCCACCAGCCACTCAGAGGGCTAGCTTTCACACTCACACCACACCCATCCATCACAGGTGTCACAGGACATGTGACTGCCGATAAAAGGGTTCTGTGGTATCGTTAATAGTCCATTTCTATCTGGGGATAATTGTACCTATTTGGATGCCCACATTAGAGTGGACGACTAGGTAAACCACTTTGAGGGCATTTTTCAGTCGGATATCCCGCTAACACAGAGGGAGAAATGGGAGGTAGGCAAAGCTGACCTTGTTTTTACAACGCAGGAGGTGAGGGCTGGTATTCTAGGATTGTCTAAAAACAAGGCCCCTGGGCCTGAGGGATCCCGGCTGATCGCTACATCACCCATGTAGACACCTGGACAACGGTACTCACATCTGTCATTAATGCTGCAATCCAGGTCGGTCGCCCAGACTCTTGGGCCTGGTCAATCATTGTCCCGATATTTAAAAAGGGAGACCGGGACAGTACCCTTTGCTACAGGCCCATTTACCTTCTGGACTCTGTGGTAAAGGTGGTGGGTTGCATTGTTCTGGGTAGACTTGTATCTTGGGCCGATGAAAATAACTTTTTGAGTGACATTCAATATAGCTTCTGCCCAGGCCGTTCCACAGTGGAACAATGTTTAAATCTGTACATGGTTCTAACTAAATATACTGTGGCGCGTTCCAGCACCATATACCTAGCCTTTATGGACCTATTCCAAGCGTTCGATTGTGTCAATAGATCTAAGATATAGCAGTTGATGTATACCATTGGCACCTATAGTAACATTATTTTATTTCTCAAGGACCTTCAGCGAGACTCAAGGGCGGCTGTTCGCTATATAAAGTGACCCGGCAAATAAACATTAAGAGAGGGGTGCATCAGGGGTGCATACTAGCACCCTTCCTTTTTAACTTCTATATTAACTCTCTAGAGAAGGCACGTTTGGCCACAAAAGCCGATTGTCTGACTTATTTAAAGTACATTATATCCTATGGCACTTGTAATAAGGTGGACGGGACATCAGTCACGTTTCCCGAATGATTCCAGCATCTCAGTCATTCTCCATGAAGAGACAATGTTAATTGCTAGCTGAGCCAGTCACTGACGCTCTCATCACCAGCAGATTGGACTACGGCAACTCCTTCTACGCCATAATCAACAAGAAACTCCTCCGCAAACTCCAGACCATCCAGAACGCTGCAGGCAAACTAATACTCAATATTCCAAAGCACAATCACATCACCCAACACCTCTGTGACCGCCACTGGCTCCCTGTCGAAAGAAGGATAACTTTCATGCTGCCTACGCACGCATACAAGGCCCTCCACAACATCAGCCCTCTACAACCACTTCTCCTTCCACGCACCCAAAGAGAAACCTACGATCAGTTGACCTCTGCCTAGCCACCGTCCCACGCTTCTACAGGAACAGAGCATGTGGAAGGTCCTCCTCCAACCGTGCAGTGCAGCCACTACACTAGGGCATCAGCACTTTAAAAGTGGATCCACAGGATCTTGTAAACATAGGTTGTGTCACTTAGGGTGCTTACTCACCATGTCACCGGTCGCCTTGTATAGTGCACCTATTACCCTATGGGTGTTGAGTGTCTGATTTTGTTTTATTGTACATCCTTTCAGCCCTGAAGAAGTCTTGGGGTAGTCCCCAGATGAAACACGTGTTGGCTAGGCAATCGTTAAGAATTAAAAAAAAGAAGAAATAATACGCCTGAGTGCTCTTCTTCATGTGGAATTTACTGTGTAACATTAACTTGTGAGAAGTTTTGATACAGAGAAATTGCTCTGCATACACAGTCAACGTGTGGACAGGCCCATTGTTGACATTTAATATGTAAGTAGTGTCAGCTTCACAGCACGAGTTTCACATGTTAATGTTTTCTACTAGTTACATTTAAATCCTACGTTAATTCTCCATGACACTTGTCCATAAATTAAAGCACATCACATAATTGAGTTAATACGTTTCACAATTCTAACATCTTCTGTTAACATAATTTGAAAGATTATAAGCGTTTGTCTTCAAAAGGTGATTACAATGCACCCCAACAAATAAATTAAATGTTCACTCCTTCACTCCTAACAGTCAGTAGCCAGAGGTGAAAGAGAATGGTGATTCGCCGAGGTTTATTGAGAGGAGAATCAGGACTTTAATAAATGACTAGGAAGCTAACATTATTCCCTACTATACAAACTTTAAAAGACCATAGAACCTTATTTAACAGACAATAGAAATAGGACCCTGCAATACCATAAAAGTCTCATACTGATCCAGCTCTTTCTCCTTGTTTTTGCTGTGACAATATCTCCCCATACTTGGACATCAATTCTTTAATTCTGTAACATGCTTTCCAAACCTTCAATGCCAGATTTCTTCCTCAAAATATTAAACCCGACGTTTAATTTTCTGCAAATATTATTTCAGTTCCCAACTGTACTTTGAAAAACATCCTGCACCAACTTGATTTATACCTCATATCTGTTAGAGGTGGGAGTTATAATGCTAGCTTCCTAGTCTTTAATAAAATCCTGATTCTCCTTTCAATAAACCCTGGAGAATCACCATTTTATGGCTAGACTGGAGGCTAGCATTATGCATGTTCAAAGACTTTAAGAGACAGTTTTGAAACGTGCTCTTGATGTCTGAAATAGAACTTGCTAAAAATGTCAGTATTAGACCATTTAACTTTTTTAATGTCTTCCAATCTCCACCCAGCATTGAATGCTTTGCTGGCCATTGAAGCCCTTTCATTTTGAAGTGTCTGTAAATTACATAACTGTTCAATTATTACTGCATGCCATTCAGTATCTTTTACCAGAAAGAGATTGTTCACAAAACCTAACTTTATTCCACAGGCACAACTGCATCTTTCGCTAACATTTAATTCACTTCTCCATTCACCTGATCTTGTAACTCTTTTTTGGACTGCATATACCTTGGTTCTCTCACTTGCAGAGGCTCTCTTTTCAAATTCCACAATATAACCTTGTATGATCCAAGAATCTGTTTTTATTTCCAGTCATTCTCTCAGATAGCCACTTAATCTTCCTCCTAGGTTTTCCTGGGAAAAACTCAAATTAGTATCCATACCCACCTTGAGAGGCGGCTTGAAGATCTATTCCTCTTGAAGATCTATGCACTCCAACTCTTCCTATCTGGGAAAAGAAGCCTCTCTGATTTTGACATACTCAAAACCTGACTTTCCCTCAATTATACTAGGGCGGGCAAAATCCCCAGCCAAAAGTTTACACCGTCTTTCCTGCCCTGTAATATAAAATACACTAACAACTTTAGGCACAGAGCTTTGTGCTTTGTTCAAGGCCAAATTTTTTTTTACATACTTCCATAGGTTTTTGACCAATCCTTCTACAAAGAGGAGACCTTTGGATTCAATGCTTAGTTATGTGTATGCTAAATTGCCCAATTTCTGATTTATCCTTTGTGGAAGGGGAGCGCCTCTCACCTCAACAGGGCGGCGTCAGAGCAGGGATTCCATGGCCTCTGATCCCGTCCCTCCCGCGTCCCTGACGACCTGGACTCCTCCTCTCTCTCTTTCCCTACAGGAAGCAGTGCAACCAGTGGGGTCGCGCAACGAACCGGAAGCGATCTCCTGTGACCCTGGAAGTCCCGCCCCCATCACCGGCCCGACACACAGAAAAGCCGACGACGAAGAGAGGAGAGCGTTCAAGGCGGCGAACTCGTGGCAGGAGACAGCGTGCAGAGAACCTGAGGCGGAGAGAGGAAGGATTGCGAGGGAAGGCGAAGAAGAGCAGAGGAGCGGAGACGAGGACAAGGAGGACGTCTGGACCGAAGATTGGTGGAGTCCTCAGGAGGTTGCTGGAGCGGCCGCAACTCGCTGGAGAGTTGCGGCGGGGCACGTGAGTACACTGTTATCTTTTCTCCATGTCTCCCTGTACATAGTTGTAGATTAGCTGTACATAGTATCTCCCACTGATAGACCACACCTGCACTGTATATAATTCTTAGCCTTTTCTCTTCACTAGTCCTTTGTAACATAGCCCCTTCACTCCTCCCTCACCTCAGCACGCTCTTCCCGTCTCTTTTCCCCCCTTCTCTGAGCCCTCCCTTACCGTCCTCGCCCTCACGTTCTCTTTGCCCCATCACACCCCGGGTGTTGGCGATAGTACTCCGACGGTCCAACACGAAAAGGACTAACCGCCCTGTTCTCTCTCTCATTCCCCCTCCGAGGCGAAACCGGATCCTGTCCGTGGACCAGAAGCCAACCCGAAGACCTCCTCACCCAGACGGCCAGCCCAGTTGAGAGCAACCTTGTTCCGTCTACGTCCCGAGAAAAGACTTCAAGACATCCAGTCTCACCTCCTTTCAACCCCTCTTACCTACCCTGGTACAGAACAATAAAAACAGCTAAAAATAGCGCAATACATCCGGCCTCTACGCCTGTTATTCCGGTCCGCCCATACCCCTACTCCACATCCTTATTATAACTAAAACACATTGTTCTTTGGTACCACCGTCTTAAAAGAGAAATATCCAGGTGTCCTATCTTAAGTAGGTTTTGTCTACCAAATCAAAAATACATGCCAGAGAACCTCATAGGTCAAGTAAATTCTCCTCACATTGTTTAAGGGAACATTCCAAACATTTTATTATATTCTGCCACATGTTCTATGGGTTTGGCGGGGGTGTCTCCTCTCTTTTGGGTCAAATAATTTTAACCTAATGGATCTCCTAAAACATTTTGGGTTTTTGTGGCCCTCATTATGATCCTAAAACTTGTTTCAAGAACATGTGTCATTATTTAGATCCAAAACATATTTGTCAACATCATTATGTTAGAAATGAGGTCTCTAGTTGGTGGTGGTTTGCTCCCTGTCCAAGTATGGACCCTCACTCTAGTCAGGGTAAGGGAGTCACACAGTTAGATGACCAAGATCACGCACTTAATAACTTGGCACGAGCAGTCAGGCTTATATCAGTGGCATTGTGTAAAGCATTTGTACCCACACACAGAAACAGTGAAAACACTACAAAAGGAGGCCCCATTAGTTTAGAAAAACAGCCAATATTTATCTGAATAAAACAGGACCACAACGTCAAAAATCCAAAAGACACAAGTCAAAATATCACTTTTAAAAGATTAAGCAAGGGGTTGGCCCTGTACACGTTAGCACCATTTGACATTTACCATGCCCGGACTTAAAGTGCTGATTATGAGCTTCATTGTGAGGGGCCTTAATTCACCTGTTAAACGGCGCGCGCTGCTTGCCCTGTTGAGAGATGCTAGATGTGATATTTGCCTCCTACAGGAGACTCACCTCCTGCGGGCGGACTGGAAGCGACTCAGAACCAAATGGTTTGACAGGCAATACTTTTCCTGGGAAAACAGATGGAGTGGCTATTTTCCAGGGGAAAATTGTAGGTATACACGTGGAGGTGGCAGGACGCCTCCTGGCCTTGCGGGTGCTGATGAGGGAGCGTACATAAACGATTGCCTCAGTCTATAGCCCTAACGAGCGACAGGAAGTCTTTCTGCGAGACACTATTACCTCTATTCTGGCATCTCCAGATGAGGACCTTATCATTGGGGCGACTTTAATTTAGTCCCTGTGGTTTACCTAGACAAGTCCACTCTTCGGGTGGGACGCTCTGGCTCGATCTCCGATACCATGCTCAGGAGACTAGGAGAGGCTGGACTAGTGGATGCATGGCATCCTTACTTTCCGACGGCACGGGAGTACACCTTCTACTCTGCGGCCCATCAAAACGTACGCCCGCATTGATCTTTTTTGGACCACGCCCAGGGTTACGGTATCTACTGTAGAGGTGGCTATAGGTGCGGCGGCATTCTCGGACCACTCACAGATGACCCTGGAGCTGCTACTTCCAGGAGGTCCTCCCAAGCAGAACTTCTGGAGTTTGAACCGCAAATTGCTCACCTATGATGCTAACGTCGCTGAACTCAGAGGAGCTATTAAAGCTTACTTGGAACTTAATGATAACGGCTCAGTGAGGGTTGACACTATATGGGATGCCTTGAAGGCAGTCCTCCGCGGCAGATGTATAGCGATAGCGGCGGGCCTGAATAGAGACTGTAGAGCAAAGAGGGCGGAATTGGAGGATCAAATCAAGGAACTCAAGGGCGTCCACCAAAGTACGGGGCGGTCCAAACAAGACAGATCCTTACACAGGCTAGGAAGCAGTTGCGAGCAGTGGACCTCGACTGCGCTGAATATGCCCTGCTCCGCACCAAACAGCAATATTATGAGGGTGGTAATAAAGCGGGGAGGCTTCTGGCACATGCTTTGCGTGCGGAGACAGCGGCACACCGGGTGGCGGAAGTGCGAAACAAACAGGGGGCACTCCTGCGGTAGGATGAAGACATAGTGCGCGAGTTCTACCAAACCTTGTACTCCGCGGAGTATCTGGACCCTGCGGCTGTGGGAGATTATGTGCAGGTGGCACCAGTGACTCCAATCAGGCTCACACCGTGACTGACCTGGAGGCTAACATTGGTCCAGCTGAAGTTCAGAGGGCCGCCCAGGGACTGGCAGTTGGTAAAGCTCCGGGAGAAGACGGCTTTCGGGTCGAATTTTATTAAGTGTTTGCGCCAGACTTGGCTCCCCTTTTGGCGAGATTCTTTAACTCCTTCAGTGCCTCTGGGAAGTTGACCCCCACGATGGAAATGGCGGGAGCGGTGGTCATCCCCAAACCAGGGAAGGACCCCAGGTAATGCGCTTCGTACCGTCCTATATCTTTACTTAATTTCGACCTGAAACTTTTTACGAGCATTTTGGCTTCTCGACTCGCCCCGCCACATGCCGGGCATAGTGGACCCAGATCAATCGGGTTTCATCCCAGACCGCAACTGCGGAGACGTGACACGACGACTGTGCCACTTGTTAGACAAGACGCAAAGGACACAGACCCCGACGCTACTCCTCTCAGTGGACGTCGAAAAGGCGTTTGATTGGGTCCACTGGCCCTACAGGAGTCAGGTTCTTTGCGGTTTCAGGCTGGGCGAGAGGTTCCGGAAATGGAAAGGCTGCATCTATCACAATCCGCAAGTCCATATCCGAGCCAATGGAGTAGCCTCCCGGCCGTTCCAGGTGAGGTGCAGTACGAGGCAGGGGTGCCCTCTTTTACCCCTCCTCTTTGCACTCTATATGGAGCCGTTTGCGGAGAGAGTGCGCCAATTACCTGCTGTTACTGCTTTCTGTATGGGAGATAGAGAGCATAAGATCTCCCTATATGCTGACGATGTGATTCTCTTTTTGACTCATCCAGAGGAGTCCCTCCCACCTCTGCTGGTGGAGGTGGAGGCTTTTAGTGCGGCATCAGGGTTTAAGATCAACCTCAATAAGACTCAGGTCCCGAGTCTTACCATACTTGCGGCAGAGCGCCATCGGCTTTCGCTTCAGTTTCCGCTCTCTTGGGCAGACTTCGATATCACTTATTTGGGGATTAGGGTCTTCTCCACCACACTTAAGACAGCCTGGCTCACCTACGTAGTAGCATTAGACATGGTCCGCAACGAGTTGAACACATGGAGGAAACATGCCATCTCATGGCTGGGTAAAATTGCTGCTGTCAAAATGGTGATTTTACCCCGTTTACTTTATATAATGCAGGCGCCCCCCCTTTGCCCACCTCCAAGGGTATTGGCCCAGATGCAACGCTTCATCAACGGCTTCATTTGGGGTGGGGGGGAGGGTGGCAAGTCAGCGGATGGCCTACCAGCTCACATGCTTGTCACAGGACGAGGGAGGTTTTGGAGTCCCCCATCTCGGGCGCTACTATGAGGCAACTGCACTGGATGGTTGAGTGGTATCAACTTGAATCCGAAAAACACTGGTGCTTCATAGACAGGGCAGTGGCAGGGATGCACATATGGAAGGTTCCCTGGCTCCCTCGACGCCATCGCCCATTGGGGGCTTATCTTCCCCAGTTCTCCGCGCCACCATGAAGGCATTGGACAGGGTACGGGAGAGGTGCCAGCTGTCCTCTGTAGTCTCTCCTTTGACCCCTTTTATCAGTAACCCGGATTTCCCCCCTGCCATGAGGGGCGACTCCTACTTACCCTGGCAGGAAGCACTATGTAAACGTATCGGAGACCTCTTTGATGAGCGAGAGGTCTTGGACTTCCCAGGTTGGTGGCCCACTATGGCATCCCCAAGACTGTTTACTGGCAATATTTGGCACTGCGCCACAGGGTCACACAGCTACAGATCCGTCCGCACGCGGGACGCCTCTTCAAAAAATTTGAGATCTGGTATTTTACCCGCACCTCCAACAAGCACCTTCCGTCGAACTTATACAGGTTTCTCAACAGGGCAAGAACCCAGACCCCAGCGCAGCGTCTGTGGGAGGTGGAGCCGGGTCGAGAGTTCTCACCTAAGGAGTGGGCGGACATTGTACACAGGGCCGGGCATCCTCCTGCAGCACTTCAGGGAAGGAGATGCTCTTAAAAATCGTGCACTATTGGTACTATACTCCGGTGAGGCTGGCAAAATGGAAACCCCGAGGTAGTAGTCGGTGTTGGAGAAACTATGGACAAGAGGGTACCCTCTTCCATATTCTTTGGCAGTGCCCCAAGAACCAAGCATTCTGGGAGACCATCTTACCTATTTTATTTTAAATTTTTTATATAGCACTAACTAGACCCGGAGGTATCAGAGCGCTTTACATGAGCATCCGATCATAGGTACAGGTTCCCTCGTTACAAAGGTTACACAGTTATTAGAGCATGGCAACATAGTTACTTGTAAGGTCGAGATAAAACAATAAGCACAAGTACATAAGGGGAAAAGCAGGAAAGGGGAAAGATTCAGAGGAGGGGTAATGAGGCGGGAAAGAGAAGAGGAGGGTGAAGGACACAGCATGGAAAGAGATAGGGAGGGGCGAAGGGGACACAAACCGGTAGACGAGTCAAAGCAACGTCCAAAGTCCAGTAAACTGTGAACCCAGGGGAAGTGGTATCACTTCTCTATCTCTGTTGCGGGAGGCTCCTTTTACGCAGTGGACTCTCTTAGAGGGGTCTCTGAGACTCCAAGGCCTACAAACTGGATCCTTCCCCAAAAAGGGGAGAGGGAGTGCTTTGGCCAGGGGTGCCATACCATACCTCAGCTGTGAGTGGCTCCCTTGGCGCTGTGGACTCTCTTAGTGGGTTTGCTGAGACTCCAGAGTATAAATATTGGATCTTTCCCCAACAAGGGGAGAAGGAGTGCTTAGTCAAAGGGCACAAAGGACAGGGAGCTAGGCAGACTAGCAGGTGAGGTGAGAGATTCAGGGGAGAGGGGATAGGATCTAGGGAAGTAGACAAAGAGAAAGAGTGCTAAATGGGAACATATTTAAATTAATGAGCTATTATATAGCGCTGGCTAGAACCGAAGGAAACAGAGCGCTTTACTTGAGGAACAATAATATTGCAATTTACATCTGTTAAGAATTACATAAGTATCAGGAAAAGAATTTAAAGAACATAGGGGACAGGGTGAATGGCGCAAGGAAGGGTAAGGGGATAGGGTAAAGGGGTAGGAGGAAGATAGGACGTAGAGACGAGGGAAAAATCTGCCCAAGGTCCGGCTGGGTAGGAGATGGCAGGGGGGGTGGGGGGAGTCCACACCCCATCTCCTCTTTAGCTATATGGTAGCTCCACCTTGAATCAGCCAAAACGCTTGGTCTCTACAGTCTGGGGTAAGTTCCACAGGTTCCAAGTCCTGATGTGCAAACAGGTTAGGGGATAGGTTCATGGTCTGTTCAATGTCAAATTGTTGTCCCAGGGAAGTAAAACAAGGTGGAGGGGACGACTATGGAAGCCATCTTGGTGTCAGGCAGGGGACTGTACTGTACACTGGTGGTCATCTTAAGGTCAGGCAGTTAGAGTCAATTTCCAGGACAGTGGCTGCCAGAGAATAACAAATCCAGCATGCACACACCATCACACGCACAGACATGCACAAGCACATACAAATGTGGGCACACACTCTCATATGTGCACATACGCACACACACAAGCACATAGACAAAAACACAAATACACATAAAATCCCATGCTCTAGTACAAAAACACCCAAGTACATGCATACGCAAACACCATCACATGCACAGACATGTACAAGCACACAAAAATGCACTCACACTGTCATAAACGCACAGACGTGCGCACACACACAAACAATCACATGCTCCAGAACAAAAATACCCAAGGACGTACACACAGGTACATGCACACAACATAAACCATCACACGCCCAGACATGCACAAGCACACACAAGTGTGCACACACACTCTCATACGCGAACAGAGGGCGCACACAAGCACGCATACAGAAACAGCCACACGCTCAAGCACACGTACAATCCCATGCTCTAGTACAAAAACACTCAAGTACATGCACACACCATCATACGCACAGACATAAGCACACATACAGAAACATCTGTGCGTACCAATAAGAGCACACATAGAATCACATGCTCTAGTACAAAAACACCCAAATACATGTCCACATCATCACACGCACAGCCATGCACAAGCACATAATCCCCGTGGGTCTCCTGTGCACCAGGATGATTTAAGAGAGCGTACATGGGTTCTGTGCAGCAGTAGGGGCACAAATATCAAGTCCAGCACCCCAGCTGAGGTACATGCCAGGGGAGTCAGAGGTCCAACCGCACTCACCGCTATGCCCCCGGGAGAAGATCAGAGGCTCTGGAGAGTCGGGCGTGTGTGCGCCTGGGCCCACTCCGCTTTATGGCAGGATGATGGCGGAATATCAGTGGTAGCAGGCGGGCTGGCGCTTAGCAGTGAGGGACATCCACCTAGCTTCCCAGACTCTGCGGAACATCAGGTGTGGGAATCCGGGGTTCATAGGACGCCGCCGCTCAGAGACATGCCGCGGCTATTCAGGGCCAGGGTCATAGATAATAGCGGCGGGAGAAAGAGCCCCCTGGCACGGTGCTCCCCCAGCAGCAATGTCGACACGCCCCAAACCCGGTACCTTTGTGGTTCAGGTTGCCGCCGCAGCATTGGTAGTCAGGGGCTGCTGGATAGGGCCGAAGTTCACCCCGGGCGCCTGAGGCGGAAGAATGCAAAATGTGCGTGGACCCCGGAGCAATCAAAAATAATCCCTTAAATTGTCCTCATTGCAGTCCTGCATAGACACTTAAGATAAAATTAAAGACAATACTGCAGCCTATACCTGCAAGGCTACACTGTCCAGTACTTCAACTAGAAATGCAAAGGATATTCCACCAACATCACATTTAACACAGTCTGCTAAGTTTCACCCATAGAGAAACTTCCCCTCCACAAAATCCTTGGAATGATAGAGAGGAAGGGATGGACAGACAAGCCCCAATAGGCAGCCATTATGTGTCTGGAAAAGGGATACCGTGCCTTTAAGGAACTCTCCAGAGACCCTCGGTATCCCATGATGCACAGCAAACTCCTTTTACTTTCAGTTCTCTTTGAAGGTGTATAAAGAAAGGCCTGTAGCATACATTACAGTACCATTTTCTCCACCGGGGAGGAAGGCGGGCGCTTATGACTATAACAGAGATACCCCTACTACAGAACTGGAGTTACAGGTAAGAAACTACTCCTTCTGTAGTAGGGGATCTCTGTGTATAGTCATAATCTAGTGAATAGAATGGCAAGCCCATCCCAACAATCTAACCGGCGGTGGAGAAAAAGACAACACCACTACTGTGCAAACAGATTTCTTAACGAAGCCTGCCCCACCTGAGCATCTGCTCTGGCATCAGAGTCCAGACAGTAATGCTTAGCAAAGGTGTGGACCGACTTCCACGTGGCAGCCCTGCATATCTCTGCAATGGGAACATTACGTAGCAAAGCCGTTGTAGCCGCTTTGCCCCTGGTGGAATGAGCTTTAGGCTTACCTCCTACGGTCTTATTAGCCTTTTGGTAACATAACTGGATACAGGACACAATCCACCTAGAGATGGATTGCTTCGAGGTAGCAAGACCAGTCCTGACCGACCCATAGTTGACAAACAGTTGGTCTGACCTACGAATGTCCTTTGTCTTATCCAGATACCCATCTCACATCCAGGGAATGAAGAGATCTTTCCGCTGGAGTGGAAGGATTCTGGAAAAACATAGGTAAAGTTATAGTCTGATTAACATGAAAATCAGAGATCACCTTAGGAAGGAACTTAGGGTGAGTACGCATCACAACCTTAGCAGCATGAAAAACAGTATAAGGTTCTTGAAAACATAATGCCTGAATCTCACTCACCCTTCGGGCCGATGTAATAGCCACAAGGAAAGCCGCCTTCCACGATAAGTGCTGCAGTTAAGCCTTATGAATGGGTTCAAAAGGATCCTTCATCAATCTGGACAGCACCACATTCAACTCCCAGGAAGGCGAAGGACTCTGAACAGGAGGAAACACTTTCTTCAATACTTCCAAAAAATCCTTAATCACAGGGACCTGGAAGAAGGAAGTCTGTGAAGGACATTTCCTGTACGCAGTTAATGCTGCGAGGTGAACCTTAATAGATTGAAAATTAAGGCCGGACTGAGCCCTCAGGTCGTCGGATCAAAGTTCTTGGAAGTACACCAGATGCAGAACCTCTTCCACTTGTAGGCATAAGACGTCCTAGTGGAAGGCCGCTTAGCCTCCTTGAGAATGTTCATGCAATCCTCAGGCAGATTCAGATGTCCATATTGCACTATCTCAGGAGCCATGCCGCCAAACTCAACGATGAGAGGTTGGGGTGCACCATCTGCCCCTCGAACTTCGTGAGAAGGTCCGGTCGACACGGCAGCCGCATGTGGGGTAGGAGAGACCGGTGAAGTAGGTCCGTGAACCACCACTGTCGGGGCCACTCCGGAGCAATGAGGATCATCCTTGCTCTGGACTGAGGCAGCTTGATGAGCACCGCCGGAATTAGGGGAACAAGTGGAAAAGCGTACAGAAAGCTGTTCGACCAGCTGATCCATAGAGCGTTCCCCAGAGTCTCCGGGAGGCGAAGTCTCGGTATCTTCTGTTTTCGGCGGTGGCGAACAGATCTACGTACGGAGTGCCCGACCTGTCAAAGATGCCTCCTAGCACTTCGTCGTTTAGAACCCACTTGTGGTTTTCTTGCACCAGCCTGCTGAGTGTGTCCGCCTGAGCATTCTGCACACCTGGCAGATGGGTAGCCATTATCATCAGTCCTCTGGCTAGTAGCCAGTGCCAGATCACCAGCGCTTCCTGTGACAGAGTGCGCGATCTCGAGCCCCCCTGCTTGTGAGGTAATACATTGTGGTCGTATTGTCCATCTGCACAAGCAAGGAGTTGGTCTGGAAGGACGGATGAAAGGCCTTCAGTGCCAAGTGAACAGCTCTGAGTTCCAGGAAATTGATGTGATACGTGGATTCCGCCGGGGACCACGTTCCCTGGATCTGTAGATGGTCTGAATGTGCTCCCCAGCCGTGGAGAGAAGCATCCGTGATGACAGTCTGAATGGTAATGTCCTTGTGGAATGGAACCCCCTTGAGAAGATTTTCTGCGAAGCACCACCATCTCAGGGACTGTTGAGCGTGGAGGGACAGCTTGATCCTGTCGTCCCAGGTCCCCCGCTTCTGGTCCCACTAATCCTCCAGACATTCCTGCAACGGCATCATATATAGGCATACGTGTGGCGTGAGAAAGATGCAAGAGGCCATCAACCCCAGTAGAGAAGACACCGTCCTCGCTGTTGTAGATGGAACAGCTATGAGGACCTGAGCCTTCCGAAGGATTGATAAGCGCGATGGAGGCTCCAAAGTATTGCAGGCACTGGACAGGCGTTGGAACAGACTTGTACATGTTTATGTGCAACCCCAGCTGGCTCAACAGAACAGCCGACCTGTTGAAGTGCAATTGCGCTTCCTGGAAGGTGGAGGCTTTGATCAACCAGACGTCCAGGTACGGGTAGAAAAACACCTTGTTCTTTCTCAGGTGCGCTGCCACCACTGCCATGCATTGAAAACGTCCTGGGTGCAGACTTCAGTCTAAACGGTAGTACGGTGTACTGATAGTGATTGGTGCCGACTAGAAATCGCAGGAACTTCCGGTGTTTCCATGCAATGGGCACATGGAAATACGCATCTTGCAGATCTATTGCGCAAATCCAGTCTCCCCTTTGCAGCGGAGGATAAATCTGGTGCAAAGACAGCATGCAAAACTTTCCCCTGCGAATCCATTTGCTTGCTTTTCGCAAATCCAGAAATGGGCCTGAACTCGTTCTTGTCCTTCTTGCGCACGAGGAAGAACCGAGAGTAAAGACCCTTTCCCCTTTAGGACAAAGGGACGTCTTCTATCGCCCTTTTTCTTAACAGGGTATCCACCTCCATATGAAGCTCGCGCAGTTGGAACTGCGAGCAAACCGGTGGAATCGCTGGAGGCGGGCTGACAAAACGAAGACTGTATCCATTGCAAACAATATTCAGCACCCACTTGTGCTGAGTAATTTTTCTCCACTCTGCCAAGTAATTTTGTATGCTTCCCTGGACCGGAGCGGGTAACGGACGAGGGGGAAGTAGCACCTCAGGGCCTAGACCCGGCCGGGACTTTAGGCGTCGAGGAGGACTGTTGGCCGCCTCTACCGCTCTGGCATTTCTGGAATGGACGCCGCTAGTACTGCTGCTGCTGGTGTTGCTGCTGCCCAGCTTGACGACCTTGCCCTCTTCCCTGGGCACCAAAACGTCTCTGGAAGGGGCAGAGGGTCTTCTCTTGCGGTTTCTCTAACCCGACGCCGTCAGGAATTCAGCCTCTGCCTTCATGCGGGCCATCTCCTCATCCGCATGCTTTCCAAACAACGTAGCACCAGAGAACGGCAGGTTGGCGACTCTCTGCTGCGCCTCCGGTGTTAGCGAAGTCAGGCGCAACCAGGCATGACGCCTCAGATTAATCCCGTGGCAGTATCCATGAGCTGCCAGGAGAGAGGAATCTGCAGGCGAGCTGATCACCTGGTTGGATACCATCATGCCCTTGTTTATGATCTCCTGAAAATCCTCCCTCTTGTCCCTAGGGAGGTGCTCCAGGAACTGTTGTAGGGAGTCCCATAAAGACCGGTCATACCGACCCAGGAGAGCCGTGGCACAAGCGGCTTTCATTGACACGCTGCCATACCACACACCTTTCTCCCTGCCGAATCAATCATACGGCTCTCCTTGTCCGGAGGCACCGTAGAAGACGGGGCGGTAGCGTGCTGCTTCCTAGCCGCCGTGATGATCACTGAATCCGGCACCGGGTCCAATCTAAGGAACGCCGGATCGGAGTCTGGGGGTCTGTATTTTTTCTGCAGCCGGGAAGGAGCAGATTTCGTCGACGCCGGAGTCAGGAAGAGCTCCATAGCCGGCTCCTCCAGCCCTGGCACCAAGGGCAACAAGGGCCGAGATAACTGTTTCTTGTGCAGGGTCTCGAACATCACTGACGTAGAAGGTGTGGGGACCGTCAGCATAATTTCCAGCTTCGCCATCCCTCTCAACAACACCTCTTGGAACGACACAATGTCATCCACCGGTGACACCCTTGTAAGTGGTGAATCTGATAAGGTGGGTGAGTAGTCGCGGGCACTGGAAGACTCCGTGTGAAGGGACATGGACCTGTCCCTCCGGTGACGGCGTCTGGACCATGTTGAAGAGCGACGGTCACTCCCTGAACGGTGTCTCCGCCTGGACCGTGACCGTGACCTCCTATGCCTGGGGCGATCCACTTGCCGTACTGGAGGGTTAAACCACAGAGGCCGTTGTGGAGGCCCCGTAGGCGGCGATGGAAGGTGCGGCAATGATACAGACCGTGGAGGAGGCCGTGGTGGAGGAGGAGGAGGAAGATGAGGTGAAGGAGGAGGAGTAGGATTACGAGGAGGAGGATCCTTAGGCAACAGAGGAGGATCCTTAGGCAACGGAGGAGGCGTAGGCGTCCTGGGCTTAGAAGGCGAGTAGGTCTGAGAACAATCAGAGTCCGCAGACCGCACCACTCTTCTCTTCTTCCTCTGTGCAGGCCTTGATGTTCTAGAGGCCGATCTCTTCTTAGATGAGCGCCGGTGCCGCCGTGACCGTGGGTTCGTGGATGACGAGGACAGGTGACTACCAAGTCCTGGGACACAGTCCTGCCCCCTGGACCTCGACTTCTCTTTCCTCGACGTCGACCTCTTTTTCGACGTCGAACGTCTCGACGTCGACACATCCCTCGACGTTGAGTCTCTCCTCCTCGACGGCGAACGGCGGTGTCGCCTCGACGGCGAGCGCCGGTGTTCTCGACGTCGATGGTGTCTTGAAGTCGACGCAGTCCTCGATGTCGACCTCGTCCGAGGTCTCGACGCCGGTGCCCTCGATGTCGAACGGCGACGTCGCTTCGACCCAGAGCCCTAGGACGACGGGGAGCAGATGGTGGTCAACCCTCTCGACGCCGACTTCGAGGCTATCGACGTCGGCGGAGATCTATGCTGTTTTCTGGCCTTGTCTTGACTATGGAGTCCCCCAGAGGCCGAAGCACGGGCAGAGGACGAAGTCCCTCCATGCCCAGACCCACCTTGGTCCTGCTGTCTCCTGAGCCGGATCTTCTCTCTGTCCTTCAGGGTCCTCCTGGAGAATTGTTGGCAAATCTCACAGTCTTCAGGGACATGAGAGGATGGGAGACAGAGGATTCACACCCTGAGAGGGTCTGACTTTGCCTTCTTCCTGGCACACTCAGTGCACTTGTCGAACAGGGCTGGCATATTCGACAAAAGAGTGGGCAAAACTGGCCAAAAACTCCAGAAACAGGCAGAAGAAGCAGTCAGACGTCGAGTGAAACACTCTAAACACTTTAAAAGTGCCAAAAAATTGAAAAACACCCAAAAGGTGAGAGCTCAATGTTCCATGGTCCTGCTAGCAGGAGCCGAAAAAAAGAACTGAAAGTAAAAGGAGTTTGCTGTGCATCATGGGATTCCGAGGGTCTCTGGAGAATTCCTTAAAGGCCCGGTATCCCTTTTCCAGACACATAATGGCAGCCTATGGGGGCTTGTCTGTCCATCCCTTCGTCTCTATCATTCCAAGGATTTTGTGGAGGGGAAGTTTCTCTATGGGTGAAACTTAGCAGACTGTGTTAAATGTGATGTTGGTGGAATATCCTTTGCATTTCTAGTTGAAGTACTGGACAGTGTAGCCTTGCAGGTATAGGCTGCATTGTCGTCTTTAATTTTCTCTTAAGTGTCTATGCAGGACTGCAATGAGGACAACTTAAGAGATTATTTTTGATTGCTCCGGGGTCCACGCACATGGGTGGGACTATTCACTAGATTATGACTATACACAGAGATCCCCTACTACAGAACCTTAGATGCGTAAAAAAAATCAATGATGTTGTAAGGCGCAGGGGAGGTGAAGCACCAGAAAACCAAAGCGATGTGTCTGGTCCTTACCACACAGGGGAGGCTATGCATCGGGAAGACAGTTTTATGTGAGGACAGGCACACTCTATTCAGGTGTCAGTGACAACTCCTCCCACAGCTCTACCTCAGAAAGGCCCCTCAGCCTGGGTATGGTCCATCAGGTTTTGCATGGCACACCTCAGCTCCCTTTGTGTGACTATCTAGAGTGAATACACAAGAGCACAACTGTCAGCCAAATCCGATGTGTACTCTACAGACAGGCAGAGGCACAGAATGATCAAGTAAGAATATGTCCACTTTCCAAAAGTGCTATTTTCAAACACGCAATTTAAAAACTAACTTCACCAAAAGATGTGTTTTTAAATTATTAGTTCAGAGACCTCAACCTCCAAATCTCTATCTGCTCCCAATGGGGAAATTACACTTAACAGATATTTCAAGGCAATAACCATATTTCCAAATGGGAGAGATGGTCCTTGCAACAGTGAAAAATGAAATTAGCAGTATTTCACTATTAGGGCATGTAAAACATACCGGTACATCCTACCTTTTAAACACACTGCACCCTGCCCATTGGACTGCCTTGGGCCTACCTTAGGGGTGACTTACATGTAGTAAAAGGTAAGGGTTGGGCCTGGCAAGTGGGTACATTTGCCAGGTCGAAATGGCAGTTTATAATTTCATACACAGACACTGCAGGTCTGAGACATGTTTGTAGGGCTACTCAACTGGGTGGCACAATCAGTACTGCAGACCTACTGGTAGCAATTGTTTTACAGGCCCTGGGCACACTAGGGACTTATTAGTAAATCAAATATGCCAATAATGGATAAACCATTCATCAATATGTTTGACACAGGGAACACTTTCATTTTAGCACTGGTTAACAGTGGTAAAGTGCCCAGAATCCTAAAACCTCCAAAAGCAAAATGCAGCACGCAGTCAAAAATAGGAAGTCCGAAGCAAAAAGACATGGGAAATCACACCAAAAGATGCCAGGTCTAACACATTTTCTAGGTCATCAGTGTAATAAGGCTGTGTAAATGCTTATTCTTGTGCAGGTCAAACCTGTGCTTCTTCTGTGCCCCTTAGGACACCTCTCGCGACTTGTCATTATTCATCATTTTCTGTTTCGTAAACAGTTCCTATGAGTAGTTTTATTTGCTCCATATCCCTCTTATGATAATGACCATACCTTCTCATTATCATTTATTTCTCCCACTTGAAAATACTTCCTTAAATGCCTCGTGTACAAATTCTTTTGTTTCAGAATAATATTTTTTATTATCTCCTCCTGAACATGCTCCTCTTCTCTAAAGACTGTGCCTTTTTAGCATTTGATCTTGCTGTTTATTTTGAAAAACACTCTTAACACTATTCACTATGAAGTTCTTTTTAATAACTCATATTTGAAGCATCCCCCTAAAAGATACCCCAGTTATCTTTTCACTATCTTTCCAAATATTAATCTTTCCTTGCTATTTATATAAATTTCCTTCGTGAAGACCTGTTGAATATGTTACTTACCTTCGGTAATGCCTTAGCTTGTAGAGACTGTATCTAGCCACAGATTCCTTACCTTTCAATTTCCCCAGGCGTCAGACCGGATCAGGGAGATTTTTCGTGAGCAGTATCCTTGTGCGCTGGTAGGTGGCCTCAATTGGTTCTGCATGCATTGGAGGCGTCCAAGCTGGTATTAACGTCCGCAGCACCTATATAGGCACTACCTAGGCATGCTGACAACCGGTTCTTTTCATGACTTTCCATGCCAGAAGCACAGAGCCCCAGATAACACTGCCCACTGGTGTGGTAAACAGGGACACTGAAAGGGGTCAGTCCTGTCCGTAGAAATCCATTCGCAGAGCAGGGAGGATGGGTGGGTCGGTAAGGAATCTGCAGCTAGATATAGTCCCCCAGATAAGGCGTTACTGAAGATAAGTAGCTTTTTCAACTGATAGAGACTTTATTCGTAGATTCCTTACCTTTGAATAGATACCCCAGCACTACCTCTCTAGAGGTAGGTCTGCAGACCAATTTCAAACAAGGAAGTCCTACAGGACAGAACGGGAAAAATCTCCATCCCTACAGATGACTTGCTTCTGCACTGCCCAACCTTTTTTCGCACTAACATACCCCACAAAGAGTTTGTCGTCCACCAGGAACTCTCATGTGCGGTCATGGTTGAACAACAATGCTCTTTTTGGGTCCGACAGTGGAGTTGCTCCTCTTCTTTAGAGGGATGTGGAGGAGCATAAAAGGTAGGCACTGTGATAGATTGGCCTACATAAAAATGGGGTGACCACTTTCGGGAGAAAGGAGGCCCTTGTGCAAAGCTTCAATTTGTCAGGCTAGACTGAGAGGTAAGGCGGCTTAGATGATGAGGCTTGCAACTCACTGACTCTACAGGCAGATGTAATTACCACAAGGAAGTCTGTTTAGGCTGTGAGGAACCTGAGGGGACAATTATGTAGATGCTCGAAAGGAGCACACATTAAAAAGGTCCCATTGAGGCATAATAAATGGTGAAGCAGGTATGGGGTGGAAAAGACATTTAAAGAACTTGGACTTGAACAATGAGGGTTGGTCAGGCAGCCACAAAAAGGCAGAAAGATCAGACATAGCTCGATGGTGCCCAGAGCAGAGCTTGGCTGGGTAAGGAAACAAATGAAGAGCAAAACTTCAGAAAGAGGACCAGAAAGTGGATCAATATGTTTTTCTGCACACCGTGCTACAAATTAATTCCAATGGCAAGGGTATACCATCTTGGTGGAGGGACGCCTGACTGCCAAGAAGACATTACAGACTTCGGGAGGAAGGTCAAAAGCGGTCAACTGCTGCAGCTCAATCTCCACGCAGGAAGGCAGAGAGTAGACAGATTTGGGTGGAGAACTCTCCCCTGCTTCTGTGAAAGATCATCCTGAAGGAGCAGCCTGATCAGAGGATCGATGGCCATGCTCACTAGCTCCGGTTACCAGACTCTCCGTGCCGAGTCCGGAGCCACAAGGATGACTTGGGCATGGTGGTTCCTGATCTTCCTGAGAATGCTGGGCAAGAGTGGTATGGGCCAAAAGGCATAGAGGAGGCCTGAGCTTCACTCGAGATGAAAAGCAACTCCAAGCGAGAGCCGCCTTGGAAACTTCAGTGCCCACCATTGGGTCATGATGTAGTAATACTGCCTGAAAGCACGAGTAATGTTTGTCCAAGACAGTAGCCTTTGTTTAACATTACCGATGCATCTTTATAAGCGCTCCTTTTAAAAAAGTGGTGTACTCCTTGTACATCCCATATTTTTGGGAATTCCTAAAATACTTATGAGGCACTTTAATCAACACTGACTGGCTCCTGAAAGGGAACCATAAACAAGGGCTCACTTGCTCCACAAATGACTGGCTAAAAATTCTTCCGGCTCCTAACTAGTGTTTTTTCTTGCCCATTTTTCCCTTTGGGTTTTGTTAACCCCTGAAACATTTTCACGGTGAAATGGAGTGTGACTTCCAGGACATTGCCAATGTATAATAAAAGGATGCTTGTTGCTCCGATGTTCTAGACATCTAACATTTAACATTATCGGCACAAACATATTTCTGTTCATGCTTGGTTGCATCAGAAGCAAAACAGGCTGGAAGTACCTTCTAAAAATTATATTAATACTAAAAACAAGAGATAAAGAATGTTACTTTGTAGCTTTTTTGTCAAGATAAAACTCTGAGCCTTTTCTTCTGGTGTGTTTTCCCAAATATAATTCTCTGTATAAATATGTTGTGTATATATACCGTTTCTCAGATACCATTGTTGCTAATAAATTGCATTATTGTATGTATATACAAAACATTTTCTCATAACAAAATGAAAACAGTTGTTAGCATTCAATTTTAATGCCGTTTTTATCATATACATTGTTGTTACAAAAATATGAAGTAATTAAAAATATCTGCAATTAAATAACTGGCTAGCACCTACCCCTGGACATTGTAAATAGATAACGAGATATAAATACTTTTGGAGATATAATCTTTGATATAAAATAACCATACATAGATCCCTTTGAGGTAGTGGGTTGCGCTGTGAGTGTAGCACCTCGACTCTGAACTTGTTTGGTGGGTTATGGATTTTGAAGGTGGCTCAAGTTTTACTTGTGCCCTGAATGCCTGTCAGTGTCCTACCTACAATCTGTGTATATTAAAGTGTAAGGAAAAAGCAGAGGAAGCTGAACCTTATTATAAAATCAGATAGAAGGAAAAATTGATTCCTATTAGAAGGCAATATTCAGATTAGTTTCGGAAAATGACACTTTTGGTTCCTTATCTAGGTAATTCATGCATTATGTCATATGTTATACAAACATGTGAGAACATGTAGTTAATGGAGTGCTCAATGCAAGTGAAAAAAACCTATAACCACAACAATGTTATATATTTTGAGAAGAGACTTTAGCCCAGATGAAAGAGACAAATTACAAGTCATCATCAGGACAGCTAAATTCCTGCATCTTAGTAAACTGTAAACTAATCATCACTACAATGTGAATGTATAAATGTGCCCATCATAGTGTTATGTAAGGTAAGAACTATTTCTTGGAATATGCATCAGAAGTTGTTTTGAACACAACGGGATCATCAGAGAAAAGCCAAAAAGATAAAAGGAACATTGGCAGTAAACATTATTGTCCACCTGGGAATGGGAGTGCAAAGTGCGCCAACACAGGGCTAATTTAAAAATTGCCGACATGCAGTGAGAGGACGTTGTCAAAGGGCTTAAAACAATTTTGAACTTAAAAAAGGGCTTAAAACACTTGTACTGGAAGATGTAGGATGGGAATGGAACTAACCGCGTTTTAAAATAAAATAATTGAACACAGATTGGTGTTGAACCAATTATTTGCAAAGATCAGTAAAATAAAAAATGCTGAAGACCTACAATAATTTAGTTGCTAGAGCAACAACTTGCAATGACTTCAAACGAAGCTCTTTGGCACCAGCTATGGACAGCGTAATAAGACCAAGACTTGAGTTGTTGTTCTCTTCCCCACCCACCATCTCCCAAGGATGAAAATAACCCTAGAACCAGAGCAGAAAGCTTTGTTTCTGTGAACTGTTTGGAGGAAAAGGATCTATATTGACTGGACAGTGGAGATTTCCACGACTTTGAGGACAATTCCAAGACCAACCTGACAAACCCCTTCCTAGAAGGCACCTCTTGGAGAAAGTCTGCCCAGCTGACTTGGATCAAACCAAATGCATCTTTGCAATATCACCTTCACAAGAGGGTCAATGATGTGCTAAGACAAAAGCAGTTCTAATGAGCCTGTACTACATCTTAAATTTAATTTAGGATACCTACACAGGATATCTACCATTCTGGCTGGTAATGGGAAGGTGGGTCATCAACCCTACGGTGGAAAGGAGCATTGCATGGAGAAATTTGTATGAGATGTAGAGTAACCCTATATAGCATGTATGTAAACTCATCTCAGAGAGCTGCTGGCTGATTAAATTAAATGATCCGAGCGCATCTAAAGGAACCTGTGCACCGAATGAAATGCCACCACAGAAAGGCCAATACGAGCATTACTTTTCAATTTTGATTACACTATATATTGAAGTACATGTTTATCTAATTTAGAGCTTAATTTGTAGTTTGTTAGTTTTTGCAATCATCGTTTTCTCAAACATGAAGCCACCAATGAACAAAATGATTGAACACAGAGCTGTGTATGTTTCATTTTAGAAGGTTTTTTTTTCTTTTACAGAGAGGAAAAGCTACTATACCACAATATGATATAACTCCCTCAGCAGGGACCCTTGCTCAGCAACCACCCAAGTTCTAGTATGGGCAGCCACTCGGCCAGGATTTTGGGGTATCCCACCCACAGTTGTCCATTTCAGGTGTATGCCCTATCTGCATTGAGTGCAAAGTGTTTTCTCATGGTGACACAACCTTTTTGCCTTCACCCTCCTATTTTCAGAACCAGTTTGTTGGCTTTAGGACTCTGCACACTTTACCACTGCTAACCAGTATTAAAGTGCTTGTACACCCTCCTTAGAAAAATGGTAGAATAGGCCCATACCCATTTGGGCTATTTAATGTACGCCCGAGTCCCTAGTAAAGTGGTACTTCACAAGCCCAGGGCCTTTCAATTAAATGCTACTTGTGGGCCGGCAGCACTGATTGTGCCACCCACTGCCTGTGTGTGCAGTTTTAAATTGCTAATTCAACTTGGCGAGATAACCTTCTTGCCAGGCCAAACCTTTGGTTTGAATAAATATGTCACCACTAGGGTACACAGCCCAGAATGCAGGGTGCATGTCCTGGTAGTGAAAAACTCTCTAATTCGTTTTCACTACTGCAAGGCCTACCTCAACCATAGGATAACATTGGCTTTCCTTATTACATTTAAAAAGTGATATCTTTCAAATGGGAGCAGGTAGGACTATCGAGTTTGGTGTCTAAAGGAATTGTAATAAACAACCATCTGTAATGGTAAAGTCTGATTTTAACCATAATTCTGAAAATGCCACTTTTAGGAAGTTGGTAGTTTCTTGTCCTAACCATTCGGTGCCTGCAGTCTGATGTGGGTCACATGACCAGCTGACAGTTGGTCTTTGTGTATTGCTCCCAAAAGGTGAGACAATGGGAGGATAGGGTTTGGCAGGATGGGCTGCACTGAGTTGATGAGAGGGAGGACTCGGCAATTTACCCACATAACAACGGTCCTGCTTGAGCACTCTCACAAAGAGCTTGACAAAGGTCTTTTGTGAGCCCAGACAAGCAAGGGCCAGTACAGGGAGGAAGGGGATGCCTGACACCTCAGACGGGTGGAAGCCTCTAGAATCTTCTCCAACTTCAAAATGGACACCAGGTAAAAGTATTGAACCCTTAGCCCGAACTCTTCAGTACACTTCAGGACCTGTGGAAGACTCTGCCAGGAAGGACTGCTGTACTGCCGAAAGTTTTGCCACTCTGCTGGACTGTTGCCCTAAAGAACTGCTGCTCCACTGTGCAGACCAGTTGTGTTCTTGCCTGAGTGAGAAGGACGGACCTGCATCTTTACACCCAGGACCCGCAGAGAGACTCAAAGGGCTATTTGGCTGGGCTCCTGTCTGAAGCCAAAGGGACAGACTTCCAACAACAGTCAACCCAGCACCCTGGTCACTGCCATCTGTGTATCCTGCCCTCCCAAGCTATACTTTCCCAGTCCTGGACCCTTAGAAATGGGCCTGAAAGTGCTCTGCCAGCCCATCTGATGATTCAGCAGACCAGACATATCTACTCCGCCATGCATCTCCCACAAAACAGGTGCATTGTCCCTGTGGCTCTACACATGTCCCTTGGACCTGATGCATGGCCTCTGCTGCGTGGAATTCCCCAATGCAAAGATTCAATTTACTCCTTCTCAGCCCATTGGAACCACAGCTGCCCAACCCATCTCGTCACCAGGACCTCGCATCGTATAAGCTGCACAAGGCTTTCCTCAGTGCGGCACTCTTCATAACAAGGATTATGTTACTGTGGTCACCACAGTTTGTGCTTTTTTGGCACTATTCTCACTGAAATCTTTAAACCTACATACCTCCAATTCTACTGATTGGATATTTGTTGTTTCAGTCGATTTATTAAAATGTACTCTATTTTTCTAAAATGGTGTAGGATTTTTCTTGTTTTTTCACTTTATTACTTTTCTTAAGTGCTGCATAAATACTTTACACATTGCCTCTAAGTTAAGCCTGACTGACCGTGCCAAGCTACCAGAAGGTTGAGCAAAGATTCATTTGGGGTTTGCTTGTGACTTCACCCTGACATGGACAGTGGTTCTGCTTGAGTAGGGTTTCACTCTCCTCAACCAGTAACCCAATTTCATTTAGTGTTGGTCAACACTGGAGAAGGATCCGATGTAAGGTTCTAAATTCCCCTTTGATGGAACACTTCATATAAATGTTTTGAGATGGCAGATCGTCAATGTAATCAAGAGAGCGGTGATGGCATGGACTAACTGCTGAAAAAAGAGGAACTAAAAGGGTCCATATGGATGGACTCCATAAGAACGGGCGTGAACAGACAAGAGGACTTGGCCAATTTGACATGAATGATTTCTGAGGACAATTATGCTTTCTTTAGCTTACGAGAACTGATAAGCTTCTCACCTAGGACATGAGGAACACATTTGCTTCATGTAATAAAACTTTTTATTCTATGTCTCCTGTTTGTGAGTCGTTCCTCTAATTTTTTCATTTCGTAATGCCCTTTCCGATATACACTGTCTCACAGTTAAAGAACCTTTCCAGTATACATCTCTCTGACCTTTCCAACATGGCTGACTATCATTGGATGCTTTTGTTATTCTATCCTTTACTTTGGCTACAACCTTTTCTGTGTAGTGGCTCTGCCTCAGTGGACCCCATGAGGACTTATTTTGCCTTTTGTGGAACTGTGATCTGAGATCATTGTTTCCCTCCTGCTCTTTACTCCTTCTTTCATTGATTTTGTGACCAGAGGTTCACTTGTGCGTTACTCCTCAAATATGGCCACCTTCCTTTCCCCAGAGGCATTGCCTTTTATTGTCCCTCCTATATTTCCATCATTTTTTCTATCCCTTGCATAGAGAGACACGCACATGCTGCGGCCCAAGGAACATTGCTCACCCGAGCTCTCTCGAGGACTGCTGATCGGGCTGGTTCCTTTATATACATCAAGCTTCCTGCCAGCTCACTCTACTAAGTAAGACACTGAATCGCAAGCACCCACAGCCCCAAGATGGTTTGGACCTTCCATTTGGAGACTTTCTGGCTGCCCAGTTTCTAATTTCCTTTACTCTCCCTAGGCTCCTCCTATTCCAGATTTTTCACACCTATCTACAGTGTTTCAACACGGAGGTGAGCCATATTTGCATTGAATATACTGTGTTTCATTTCTTTATTTTTTATTTATTATTTAGTGTATTTTGTTATAGCGCACAGATACCCCAACGGGGTGTCCCGGCGCTCCTGTGCGATCTTATGCTGAATTAAGAGTTGTTTGAAAAGATGATAGTTAACAGAACAAGTAAGTTTTTAAGGCTTTCCGGAAGAGAGGTTCTTCCTGGATAGTTTGGAGGGTGTTTGGTAACTTATTCCAAAGGGCAGAGGTACTTACTTGGAAGGTTTTTCCGCCTGAGCGTGTGTTTTTAAATCTGGGAGTGGTGAGGAAGTTTTTTGAAGAAGAACGCAGAGTCCTGGTGTTGTTATAAGGGGTGAGGCAGGTGGAAAAGTAGGCAGAGCCCTTGCCTCTCAATGCACGGTGAGCCAATACCAGTGCTTTGAATTCTACCCTTTTTTGTATGGGAAGCCAATGAAGTCTGCGACGATGGGGCGAAATATGCTCGCGAAGGGGAATGCCACCGACCAGTCGTACTGCAGCATTCTGGACTGTCTGAAGTCGATGGCAAAGACCTGCAGACAGACCAGTATACAGGCCGTTGGCGTAGTCCAGATGCGAGGTGATCAACGCCTGGACTACGGTCTTCCTGGTAGTGCTAGGTAAGAATTTGATGAACTTTTTCACCATCCTGATCTTGGCAAAGCATGCCGCAGAGACTGTGTGGACTTGATGTTGCAGTGAGAGGTTAGAGTCCCATCTGACCCCTAAGTTTTTCACCGAGTCTGTGGGCTGGGGTGGTGCACTCAGGTCAAGAGGCCACCAGATATGGGGATCTAGTGGAGACGGCTGATGGAAGAAGAGTACCTCCGTTTTTCCTGCGTTAAGCCTTAGGAGATTATTGTCCATCCACTGGGCGATTGTGCGAAGGCAGTTTTTTAGTGGGTCGAAGGTTGTTTGGGTAATGCTGTTAAATGAGAACAGAAGTTGAATATCATCGGCATAGGAGGTGGCCTTTATTCCAGTTTGGGCGATGATATCAAAAAGGGGTGAAAAATAAACATTCAATAGGAGGGGACTCAGTGAGGAGCCTTGAGGGACTCCCCATCTAAGTGGGCGACTATCCGAGGTGTATGGGGGGGTGAACACAGCCTGCGTACGGTTGGATAGGAAGGATGCAATCCATTTTAAGGCCGTGCCCTGGACGCCTTTAGATTGTAAGCGGTCAAGGAGGAGGGGGTGGGAGACGGTGTCGAATGCTGCTGACAAGTCAAGGAGCACCAACACCGCTCTTGATCCCTCGTCCATCCTCCAGCGTACTGCATCTGCCATCTCAATTAGTGCTGACTCAGTGCTGTGGCCTGGTCTAAAGCCGTGCTGGGAGTCATGGTAAGCACCTGAGGTTTCTAAAAAACCCGCTAGTTGTTGCTGAGCGAGTTTTTCGAGCACTTTGGCCGGGGCTGGTAAAAGAGAGATCGGCCTGTAGTTGGAGAGATCACTAGGGTCGGCGTTAGCTTTCTTAATTATGGGGACTAGCCGAGCATGCTTCCATGAGTCTGGGAAGACTCCCGTATTCAGCGAATCGTTCCAAATCCCGTTCAATGTGGGGTTGAGGATGGGAGCTAGGGATTTATTTGCTTTTAAGAAGTTCGTTGAGGGATTGATCTAGGGTGATCTCTCCAAAGTTGGAGAACGTGTGGTCAGATTCAGTGATGGCAGTGGTGGTAAAAAAATTGTCTGAGTTAGTATTGCTAGGGAAGGAATCGTATATGGTGGTTATCTTATTCTCGAAAAAATCAGAGAGGCTGTTGCATAATGCTTGGGACACCAATGGGGGTCGTTTGAGAGCCAGGGGATCGGTAAAGGATCTTACTGTATCGAATATTTCCCTGGAGGATCCTTGTGAACGGTTGATTTTTTCTTCCAAGAAGGATCTTTTATGATCGATAATTTTTTTCCTATATTCTTTTAAAGCAGCTTTATAGAGGGATTTACGGTCAGATGAGTAGGTGATTCTCCAACGTCTCTAGAGACGTTTACATTTCGATTTACATTTTCGGAGTTCGTCGGAGTACCACGGGGCAGATGGAGCAGAGCGGAAGGTTTTGATGGGCCTGATAGGGGCGAGGAGGTCAATGGCGGAAGAGATCAGACCGTTGAAGTTGGTCAATCGAGTGTCAAGATCAGGGGGCGTGTCTGGGGATCAATAGGGTGGAAAAAGGCGGCCAGGCTGTCAGAGGAGATCTTACTCCAGTTTCTGCCCTGTAATTTGGCCGGGCATGTATGGCGTACTTGGCGGGGGTGGGGGAACGAAAAAGGAACAAAAAGTGGTCAGACCAGATCACCAAGAGGGGGTCACTTATGTCTAGACCCTCCAGATTGGTGTAAATCAGGTCAAGGGTATGGCCTGCCTTATGTGTAGGGCAGCTAATAAGTTGATTTAGCCCTCCGTCTGATAAGGTAGATAGGAAATTGGAAGACGTGGAGTCCGAGGGGTTGTCTACGTGGAGATTAAAATCTCCAAGTAGAGTAAAATTAGCATATCGCGATGTTGCTTGCAGGACATAATCCAGGAATACTGGGAGATAAGATGTTTTAGAGTTTGGGGGACGATAGGCCAGGAGGCCAGTGAGGGTAAAGTTGGCCGCTATTTTAATACAAAAAGGGAGTGCTTCAATGCGATCCAATTATTTGTAAGGGAAGGAGGATATAGTCCAATGGGACCTGTATATTATAGCAACTCTGCCTCCAGGGTGAGGACCTTGTCTGTTCGCGCATAGTATACTATAGCCGGAGGGGATGGCTAAGTGTATGGCGGGATTGGTTTCATCCCCTAACCAAGTTTCGGCTAGGAATAAAAGGTCCCACTTATCCTCTTCCAAAGTAAGGGCGATATCTAGGGTATGTTTAACTAGGGACCGGCAGTTAATCATACCAGCCTTTATTCGTGATGGATTGGTAGTGGTCTGTGAGAAGAGGCATTTGTGCTTAAGGTCGGCCGGTTGTTCTGAAAGGCATTTTGTGAAAGGTAGATGGGGACTAGCATCTTGGGGTGGAATAGGAGGTATGATACAGTGTTTAGGCTTTAGAGTCTTAAGCAAGGTACTGTCATAGGAGATAGGACGTGGGGAGTCGCAAGATGTAACAATACCTGCGTCTGCGGCCGCACACTGGTCGCGGACTGGTGCAGACGGGCAGGACTCTGGCACGACTCCGGCGCAGGTCCGGCGCGTCCGCTGATCGCGTCCGCTGCGCGGAGGCATTACCTTCCGTTTTAATAGTGGCCAATAGGGAGCGTGAAGACGCTGCCCCAAACCAAGATGACCGCCAAAGTCGAATCTACCTGTCCGAGGCTCGGCTGTCTCAGCGTCTAGATCGGCTGAGGGTGGCCCGAGTGTCAGGGTGAGTCGATCGTGCTTATTAAATCAAGCGGGGGGGCTTTACCACCCCTTCTGAAGTCAAGCAGGGTACAGACTGATTACAATATCTTTTTAAGCAGTGCGGCTAAGCTTCGAGATTAAGCTGAGTGCAGTGAAGTTAAAAGCTGAAGAATCAGCGATTTTTAAAAGGTGCAAAACAGAAAAGTAATCAAACAAAATAAAACAGCAACCTCCCGGCTTCCGCCTCAGGAGGGGTTTAGATACACAGCGAAGTGGAGTGCTGGATCAAAGATGTCCTTTTATAGTGGCCAATAGGGAGCGTGAAGACGCTGCCCCAAACCAAGATGGCCGCCAAAGTCGAATCTACTTGTCCGAGGCTCGGCTGTCTCAGCGTCTAGATCGGCTGAGGGTGGCCAGAGTGTCAGGGTGAGTCGATCGTGCTTATTAAATCAAGTGGGGGGGGGGGCTTTACCACCACTTCTAAAGTCTAGCAGGGTACAGACTGATTACAATATCTTTTAAGCAGTGCAGCTAAGCTTCGAGATTAAGCTGAGTGCAGTGAAGTTAAAAGCTGAAGAATCAGCGATTTTTAAAAGGTGCAAAACAGAAAAGTAATCAAACAAAATAAAACAGCAACCTCCCGGCTTCCGCCTCAGGAGGGGTTTAGATACACAGCGAAGTATCCTCTCTCACAGGATGCCTTGCCTCTTTTTTTAGTGCCTTGAAGTGGTTATCATGTGAATAATCATCATGATTTCTCCCGTACCTTGCATCATTCATATATATGAGCAAAATGTATTCAGTGCTCCCTTGCAGAAGATATACATGTGATAATAGTGGTTAAAGCGTGTATCCAAAACAGGAACAGCACGATTGATAAACTATGTATAGGGTCCATATTGGCAGTCAACTTTTCAATACCATAAGTGGATAGCCGGATCATCATCAGATCAGGACTAAGATGTTTTTAAGAGCCCGAAAGACAGCTAAAATCATACAAAGAAAAAAGATGGGGTTTCTGATGACGCTGTGGTACGGCGTCATGTGATCAAGTCCCAAGCTAGGGACGAAACGCGTCATGGCTGCCCCTTCTGTTTGTACAAAGGATTAAAATAAACTGAAGGTATTCCTAAACTGTAGTCCGTGCTCTTCATTGGCGTCCTGCGAGGGAAATTCAAAGAAGAAGAGTTCTGCTCGATATATATATATATATATATATATATATATATATATATATATATATTCAACACAATCCACCAGCGTCTTCCTTCTAGTGATATCAGAAAGAACAACACAGGAGCCGTGGCCTCAGTAAATGGTGCAGTTTAATGCAGATGCAACCTTCTCCGCGTTTCGCTGTAAGCCTACTCCTTCATCACGGGCAAACTTTGTGCATTACAGTGTTGATAATAAAGTAAAAAAAACTATGTCACGTGATAAGAACATAAACAAAATACTTTGCCATTACACAATTTTCAATTGGTGTTTGTAATAACACTGGAAGTGACTGGAATATATATACACATTGATCGTGGTGACAATAAAAAAGCATAATTTAAGCACATTTTAGAACACCTTTTGTGCTTGTTTGTAAGTTTCGTGACCTTCGCCTAAAGTAATGACGTAAATCATGTATATCGGGAAAAACAATTTTCAGCACTAAGTTCAGTAATAGTAATTTCAAAATTAATAATAAAGTAACACTTTGCACCAACGAAATAATATTGTCTTTCAATGAAAAATTGGGCAACTCTGCTGATAGAGGATCCGAACCCCTGACCTCAAAAGAGTAATACTCGGGGTGAATCAGCCCACTGTGCTGTTTGATCACCCGCATGCTGATTACTGAAAATTACCCAGTCATCTTGTAAAAGGTCATAGCGGCATAGCGGTTTTCACTTGCCGCTATGACCTTTTACAAGATGACTGGGTAATTTTCAGTAATCAGCATGCGGGTGATCATACAGCACAGTGGGCTGATTCACCCCGAGTATTACTCTTTTGAGGTCAGGGGTTCGGATCCTCCATCAGCAGAGTTGCCCAATTTTTCATTGAAAGACAATATTATTTCGTTGGTGCAGAGTGTTACTTTATTATTAATTTTGAAATTACTATTACTGAACTTAGTGCTGAAAATTGTTTTTCCCGATATACATGATTTACGTCATTACTTTAGGCGAAGGTCACGAAACTTACAAACAAGCACAAAAGGTGTTCTAAAATGTGCTTAAATTATGCTTTTTTATTGTCACCACGATCAATGTGTATATATATTCCAGTCACTTCCAGTGTTATTACAAACACCAATTGAAAATTGTGTAATGGCAAAGTATTTTGTTTATGTTCTTATCACGTGACATAGTTTTTTTAACTTTATTATCAACACTGTAATGCACAAAGTTTGCCCGTGATGAAGGAGTAGGCTTACTCCGAAACGCGTAGGACGTTGCATCTGCATTAAACTGCACCATTTACTGAGGCCACGGCTCCTGTGTTGTTCTTTCTGATATCACTAGAAGGAAGACGCTGGTGGATTGTGTTGAATTTAAGGGGATGGCTACCCCTGCCATGAGCCCGCCGACATAGAGGCAAAGGACCAGCTACAATTCTGTGTTCATGTGTTTCAAAACCTTTGCCCACACGAAGACGCCACCTGAAGTAAACAAGTCGAGGATTGTGTAATCGGAACGCGAGGTGAGCCGAGAGGAGGAGGAGCAGGGAGCTGCATTCATCCTTTCTGTGCCTGCCGGCGAACCGTTACCAAACGGCGCGGGAACTGCAATCAAGTGGTGAGCTTGTTCGTGGCAATCGGATCAGCGTATTGGTGATCACAAACTAATAACGCGGAGAGTACTTGCAGCCCGGATAACATCGGGATATTACGATCTGTCATACCGGTCGTAAATCAACAATGGCAGATACAAGAAACACCAAGCGGAAGGAAGCCGCATCAAAATTGTTTGACAAAACTACTCGTATTGAGGATGGCGCAGGCACTATCAGAACCGCCAGCAATAGTGTAAAAGACAAGAGGAAGCTGTGGGACATGTTATGGAGAGTGCTTAAAAAAGAACAGTCCAAGTGGTGGGAAGCCACAGCACTCCAGCATTATGTAGAATGCAATCGAATACCGCGGGGCTTGCGTATTTTCATAACCCCTACGCTTCAACAACCCGATCCTGAATTAATATCGGCATGGATGGAAAACAATCACATTTGTTCATTGAACATGTTGAAACTACTAATCAAATCTGCCGAAAAAGAAAGTATTAAACTAACACAAGAAAGTGAAGAATTGATTGCTAAACTAAAAGAATTACTGAGTGATGAAGAATTCAATACGGAGATGGACAAAATGAACAAACGATTGGAAAAACTAGAGGAAGAAATTAAAATGAAAAAGTTGTCCAAATTTGAAAGAGATGAAATAGACTATAAAAATGGCCAGATTTTAACTTTTGGCAAGAAGTTTGAAAAATTGAGAAAGGAGCAAACCACACAAATGAAATCCAATGAGGGAGCACCACTGGTAACAGCAGGGGTTATGGAATCCTCAACCTCTACAAATGAAATATCCCCATTGACAGAACAAATCATGCAATGTGATATGGAAGCCATACATGAAGAAAATGGTAACGATGCAGAAATACTAAAAGCACGTTTTTAAGGGAGTACGAGCTGCTGGCAAAAGAGAGGTCAAGCGCAATGGCCAGCAGCGCCAGCCCGGCAAGAGGGCGTGGAAGAGGAGGAAGAGGAGGCAAAAAGCCAAATTACTCTATGCCAACAGACAGCCCAGTGGGAACGAGAACAAGGGGCAAATTTGCCAAGAAAACATGAAGACCAAAACAGTGGTAAATCTTTCTAATTACATTTTAAGTGAAGATGAATTGGAGGTACTAATGTTTGGATTATCTTTTTGTCCTACTTCCAATTTTAACTATACAGAATCAAGAATTGACTTGTTCCACTATATACGGAAATTGAAACTCAAAAAGTGGTTTTCACACAAACCGGATAAACGTATTGGGGAACAAGCAAGTGATCACGCAGGCTTACAAATAGGAGACATTGAGACATTACACACTGTCCATGAATTAGCTGAAGTGGGTGGGTTAAATGTGCACCCGGCCTTGAATGTGGCTAATAGTGATTTAACAACGGATTTGATGGCTCCCACACCATTCAAACCTAAATCAGTGTTTTTACCCCAAGTGAACTGTGAAGCAATTAATTGTTTTGAGAAAGGTATGATCAAAGAGTTTAAGAAACTTAAATCACATAAGAATTCGACCAGAAGCAATTTAACTGCAAAACAATATAAAGCTTTGATCGAATTAGAATCTAATCATGAATTTGTCATCAAACAAAGTGATAAAGGGGGTAATGTTGTTATCTGGCCACTTGAAATGTATAAACAAGAGGGACATGCACAGTTATCTGATACTAATAGATATTGTCAAACCACTAAAACTGAATATGATCAGGCAATGCTGTATGTAAGTAATCAGATTACCGAATGGAGAGACAATAGTATATTGAGTAATGATGAATTTGCATATCTGGCTTGCAAATATCCTAAACTTCCTGTTTTGTACTTACTTCCCAAGCTACACAAAAACGCACAAAGGCCACCGGGAAGACCGATTGTGTCCTCCTGTGGTAGTGCACTGGAAAATACTTCCAAGTATGTAGATCATTTTCTACAACCATTGGTACAATCACTTCCATCATTTGTTCTTGACACTAGTGATTTCTTACGTCAAATTAATGACATTGAGTGGTCTCCCAATTACCTAATGCTGGGCCTAGATGTTTGTAGTCTGTATACTAGCATTCCGCAAAATCTAGGTCTAGAAGCTTGCAGACAGTTTTTCAAAAAAAGACCGTTATGTTTTCTCCAACACACTGAGATGCTACTCAAGATGATAGAGTTATGCTTGAGTAACAATTTTTTCCTTTTCGACAATACCATCTTTAGGCAGACACAGGGGACGGCAATGGGAACCTGCTTCGCCCCCAGCTTTGCAGGCATTTACCTGGGCTGGTGGGAGGAGCAGGTAGTCCACAACATCAGGCTATTCAAAGACCACGCCGTCCTCTGGCTACGCTATATAGACGACATTTTTTGTGTGTGGAGTGGCACTGCTACACAAGCTACGGAATGTGTGCAAAATCTCAACAACAACCAGTTGAATCTCCAATTCACACATCAGATTAGCAAGGACACCATGGAATTCCTAGACCTCAAATTAGAGGTAGCCGGAAATACCATTGTTAGCTCGCTGTTCAGGAAAGCTACGGCTGGCAACAGCTTGCTTCACGCAGGAAGTTGCCATCCCCGCAATTTAATCAACAGCATACCCTATGGAGAGCTACTACGAGCACGTAGAAACTGTAGCACAGCTGACAAGTTTGAACAGGAGAAAGAAATCATGAAAGAGAGATTCCTGTCACAAGGTTATAGCCCCAAGGTTGTACAAGAAGCCATTTCTAGAGTAGAAACTCTTAATCGGCAAGATTTGTTATTTCCTAAAGCTACAGAGTCTCAGACTAAATCTGAAAAAACAGTAAGATTCATTACCACCTACAGTATTCATGCGTGGGAAGTGAAAAAAAGCCTCTGCAAATTTTGGGAAGTTCTCAAAACTGACAATGATCTAAGGGATTGCATAGGTGAACATCCATCTTTAACATTCCGTAAACCTAGGTCACTACGTGACCAATTATGCAGTAATATGATATCCACTCCCAAAAAAAACCAATGCTGTAAAAGGTTTCTTTACATGCAACCAATGTAAGGCCTGCAAATTTAGCAACAGTGTTAAATCACTCAAATTTAGCAGCAATGAAACTCCATGGATTATACAAAAACATCTGAATTGCAATACTGAATATGCCATCTACACCTTGAAATGTCCGTGTTCGAAATACTACATTGGCAGTACCATTCATAAGGGCAAAAAGCGTGTATTAGAACATTTGAGAGCTATCGGTAAAAATGACAAAACCTACCCAGTAGCTCGACATTTTCACGAACATCATAAAAGCAATGCGAATCTTGTGAAATTTGCCGTTATTGATTGTGTCCCTCCTAATAAAAGAGGTGGAAATAGACTTCTGGAACTCAGGAAACTAGAGTCCAAATTTATCATAAGGTTCAACACCATGGCGCCCCAGGGGTTGAACATGGACGAGGAATTGTCAGTACACTTACATTGAAGTTAAAAGTTTTGTCGCAATAATGTTGCTGCCCAAACACCTTCTGCATGTTGTTTTAGAATTTTGTGTGTTTTCTTCTTGATATGTTCTTCATGATACAGTTTTCGATTATGAAGATTTTAATAGGACTTTGCCTTTACCATTGTCTTAGGTATGCGAGTATTCACCAAACAGTGACTGAGAAGAATTCCGTTGGCACTCAACAGAGCACCAGCCCACTTGGGCTTGATTCATGATTGACTCATTCGCGTAATGAACTTTATTAATAGCACTGAGTTCTTAATTATATGATCTTGGCCCATTGGGGCAATAGTTTCTCATTTATACTCATTTTGCACTATAATTTTGTCAGCCCACTTGGGCAGTACTGTTTTCAAACCATGTGTAATGTTAGCCTCACGCTTGCCGCTATGACCTTTTACAAGATGACTGGGTAATTTTCAGTAATCAGCATGCGGGTGATCATACAGCACAGTGGGCTGATTCACCCAGAGTATTACTCTTTTGAGGTCAGGGGTTCGGATCCTCTATCAGCAGAGTTGCCCAATTTTTCATTGAAAGACAATATTATTTCGTTGGTGCAAAGTGTTACTTTATTATTAATTTTGAAATTACTCTTACTGAACTTAGTGCTGAAAATTGTTTTTCCCGATATACATGATTTACGTCATTACTTTAGGCGAAGGTCACGAAAGTTACAAACAAGCACAAAAGGTGTTCTAAAATATGCTTAAATTATGCTTTTTTATTGTCACCACGATCAATGTGTATATATATTCCAGTCACTTCCAGTGTTATTACAAACACCAATTGAAAATTGTGTAATGGCAAAGTATTTTGTTTATGTTCTTATCACGTGACATAGTTTTTTTTTTTTTACTTGTTTTTTTTAACTTTATTATCAACACTGTAATGCACAAAGTTTGCCCGTGATGAAGGAGTAGGCTTACTCCGAAACGCGTAGGACTTTGCATCTGCATTAAACTGCACCATTTGCTGAGGCCACGGCTCCTGTGTTGTTCTTTCTGATATCACTAGAAGGAAGACGCTGGTGGATTGTGTTGAATTTAAGGGGGTGGCTACCCCTGCCGTGAGCCCGCCGACATAGAGGCAAAGGACCAGCTACAATTCTGTGTTCATATATATATATATATATATATATATTACCTACTGGCAATAGCCATTAGGTATATATAGTTAGGATTGTTTTCCATAGGGAAATCGCAACATTCTATTGGGAATAACTTTGGCGCCGGTTGAGGAATCTTCCTGAAATTTTCCTTAACTTTGCCTCGCGGCGCTCCGCTCCTTCCCTGCAAGTTTGGGGGGGATTCGTCAAGCGGGGGCCGAAATAAAAGGGGGGTCCCAAAACGTGTTTTCCCCATGTTAATTTCCATAGGGCGGTTGGACTCACTTTTAGCCCGAACGGCTGAATGGTTTTCCAACAAACTTGGCAAAATTGTAGGGACTGGTAGCCCGATGTGCCTTTGCTATGTCTCAAGATATGTGCTCCAGTGGTTTTTACGAAAATTTACTTTGAAAAAATATATATTGGGCAACATTGGGCTATATATATGTTAGAGCCCAAATGTAGCCCAATGTAGCCCAAAGATGGCCACCAGAGACAAAAAAAAAAATGTAGCCCAAATATCAGCCAGATGTAGCCCAACTATAGCCCAATGACAGAATGTCCCAGAGTGTTCTAAAGAACAACTAGAGCGCTAACAGTCTTACTTATGACAAAAGTATGGCACACCTGAAGTCATCTTGATTGGAATAAAGTGTTAACACTTAAAACATTTAATTTGCAAAGGAACAAAATGAGGGGGTTCATTTTGCCATAGAAATTATGATTAGTGCTGAAGAAAGAAAAATTAGGGCACATTTTGAGTGACTTCTCAAATCCTCTTATATTTCATTAAAAAAATTCTGATATGCAGTCTCCCAAGATGGCCACCAGAGACAAAAGAGCCCAAATGTGGCCCAAATATCAGCCAGATGTAGCCCAACTATAGCCCAAAGACAGAATGTCCCAGAGTGTTCTAAAGAACAACTAGAACGCTAACAGTCTTACTTATGACAAAAGTATGGCACACCTGAAGTCATCTTGATTGGAATAAAGTGGAAAACTTAATACATTTAATTTGAAAAGGAACAAAATGAGGGGTTTCATTTTGCCATAGAAATTTTATATATATATTTATATTCACTGAAAAAACCATAGGTTACACACCAGTTATAGTTAGGAATTAGCATTTAAAAAACCTTTGAAATTCACTGAAAAAACCATAGGTTTCACACCACATATAGTAAGCTGGAAATTTTACTCGCATAAAAACATTGAAATTCCCACGTTATAGTTAGTTGGACTCACTATAACTTGCACGTCTGCAATGCACTGCTGATGACGTCACATATACATCACTCATGCGTATATTTGAATATTTAAACATTACTCGCTAATATATGTATTCACTAAGATACACTTAATAAGCCAGTTAACCAATCATTTTTTTATTAAAAACACTGAAAAAAACATAGGTTTCAGGCCTTATATAGTTAGGAATTCGCATTTAAAAAACCTTGGAAATTCACTGAAAAAAACATAGGTTTCAGGCCTTATATAGTTAGGAATTAGCATTTAAAAAACCTTTGAAATTCACTGAAAAAACCATAGGTTTCAGGCCTTATATAGTTAGGAATCAGCATTTAAAAAACCTTTGAAATTCACTGAAAAAACCATAGGTTTCAGGCCTTATATAGTTAGGAATTAGCATTTAAAAAAACCTTTGAAATTCACGGAAAAAAACATAGGTTTCAGGAGTTATATAGTTAGGAATTAGTTTTTAAAAAATCTTTGAAATTCACTCAAAAAACTATACGTTTTAGTGGTGTTATAGTTAGCTGGACATTTTACTCATACAAAACCAATGAAATTGCTCCTATATAGTTAGTTGTACTAACTATATTTCGCGCACCCGTAATCCACTGCTGATGATGTCACATATTAGATCATTCATGACATGGTCAGTGACATCACTGATGACATCATCCACGTGACAATCACATACACCTTTTCATACACTATTACAATTTTTCATCACTGTTTGTAAAATACAGAGTATCATATTTAAATCCATTGTCACAGCAATACAAGTATCTAAAAATCCACTCAGTGATTCATAGATGTATACACACATCTAATCACTTACCTATGGATTCACTCATACATGCTGTCAATGAACAATAGAACACTATCAAAAATACTTATACATCTATATCGACATTAAACAACAGCACGCATCCTATTCACATATAAAGTCATCCTACTCACTTATGCAAACAATGGATCATACTTACATATTTACTTAGCAAAACACTTATACAAAAACCACTTCTTCTATTCATTTAGATAGTAAGTCATACTTAGTGAATTATAAAATCATTATTACAAGTATACAGTTATCCATACAGTCACTCACACAATCATTGTGTCTTATGTATACTTATTTATATACAACAACTGACACATACACTGCCTTTTATTTATCTAGTTTGTTGGACCTGTACCTTTGAGAAATATATTTGCTCATCACCACACCCATTAAGAGATTCCCTCACCCAAACTGTTAGAACATGTAGTTTTAACTTCATATATCTACTGAATCAACTATTCACACATCTTTGGACAGTCACACACCCCCCACCGAACCACACACACTTTCACACTCCCATACAAATACTCAGTTAACTAATCAATAACTAATATAGACTTTCACATAGCTAGTAACCAACTGTAGAATCAGTTTACACAACAACTGACAAAGTGATACAGATATTCACACAGTTTAGTCACTATCCACTATATTTAGTGAGACATTATAAATTGGTCAAGTAAACAGTCAATTACACTGCTACTAAATCCTCCATCCAAATATTTATTTATATATATCCACTCATTCTTCAATGTCAATTGCTATATATATAATGCATATTTAAATAACGAAGCAAACCACATTCACTGGATGATGTCATCAGTGATGTCATTTGAGATGTCATCAGTGATGTCACTGACCATGTCATGAATGATCTAATATGTGACATCATCAGCAGTGGATTGCGGGTGCGCGAAATATAGTTAGTACAACTAACTATATAGGAGCAATTTCATTGGTTTTGTATGAGTAAAATGTCCAGCTAACTATAACACCACTAAAACTTATAGTTTTTTGAGTGAATTTCAAAGGTTTTTTAAAAACGAATTCCTAACTATATAACTCCTGAAACCTATGGTTTTTTCAGTGAATTTCAAATTTTTTTTTAAATGCTAATTCCTAACTATATAAGGCCTGAAACCTATGGTTTTTTCAGTGAATATATATATATATATATATATATATATATTTATATATTTCAGAACGAGTCAGCATCCATTCCGATGTTGAAGAAAGGAAAGCACGCAGGTCTCCAGTTACAAAGTGTTTATTACAGACCCCCTACCCTTCCAACAAACGCGTTTCGCCTCACGGCTTCGTCAGTGTTGGTGTGTGTGAAAGAAACCAACCATTTTATTTCCTGCATTCCCACAGGCAACCAGTGAACAGTGAAAGTGGACTACTCGTATGAATGCCACTATGGCGGCCATCTTACAACTTGTTTATACTGGGTCATTGTGTTACATAAAATGATCGCAAAAAGGGCAAGTGCAAATATTAAAAACATTTTTTCAGTATTCCAAGACAATTTCATTATGTGGAGAAAGGAAAAAAAATGGGATTATTTCTTTCTTTACTCCAAGTTTAAAATATACATTTTTGTGCACTAGTTATATTAATCCTATAGATATAAATCATTATGATTTACCATGCACAAAAAAACTTTAGATGGCAAAAGTATTGGTACTATTAGTGATGTAAAATCTATCTATATGTCTCAATGCTTGTCAATAAACCATTCTCCACAAAGTATCTCGCCCTGTATGGGCTTACTCAACTCTATTTCCGCCTTCAGTGGGCTTATGATTGAACACTTGTTATGTGCATGGCCGCCTTAGGAGTAATGGGAAGTTATTTTTCTACATTTCCTAATTCTGTTTTATTATTGTCCCTTCTTATGTGTATGTCCTCTCCTCCTTTCTGTGCTAGCATCCTGATTTTCTATGTGTACTAGAGCCCATTTACAGGTGAATCCATAGTTCTTCATCGCTGTTAAGCCCTATGGGCCATTTACTCTGCAAATCAATTATGTATTTTGATTCTAACACCCTTAGCGCTTTGACACGATCACCTCCTCTTTCCCTTTTTGTCTACCTGATCCAGACAAAAAAATGTAAGGAGGTTGTGATGTGTCTCAAAATAGCATGCCACGGGATATGTCTTATCCCGATTTGTTAGGCACGCATGTGCTCTAATATCCATAAACGAAGTCCAATAAAGCGCGCTCTCAGGAAAGTTGCAAACTCCAAAAAAATGAATTTGTTTCTGTAACACGTTTCAACTGAATCAACTTTCTTGTTCAGACACAGAATTGGAGACAAAGCCAGGTTTACATATCCGGTAAGACATAAAAGAGGGACTGCATCAAGCTGTTGAGCCCAATACAATGTAATGGTGGTGGCCATTTTGTGACAGGTAAGTATTAAGGATAATGAATGTATAACAGTTGACCACAGCATTTATATTGCCTGCGATAACTATACCCCTCACATTGCAGAGGCATAATTTGCAGGCATAAATGATAAGGTGCCAACTGTCACAGGAGATTAATCTGAATTCTGTGAGACTGCTGTATCTGGATTGTACCTCCAATGAAACGAAGCATGGAGAGAGCTGCAATGGATAAGTGTACCAGTACAAAGGAATCAGTATGTAACCACTAGCGGGTTAATCCGAGGTTGAGACAGTCTCATTTGCTAGGTTCAGTGTATCATAGTCAAGCCACCACTATCAATATCAAAAGAATATACAATTCATAACCGGAATAAACTAGCTTAACACAAGAAAGAGATTTCAAATTAAAAAACTAGTAAAGCCTATGCCTCAGGAGAGACATGTTTGAAAAGTGAAATCTTAAAATTGCTAAACCCAGAGTACATATCATCAAAGATAGGATAACAACATTTCCTTATCTCTAGACGTCAATCCTCCGTGGATAACATGAAGAAAAGGGTAGGAAACTCAGTGCCCCGTGAATCCAAACATACGTTTGAAAAGTGACAGAAAGAAAATGTATTAAAAACAGATAAACCAAATTGGTCACGCAACCAAACATTAGAATGAGATGAGAAGCAGATTTATATACATAGGAAAGTCCAATCAGAAGCTGCACAGATAATGTTGCAAAAAACATGTAATGCGGAGAGAATGAGTACATACAGAGAGAAAGAACATTAATGAAATGTATTATTCTTGCAGATGTATGCCCAATTCCTCATCCTGATCGTGTCCCCCCAGGCTTTTGGTTTCAAATTCAATAATGCATTCGGACTCCTTTTTGCGTAATTTGAGTATTCTATTGCCCCCTCTGGAATTGTTCAATACCTGCTCAATTGCAAAGTATCTAAGGAGGGAGCTGTTGGACAGATGATATTGTTCATAATGTCTAGCAATAGGGATGTGGGCATCCCTATTATCGATTGCCCGCATATGCTCCAAAATTATTTTCTTCACCATAAAGGTGGTACTGCCCACTTAGCGTAAACTGCATGGACACTCCAAGACATATATGACAAAGTTATAACTACATGTGAAAAACAGAGTTATTTTTCGGGTGTTGTTACTGGGTGTCTTGTATTCTTTTACTATGTAGCTGCTGCGGCAAGCCTTGCAGTGGCCACATGGAAAGAATGGAAACAGTCGCTAACATCGCTATCTCCTATTACCAACTTTTGGAGATATTCGCGCTAAGCGCGAATATCTCCAAAAAGTAACACCTGCCCTGAGCAGTTCTTAGCCATGTTATCCAATGGGAGGTGGATAACATGGCTAAGAGCATTAGCTCGGTAATGCATGAATATCGCTGACTTTTCAGCGATATTAATGCATTGCGGTTGTTTTTCATCGCATTTGCGAGAAACCTTGATAATAGCAAGGTTTATCTGCGATAATTTCTGACGATGCTTAGCGGTAAACAATTCGTTGCTAAGCATCGTTAGGGATAAATATCGCTTAACTTTGGTAATATGCCCGAACGTCTGTTAACGTTCGATTCGAAGGAAATCAGGAAGTGTTGAAAAACATTGTCTGCGCCATCTTGCCTTTTTTCAAATGCCACACTTTTGTCGTGCACGGCAGCCATTTTAGATGCCTTGACCAGACCCACTCTCTGTACGCGGTCGATCCTTAGCATGGCTCCCCACCCTCGCAAGCATCTCCCCCAGGCACTGGTCACCCCGCTCTCTGTCTTATGCATGGGTAATAAACCTCCCCCCATCTGCGCTGCTCTTCCCTGAGAATCACACCCTGTGCCCGCCCGACACCTCCCTTTCGCCCTATTCACTACCGCACCCTCTGACACTCCTCTTCCTCTGTGTCCGATTGTCCAGGCCGGTCCTAGGCTATCAGCTAGCCCCGCAGATGTAGTTTATGGCCCCAGCTGTAAAGAATCACCCCTCTTCAAAGGAGTTATAGTAGATCAAGGCCCACACCCGATGAGATCCGTCACAGCACACGCGTTCCTACTATCTGAAAACCATCCTGTATTGTGATTGGGGAGGGGACCGAGCCTGAAGCGGAAGATTCCAGGGATGACTCTTTGTACATCAAAGTTTTTACAATTATGTGTCACATTAAAAATATATAGCACTCCAACAAAGTAGTAAGATTATAAAACTTTAATAACTTATAAATATATACAACAAAACAAAAACAGTAAAAACATTTAAACATTTTTAGGGAAAATTAAGGAAGTAGCGGTCGGCTGTGCGAATAGTCCCAACGTAGCACAACGTCCATATTTCTGGACGGCACCCAGGTGATGTTGCCTGGGTGCCGCACTGATTTCGGTATCAGGCGTGGGGTGTCGCGGGGGGTGGGTCATCAGTAGCGGTCTGTTGTGCGAATAGTTCCAAGGCAGCAGAACGATGGCACCAAGGTGATGTCCAGTAAGTTGCCGCCCTCCGAATAACGGCGTGGGGCGCCCCGGGGGGGGGGGAGGCGGCGTGAACGGGCCTCTCCAGGTGGAGTTTCGTCTGCTGTAGTGGGGCGCCCCTTTACCGTTTCAGTTGCCATTCCGTCCGCTTTTGGTCCACTGTGTCAAAAGCCGCAATTCAGCTGAATTGCGCCCACTCTTGCGGTGCAGCGATAGGCGGCTGTCACAGGACTCTCAAAATGGCGGCAGGCTCTTTCCTTTTTGGGCCTGGTCCACTGAAATGGCCCTGGGACACCTTGGAAATCGCACGCTTGTCTGCTAGGTCTTGGACCCCATTCTCGAAAGCGTCCCCTCCGCCTTGAGGATTCAACAAAAGTTTTGGGGGCCCCCGACTCCTGCAGGCTTCTGGTGGGGAGCGGCTGCCATGATTGCTCGCGGAATGACCACGACGGAGCCACGAGATGGTGGTGCTTTCATGTTGACGCCAGCTTCAGTCTGAAACATCCAGAAACAAGGTGGGGCTTTCATCGTTGGGGAAAAAAAAAAGTTTTCATCCAATGAAAAGTGTTGTTTTTAGGTCATATGATCAAGCCTTCCATCATTAGGAAACCAAAAGTAAAATGAACCAATGAAAAGTTTTATAAACAAGTGACATGACCTGTTATGCGGCATAGGGTATAAAATGCGGAGAAAATACGTTGGCACGTGAGGCGGCGTCAGTAGCGGAACGATGTGCGAATAGGCCGAAGGCAGCACAACGCGCCAAGATCCGGATGGCACCGAGGTGGTGTCTAGTAAGTTGCCGCACTGGTGTGGCCATCCTACAATGCTGAAAGTTGGCGTGGGGCGCCCCGTTGGCCTGTGAGATGGCGTCAGTAGCGGACCGATGTGCGAATGGGGCCAAAGGCAGCGCAACAATATTTTCTGAATAGAAGACACCACAAGGCGCTGAGATGCCAAGATCCGGATGGCACCGAGGTGGTGTCTAGTAAGTTGCCGCACTGGTGTGGCCATCCTACAATGCTGAAAGTCGGCGTGGGGCGCCCCGTTGGCCTGTGAGATGGCGTCAGTAGCGGACCGATGTGCGAATGGGGCCAAAGGCAGCGCAACAATATTTCCTGAATAGAAGACACCACTAGGCGCTGAGATGCCAAGATCCGGATGGCACCGAGGTGGTGTCTAGTAAGTTGCCGCACTGGTGTGGCCATCCTACAATGCTGAAAGTCGGCGTGGGGCGCCCCGTTGGCCTGTGAGATGGCGTCAGTAGCGGACCGATGTGCGAATGGGGCCAAAGGCAGCGCAACAATATTTCCTAAATAGAAGACACCACTAGGCGCTGAGATGCCAAGATCCGGATGGCACCGAGGTGGTGTCTAGTAAGTTGCCGCACTGGTGTGGCCATCCTACAATGCTGAAAGTCGGCGTGGGGCGCCCCGTTGGCCTGTGAGATGGCGTCAGTAGCGGACCGATGTGCGAATGGGGCCAAAGGCAGCGCAACAATATTTTCTGAATAGAAGACACCACAAGGCGCTGAGATGCCAAGATCCGGATGGCACCGAGGTGGTGTCTAGTAAGTTGCCGCACTGGTGTGGCCATCCTACAATGCTGAAAGTCGGCGTGGGGCGCCCCGTTGGCCTGTGAGATGGCGTCAGTAGCGGACCGATGTGCGAATGGGGCCAAAGGCAGCGCAACAATATTTCCTGAATAGAAGACACCACTAGGCGCTGAGATGCCAAGATCCGGATGGCACCGAGGTGGTGTCTAGTAAGTTGCCGCACTGGTGTGGCCATCCTACAATGCTGAAAGTCGGCGTGGGGCGACCCGTTGGCCTGTGAGATGGCGTCAGTAGCGGACCGATGTGCGAATGGGGCCAAAACAGCGCAACAATATTTTCTGAATAGAAGACACCACAAGGCGCTGAGATGCCAAGATCCGGATGGCACCGAGGTGGTGTCTAGTAAGTTGCCGCACTGGTGTGGCCATCCTACAATGCTGAAAGTCGGCGTGGGGCGCCCCGTTGGCCTGTGAGGTGGCGTCAGTAGCGGACCGATGTGCGAATGGGGCCAAAGGCAGCGCAACAATATTTTCTGACTAGAAGACACCACAAGGCGCTGAGATTCGGTTACCACCGAGGTGGTGTCTAGCAAGTTGCTGCACTGGTGTGGCCATCCTACAATACTGCTCCGAATAACGGCGTGGGGTGCCCGAAGGGGGGGGGGAGGCGGCGTGAACGGGCCTTCCCAGGTGGAGGCTCGTCTGCTGTAGTGGGGCGCCCCTTTACCGTTTCAGTTGCCATTCAGCTGAGTTTCGGCCGCTCTTGATGCTACAGCGACAGGCGGCTGCAACAGGACTCTCAAAATGGCGGCCTGTTCTTTGGATTTGGGCCTGGTCCACTAAAATGGCCCTGGGACACCTTAGAACTCGGACGCTTGAATTTTTTTTCCTTTCCTCTACATGCAAAAAAAGGTAAATGCCCGGTACGTTACACGCTTCATCTGCCACGATGTACTCTCCAGAGGAACCGAAAAAAAATATAGTTATGGTAACTATACCATGCATCGTCATATGGAGAGGTGGCACCGATTAATTATAGTGCTGCATAAAAGAGAGATTTGGAGAAGAACCCGCGACCTGCCAGTACATTCATCAAAGAAGTGGCACTGACAGCATCAGAGGCAAGGGAAACGGTCCCAAATATTTAGAAGAACTTTGGAAAGATTAAAATGACATGTTTAGATTGTGGCAAATTAATTTGATGTGGACAGATGAGTGTTACTCTAATAAATACAGCATATGAACATCATGATAGTCGATGGTTGGTAGAGACATTTTGACTATATCCTGGACCTGCCCGTCCTCGCCCAAAATGGCGCCGGAATAAATGGGACTCGTAACTCCTTGTTGTGTACTTGTTGTACAACCTTGATATCACGAGATACGTATGCAGTTTTGAAGCACATGGCGGGCGGGGACGAGAATAGATTGAATATTTCGACATCTCTATTGATATTAAGTTGTGATGTGTTATTGATTACTGTACTATTGAAAGTTCGAATTAACGTCACCCATGGTACTTGCCCGCAAATGCATATCTAGATAATTTTATTGTAACTGGCCCTGTCGTATTTTAATTATAAATTGTACGTCCACCGAGTCCGCAACTGTTAGACACCTTAGTTCTTGCAACCTAATGGCCCGCCCGTTACGTTCCTCTACAGTGTAAATGTCTCCTCATAATATACGATTACAGTTTGCTCCGTGGCCGGCGCACGTGGTTATAGGCCCGTATTTGTATACTGACATTTTCACAATAAAGGTTTTTAAAAGAAAACATGGTAGTAGTATTTACATTGGTAAAGTTTTTAATAATAGTCACTGTTTTAGAATCAGTAAAAGGCAAGTGAAATAAAGCAGACCAATTACATGAAGGGTAAAAGGTATAATACGCAGGAACGCAGTAAAGATAAATGGTCAAGGGCTGTTGTGTTTTCTACTCCTGCAACATAAAGTGATCGATAAGAATCTCATATTCAGGCGTATCGGCAACTAAGACAGCAGGTCGACCCTCTTTTGCTCAACGGCTCCGTCATGGGACGAAGAAACGCCCTTTTTCTCGAAAAAGGAATATATTTTACTTGGAGGACAGTTGTAAATTTTCCGGGAAAGTACATTAGCCTGGAACATTATAACATATATGTTTAAGAAAAAATAATGTTCGGAAGTAATAAAAAGCGTAATTTTTAGGTCATATGACCAAGCCTTTCATCATTAGAATAAGAAAAGTAAAATGATCCAATGAAAAGTTTTATTAACAAGTCACATGACCTGTTATGCTTACGTTACGCGCTGCGCGTCGCGCCCCGGATCACTTCCGGATGCGCTAACGCGGCGCGTCATATGACGCATTACGCGACAACGCAGGTCCAGAATATAGTCGAAATGTCTCCACCAACCAGCGGTCGGAACACAACCCCTTTCAGCAGGCTAAATAGTTCTGTTAAATGACAACAGAAGGGACAGGCAACAAGAACCATCAGTCAAAGAGGGGAGGGATAGTTCTTCTCTACCGGGTTACGTTGGGGCGCTACCGGAACTGATCGAATTGGTAGTCTACAGTGTTTCTGGATGTTTCAGACTGAAGCTGGGGTTAGCATGAGAGCACCACCATTTCGTAGCTCCGTCGTGGCCATTCCGCGAGCAATCATGGCAGCCGCTCTTTATCGTTATTTTGGGCGGGGTGGGTGGCGGAGCCGAGCTGTATTGCAGCCATCATAGTGTGGAGTTTAGTTCATCTCACTAGTTTCGTATTTGTCATGAGGGGTTGTTCCTAATGTTTCTATTTTAGCGAGGTCAAAAAGAGATCCCATTAGTGGCCTAGTGATTTTGCTCGATTCCTTTTGTTTTTTTACACGATTTTTCGTTATCTGCAAAGACTAAACAGAGTATTGCGACTCTGTGTTTGTTTGTAAATAGAGAATGAACCAAAGAGAACCAATTCTAAAACAGTAAATGCTTGGATAACAATCAATCAAATGGAGAGAGAAGCAGGCACGACGTATTACAACGGGGGCAAAGGCCTGCGTTAACTACCTTTCACTATCTGCAAAGAGAGAGTACTCCTAATAGAAATGAGGGGGGGGGTGCAGCATTCAAAGCAGATCAGTGTGCATAAACACGAAAATGTTTTTACTTACCACGTACTTGACATTCGACAGCTTATGATATTTGCTATTAAAAAACCATTGAAATTCACTGAAAAAACCATAGGTTATAGACCATATATAGTTAGGAATTAGCATTTACAAAACCTTGAAAATTCACTGAAAAAACCATAGGTTATAGACCATATATAGTTAGGAATTGGCATTTACAAAACCTTGAAAATTCACTGAAAAAACCATAGGTTATAGACCATATATCGTTAGGAATTAGCATTTAAAAAACCTTATTTTACTCACACAAAACCATTGAAATTCCATATATAGTTAGTTGCACTAACTATATATCGCGCACCCGCAATCCACTGCTGATGATGTCACATATTACATCATTCATGACATGGTCAGTGACATCACTGATGACATCACTGATGACATCTCATTTGACATCAATGATCACATCACTGATGATATCATTCATGTGATAATACAATGCATCTCCTCACACTCTAATATAACCTCCGTTACACCGTGTTAAATACAGAGTATAATTTTTGAAACCATTGACACACCAATACTAGTTACTACATACGCACTCACTGATTCCTATGTCTACACACACATTCACTCATTCACCCATACAATCATTCATACATACAATCACTCATCTTTACAACACTATCATATGCACTCATACACCTATACAGACACTCACACTCTGCCACTCATCCATGGAGTTACTCACACACCTAGTCAGTCCTGAAAAGAATCAATCACACTTCCATTTTCTCATCTATACAGTTAAACACAGAACACCTTACATTTTTGAAACATATACTAACACATACTTACTCTCTTATACAATCACTGATACAAGTACACATTGATCTGCACAGAGTCACACACCTCCCAGCCAGCCATACACACACTCAGTCTCCCATACAAATACTTGTGCAACCAATCAATAACCCATATAGCCACTCATATAGCTACTGATCAACACATGCAGCAGCTTGCACAACAACAGACATAGTGACGCACACTTTCAGACAGTTTAGTCACTAACCCGTGCATTCAGTAAGACGCATTTAATCACTCACTCATACAGTCAATCACGCACCTACTAAAACCTTCATTCAGACACTTATACATCCACTCATTCTTCAATATGTAAAACATATTTAAACTTTACAGAAACACATAATCACTGGATGATGTCATCAGTGATGTCATCAGTGATGTCATTTGAGATGTCATCAGTGATGTCATCAGTGATGTCACTGACCATGTCATGAATGATGTAATATGTGACATCATCAGCAGTGGATTGCGGGTGCGCGATATATAGTTAGTGCAACTAACTATATATGGAATTTCAATGGTTTTGTGTGAGTAAAATAAGGTTTTTTAAATGCTAATTCCTAACGATATATGGTCTATAACCTATGGTTTTTTCAGTGAATTTTCAAGGTTTTGTAAATGCTAATTCCTAACTATATATGGTCTATAACCTATGGTTTTTTCAGTGAATATATATATATACACACACACATCTATATATATATCCACACACACACACACATATATATATATATATATATATACACACACACACGCATATATACATATACACACATATATACATATACACACATATATATCATATATATTTGTGTTTCATGATGCCGAAATATATTTCGTATTCAATTTAGGATTGATTTCCTTCAACTCATTTTATAGTTTCTGTTTTAAATGCCTAATTTCTTTCAAAATAGCCTCCCACGGAGAAAGGTAAGATTAATAAATGCAGGCAAGAAGTCATCAAATGGTTTAATGCGCCCATTCAGAAGTTGAAACGCCTTTCACCTGCATAGCTATACTTTCTGAATGCCCCTTTTTCACTTGCTGGTTCGTATCATCTTCATATTTTTTTGGGAGCGCTGACCTCAAAGCCAGGAGGGTCCAGTAGTATGAGGCAGTTAAGTTTGACGACTTCAAGCATTAATAAAAAGCTATATCCCTCGCCTGGGATAAGCATTAGCAAGAGATGGGCCCAAAAGGAGCCTAGAAACCAGAGAACAAACCACAAACTTCACACGAAAGGCGGAAATGAGAGGTTTTAACTGTACGGAACCAGCGGTACAGATGCAATAAAAAGCATGTTAAAGTATTTCCACGTTTAACAGGCACTTGAAAGACGCCCTTAAACATCAACATATTAGTTGGAATGTGTTCGTGCACACAGGCCAGAGCTCAGCGTCCCAGGCCTTTCAGCCTGTGCTTCTTAACAAACTTCTTCAGTCTCTTCGTCTTTTTTCGGTGCGATCTGCTGCTTTTGGAAACAACAAAGCTGCGGTACCTGCAACCTGCAACGAAGGAATAAGACACATGTTAACTTATTTTATGCAGTATTGGATGCATTACAATTCACTGCAGTGGTTGCAGAGCTCAAGAGAAATTTGAAGTAAAGATAGCAAGCCTGGGAAAAACATCCAGCAGTTCATGTATGCTTGCAAAGTTGCATAAGAACTGGGAATTGAGACACCAAGAGAACTTGTAAACTAATACACTATTTTGGGATGCAAGCTGCTGCAATGAGGTAAGAGCGTGCTAAAGACATTAGGCTCGGTGTGCAGATCACAAGTTAGAACTTGGCAGTAATGATGTTTATAAATTCATCCTTCCGAGGTCGATAAAAAGAGTACCATTACATTGGACAAAAGTGTCATTTCTCACTAGCCTTGGTCCAAAATCACAAAAGATAATAAAGATAAAAAAAATTAAGGTGGACTCTGAAAACAAAGCTCACTTTACAGGAGTTGGGTCTTGACAACAGTGCACAAGCACACCAAACACTTTTCACTCGGGGGTTCCAAGGTCTGCCTGTGCCATCTCATAGACCAGGTGAATGGTGACACACCATTATTGCGAGAAATTACATCCACTTATGCATTAATCTCCGTTTTTTTAAAAACAATGGATTTTTTTTAAATCTCTGCTGCTGTCAACAGTTGGCTCAAAACACTCCAGGTCCGTGTGCCCAATACAAATGGTATGCTTTGGCTTTTTCAGCTTTTTAAGTCAAGTGAAAGATATATTATGGGCTTACCACAAACATATAGGTGCTTGAAGCCCGCCCATTTTTAATCATTGGTTGGCTTTAAGGTTGTCTTATTTGCTTGCTTTCTATTCAACGGTTTCCTTGTTTCAGCCGGTCCATCTTGTGTTTGTCCCTCCCCTGGAGTATAGCCTCTATCTCTCTGATTGGCTAGCTTCCACCCCTCATGTTGGTAACTAGTTTCACAGGAAAGGCACCTCCCCAGCTCAAAAAACAAACTCATTGACTGGCCAATGCTGCATGTCTCATGTCTGCCAGTGTGAAAAAAATTCCAGAACACCTTTGAGCAACACATAACCCAAAAGGTTAAGTTAGTTTTTAGGTCTGGTCTAAAGACAGCAGTAGTTATTTTGCCAACCTCCAGTTTAAAAAAAAAAAAAAAAGCACACAAAAATATAAACACATATGTCTATACATAGTGGGGGCTTTTGGCCTGTCACCTTCATCCATTGGTCTGTTCAGCTGCCATTCACATTTTGCCTCTGCCCACCACAGCATGCACCAGGGGTAAGTCCACTTCTTTTGCATTGTGAGTGATGGCATCACACTTGTTCATGTGTTCATTGGCCTAAAATGCAGTTATATTCAGTGACAGAGATGGTTGAATTATTTACTTTTTGGCATTTTATATATTGTAATATTTAAATGTAAAAATCTGAATTTCATGTGCTGCACGCGCCTTGTACCTTCTATGAGGTGAGCATCAGGTGCACTGTACATCCTTCAACAAGGCATACAGGTAGGAGGGCAAACTGTGTGGCCATCTTTAAATAGAATGTTGTACTTCTGTACACACAGGTCGCTCTTCTCGCTGATTGGTTTGTGGTAGCTTTAAAGGGAGATAAACATTCACTGAAGAAGAGTCACATTTTTTCACTTGCACGAGGTCTTAATACAATGGTGCCACAACGAAAAGCAGCCTATGCATGTGCAATGATATTTCAGGACATGTCGTTCAAGTTCATTAGATAGGTTTCCGAAGCCACATACCACAGAGCAGTATGCAGCCTTTTGGGAGATCAACAGAGCCACTTGGAACGTTCTTACAACAGCATGCAAATGATTCAAGGCACGGTGTGACTGTCTTTAACAGTGTCTTTCACATCAGTGAATACCAGTTAAGAGGCGTTGCTCAAATGACGTGTCCGTCCTTTGCATGTATTAAGACCCTGGTTCAAACCGGAGCGTTTACTGTTAATACTTTTTTTTCCAAAATATTATCGGGGGAGGGTGCAAAACCGGTGACAAGATGGCCACAGGCTTCTGAAGCTCCACACAGCAACAGAGCCTCTAATCGGCGAGTGACGGCAGTTTGTGGCTTGCGGGTATGAGCTGAGCGGATGCGGGGGAGTCGGGTATTTTTGTTTTTGGGGGCGTTTTGAGCCCTTTTCCTGTATTTTTTCCCCTGTGTTACTCCCTCTCATGCTCGGCGGTCGCCAATTTGTTTAAGAAAAGTGCACAAGCGCTGTGATTCCCCGGCTAGGCTCTGCCTTCATTCAATGCTTTTTAAATGAAGTATGCCTGCTATATCTGTGATTTTGGGCTATTTTAATTAATAAAATGTTTGATTTAAGAGCCTTATTATGTTGCCTGCATCTTTTTGAACTGGCTCTGCTCTGCTTCATTATCGAGCATGGTTGTACAGGCTTGCCAGTGGCCCCGTTTAGCTTACATACAGTTTAACTCTGCCGCCACAAGCTGTTTTGACGAATGTTCAACCAGCAGTTGTTTATTACTAAGGAAATTTGTTGCCTTCAAAAGAGTCCCGCCTTGTTTTGATGCACTGAATCCTGGTTGTACCTCAGTAGCCCCACTCAGCAGCTTTTTTCTCATTCAGTCACATTTTTTGTTTCTCCACCTACTTCCTTCAGTGGAGCCTCTTTTTCTCTGTGACGAGGGCTCATTTGATTGCACTTCCACCGGACCACATCTAAGACTTCTACGTCATGTAAGCAATATTGTGCCTCCTGATATATGATAAACCTGCCACCCCAGAATACAGTTTTGGTATTAACTGCTTTCCTTCCTTGCCTGCTGATTATATGCACTGGCTCTGCTTCACTTTAGTGTAGAGCACTGCTGAAGGCTTGCTTACTGGCCCCGTTTTGCCCTATACTGTTTGGCGCTGCCTCCACATGTTGTCCTGAGAAAAAAACTAACCAGCAAATGTTTATTTATATTTATTTATACTTTAACATTTTTAATCGAGACCTGCTGTTTTTGGGCGCATTTAATCTGGGCTCTACCCTGACTCTGCTGTTTTCTTAATTTATTGAGTCCTCTTCATCTTCTAGTCAAAATGCTTTGACCTCTTCTGAAAATATGCCTTCTATCCGTAAAGGCATCACCACAGCCACAAAACGACAAAAAAAAGACCTTGGCTCTCCAACGAAGGCTCCATCACCATTGACCCTGGAAGACCATATGGAAGAAAAAGCTTCTGAAACCTTTCGTCTTGGAAACCAACTCTACGCTTTAACGGATAGAGGAAAGATGGTCCAATTTTGAATCCAGGGTGTCAGATTTAGAGCAATGCATTAGCAATATACAGGATGCAGCAACTAAGACTGAGGGCATGTCCATGGAAATTGTGCTTCTAAAGCCACAAACTGAAGATTTGGAGAACCAAAATCAGCATAATAAATCTTAGAATTTATGGCATCCGTGAGGGGTCAGAAGGGGCATGCTTGCTTTCCAAAATGTTACACATGCTGAAGATAGGTAGGCTAAAGGAGCATACAAATCTAATTTACAACATGCTCATAGAGTTGGGAGCCTCATCATCCAAGAGCCATTATAGTCCTGCTTTTGGAATATATTGAACTTAGCATGGTTCTATCTGCGGCAAAGGGTCTTCTTCTCAACGTATGTGGCTGGTGCTACCGCCGAGCGTCGAAAGGAATTCCTTTCCTTTCGCCCTGCTTTACACTCCATGAACGCTAGATATGGTCTAGTACATCCTTGTTTCTTCAAAGTGACCCACAAGAAGAGAACTTTCTCATTTGATTCTCCAGACGACCTACAAAACTTCATTTTTAAGCACATGGGTGAAGAAATGAACCGTGGGAAATCTTGAAGCGTTTTAGGGCTGCATTGTTATTGATATGTTTTCTCTATATATATATATTGTCTCTGTTTGACTGAGGCTATTCTTCGTGTTCTTATGCTAAAATATTCTCTTCAAATGTTAACAGCATTTTTCCTTTTGTCTCTTGTCTAACATTGACCCCCTCCCCAGCTGTGTCTTCTCCCCTGTGTTTCGCATCCCAGACTTATTGTATATATCTTATCTACATTTGTCAGTAAGTGCTCTTTATTAGTCAACCATGTATTCTCGTTATTTTGCTGTTACCTTCTCTTTTTGGTCTTCTTTTATGTCTCCCGTTAGGCAGAAACATGTTGGCCCTTATGTAGACAGATAATTGTAACTGCCTTCTCTTGCACTGTTCTATTTTTTAATTAGGAGGCGTGTCCAGTCCGCAGAATAAAGTATTTAGAAGGAGGACATTCCATCCTATTTTAAATCACTTTCTTGTTCGTTGCACTATTTCTTCTTACTTTACCATCAAAAGATCAGTCATCATGGACGGTTTGTGTATTTGGTGGACCAAATCCTGATACAACAATAAGGTGCGGAGCTGAGTGTCCCACTGATCAGGGGACCAGCCTCATTTGCACATGGGTTTGGCCAAATTATAGGACTGATCATTGAGTCTAATTTGATGGAAACCCTTTACAATCGGTTGTGGATTAATCAGACATTTTACGAATAATCGATGATGTACCGGTCTCCTCTATGCATGTAGTGTTAGCCTTTTTCTTTCCTTATCCTTATTAATACGTTATGTGTGTGCGATAAAGATATTTTGAGATCTTGTTGACTCAGTATCGACAGTGTAGCCTCTCAATTTGGCTGTTAGACCCCCTGTGTTTCGTGTGTTATACAATAATTTTCCTTAAACAAACTGATGAGAGAATGAATGCTGAAGCCAGGAAATGTCAGAGCTTTCTGTAGCTGAGTCGGCAGAGCAGAGGAAATTCCTAGGTCATATTTTAAATCTTTTAGGAAGGACTTCACAATACACAAAATACCATCACAACAATACAGCTATTTCCAGAAACCTATAAGACAGCCACAGTTAAATCTCTTGTAGTACAGCCCCAAAAACCCCATTCAGTTCCATTGGCTGGGGCTAAAGTTTTCAAGTTCCATTGTTGGTGAACCTGTATTTTGTCCTCTTAAATTTCCCCTGATTTGCATCCAAACATTGGTATTTATGTGAATGTTTTTCTACAACAGCCTAGTTTCCTTTTGTGGGGCCTCTAGTGAGGTGTACATTGCAGCCCTCTGGACAAGCCTAGGTTTTCCACACATCCGGCCACAGTAAATATTTGTCAATTGTGTTGCCACACTGACATCTAAATATATAAACTTCTAAACTTGATTGTCACAGAGCCAGACATTTAAGCAGGTATTCCATTTTCAATGCATTGCTGCACTTCCAAGTTTTTTCCACTGAAGGGTATGCAGTCTTAACCAGTGTTTTCCAGGATTTCAGGCAGCAAGTTCCAAATGGGACCCTCCGATAAGTCATAAAAAGAAGTATTTATTTCAATTAGACTACAACTCATGTAGCAAAGTCATACAGTTCAACATGCTAACCTAAATGATAGATAGCGCTGCGGTACAATTTTTACCATTCTCCTGCAGTTTGTGGGTTTAAGACCTCCTGACTTTGTTGTATTCCTTCAATAGTTTAGGAACCATAAACAAGCATGTGTGGGAGCACTGCTTGTTTTAAAGATACTTATTTTCGTTCCTGTGATAGGCCAATAGATGTTGGAAGTGTGTTTACAGAAATGTTTACACAACTAGAATTCATTTTACTGACGCCAAGCTTGGGACGCATCAGATACCTGATGGATAGCAATCTCTTTGGTGTCAACAGGATCTTTTATTGGCACTCACAATGTTACAGACACAGCATCTTGTATGTTTGTTCTTTGAGCCCCAATATTGAGTACTGCAAATAAAGGTTACACGCCTGCTGTGTTTAACTTTCTTGCAACCACACTGAAGCTAAAGTGATACTTTGCCTTTGTCAGCTGCAATCAATCTCCGAACCAGTGCTATTTAACTATGAGGCCAGAATCATCCACATAAACAGCAGAGTGAATTAACGCAGCTCTTGTAGTGGTTACAGTAAATGCTTCATACATTTTGGTTGCATACATTTTATTTGCATTTTATGGGTTTGATGTGGGCAATATTAATTTTGCACTTTATGTCCAGGCAACTCTTTAGTAAAGACACAGCAAGATATTAACCTTTTCTCTATCAAGGAAACCCAGGCAGACGTACAGTATATTCCTGTCTTTGTCATCCCTATGTCTTTGCGTAGTATAGCCCGTTACCTCAGTGGCTGTCAACATACCCTCATTTGGCAGATGTCACCCCATTTCCAGCCACCTGTTAGTGCAGGATGTCAGATGATTCTAATGCAATCTGATAACCACACCATGGGTTTTTGATAAGGAACCATAAAGGATACTGGATATATTAAAGTGACGTGAAACTTTGGTTGCGAGGTGTGATCTCATGGAAGTAACCGTTGTTGATCAAATCTGTTCGCTCAAAATTGCCGATTTCCTCAAGGAAGTTTGGGAAATTTGCAAATGCTAGGGGCATTTTAAGATGTTAATCATTAATGTCAAACTGACTAATAGTGCCATTATTTGTGGTCTATTATGTTACTGGTCAGGTATCAAATATATATAACATAGTGATTTGTATGTTATCTGGGTAGCTGAATGAATCTGTATTATTATTAACAATAAAAGAAGATACATTGACCCTGGGAAGGCAAATATGTTAATAATACATTGTGATAAACAACAGAAATTGTATTTTGAGTATATCTTATACCTGTAATTAATATTGTTTCAATCATATTACCCTTCAGGACATACAAAATGCTCCCATTGTCTTCAATGGGGTCATTTTCTTTTCACATTTATATCCCCCTCACAAAACTGTTCCTGCTCTATTAACTTTTATGGTATCACTTACTTAAACATCTCACTTCATCCTTATTAAAGTGTCAATAAGCTGATAAGTAAGCACTTCAATCCAGGCTGTTCCTTCATTAATATACCAGGGATACAGATGGACAGGGACTCTAGTCACCCCTGGGTTGCAGGACCATCTGGTCTTCATGTTCAATTAACCTATAATTTTGAGGGGCAGTCTACTTTTCATTCCTCTAATGTTTTATTGATGTATTTGAAATCGTTTGAGTGTATACCAAGTTTATAATGTTTGCAAGTGCACCTCGAACAGAACGGGTAGAACATGTGCACCAGCCATACTAGCTTCTGTCGCATTCAGAACAAACAAAGCCTGGTCAACAGAACTGCAAGCTTTTTTCAGACACTGGTCAGCCACAGCATGTAAAGCAGCTCTACCAACAATGCTCACATACAGAAGACAAACCCAATATAGTCTATGTGTGCAAATTTGAAAGGCCTATGTTGTCTTTCAAATCACCAAAGGCTACAAATATATATTTTCCATTTTAAACTCTTATCTAATATATTTTCACAGCAATGGTCTGCAAGTATCGCCTGTGGACTGCCAGATTAAGTTATCGGTGAGGTTTACAAACTTTTCCATAAATGATTCCTGCTTGTAGTAGAAGAAGCAGTCTCTTTCAATTTTATAGTGAGTTATGTATTTTTATATCATTAATAAATGCATCCACACTGTGACCCCCGTCTGAACTCTAAAATTTCTGCTGTGAAGCAAACAATACACCAGGTTTTTAGATGTGGCTTAGAGATAGTTTAATTTTTTTGCCAGGATAATGTTTTCAAATAATTGATTAAAAATATGCACATACAGGGGCATTTGTACAACTGGTTTGTTCAAGTGGCTTTAAAATTTTGCTGCCGCCTATACATAGCATGTGTCTGCCCACTTCAGCAACAGTGATAGTTATGGTAATCAGTTGCAGCCAATTAAGACTCGCTATTGCGCAGGGAGGGGGGTTTAATAAAAGATTTTTTTAAAGTTAGCTTACCTTCACCAGCCCGGTCCGGTCCCGCATCGTCTCTACTCCTCACAGGAAGCAGGCTAGGCAGCCTCCGTCCACTCTCCTAAACCAATCACAACACTGCAATGGCATCACTGTGATATGGTGGCTGGGACGCCGCCCACACAGGCATCTATGGGCAGGCGATTTTCCCCATGTAGGCTGCATGCAGCCTACATGGAGAAAATGCAGAGTGCGCATGACTGGTTAGTTCGGCCTTGGGGCCGACCAAACAGTCAGCGTCCCCAGAGTGGGCAAGCCACCCCTCCCCTACCCTCCAGAAGGACTGCCCACCCGCCCACCCCAAACAAACCCTTCTGTTTTCTTTCAGTCCGAGAAGCAGAAACATAAAATGTTTTTTTTAATACCATTTTATGTTTCTGCTTCTCGCACTGCGAAAAAGCAGTGGGGCAACGCTCCTCCGCCCACATGGAGGTGTCGCCCCTGATGGTAATCTCTACTGCGCTGTATTCAGACATTCCGGAGAGAAACATTATGCCTAATCAGCAAATACCGTACCCCCCCATTTAAAGGTTTGCATCTCCCATAGTGTAATTTTCATAAAACGGTGAACTTGTGGCAGCCTGTCGCCCCATGACAGAACACTCAGAACGTTGGCCATGTATTTTCTAGGGTATTAATGCATCTCCATGAGTTAGTACATTTGCATGTTGCACCTAGGTAGCCCTTTAACTGTGACACCATTACAAACCAGTCTTACAGAAGCCCACATTGGACACTGGATTGCCTAAAACATAGCAATTTTTTTGTCATAGGTGAGTTTAATGTTATTTTGAAAATTATGACTGGTTAAACACTTGGAAAACAAAATGCAGATATTGCAGCTAAAACAATGGATTAAAGGACTAACTCACCCTGCTGGGCACACGCTTGCTCTGTTTTCCAACATAGAATGCACTGATGTCTAAGAGGTTACACTCTGTCCTGGACTGATCACTCCCTAATCTCCTTTTCTTTTAATCTGCCAACCAAGCCATCCTGCTTCATCACACCATCATCAGCGGTAAAAAGGGCATGGAACCGTATCACCCCTGACACGTTCTCCCCCCACTTTTCTCTAGGAAACATAAGTAATGCTAGTGCACTCTCTGTTCAGACTGGCGGCAATTTTTTACATTCCGAACTCACACACGCATTGGACCAGTGTGCCCCCAGGTTATGAAGTAAACCAAATAGGAAAACACCATCGAAGAAATGGCATTCGTCAGAACGGAAACTAATGAAAAGGAAATATTTGTATTTGTTTTTATGAATATGTATGCTTTTGTGATTTTAAATTACTACAATCGAATAAAGCTTATTTTAACTTTGAATTTGAAAAGGAAATGCAACTCATTAGAACATAAATGGAGACTATCTAAAGAAGGTAGCGATAGACTGCTCTTCAAAGGGGAGTTGAAGACTTATTACAATGCTCTCAAAAGTGCTAAGAAACACTACTATGCAAAACGAATAAATGACAACCATAATTCACCCAAAGATTTATATAAGATAGTGAAGGAACTCTGCAAACCTACCAGGATGGCCCATATTATGACCCCTTCAAGTGACAACTGCGAGATAATCAGCAACTTCTTCACCGATAAAATCTCTAAAATCTATCCCTTTTTTAAAATCCAACCCATTTCCGATGAATCAGACTGGGAAACCCTAGCCCCATACCCTGAAGCAGACGCTTACTTAAGCAACCTGGCCCCTCTTACTGAAGAGCAGGTTGCAAAAGCTATGACCGAGGTCAAATAAGGATCTCCGCTTGACCTCGGTCTTCACTTTATTTTCTCTCAGCTCGCATCAGTCCTAAGCCTGTATGTTACGCACATTTTTAATAAATCCCTTGATACTGCAGTATTCCCAGATATATGGAAGGAAACTATTTTATTTCCATTATGAAAAAAAGCTGGCATGGAAATCCACAATCCCTTAAATTACCGACCAATCTCCCAACTGCCGTACTTGTCTAAAGTATTGGAGAAACTGGTCAATAAACAATTGGTTAACTTTCTAAAAACCAATGATCTTTTGGATCCATCTCAGACTGGTTTTAGAGTTTCTAACAGCATAGAAGCCACCTTACTTGCAGTATCAGATAACATCCGATCCTAGATGGATCAAAGCAAAGCTGGCGCCCTGTTCCTCTTGAGTTTGACAGCAGCATTTGACACTGTATCTCACGACCTCCTGTTGAGCATTCTGCATAAAAAGGGATTACACTCAAAAACTCTTCAATGGCTCAACTCCTTCCTACGTAATAGAACACAAAAAATTCAAATGGGTCCCTTCTCTTCCAGTTCAAAAAACATCAACTATGGTGTCCTGCAGGGAGCCTCCTGAAGCCCTACCCTTTTTAATGCCTATGTGTAATTAGCAAAGATCGGCAGGAAATGGGGCTTCAATATCTGCTCCTATGTAGACGATGCGCAGTTACTAATTGCCTTCAAAGAAAAGCATGAGGATATCAGAAACAACTTAGTCAACTGTCTCTCAGAAATGGCAACTTGGAAGACAGAACACTGTCTGAAGCTAAACGCAGAGAAGTCTCAAATCCTACACTGGGACAATAACTGGTGGCACCGGTCACTAGGACCAGCCCTGGAATCCAAACGTGTTGCAAAAAATCAGGGCAAACTCATTGACAATGCATTAACCAAGCAAGATCAAGTGCGAGCACTGTGCGGGAAAAGCTTTGCGACGCTAAAACTACTAAGAAGACTCTTTTCATGGATCCTCTGAAGCTGCAGAAAGACTATTACCCAGGAATTACTTTCTAGTAAACTAGATTATGGGAACGCGCTCTATGTAGGGATGCCTGAGTATCTTTTCTCCCGACTGCAAGTGATACAGAATGCCGCTGCCAAGCTGGTCTGTAATAAAAGCAAATACAGCTCAGCATCGGAATGTCTGAGGGAGCTCCATTGGCTACCTGTGCGACAAAGGGCAGAGTTTAAGCTCCTGTGTTATGCACACAGAGCGCTACTCAAGGGTGGTCCCCGAATCTTGCAGGACAAAATCGAATTCTATATTCCCACACAAAAACTGAGGTCTCGCCATCATGCCTTGGCCAAAATCAAACGCATTAAGAAAGTTAGAACAGGGGGTCGCTCTTTCTCCAATTTGGCAGCTGTCTACTGGAATTAACTTTCCTTAGATCTTCGCCTTACGGAAGATTATACGTCTTTCAGGAAGAAGCTGAAAACATGGCTGTTCCCTAGGATATAAGTACTGGCACCTGCAGCCTCTTAACCTAGCTCCCTCTGTTCCTAGATACTCAGGCATTTGCTACTTCCATCTCAGGATATCGCTTTCCTAAGCGCCGTGCTAACCCTAGGGATGAATGTTGCACTTAATAAATACAAAGACAAATACTGGCCATTAAGATGTCCCTACATCCTTAAAGTCCTGATAAGACCCTCATATTCAGAAATAGAGGGGAAATGTACTCGTCAATAAAGTAACAAATTAAATGCCATATATGGCAAAATGACTATCGTAAATTTAGAAGTTGTTCGTTATGACCACACAATAGTTTATTTCACGGTTTACCTCTCTGTTAATGTCTTTGTTGATTTCTTTTGACTTGAGACACAATGCATTTTCTCCTGTGTGTGTAACAGTTACTATTTCAGTTTCATTGTAGATAAACGTTATTTTTGCTAAGGAACATGTGTGATGGTCTTTTATAATATGCAGGTTTGAGATTTACTGCACACAGTGATTTCAGAGTTCATTAAAAAGATTTATATAAATGATACTGATGGACTTGGCCTCTCTGCAAGGTCGCCCCAAAACCTTTTGCCTTCACATATTCTGTTTTCCGAATCTAATTTGTTGGCTTTTAGGACCAGTGATAAAGTGCTTGTGCTCTCTTCTTTAAACTTGGTAAAACCGTTGTACACCCAATAGGCACATTTAGCTTACTGGTAAGTCCCTAGTAAAGTCGTAGTGCATGTACCCGGGTCCTGTAAATTAAATACTACTTGTGGGCCTGCAGCACTTATTGTACTATCCTTTAAAGTATCCTTTTAAAACATGCCTCAGACCTGCCATTGCAGCCTGTGTGCAGTTGTAAACTGCCATTTTAACCTGGTAAAATAGCCCTTTTTACAGGCCTCACCCTTCCTTCTTAATACATATGTCATCCTTAGAGTAAGCCCTAAACAGCCCTTAGGGCAGGGTGCAGTATTTTTAAAAGATAGACGTGTACTATAAAATATTCCATGTCCTGTTAGTGGAGCACTCTTGAATTCTTTTTTCACTACTACAAGACCTACCTCTCCCATAGGATATAATTGGGTTACCTTATTAAATTTAATAAATGGTAACTTTTGCTTGGGAACAGGTATAAATGTCCTGTTTGGTCTATAATGAATTACATTTTAAAACCTTCTTTAACGATAAAGTTGAATTTTAAGTTACAATTGAGAAAGTCGCCATTTTCTTGTCAGAGCCATTTAGTACCTGCAGCCTGTATCCTGGGTCACATGACTAGTTGACGTTGGCAGTTGCCCTTTGCGTATTCCTCCCAGAAAGTGATACAAAGTGGGACTAGGAGATGTCAGGATGCGTCATTTTGTCAGGATAGGAGAGCTGGAGTTGCCACTTACCACATTTGCACTTCAAAGGGGCTGACTCAACACGCTCACACTAGTCTATTGTCTAGGGGTGGGCAGAGTTCGCAGTTTTGCATTACATGGAATTCTGCGGAGTTCCATAAAACTCTGTGAAATTCTGCGGAGTTCCACTTCACCCTATGTTTCAGCCCAGATCCACTCACAAGGCAAATAAAAGGAGCACAGCCAGCTGTGAGCATTTTGCTGAGATTAAACTTGTATTTGTGTGTTCCCCTGGCACTAGGTCAACCTTGGCGTACTCCAGCTGGGAAGCATACGGCATGCAGAGGGGAAATTATTAGTATGTTGTATGGAATCACAGCTCCCGGCAATCACTCGGCAGAGGTTATAGCGCCTCTTCCACCTCGTACCTGGCATCACCTTGGAAACGGCAATCAAGGGAGCGTGGCTGGGCACCGAGCGCCGTGCCGACAGTCGCGGCTGTTGTGCCCCCGGCCTCCAGAACTCTGCAGTGCATTCCGTGCAAGGAGCGTAGCTTGATCAGTAAGATGGGGCTTCGGTAGTAGTGCTGGGAGGGGTGAGAAGGGAGCATATGCTGCAGGGTGGGGGCACAGGCCACTGTGAGCACCAGAGATGGGATGGCGTTGCACAGAGCGTAGCGTCTGTGTATAGAGCATGGAAGGGGTGAGTCGACAGGCCCCTGAAGCTGGTAGTGCAAGGAGGCCTTGGTGATTGCAGGGTGGCATGCCCCGGCAGCTGGCCCTCTGCCCCTTCTCCCTGCTTGTATGTTGCTAGAGAAGTATCCTCTGGACAGGAGCCTAATTCAGACTACCCCAATGGCACCCCTGCACATCAGCCTTACCTTTCAGCAGGAAAGGTAGACAGGGGAGCCATCTAGCCAGTACTTCCTGCATCGGGAGGAGGTGGAAGGGAGGCAGAGGGGCTGCTGTCTCTCAGTGACACCGCAGGCACAATAGGAGAGTGAGACGGCAGGCTCCAGGAGGAAGGCTGGGCACTCCTGGATAAAAAGAAGCCTGGCCACACATGAAAACAAGGCACAGGATAGTTGATATAATAAAGGAGGCAGATAGGCTAAAATGTGAATCTCTTCTCAAGCAGTGGGTGCCGGTAAACTCCGCTACACAGCAGATGGCAGTGGTTCCGCTGAACTCCGCGTTCCAAACAGAATGGGGGAAACTGAGCGAACTCCGCCAGCTGAGCGGAGTTTACCGCCCACCCCTACTATTGTCACTCCAGACCCATGGAATCAGGGCAGGGGAAGGAAATAAATTCCAGAACCAGATTGGTGGGGGGGGGGGATCTAGAAGTTTCTCCTACTTCAAAGCTGCCACCAAGTGCACCAAGAATCTTGGATCCTCAGACTCAACTCTTCAGATCACTTGTGGACCTGTAGAACACTCAAAATAAAGACTGCTCTGTTGCCCTGCTGCTGGAAGGACTGCCCAGCTGGAAACGGACTGCTCTATTGCCTGAGGAAAGAACAATGGGGCTGCTACTTAAACATAGAACCTTCAGAGTGACTCCAAGGGTTAGCTCACTGGCCTCCTGTTCTGAGCTAAAGGGACATAACAAGCTATAGAGACCGGTCCTGCATCTGCCCAGAATCAACTTGATCTGCTTGTACCCTGCTGCTGGCCTCTGCTGGAGTGAGTCCTGATCACTAACAGGTGCCCACAGGTCCTAGGCCCTTGGCTGGAATCAGAGTGTACTCCTCCTGGCCCAACTCTGGGTTCCCTCAGAACCAACGTAGGACCTCGCATCGCAGCACCCTGAGCTTGTGATCGACTGCCTCTTTGGAACTAATGCAGCATAACGAATCTCGAAGCAGGACCACGCATTGCACTACCTTGCAGCTCCTGATTGGCGGCCCTATCAGAACCAACGCAACATGATGCAGCCCGACGCAAACTCACTTCTCAGTACAAGTACAACCAGGTCCATTGATCAGCGGGCCGAACTTAGTCCTGTACCCAGCCCGCCCTCCATTGTGGTCGGCTTGAACTTGTTATGCTATGTCAAAAGGATTTATAGAGCTCTTGTACACCCTGAGGTGTATTGGGGATAAACGCACTATGACACACAACTGGAAAGAGACCCTTAATTATTAAAAAGTCACATTCTAAGCTCCTTCCTAAAGGAGGTCAGAGGGGGCAAGGCTCTGATATGTGGGGGGGAGGCTATTCCAGAGCTTGGTTGTCCCTGTAGTGAAACGTCTACCTCCCGAGTTTATCTTTCGGAATTTGGGGACCACAATTTTCTTGGCCCCAGAGGAGCGCAGGAGTCTGCTGGGTTCATACCAAGGGAAGACAGGCCTGAAAAACTCTGGGTCAGTGTTGTGCAAGGCCTTATGGGCGGTACAGAGGACCTTGAATTTGATACGGCCTCTAACTAGAAACAAGTGTAGCTTATAGTTTTCTTGAAAGAGACAGACTGGAATTTGGGAATCCTTAACAGAAGCCTAGCTGCTGCATTCTGCACAGTTTTCAGTCTATTTAGATGTGGCTTTGTCCCAGTCTGGCATGACCAGATAACCCCATTTGGCACTTGCTGCTCATTTTATCTAAGACTTTCAAATTGCATATCTCCAGTTCTACTAATTGTTTTTTGTCATTCTGGTTTAATTTTATTTTTCAGAATTTACTCTATATTTTTTTTAATAAGTGTGTGATTTTCTTGTGTTATGTTTTCATTTCATTACTATTTGAGTGCTGTATAATACTTTGCACATTGCTGCTAAGTTAAGCAGGACTGCTTTTGTGCTAAACTATCACAGCGTTAAGCAAAGGCTAATGACTTTTTGTGGTTCACCGTGATACGCATTTGGTTGTTGCTTGCGAAGGATTTCACCAACCAATTTTTCAACCACTTACCCATTTTCTCACAGATACCAATAGGAAACATTGTTTTGAGTTAATCAAGATGCAAGTGCAAGCATACATCATTACACATGTTCATACCAGTGGAATGATGGCCGTGGCATTGCTGGCTTTTTTTTTATTCCTTTTTTTTCCTGAGGCTGCACAGCATCAGCAAAAAAGTATTTTCCTTTTTCCTAATGCTGCACAGCGTTGGTAAACAATGCCTGCAAAGCTAACAGGTCTTAAAGGTGAGATGTACTGGCTTTGCCAATGTTTGTTTACTGAGCAGCCACACTGCTGTGTGCCTGCCCAGATAATTCTAGGTACTAAACTGACTCACACCTGACCAGTCCTATTATTATCAACTCATACCTATGATTATTACTAGGGGGAAGCCCTACCAGCTGCAGAGGGGGGCACTTACGAAAGCTTGGTACAGTCTGGATCATACCTACAATGCTTCACCATTTTCTGCACTGGGAGAATTTTGCTGCAGAATCAGATATCTCTTAAATGCGTAGTGTAACAAATTGGGCTACTGGTTGAGACGTGTGAAAACCCTAAGCTGGCAATAACACAATCCTTGTCCGGATGAACCATAAAAGTCACTAAATTAACCTCTGCTTAACCCTCTGACAGACTGGCGCAAAAACAGTGAGGTTTAACTAAGAGGCATTGCGTAAAATATTTGTCTAGGGATGGGCAGAGCTCGCGGACTTCCTTAAAAACTCAGTGGAATTCTGTAGAGTTCCGCTCCAATCTACTTTTCAGCCCAGATCCACTCCCAAGGCAAATAATAGGAGCTCAGCCAGCCCTTTGACAGTCCCCCAAAACTAACTGGGACTACTTCCTCCCTGAGCACTACACTTGACCAACCCTGGTGTCCGTCCACCAGTGGGGGGCTGTGTCTTATTGGGACATTTGACGTCAACCTAGTTGTGCCCATACTTCTGGCACTCTGTATGTACATTGGGGTACAAACCTCCCTATCTTATGGTTAACAAATCCCATCTTTTTAGAATCAGACTGTGACTGGTTACCATTACTCACTTGTGAATTATTTTGAGGGCCTTTTGAGAACTCCTTTTTAAGTTTTTCTTCCCCTTCTTTCTTCCGTTAGGAACCCTGACCACCTTTGTGGGTGTGTCACCCCACCCCAGCAACCTTTTTGAAAACTCTGGTGCTAGCCCAAAGATCTGCCTCGTCAACAAGCTTCGTGGGGTCAGTCAGCTTACTGTCAACTAGGTGCTGGCGTAACTTTGTAAAACAGATACTGAGCATGTGTTCTTTCATGATCAAATGATACAACCCAATAAAATCATTAACTTTGCTGCCCCTCACCCAGCCATTCAGTGCTTTACAGGAGTAATCAAAAAAATCTACCCAAGATTGGTTGGGGAGCTTCTGGCTGTCTCTGAATCGTTGGCAATACTTTTCGGCAGTCCGCTGGAATTTGGTAATCAAAATGAGCTTCATAGGAGTGTAATTAGTTTGGTCCCCAACTTCTAATGTCAGAAGTGTGCCCCTCCCAAGTGTAAAACCAAAGGAGAAGATTGACGGAGTGTTGAACATTGCAAGCACTCACTGATCTGGGTTTAATCTATTATCATTCTTTAGCTCACTCCGTCACACCAGTTCAGACATGGCCATATGCAAATCAGTCTGACCCTGTGCCTCATGGGAACAGTCCAGCCCGAACTGCCAAGCCTCGTCTTCCCTGAACCGGAAACAAGCATCCTGGGACCGGTTGCTGGCTAATCAGCCGTCATCAGCCAGGATAGCTTGAATCCAGTGGCAAAGTGAGCAAGGGACCCACGTCTGGGCATACCCTGCTAACTTAGGGCAAACAAAGCAAAACCAAAGGGGATGATTGTGGTTCTGAAAATTCTGGACTCATGCAACTATTCTAGACTCGAGAATAAAAACTTCATCTTGACATGACGAATTTAGTATCAAAAGACCGAGAATGACGAGTACACTGTGTACAAGCATTTTCAGCCTTTTCGATTGACGATTTCACCTTGAAATCGTCATTTTCGTTCAGAACCCTCAGCTTCCATTTTGGGTATGGAAGCCATTTTCTGAGTTGCCCTTTACATAGGCTTATAATCCAGCTGAATTCGATTCCACAAGGACATGTACACCTTAATCGACTTTTCTATGACCTGTGCAAGTTGGAACCATTGCCCCAGGCCGAACTCGTTAGGTCAGTTCCCCTCCCAGTGGCCGAACAAGATAGCATCAAAGCTCAACAAGCCATAAAACCATTTTCAGCACACACACCTGCCGTATCTTGCTCGCATCTGCCTCTGCTCTTTTTGCTTCATTTGCTTTATGGTGGGGAGGTGCCCGTTTTTATTGGGGGTCCACCAATATCTGATGAAATGTTGGGCCTTACCGGGTGATTTGTTGTAGTCAGCACGAAGTGAAATATGGACATGTCATCATGACTCTGCTTTTTCTTTGTAATAAAAATATGTCAATGATCTACTGTAAAACCAAGAATGTTTGCCTGAAGCTTAAAATTCTGTATAAGAAGAGAAGCCTGACTTTGTAAATTCGAGCAGTCTCCGGAGAATATACTTCCCGTGTGTTGTACTTCTAGGACACTTGTTACCTTGGTTGCAGCCAATAAAATCGATCCTTGACTTCACCTAGAAGACTCTGAGTTTCTGTGGTCTGAATCAGGAAGGACTCGAGGTCTCTGGGTGTACCCTGACACCGCTGGGTTGCCGGTTCTGTGCCGGTTCTTAAAAACCCAGTACCTCAGCTGGCGCCCAACGTTTGGGGCGATTCCAGTGGTACCAGCCCAGCCAGAGGTTCGTGAGGAGCTTCGTGTGAAAATTCCGGAGGACGGCCAACCACCTCATCGACCCCTGCATGTCGACGTGGTCCGAAGGTCTTTGCTGTGAGGTTCCCCGCTTCCCAACGGCTACGAAAGGACTGCTGCCCTGGCTATCTCCCTGATTTGGACCCTTGAAGTTTGGTATAGCGAAACACTAAGACGAGTCTTCTGGTGACGTCATCGATATCTCAGTTAAGTATAAGTGGAGCGTCTCCCAGTCCTTAGTTGGCTTTGATTTGGAGCTTGCAAGCGCCAAAGCCGAAGAACTCGTGTATTCACGAGAAATATTGTAATCGATAATCCTTTGAAGTTTGGAGCTAGACTAGAGAGCGAAGATGCCTGGTCTTAGACTTGGAAATTTGTTTTGTCTTGGTTGTAATAATAGGGACTCCCAATTAGAGGACTCAAGTCCGGTTCCTCCGGGTGGAACTCCAACTTACGAGTTATATGTGAAACATGGGGTAGGCCCCATCACATACAATGAAGTGTGGATCAAATACACAAGAAAAGATGGTGTTTTAAAATGGCCCCAATATGGTAGCTTTGATACCGAAATCCTAGATAACCTCGAAGTTAAACTTTTCAAAAAGAAAGCCCGGCCGGCTATGTTCGACTCTTTCCGCCTATGGCGTAAGGAGGCCAAACAGAAGGAAATCAAATTAGCTAAGAAAAATAAGAGAGAAGGGGGACTTTCAGTAATGCAAGCTGCTATGCAGTTTAAAGACAATGAAGAAGAGCAGATGAGTGAGCAGTTGCACAGGCAACGTAAAATGGCAGTGGATAAATGCTATCCAGTTTTGCCGTCTCTTCAGCAAGAGGCAGCAAAAGAGCGTGAAAAAGATCCATTAATGTCGCATTTATTAAGTTCACCACTCCCCTATGCGCAAAATGCCACGGCACCCCCGCAATCTTTAGTTGTGCAACCTGTGCCTCCTGTTCCTCCCCAGCACCCACCAGCTGTTCTCCAGCTGGCTCCTGTCCCCATGGTGCAGCCTCCTCAAGGCTCACCGATCACACCTGTTTCACCTGTGCTTTCTACGATTTTGCCTAGTGTACTTTCTACTTCTCCTAAGGCTCCCTCTACGATTTTGCCTAGTGCTCCTTCTATTTCTCCTGATGCCTCCTCTGCTATTGTCTCTGCCCCTGCCCTATCTCACCCCGTTTTTCCTCCCGTTCTTCCTTCAGTTTCACCTTCCGTTTGGCAGAAAATGGCCAGCACTGTTACTAACCTTTTCTCACCTCTTTTCGGGTCGCCTACTACGACCCCTAACATGGGACGCAGACAGTTGCGAAGTCGACTGCCTGACTATCAAGAGAGAGATTCACTGAATCATTTAGCGCGTAAATGGGTTATGGATACTGTAAAGTATGATGTAGAGTCTGTCATGGAAGTCTTCCATCAATGGGAAGCACCGACGCAGAGATATGTTTTTGAACAGATGTGCGTTTTCCTTTGTGAGGATTTGGAAGACAACGATCTGGAATGCAACCCGCAAGAGTTGTGTCGTGTACGGTTTAGGTTTGGAGAGGGCATGATTGTAAGTCCCGATGTCGAGAGAGCGGTTGAAATATTGCTATCATATCGGAGTTAGGGGAACAGTTCTGGGTCGCAATCTGAGCCTGGTATATCTAGTAGGAAAAAGGCGCGACAATACCCCATGAGAGAAGTTCCACCACAATGGAGAGAGGGCGACACAACTGTCGACCCCCCTATTCTGCCACACTTTCAGCGTGTATGGGTACATGTCCCATGGAAGCGAGCTGAAGTTTTAGCACTCAAACAGACATTACCTGACCCGCGTAAAAATCCTGCAGGGTATTACAAAGAGTTGTCACAGACTGCTGGATCATGTATAATGAATTTAGCTGATATCGATATGTTATTTGGGAATGTTGTTCCACAGCCTTTATGGGGTAAAATTCTTCATACAGATCATGATCAGGAGTTAGGCGACTCATGGGCTAATATTGCTGCTGCAGATGCCCGACAAGTTGGTGGTGGTAAACCTGAGCCCTTAATAGCAGAACTCCCTGGTAAAATAGTTGATTACATGAAAACGATAATGCCTGCAATACGTGTAAATTGGGATAAGTTGTCTGCATGCAAGCAAAAGAAAGAAGAAACTGTCTCAGATTTTTTCACCAGATTTGAAGAGACATTTGTCGACCACAGCGGTCAAGATATGACCACAGAAGGTGGTCAGAGATTGTTCGTCGATAAATTTTTGCACAATCTGCTTCCAGAATTGTGTAAAAAGTTAAAGGATTCAGAAAGTTCTTGGGCTGTGTCATCTTCAGCCCAGATATTGGCTACTGCACAATATTACGAAAATAGAGACAAGGAGGAGAAAGATAGGAGCAGAAAAGAAAACTAAGGAGTTGAAAACGAAGGTTTTGTTACAGCAAGCATACCCGCCACGTGTTGGTGGTGGTCAAAACAATAGTGGTCAGAATAACTATCAGAATAATTTTCAGCAGCCTCAACAGTATCAGAGGAACTCGCAAAGAGTCGAGTATACTCAACCACGTGTCCCTGTAGGCCCCAACCAGTGTTCGTATTGCAAGGAAGAGGGTCATTTTAAGTATAGTTGTCCTATTTTGTAACAACGTGCAAATGGTGGTTCTGGTGTAAGAGGTCGTGGTGTTCAGCAAGTGCCTAGAGGTAGAGGACGTGGAAACGTCCCCCACAACGCACGTCCCCTTCCACCCCAAAATTCTATGAATAAGTTTGATCAGCAGAACAACGCATCTGACAGGACAGCTCAATACTATGTTGATGATTACTATACAGAAGATGAGTATTTGGAGGGTAATGATTGCTAGGAGGGAAGAGGTGTGGCGCCGCGGCCAGGGCGACTGACGCTGGAATCTGGGGACCACGGTTCGATCCCCGGCTCTGGCGGCAGGTTAGCCCAGCACCATGTGACTCTGGGCAATAGCTCGCTTAATCTTCCCGACGGCCCCCAGCGCCTAGAGACCCTTACGGGTGATTGTGCGCTTTACAAATGTGGACTTTACTAGGACAGCCATAGACAAAGAGAGGGAGTTGTTTCAGTTCCAGTAGATCAGAGTGGACCTTACGTTGAGGTGATTACATCAGGTGTGTCAGAGCCTTTTCTGTTGGATACTGGTGCTACAAAGAGTTCTATTAAGCACTCCAAACTCCCTGGCGCACCTTTGTCTGGCGAAATGAACGTTTCTGTAGGTTTTTCTGGCGCCCCAGTTAGAAATCCGATTTCTGACCCTTTGTCTCTTTCTGTTGGTCCTTGCGAATTCGAAGCACCCCTCATTCTGACAACAGGTTGTGGCGAAAACTTGCTAGGATTGGATTTGTTAAAAAGATTGTATGCGACTTTGTACTGTTCTCCTTCAGGAGTACAGCTTACTTTAGGTAAAAAGGTGGTTTCTCCAATGTATTTGTCGAGTGATACACTTCCAGCAGAATTGTCGTTTCTTCCAGATATTCTTTGGGCTGCTGGTCCAAATGATGTGGGTCTTTTAGAAATACCACCATATGTTGTAACATTGAAAGCCAATGTTCAAATGCCACAAATTCCCCAATATAGGATATCTAGTGAAGGTGAAAAAGCTTTGCCAGCGATCGTTTACGAATTGATTGAAAAGGATGTGATTGAAGAAACACGAGGCAACGTTTGCAATAGTCCTGTTCTGCCTGTTTTAAAACTAACTGATCCCTCTCAGCCACCTGTGTACAGATTCGTGATTGATCTTAGAGAGGTGAATAAAATAGTTGTACCACAATTCCCAGTTGTCCCCGACATTACCACATTATTGACTATGATCCCAGCTTCTGCCACTTGGTTTTCCGTGATTGACCTGAAGAATGCTTTCTTCAGCATTCCGATTGCTGAAGAAAGCAGGGATATTTTTTCCTTCAGTTTAGGAGGTCGCAGCTTCCGCTTTAAACGCGCTCCTCAGGGCTACTGTGAAAGTCCGTCAATATACAGTCAAGCTCTAAAAACACAACTTGATACAATTGTTTTACCTAAAGGTGCTGCCCTTATTCAGTATGTGGATGATTTGCTCATTGCTGCAGATACTGAGGAAATTTGTAAAAAGGCCACGCTGTCATTGTTGCGTCATCTGTGTGATTTTCATCACAAGGTGTCACTTTCCAAACTGCAATATTGCCGACAAGAAGTGACCTACCTAGGTCACCTCTTATCGAAGGAGGGAAGGAAACTGACCCCAGAAAGAATTCAGGCAATAGCGAAATTGAGTGTGCCAAAAACACAGAGAGAAGTGCGTGCTTTCTTGGGCATTACATCATACTGTAGACAGTGGATTCCACATTTTTCATTATTAGCCAAACCCTTGGTGGCATTAACATGTAAAAATACACCCAATCCCATTCCTTGGTCTGAAGAGTGTCAGAAAAGTTCTTTCGAATTGCGCACAGCATTATGTTCGGCTCCTGTGTTAGGTACCCCCAACTACAGTAAGCCTTTCACATTGTATGTCCACGAGAAAGAGGGCTGTGCATTGTCAGTGTTGACTCAGTTGTTTGGAGGTAGGCAGCGTCCATGTGCCTATTTTTCGTCGACTTTGGATCTGGTAGCTAGAGCATTGCCAAGTTGTTTAAGAGCCACAGCAGCAGCAGCTGTTTCTATTCGACAGTCTGCTGGTTTAGTAATGAATAATACACTAGTCGTGATGGTCCCACATGCAGTAGACACGTTGTTAAATAGAACCAAGACACAGCACTTAACTAGTGCTCGATTGTCAGGTTACGAATTAACACTGTTAGCGAGTCATGTGCACATAAAAAGGTGCAATACTATAAACCTAGCCACATTGTTGCCAATTGTAGAGGAATCAGGTGTTTCAGAACAGCACGATTGTTTTCTTAGAACAGAGGAAGAGACGAAAGGGAGAGTAGATCTATCCGATAACCCTCTTGCTGAATGTGATGGTACATTGTGGGTGGATGGTTCATGCTTCAAGCTCCCGAATGGTGACACGACTGCAGCATATGCTGTCACGACTTTGCATACAATTGTTGAGGCTGCACGTGTCCCACATAATTCAGCTCAAGCAGCAGAATTAATTGCACTCACGAGAGCATGTGTGTTGTCTAAAGGAATGAAAGTGACTATCTACACTGATAGTCAGTATGCATTTGGTGTGGCTCATAGTTTTGGACGACTGTGGAGAGAACGTGGGTTCCTGACTTCGCATGGAGCTAAGATTCAGCATGGTCAGTTGGTGAATGAGCTTCTTGAATCACTGACCTTGCCTCTGCAAATGGCGATTGTGAAATGTAGTGCTCACAAGAAGGTGACTGATGATGCTGGTCGTGGAAATGCATTTGCTGATGAGATCGCGAAAGAGACGGCAAAGAATGTAATGAGCTGAATGTATGTTGCAGGCCCTGCAAGATGGACTGGTGATGTTGGAATGTGTGAAGACACGATAGAGAGTGTGAAGTCCATCCAAGCTGAGGCCACAGAGAAAGAGTTGAGCACGTGGAGAGAAAGTACGGGTAGAATGGATACAAATGGTTGCTGGATTGAATTATCAGAGCATCAGAGGTGGTTGTTACCCGATGCATATGTGCTTGCAGTGGTTACAATGGCTCATGGAATGGCTCACATCAGCGTGAAAGGAATTTGCAAGTTGTTGGCTCCAGTATGGCAGAATCCAGGGATTCCCAAGTGTGCAGAGAATGTCGTCAAGAACTGCATGGTGTGTCTGAAACACAATCCTGGTAGGGGAACCCCAACTCCAGCTGGTCATTTTGCACCTCCTACGTATCCGTTCGAGGTTTTGCAGCTAGATTTCATTCACATGGAGAGGTGCAACAATTTAAAATACGTACTCGTTGTTGTTTGTGCCTTCTCAAGATGGGTAGAAGCCTATCCCCTGAAAGACAACACTGCCTTGTCCACAGCAAAAGCCCTTGTGAAAGAGTACTTCCCCAGGTTTGGAATGCCTAGAATGGTCTGGTCTGATAATGGAAGTGAATTTGTGGGTCGTGTGATGAAGAGAGTGTGTGAAGGGCTAGGTATTCGGCAGAAGTTCCACGATGCAAATCACCCCCAATCAGCTGGATTAGTAGAATGCTACAACGGCACTTTAAAACTTAAATTGGCCAAATTCCAAGCGAGCACAGGTCTTAAATGGCCTGATGCTTTACCCCTAGCACTCCTGTCCACTAGAATGACTGTGCATTCACGAGTGAAACTTAGCCCTTATGAGATCGTTTTTGGCCGGCCAGCCAACATATGGGGAGTGCCTAGACCCACAAAATTCAGCGAACTTGAACACCCTGTTTTGCTTGATTATCTTTATGAATTGACGGCTAAATTGCGTGTTTTGCATCAACAGGTTCACGACACCCTGCCTCCGGTCTCTGAGACTCCAGGTCACTCCATCGACCCTGGCTCCTGGATTCTTGTTAAAAACTTCCGGAGAACTAAGAACGACCAGCCCAGGTGGACCGGACCGCACCTCGTCCTTCTTTCCACAAGATCGGCTGTTCGAGTGGAGGGGAAGGCCAACTGGATCCACGGGGTCCACTGCAAAAGAATCCTTTCACCCCTGCAATATGACAAGTGGGTCCAGAAGGGTGTCGCTGACCCAGAACCTAAGACCGTGCCACGTGTCATACCTTTCAGTGATGCACGTGTAAAAGGAACTAACTCTGAACGTGAAAGCGAGAACATTTTGCACAAGGCTGTGCCACCATCCAAGCGATTGAACACTACAGAGCCTGATCTTTTGTTCCAGGATCAAACAGTACCTGGAAGACAACGGTATAATTTGAGACCGAGAAATACGAACCAATAAAAGCAATTTCTTTTGCAATTCGAGACCAAGATCCATGGACTAATAAAAATTCTTTTTCCTTCCAAACACCATTTTTTTTTTAAAGTGCAGCTCTCCCATCTGAGAAACGTGCTTATTTTTGTTTTTCGAACCGCCATCCGGGTTCCGCTGCTAGGGCCGCGATTGCTTAAAGTCTTTTGAGTGCAGCTGACGACGTTAGGTCGGCAGTTCTGGTTGGTCCAAGGGAGTTGCCCTAGACTGACAGAAGCATTCTTTAGCAGAATCAACCTGCCGTCGCGGGCAGCACTTTAGAGAGGATGGAGTTTCCCGAGATGGAGAGACCTGCCAAACCAACGAACTTTAAACGCAAATTATGTAAAGTGATGACAAAGAAAAGCTTTTTAATATTGTGCATTTGTAGGTTATTCAGTATGATGATATTTTTAATAAGTTACGCTTTATTCTCTTTTCATGTAACATTTGCAGCCACTACATCACCCATACCTCCTCCCACTGTTTCCTCTAACTCTTTCCACCCTCTTCCTGACCATGAATCCAATAGGAGATTGGAGTTCATTAATAACTCCTTTGTTCAGCTCTTGCACCAACACCAACTTGTAATGAACACAACTAACTGTTGGGTGTGCGGTCTTATGCCTCACACAACGGATAAAGGTATCCCTTATCTGGTCCTGCCTTTCAGCCACAATGGTTCGGTGTGGGCATACAGAACAATGTTCATATATGCGCATGAAGTCTACCCCCTACGTTCTGTAACAGACAATCCTAGAAAAGTGCTCTAGTCAAGGGTATAGTAGACATGATTAACGAAGGTATTTCTTATGAGACTATCCCGAGAGATGAGACACTAGTATACATAGGATGGAACATGACTGGATATGGAGCTACTCTGAGGAGAAACAGCAAGCTAAGAGATCTTCCCCGATTTGGATTGTACCCCATCAGGGTCACCTGTGTCTGCAAGGTAATGGCACGAATCCCAGGGCTCAGTTAGGGAAGAGTATCTGCACTAAAACGTATGTTTTTGCAGCTCAGACTTCCCCCGCGTTTTTAGCAGCTAAGGGTACTTATTTCATTTGCCATGATAGAGCCTATACATGGTTGCCCCCTGACTTTTCGGGCTCATGTTTTGTTTCATTTCTGTTGCCCCCTACCTACACAGCAGCGGCAGACTACCACAGGACAAGGATAGTTAGAGGTGTCTTGAGTACAGAAGACACTGCAGGTCAAGAATTTGGGGACTTTGCAAAGGGTTTTCTGCCGTTCTGGGGATCCATGGCTAACAGCAGGAACATAAGGCAATTGACAAGGGTAGTTGAGTCCACCGTGATTGAAACTGCTGGTGCCCTTAGTAACTTGACTGCTGAGCTCCAGTCGGATCGACTTATGACCCTTCAGAACAGGGTTGCGCTAGATGTCGTACTTGCAGACCGAGGTGGGGTATGCAGATTGATCCAATCGAGTTGCTGTGTTTTCATCCCAGATAACGCTCCAACAGTGTACCAGGCCATCTCCAAACTACATAAGATTTCCGAATCTATTCATGTGGATAAAGGATATTGGTCGTTAATGGGATGGTCCTGGGAACTGATATCCGCCTGGGGATGGAAAATTCTAATGGTCAATGGGATGGTCTAAGCCATTCTTTTTCTGTTCTGTCTATGCGTACAGTGTGCTCCTGCAATATGTGGCCTCTGTGTCACATCATGTGTAAGGAAGCCTGTATCAAGAGATGAACTAAGTACTAGAATGATGTTACAGCAACATCTCAATGACTTTAGGAATATAGATCTGGACTCAGATTAGCATGAGGATAGATTAATTGCCTATGTAAGGGCAAAAGGAGGGTTTGTGGTTCTGAAAATTCTGGACTCATGCAACTATTCTGGACTCGAGAATAAAAACTTCATCGTGACATGACGAATTTAGTATCAAAAGACCGAGAATGACGAGTACAATGTGTACAAGCATTTTCAGCCTTTTCGAGTGACGATTTCACCTCGAAATCGTCATTTTCGTTCAGAACCCTCAGCTTCCATTTTGGGTATGGAAGCCATTTTCTGAGTTGCCCTTTACATAGGCTTATAATCCAGCTGAATTCGATTCCACAAGGACATGTACACCTTAATCGACTTTTCTCTGACCTGTGCAAGTTGGAACCATTGCCCCAGGCCGAACTCGTTAGGTCAGTTCCCCTCCCAGTGGCCGAACAAGATAGCATCAAGGCTCAACAAGCCATAAAACCATTTTCAGCACACACACCTGCCGTATCTGCTCGCATCTGCCTCTGCTCTTTTTGCTTCACTTGCTTTATGGTGGGGAGGTGCCCGTTTTTATTGGGGGTCCACCGATATCTGATGAAATGTTGGGCCTTACCGGGTGATTTGTTGTAGGCAGCACGAAGTGAAATATGGACATGTCATCATGACTGCTTTTTCTTTGTAATAAAAATATGTCAATGATCTACTGTAAAACCAAGAATGTTTGCCTGAAGCTTAAAATTCTGTATAAGAAGAGAAGCCTGACTTTGTAAATTCGAGCAGTCTCCTGAGAATATATAGTTCCCGTGTGTTGTACTTCTAGGACACTTGTTACCTTGGTTGCAGCCAATAAAATCGATCCTTGACTTCACCTAGAAGACTCTGAGTTTCTGTGGTCTGAATCAGGAAGGACTCGAGGTCTCTGGGTGTACCCTGACACTGCTGGGTTGCCGGTTCTGTGCCGGTTCTTAAAAACCCAGTACCTCATGATGGACGGAGTGTTGAACACTGCAAACACTCACCCCCAGTCAACTGATCTGGGTTTAATCCATCATCATTCTTTAGCTCACTCCGCCATGCCAGTTCAGACATGGCCATATGCAAATCAGTCTGACCCTGTGCCTCATGGGAACAGTCCAGCCCGAACTGCCAAGGCTTGTCTTCCCTGGACCGGAAACAAGCATCCTGGGACGGATTTCTGGCTAATTAGCCGTCACCAGCCAGGATACCTTGAATCCAGTGGCAAAGTGAGCAAGGGACCCACGTCTGGGCATACCCTGCCAACTTAGGGCGAACAACAGATACTGAGCATGTGCTCTTTCATGATCAAATGATACAACCCAATAAAATCATTAACTTTGCTGCCCCTCACCCAGCCATTCAGTGCTTTACAGGACTAATAAAAAAAATCGACCCCAGATTGGTTGGGGAGCTTCTGGCTGTCCCTGAATCTTTGGCAATACTTTTTGGAAGTCCGCCTAAATTTGGTAATCAAAATGACCTTCATAGGAGTGTAATTAGTTTGGTCCCCAACTTCTAATGTCAGAAGTGTGCCCCTTCCAAGTGTAAAACCTAAGGGGATGATGGGCGGAGTGTTGAACATTGCAATCACTCACCCCCAGTCAACTGAACTGGGTTTAATCCATCATCATTCTTTAGCTCACTCCACCAACCCAGTTCAGACACGGCCATATGCAAATCAGTCTGACCCTGTGCCTCATGGGAACAGTGTAGCCTGAACTGCCAAGCAATGTCTTCCCTGGACCAGAAACAAGCATCCTGGAACCAGTTTCTGGCTAATCAGCCGTCATCAGCCAGGCTAGCTTCAATCCAGTGGCAATACTTTTCGGAAGTCTGCCTAAATTTGGTAATCAAAATGACCTTCTTAGGGGTGTAATTAGTTTGGTCCCCCACTTCTAATGTCAGAAGTGTGCCCCTCCCAAGTGTAGGCATGCGTTTCCACCAACCCTGTGCTCTCTGGAACCCTATGTATACTTGAGTGCAACCTCGTAAGCAGAACAACACTTATCAATGTCATCTCCCCCCACATACCTGGGCACCAAATCCTTGGGTATACAGAACCTTTTGTCTCCATCAGATATTGCATGTATGCTGCCACCATCACAGTTGGAAACAGAATGCCTTGCCTTCACGTCCAGCTTCTTCAAATTCAGCTCATGAGCCAAGAGTAGTTTCTATGCTGCTGAGGCTCTGTCAGCCTCAGCCTTTTTGGTTTCCCTCTCAGCCTTTTTCTCTTCAGCTGCCATTTTTAATTTTCTCATCTGTATAGCTTGAATTCTCTCTCCCTCAGCTCCTCTGGGGATAACTCACTGGAGGGGACACTGCTTCTTGCTATAACAGGGAGCACAAAATCCAGGGGTGCTGCAGGTGGTTCAACTGCTGCAAGTGGTTCCTCAGAAGAGCCATTCTCAGGCTCTCCCATCTCATTACTCTCCTGGAGCGGGCTTCTGCCCTGGCCTCAAGGCCTTTTGAAACTCCACCTTCTTGGTGGTTCCGGAGGCAGGTACCCCCATCTCCTTTGTTGGACCTAGCCCTATTTGCAGGGTTATCCACAAACATCTTGCCTTCTTCGTCTGGTTTTTCTGACCTTTGCTGAGCTTGGGGGCTGTTTTAAAGTGTCATGGCGACCTGGCAAGTTCACCTACTCAGAACACTTCTGGACTGAGCACGTTCTGCCAGGAAGAGCTGCTGAGCTGCCAGGAGGGACTGCCACTTTGCTTCTTGCTTTGCTGTGTTGGCCTGCTGCTTCTTACCTGGGATGTGAGAAGACTGGACTGCATCCAGCTTTCTAAGGTTCTACAAGGGCTTGACTGAGCTGTTGCTGAAGTCCCAGGGACAGCAAAGACTTCACCTGCATCTTGCTACAAGCACCTGGGCTCCTCTGCTGTGAGTCCTAACCTGCCAAGTGGCATCAAATCCAGTCCTGGGCCCTTGGAGGTGAATTTGGCGCTGTAACCAAGAAATGAGAGCATCGACTCCAAAGCATCAATTTGTAACCAGTGCATCCCTGCAAAATAGCCGCTGCCTGCACCGAAGCCGTTGATACCGCTCACAGAGTGCTCGACGCAACTATCTTGACTTTCAATGCAGCCCCGACATCGCCACAGCGCCTCCAAAGAACTGCCACTGCACGAGTCTTAGACACAGCACCACCAACGTCAGTGGTACACCGTTCTGACTCAGACGCATCCCCAGCCCTGAGTGGCTTTTGACTGATGCATCGCCTTCAGCCCAGCAGTTCGCCTCCGATGCCGTAGAATCAACACATCACGCTGTTGGCATCGACGTATCACTGATGTTGCTTGGCCTTCAGGAACCAAGGACTCTGCAACCAACTTATCACCTCCTCTGCACAACGCATCGTCCGGGAGTGGAAAAGCTTCAGTGACCTTGCACCACCTTTCGGAACCAGTGCATCAACTGCATCTACGACGCCTCACCTCCTCTGCGCCACTCATCGTCTTTGATTTCTGAAGCATCCAAGGAACTGTAAGGGGGTCTGCATGATTCCTGTATCCAGCCCGTGCTCCATCGTGGTCGGACTGAACTTTTGGAGTCAGATAGCCCCAGTTGGAGCTATTGACTGCATTTTGATTTAATCTTTAAAAATTCATATCTTGATTTGTGCATGTTGTATTTTTGTCATATTGGTCTTGCTTTACTCAGATAAATATTGGCTATTTCTCTAAACTGGTGCGGAGTACTTTTGTGGTGTTTTCACTGTGTTTGTTTATGTATGTGTGTGCACAAATACTTTATACATTGCATCTTTCGTTTAGCCAGACTGCTCTGTGCCAAGCTACCAGAGAGTGAGCACAGAAACTTTTAATGTGTGTTACACTTACCCTGACTAAAGTGTGGTTCCCTACTTGGACAAGGTGCATACCTCTGCCAACTTGAGGCCACATTACTAACATCTATGCAGAAGATTTACAACTGCACCACTGTGTAATCTTCCAGCTTGGTCAACTCAAACTCGCAGAACTAGCGAGAGAGATGATGTAGAGGATGAATCAAAATACAAAGCAGGGAAAAATGAAGAAAAATCTGAAATGGTCTTTGATGTGGACGGGTAGTGTGCACCTGGTTATTGAATGGCACTGCACAAACACCAGTCCCATTCTCACCGCTTATCTCCACTGTTAAAAATTGGGTTTCTGGTAATCAGAAGTACGCACTCTGTCCAACCAGGAACCACAATCCTAGTCAGTGTAAACTGCAACACACCTTAAATTAAAGTAACCTGTGCTCAACCTCTGGTAGCTTGGCGTAGAGCAGGCAGGCTTAACTCAAGGGGCAATGTGTAAAATATGTGTGCAACTCTTAATACAATAACACAGTGACAACACCACAAAAAGACTTCACACCAGCTGAGAAAAATAGAATATTGGTTTATAAATAAAACAAGACCGAAACTACAAAAATCCATCAAGTAGAAGCTAAGATATGATTTTTTAAAGACTACATGCAAAAACAGAGCTTAGAAGCAAGTAGCACCTAAACAGTTAATTGGTTGTGGTGGTTCGGGACAAAGTCAAGAGTTCAGAGCGACCGTGATGGAGCACGGGCCAGAGACAGAACCCATGCCGGGCCTGTTGATCCAAAGTTCCTTAACCCTGGTAACAACAGCGGTCTGCGTCAGTGATTTCCATGCAGTAGAGGTGTTACTCAGAGTTTCTCCACGCAATCGCGGTGATGCATTCGTTCTGTGAGCAAAGCATCTGTTCCGTAGTGTGGCAGTTCCGAATGTAATGCACCGGGTTTCTCCACGCTGTAGAGATGATTTGTCGATGATTTGTCGATCTTCTCCATGCAGTGGCGGCGATGCATCGGTGCCGAAGCAGGGATTCCAGGTGCAAACGAGCGGTTCCAACTCTGATGCCCTGGTCTGGTTCCCCGCAACAGCAGAGATACATCAATTTTGCTCTTGCAGCAGAGGATGCGTCGATTCGAGCAAAGCAGCAGTCCACCAGAGTGGCAGCACTTTCAGCAGCACAGTAGTTCTTCTTCCTGGCAGGGCAGTCATAGCTCCAGAAGTGTACTGATTTGGTAGGGCCAGAAGTCCAGTGCTTATACCAAGAGGAGACTTCAAAGAAAAATTTGAAGTGGACACAGGTTTTCCATTCCTGCCCTTTCTCCTGACACCTTACATGGGGTAATCCATCCTTTGGGTGAGGACAGGCTACAGCCCTTTCAGGTTGTGTCCGCTCCTCCCTCCCATACTGCTCAGGATAGCCCATCTGCATGCGAATGACTACTCAGACACACCTACCCTTCCTTTGTGTGTGGCGGTCTAGAGGGCATGAGGAAGGCAGCTGTCACCTACCCTGGAAGTGTATCTCAGAGACAGCCAGAAGAGACCAAATGGCAAAAGTAAATAAATGCTAAATTCCTAAAAGTGGCAATTAATAAACTCGAATTTAAAATTCAACTTCACCTTACTAATGATTTTAAATTGTGAGTTGAAATGACACTAATCTTGAAAAGTGTACCTCTTCACAGTTGGGAATTACACTTAAAAGCTGTAATAAGGAAATCCTAATGTTATCCTACGAGAGACAATGCCTTGCAGTAATAAACAAAATCTAAGGGTTTTTCATTACCTGGACATGTAAAACTTAAAAGTACATGTCCTTCCTTTTAAATACATGGCACCCTGCCCTGTGGGTAGTCGGGGTCTACGTTAGAGGTTGCTTGTCTGTATGAACAGAGAAGGATTAGGCCAGACAAGAAGGTAACCTTGTCTGGCCCAAGTAGCAGTTTATAACTGTGCATACAGGCTCAGCAATGGCAGGCTAAGCCATGGTTAGAGGGCTCCTAAAGTGGGTGGCACAATGAGTGCTACAGACCCACTCGTAGCATTTAATTTGAAGGCCCTTGGCACATGTAGCGAACTTTCCTAAGGACTTATAAGCAGATTAAATATGCCAATTGCGAAAAAGCCAATGTTACCATGTTTAGCAGAGAGAGCACAAGCACTTTAGCACTGGTCAGCAGTGGTAAGGTGCACAGTGTTCTAAAACTAACAAAAATTAGTTCAGATCAGAAAACTGGAGGGAGGAGGGCAAAAAGTTAGGGAAGCCCACCTTAAGGCTGTCAGGTCTAATAGATAACATGAATACTTCAGTGAGCGTCTCCTTAACTGCTACAAGCAGGTAACTTCTACTTGGTTGCAGCTGTGCAGATTATGCATTGCCTTTCGTTGGCGCATCGGTGTGATGCTCTTACATTCAGCGCTCTCCCATTTACCAAAGTTTAAGAATATCAAAAAGCAGCCATGCAGAAACAGCTATAAGCTTGTATAAGAAAAGATTACACAAAGCCGCAAAACCCAGACAGTGGTTAACAATAAGCCATCTAACCAGAGAATATGGCCCATACAAAACGTGATGTAATGTGGCGACAAGTATAAACATTTTGTCAATTAGTTGAACTTACATAAAATCTTTCAAGCGGTCTTAGACCTGATGGAGTGGACAGCATGTACCAAGAAGGTTAGCTCAATGCCCTAGCACTGAGACGATTGCCTACAGAAGCACAGGGGCGCTCATAAGGATACACCACAAATTTCTCGCTGAGCTCCACAACAATTCAAAATCCAGTGTATGTATATTCTAGTATTCGCAAATTGTTATATAAGTGCAGAAGTAATGTCTCTTTGCGTTCTTAATAAACAATTGTAAAGTTGAAAATGATAGGAATTCCACTGCAGTATTCAAATCCAAATTCCAACTTGAAGAGTAGTCCAAAGGGTATTTATTGATCGTTCTTCAAAACAACTTCTTTCGCAGCCAACACGTGCTTCGTCAAATGCTATATACATGCATCACATGACTTCATCAGGGAGCTGCCTGTGGTCCGCTATTAACTATTATAGTTTTTTTCTTCTATGCACTCTACGGAGATGCACTGAACCATCATCTTATTTCTTGCACTTCATAGAGCTTCATTAAACCCCTACACAAATGCTGGCTAGCCCAGAGGAAATCTTGTAGGAGGATGTCACCAAGTAGAAGAATTGTGTAAGTCTTGGATCTGACTTTCTATCGTACTAATTGCCGAAATCCATAAACTGACAGAGGTGGTGTTGGTGAGGAGTCTTCTAAAAAATATGATTTTCAGGTTCTACAGCCACAAGATTAATCACTCACAAAATACAAAATGTAGCAATAAAAAAGAGACCTAATTCATTATATTACGTTTGTATCCATTTCATAAGGAATCTGAAAACTCACCTATATAGAACCAGGTTAAAAAAACACTATGCTCCTTTACAGTCTTTTCTGTACTCTAATATATGATTGTTTGTGCACACCCTTATTCTACTACTATCTTTATTCTCTGAACTGCATTTCTGGTAATCTGTAAAGTGCTCCACTCCGTCAGTGGTTAGGTCCGCACTATATAAATTATAAAACTTATAATTGTCACCATGAACAATGCAGTTTATTTTGTACTGAGTTATCATATAGAAAGATTTAGCTAGTGATCAGAGCTAGCCTTTTTAGTGCAGAAACAGGTTTCTGGAAATTAATTAATATAAGGATCTAAAAGTACCCCATCTGCAAGCTGGTAAAAGATGTTAGTACAGAGACATGGGCACTCCATTATTCCTCATTGAACTCTGTGTCTAAATAACAGGAGATAAAAGCAGGAACATGATTTGTGGTGCTCCAATTATGGTATACATGCAACTTGATGAAATGTAGCAAAAGCATAAACAAAGGAAGCACTTAATGCACTACATTTTTATATTTCTCGATTTCGCAAAAAGAAATAACTATCTGCCTTGAAACACCTGATGTTTTGTCCAGGACAGCAAGCATTGAAAAACCAATCATTTCTGCAGGGCATCACAGAATAGAAATAAAATAGTACCTTTTCCCACTAAGATGTTTGCCACAAATGCCTTCTTCATTGCTAGCCTTTCATTTTGCTGCCAATCCTTTTCAGCCTGGAAGTGACTAAAGTGATAAGCAGGCCACCAGTCTTTCCTCGAATCCCATTCTTGAAGTAGCCATTCAAGATGCTCCCTAGAGCAGAAAGGACAAGACAAAAAAGTGTGACAACCTCAAAGAAAAGATACAGGTGAGAAAATAGGTGCTATAAAAGTATTACAGCTCTGGCAATCATCTGGTCTTCTAAATGGCCTCCTTTTAGCCAACCCCACTACCCCATATATCTACTTTTCCACAAAACCCCAACTAAACTGACGATAAAAAACATACATGGACTCCCGCCACCAACCACCCATCACCCTTTTCATTTGAAACATTCCCAAACCTCCTCTGGTCCCAAGTTAAAAATAAATAACCTGACCTTCTGGCACCTAAAACCCGCACCACCCTCTGTGCCAACACTCCCACTCCCAGATCCAAAGCTGTGCTCTCCACTAGCCGGCACTGCTGTCAGCATGGATTTTTATCATTATGAGTGCAATGCTGTGGTGATCCATGGTGACAGGGGAATGCGGCAGTTGGTGCAGACAGTGTGCTGTCTGTGGTTTTCCGCATTTCTCAAGAATGTGGAGACCTGGGAGAGGCAGTAAAAGATGGGTGACCCTACCAGCTAGAGTATGACGAATGAGGATTGGAGAGTTCGTCATGCTCTGAAACATTTACGAACTATATTATATCCTGCAAAGCTATGATGAAGCACGGAAAGACGCCACATAGCTGCAACATTCTTGGGCAGGCATTATAATAGTGTTTTACAAGTTTCATAGATCAATATATGTAGAGTACATAATTAATCACTCTCCTGAATCTAGAAGCACGCGGCTCAATCCGTGCACATTACGCACGGCCGACCGCCGGGCTTTATCTAACGGCGCGGCAAGTCTTCATTCTCTGCCCGTAATTCTGACGAGCAGCACGGATCAAGCCGCGTGCTTCAAGATTCAGGAGAGTGATTCATCTCACACACATTCCAACGGCGATAAGGTTCTGAATGGTGTTGTAATAACTGCACACCTTGTTTCCTGTACCGTGGCGAACTTGGGCCATGGGTTTATGTAAATCGACAACACACCTGAGTAGCCAGGCTTGGCACCAGGAGTAGGTTGCCCCATCCCGTCCTGATGAAGACTCGCAGCTGAGGCCCAAACTTCCCTCCATGCATCAGCCGAAACGCCGACGCCCTCCACTGTACAAGACCTGTACTTGTTTCCCACCTGATATACACTTGAAATTGCATTTGGTGCATGATTAATTTACAGATTACATATAAAGAAGTGTTCTACATCAGACAGGTCTTTTGATATTGGTTTTGATTACCAGTAACTTTTGAAAGAATCAAATTATGTTTATCTCTACCTCTATGATTTACCTTCTCACCACCCACCACTACCACTTCCTTTAAACTTTCCTTCTTTTCCTGCACGCAACCTATTGCTAATACAACTACTTTGTTTTGAGTTCACTAACTAATAAATGTGTTACAAGTAATATTGGCTTCAGTGGCGCTCCTTTCTGTGTGGTTTCTCAGTGTATGTATTCATAAATAGAATATGGATTACATATATGAGAATTATCCTGTAGGTATAAATTAACAGTGTTGTAGTATTTCACACAACACAGACTGTTTATAATTGAATTTATCTCTGAAAATTAATCACGGACTACTTTATATGAATATATCTTTGCAGAAAAAAAGCTTCTCTAACATAACGGAATAAATTACATGTTTCCGGATACTTCTGGCTGTTGCACATTTTTCTTTGTGGAATTTCTATAATACTATGAGCAGTTAATTCATGAGCTCCTAAGGATTAGATTGTTATAATTGATTTATATTACATACTTGATTGGTTTGAGGACCATTGTTTTTCGTATCGTTCCCCATCAACCAGCAGTGAGAATTTAAGAGGGTAGAAGGAGCCCTGCAGTAAACAAAGGTGAACTTTCAAAAGTGTTGTGGGCCCATTGGGGCTTTGACATTAAAAGTGAAAGGAAATAGCACCAACAGGCAGAGGACTGAGCTTAAGAGTGGTGCTTAATTGTCTGATGCTCCAGCAACCAGCAGTTTTTTTTTACATCAAACCAGTGAGAGTAGCCAATGTTGAAAAAACAAATCAAACTTTAGAGGCCTTTGTCACTGATCAGAAGGCAACAAATGAAAACCAGTAATTGTCAGTACTGTGCTGCTGCCTCCATTGTTAGCGTGGAAGACAGGTTTGAAAGACTGAAGAACGTTGAGAGGGTAGCTGATGGAAGTCTGCTGGGCTAGAATGAGGTCAAAGGGGAGACTGATCTTTTTTATAAAAAAAAATATATATTTTACAGAGTTTTATATAGCGTGAACTTGACCAGAATCAGTTATCAGAGCGCTTTACATAGCAGCAGTTGCATTACATAAGGACACATTCATTTTTTTTTTGTTAGGCACGGGGAGATTAAGTGATTTGCCCAGAATCAGCAGCATTGCCGAGACTCGAACCTAGTTCCCAAGATTCGAGGTCGACGGCCCTAGCTGTTAGGCCAACTCTTCTCTTTGAAACTATATTGAGACTTTTCTTCAGACTGAAATGGGTTCTTCTAATAAACCCCTTCGCCTAATCCTGAAACAAGCAGTGAAGTTGTCCACTAGGAGCAAGGGCAATTCAGAGGAACAGTTCTGCTTACCCTTGAATTCTCCCATGATAAAGTGTAGCGATTTCCCCAGATGTTAGTCCAGCATTGACTGACAAATGAAACTGCACAGAGACTTTGTTGCCTGTGGGGCCAGGTCAGTGTCCTATACGATGCATTTTCAATGGTGATTCTCAGCGACAAGAATATGATGTTCAGCCAGGTGGAAGAAGAGGCTTCATTCCTGGGATCTCTAAAAGAGAAAGACGTGCCAATCTAATGTACTGTGGTTTGCTCTTCCTTCTCTCTGCTTTTCACATTGCATTTCCTTGATGGCTATTGTGCTGTATCATAGCCTGGTATGGTGGTAGATGGGGTGTAGCTGGGCCCTACTGCTTTTGAAACCATCATCTCCTTGAAGGGGATTTGAACCTTGCTAATTTTGTGTTTTGTTTCTTACACGTCTGCTGTCACCTGGTTCCAATTATCTTGACAAAGTCATATTGCAACGTTGACTTTTATACTCTGGCACCTGATTTTCTTTGTATTTTAACAAATACAGGGTGTTTCTTGAGAAACATACTGCATCAGAGTCCTGTTTAAGTTTCAATTGATGTTAAGTGCATTCAGTCAAAATGGATTTGTTGGACCTGGCCTGCTTTAAAGGGTCACTCCCAACTTTTTGCCTTTACCCCTCCTGCTTACTGAACCTGTATTTATAGGCTTTTAGGACTCTGTGTACTTTATCACTTCTAACCAGTATTGAAGTGTTAGAGCTCTCTCCTTTAAACATTGTAAACTTGGCTTACACACAGTTAGGAGATTTACTTTCGTTTTAAGTCCCTTGTAAAGAGGTACTAGATGTACCCAGGGACAATAAATTAAATGCTACTAGTGGGCTTTCAGCAATTATTGTGCCACCCACTTAAGTATCCCTTTAAAACCTGTCTCAAGCCTGCCACTGCAGCCTGTGTGCACAGTTTTAAGCAGCCATTTCAACCTGACAAAATGAAGCTTTTGCCAGGCCTGAACCTTTCTTTTTAGACATCTATTATCCCTACAATAGGCCATAGGCAGCAATAGGGCAGGGTGTGTTGTATTTAAAAATGTGGACATGTACGTTTAAGGTTACATATACTGGTAGTGGAAAAACTATCAAATTCTTTTTCACCATTGCAAGGCCTACCTCTCCCACAGTGTAACATTGAGCTACCTTATTCCATGTAATAAGTGATACATTTTGTTTAGGAGCAGGTAGGAATACCATGTTTAGTGATAAGGAAATTATCCTTTAAAGCCCTCTTTAACGGCAAAGTCAGACTTTAAGTCACAATTCTTGAAATGCCACTTTTAGAAAGTTGTACAAAGGGGGGTGGTGATGGACGGAGCATCAGAACCAATCAAACACTCACACCCAGTCAAAAGATCTGGGTTTGATCCATCACCGTTCTTTAGCCCACTCTGCCACCCCAGTTCAGACATGGCTTTATGCAAATCAGTCTGACCCTGAGCCTCATGGGAACAGTCCAGCCCGAACTGCCAAGCCATGCCTTCCCTGGACCGGAAACAAGCTTCCGAGGACCGGTTTCTGGCATTCCAGCCGTCTTCAGCCCGGCTTGCTTTAAATCCAGTGGCAAAGTGAGCAAGGGACTCACGTCTGAGCATACCCTGCCACACTTATGGCGGCTAAAAGCGGTACCTGACCTGATAGACTTCTTCGAACAGAAACAAGTTGCAAATTTCCAAGTCCAAAACTAGATAGCAGAAGTATGCAGAGGCATGTATATTTAGAACCACACATGCTAATGACATATAGTTAACATTCTGGGACAACAAATTTATAAGGCTCTGCATATCCTGCCCTGTATAAAGACAATGACTTACCCTCTGACAAACCAAAAGGAGGTCTTTGTCTTTTTTTTATAAGCTTTATTTATTCTGAGTAATCACAGATCCATGATACAAAAAACTATATACCAAAAATTCATTCAGGAGCAAATAGTAGTAGTATACAATGGTTTTTCATATTAGAGACATTGAGAGAAGGGTTTATCACCATAAAATACAAAGATTCTAGGGTAAAAAGTTACAAAAAAGTCACATTTTCCATATCTTATTTAATTAATTCTTGATACCCCTAAAAACTATAATAGCCTTTACAAAAGAGATATTCACAGTTGGTTCTGCGTTTTCGCAGGTTAGTTTATATAAATCTACTGCCCCCCATCTTGCCCTCTATTCTTGTGCCGTTTACTAAGCCCCCCGTCCCTCCCCCCACAAGACGTGTATACATTTGTGTGCAGGCCCTACTCTAACGTTCTTTCTTCAAGGAGGGCTTTGTCATGGAAACAGTGCACTATATTTAAATTAGCAGTCTTGCCCAATTTGTTTTTGTCATTACATCAAACAGTATTCCAAATAATATGACTGACAGCTACAAGGAAATGTTACAAAAATAATGCTTTATATGTGCAAATTGCAAATGTTCCTTATTGGTTTAACATAGGCCTGGATATGGGCACACAAAAGAGATGCGATATAAAACTTGAAGAAATGTTGCTTAACTCCAATAACTTTTGCCACACCGAGCAATTTCTAAATGCATGGCTTTTGAAGTAAGCAGTGCTTGTGTAGCCCATGGCAAGTCTGTGCCACACATACTCGTTAATAGTGGAATTCCTCTTAAGAGAGAAATCCAAAGAGAACTGGGCACAAGGACTCCGCTCCAACCCTCCACAATAGTATCAACAAGGCAAGACATCTTAGTGTATACGTGGGCTGATGGACATGAGACCCTTGCAGAATCTCTGTGCACAAATTAAATGAGAGATTTCCACCCATCCTTTGGCCCATGTCTTCTATGCCCCTCAGACGCTGTGGGATTAGGAGTTATCTGATCTCATAACTGTACGAGTGCCAAGTGCAAAAAGATCACTAGGGTAGAATTGTTTACGAATGAGAGTCATCATCTAAGGAGCTTGCGGCTGTGTATGGTGGCCACGTAACTCTGGATCATTATGTACACTGCCTCCAGTGCTGAACTTTCTACCTACAACTCATTGACTTCAGGTGTGTTAATGTGATTAGTTCAATGGAAGAAAAACAAGCTTACAACACACACACAATTCATTGGGCTGTCACACAAATGTCCAGGCCTGGAAACAGCATCTACAATGGCTTGAAGGGAGGTGGTCAATGACACAGCAACAACAGATGTTTCAATTAGAGGGACAAATGTGGGAATATATGGAACCACCCCATGATGGAAAAACTTTATTTCATGAATTAGGGCAACTGGCCAGGCAACAGCAGTACATCAGGGCCTTACTCTGACGGCCCTTGTAATCCTGATTCAGCCACAAAACAAGCGTAAACCCAAATTGGGGTTAAGTGAAGGTTGAGGGTTCCTTGGGTTCATATGGGCCTGGGTTCCCTGGACTGCAGTGGCACATGAGTATAGAGGCGGGCAAGCCACTGGAAGCTGAAGCCAGGCTTGAGCCAAATGCCTGACTCTGGCTCAGGTCGAGGTCCTCCGAGAACATCAAGCACAAAACGAGCCGAGATTGCATGCAATGGTTGATAGGGGCAGAGGCAAACAAGGGAACAGCTAAGTGGGGTGGCCCAAGTCCCATATTGATGTTCTGTTGTTAGTGTTGTATCACACAACAAGGGTCAAAAAGGACGTCTGTATATCTCAAGATTGAATATGCTACTTACCAGTATGCATCTGTTCTTGGCATGTAGGGCTGCTAACATTCATATCTAGTGCATAGATCGCCGCCTAGTGTTGGGTCCGGATGATTGCACATTGTTGTCCTGGAAGAGTCTTCGAAGTATCACGAGATAGGTGGCTCCTCCCCTGGACTACAGTGCGCATGGGCATCGACTCCATCCCCAGATTGTTTTTAGCCATTGTGGCAGAGATGGAGTGAAATAGTGTAAAGGATGTCCATGCTAATGATGAATGCAAGAGAGTATCTGCAGCCGCTACGGGCACCGGGGAGGAGGGCGGGCGATATGAATGTTAGCAGCCCTACATGCCAAGAACAGATGCATACTGGTAAGTAGCATATTCAGTTCGAGGCATGTGGGCTGCTAAATTCATATCTAGTGCATAGAATACATAGCAGTCCCTCCATTAAGGGCGGTTGCCCGTGCCAGCTGCAGAAGCTTGAAAAAGTGTCTTGAGAACAGCCTGTCCCACAGCTGCTTGCTGCTTGGAATGCACATCGACACAGTAATGTTTGGTAAATGTGTGTGGTGTAGACCATGTGGCTGCTCTACAAATGTCTTCCAAAGGAATGTTCCCCAGGAAAGCCAATGAGGCCCCCAACTTGCGTGTGGAGTGCGCCCTTGGGGGTATTGTTAAAGTACGCTTAGCCTTTTGATAACAGATTTGAATGCACTTAACAATCCATCTGGCTATTCCTGCTTTGGAAATGGGGTTGCCTTTGTGCTGTGCTGAGAAGGCAACAAAAAGTTGTTGTGTTTTCCTAAAGTGTTGTGTTCTGTCAATGTAGTACATCAACGCTCTCCTAACGTTCAATGTATGAAGCATTCTTTCCGCTACTGTTTGTGGGTTTTGGAAGAATGCGGGCAGGTCAATAGTTTGGTTGATATGAAACTGTGACACCACCTTAGGAAGGAATTTGGGGTTAGTGCGGAGCACTACCCTGTTGGAATGTATTTGGATGAATGGCTCTTGGATTGTGAGCGCTTGCAGCTCACTAACACGTCTGAGCGATGTAATAGCAATGAGAAAAGCCACTTTCCAGGTTAGAAATTGAATTTCGCAGGAGTGCAGTGGCTCGAAAGGTGGGCCCATCAGCCTAGTGAGGACCACATTGAGGTTCCACACTGGTGCAGGTGGTGTTCTTGGAGGAATGACTCGCTTCAGTCCCTCTAGGAAGGCTTTAATGGCAGGCACCCTGAAAACAGAGAGATGCTGCCTATTCTGGAGATAAGCCGCTATGGCGGATAAATGTATCCGAATGGAAGCGTACGCTAGATTGCATTTGTAAAGATGTAACAAATAGCAGATGATGTTAGGAATGGATGCATCTAGCGGGTTGATATTGTGGTTTGTACAGTAAATGACAAACCGCTTCCATTTCGCCGCATAGCAAGCTCTGGTAGTGGGCTTTCTTGCCTCCCGGATGATGTCCATGCATTCTGGAGGCAGGTTGAGGTAGCCAAATTCTAAGACCTCAGGAGCCAGATAGCCAGATTGAGCTGTTGCGGATCCGGATGCTGAATGTCGCCATGGTTCTGCGTCAAGAGCCTCGATGTGAGATGCAGCCTTTGATGCGATACCACGGACAGTTCTAGAAACGTGGCGTACCATGGTTGGCGTGCCCATGTTGGAGCAACTAGGATGAGAGTCATCGAGTGTTGCTTTAGCTTTCTTGCCACCAGCGGAATGAGAGGCGCTGGGGGAAAAGCGTACGCAAATTTGCCGGACCAGTTCATCCATATCGCATTCCCTTGCGATTCCGGGTGAGGGAACCTGGCGGCAAAGCTTTGGCATTTTGCGTTTTCCCTTGTGGCGAACAGGTCTATCTCTGGATGACCCCACTGCTGGAAGTACGGGTGGAGTACTGATGGATGTATCTCCCACTCGTGCATTTGATGGCTGTATCTGCTGAGTAGATCCGCCATCTGATTGTCCTTGCCCGGGAGGTGTTCTGCCATGAGGAAAATGTTCCTCTGAATGGCCCACTTCCACATGCTCTGAGCCAGATGAGACAGCTGTGGCGAGTGAGTACCCCCCTGCTTTTGGATGTAGTACATTGCTGTCATGTTGTCCGTCCGGATCAACACCACTTTGTTGCACAGATGTACTTTGAAGGATTTTAGCGCCATGAAGATTGCCATCAATTCCAGGTAGTTGATGTGCAACTTCTGTTGCTGAGTGGACCACAGTCCCTGCACAGTGTAGTGGAGCACATGAGCTCCCCACCCCTGGAGAGATGCGTCCGTTGTTAGAATAATCTGTGGCACAGGCTCTTGGAACGGTTGGCCCTTGCAAAGGTTGTGTGGATTCCACCAATGCAGAGAGTTGTATGCCCGACCGGTCACCAACACTAGGTCTGTCAGTTGTCCTTGAGCCTGTGTCCACTGATTTGCCAAGCATTCTTGGAGCGGACGCATGTGCAACCTCGCGTGCGGGACTATGAAGATGCAGGAGGCCATCATGCCTATCAACTGCATGAACACTCTCGCTGGTAGGGAGTGTTGCGGTCTGAACCTCTGGATTAGCGATTGAATGTTGTTGATCCTGACTGGGTTTGGCTGAGCCATAGCAGTCAGGGTGTTTATCGTCGCGCCCAGATACTGGCGCACATGGGCTGGTTGAAGGTGCGACTTTGGGTAGTTTAGCGAGAACCCCAGACTGTGAAGGAGGTGAATAGTGTGGGACATGTCCGCGGCGCACTGTTGTTCCGACTGTGCTTGAACAAGCCAGTCGTCTAGGTACGGGTAGACATGTATGTTCTGCCTCCTGAGGTGCGCCGCCACTGTCGCCAGACACTTTGTAAACACTCTGGGGGCAGTAGTCACCCCGAAGGGTAGGACTTTGAACTGATAGTGCCTGTTTTGAATGGTGAACCTGAGGGTTCGTCTGTGGGATGGGTGGAGTAAGATGTGGAAATAAGCATCCTTGAGGTCCAAGGTTGCTAGGAAATCCCCTTGGTTTAGCAGGGGAAGAATCTGTTGCAGTGTGAGCATGTGAAAGTGTTCTGACAGTATATACAGGTTGAGGGGGCAGAGATCCAGAATGGGTCTGAGGGATCCGTCCTTTTTTGGGATGAGGAAGTACAGGGAATAGACTCCTGTTCCTTCCTCCTCCACTGGTACGAGTTTGATTGCGCCTTTTTGCAGCATCCCCACAACTTCCTGCTGCAATAAGTGCAAGTGCTCTGCCGACATATGACGGTGTCTTGGGGGAATGTTGGGAGGAGTGGATGTTAACTCCAAACAATAACCGTACTGGATAAGTTTTCTCACCCACCTGTCCGTGGTGATGGACGTCCAGACTGGCAGGAACTGTTGGAGTCTTCCCCCGACAGGTGTTGGATGGTCGGGGGGCAGTGACAGAGAGTCACTGTTTGTTGGCGGCAGAGGAACGGGAGTTGTTGTTCCCTCTGCCCCTGCCCTTGACACTGTTACCTCTGTAACCCCCTCTACCCTGCTTGGGGTACGAGGATTGTGCACCACCTTTTGTGAATTGTGTTTGTTGACCCAAGTGTCCTCTGGTAACACCACGTACTCCTGAGCGACGAAAAGTGCTTCCCCTGAATTGTTGAGACTGAAGCGCCCCCATGGACTTAGCAGTCTCATTGTCCTTTTTAATCTTTTCAAGGGTGGTGTCAACATTTGGACCAAACAGTCTGTCAGGATTGACGGGCTGGTTGAGTATTGTTGTTTGAATGTCGGGTTTAAATCCAGATATGCGAAGCCATGCTTGTCGCCTTAACATGACGCTAGTGTTAATTCCCCTAGCCGCTGTATCAGCCACATCAAGTGCACACTTTATTGCAGCGTTTGAGATGAGCTTTCCCTCTTGTATGAGCATTTCGGCTGCTTCTTTAAATTCATCAGGTAGGTGTTGAAGGAGCTGTTCTAGGGTGTTGTAATGCGCCCTATCGTATCGTGCCAATAGTGCCTGTGTGTTTGCTATACGCCAGATATTGGCAGCCTGCGCAGCCACCCTTTTGCCGGATGCCTCAAGCACTTTCGACTCCTTGTCAGGGGGAGGAGCTTCACCCGTCGTTTGGGAGTTTGCCCTTTTGCGGGCATTGGCGACCACCAACGAATCCAGGGGCAACTGACCCCGAATATATGCAGGGTCCCCAGGTGCTGGCCTGTATTTCTTCTCGATACGTGGGTTCACCACTCTTGCCCTGGTAGGTTCCTTAAAGATCTCTGGGGCATGTTTAAGGACTCCTTTGAGCATAGGAAGTATTTTAACTGTTCTTTCTGAAACAGAGAAAGTGTCAAACAAAAAATCTTCCTCCACCGGGTCAGCATGCATGTCCACATCATGATTTGCAGCTGCCCGCTCTATCAAAGCATTAAATGCTGCTGAATCCTCTGTTGGTGATGTACGTGACCCAAAACCCTGTGGATCTTGTACCACCTGATGTCCACCATGGTCCCCAGTGTCGTCATATGAGTCCTGTTGAACATCAGGGTCATTGTCAACTGGGAAATTGTACTGGTCATCTTGGTCCTCATCCTCTCCTCCTGATTGGTTGGGGGAAGGTGATGGACTCCTTCTTGGTGTTGGGAGAATAGGTTCAACAAGGGCAGGAATGTCCTGTGTTGGCCTTTTCTTTTTTAGTGGAATGACAAAGTAAAGTCCACATTTGTAAAGCGCACAATCACCCGTAAGGGTCTCTAGGCGCTGGTTGGGAAGTGATTTTTCTCTTGTAGAGGGTCAATTTCCCCGTTTGGGCATCGATGTAATGCTCAGATTGGTCTTCTGAGGCTTGATGTCGATCCAAGTGGCTTTTTTGCGTTGAAGGCTCCGACGTGTCAGCGATTTTCGGCACCGATCTGGGTGCAAATGCCTTCGGTGCCACCTTAGGTGGCAGAGTGTAGAGAAGCTTGGTCGAGGTCTCTGGAGGCGTGTCCACCGATGTCGGAGCGACGGCGTGGGAGCCGTTGACGACAAAGTCTTCTCCCGAATACGTTTGAGGGAGTCGGTGACCTGCTTTGTAAAGGAAGCAGTGGGTTTTGTAACCGACGATCGATGTTCGGTAGTGTCGGAGTCCCTCGGTGTCGACGAGTATTCCGTTGACGAATCTTCGGCTCTAACGGGTCGCGTCTCCGTCGTAGCCTTTGGCACCGACGCCGTTGCCGCAGATCCGGCATCTTTGTGCCGATGCGTAGGGCCTCCGGTCTTCGGGTCGTGGCTTTTAGTCGACTTTCTTTCGACCGTGCGTTTACTTGTAGGCGCCGCAGTGGCGTCCGAAGGCGTGTCAACAGTCTTGGAAGTCCACGCCGGAGCAACCGTGCTCGACACTGGATGGACGGCCTTCTTAGAGGATGGTTCCTTGGGCACCTTTTGCGGCGCTGTCGACTCGACAGCCTTCTTCGACTTTTGTGGGCCGGAGGGCGACGGAGTCGATGAAGGAGCAGGCTTTGATATTTTTTGTTGGACGTCGGCCATTTTAGGTGTTGTCGAATCCGATGGTTTCGGTTTCGTTTTTGGTTGGACGTCGGCCATCTTTGGTGCCATCGTATCCGAAAGTTTCGGTTTCAGTTTCGATACGTGCAATGGCGGCTCCGCTTGAGTGTCCGTGGCTGGGCCAGAAGGCGGGGCCGGGGATAGCGGTGCAGGGTCGTGGGTAAGGCCGAGTGGCGATCCCGTGACCTGAGCCTGAGTCATGTAGCTTTCGGGGCATAGCTCTTCCTCTGAGCTATCTTCCGCGGCCCCATAAACTTCTTCGTCGTCCCCTACCTCCTCGACGTATTCAAGGCCTTGGCCTGTCCTTCGACGTGTTCTTCGGGATCGGCCTGGACCTCCGTCGACGGTGGTGAAATCTGGAGATGATGGCTAACGCCTTCGTCTGCGGGGTCGTCGAATATGTTGTCGGGTGCCGGAGTCGCCCGCTGGGCCTCGAGGCGCGCCGCGCGCCGATGCTTGAGCGTCTTCTTTGACCTGAACTTAGAGCAGGCCATGCAGTTATCCTCGTTGTGGTCCGGCGAGAGGCATTTATTACAGACCGGATGCACGTCGATATGTGGATATTTGGATCCACAGACGGGGCAGAACTTGAACGGACTCCGCTCCATGTTCAGTACGTCGGGGTCTTGCTGCGACGAGAGGGCCTCGATGTCCGAAGAGTACCTCGACTCCGCAGAATTCCGACTCAAAGAGCCGGACGATGCTCGAGACCGCACGCAAACAATACCGACGCAGGTAACGAAGGCGTTTTGGCCTTAAGAACAAATAGTTTCGGTTCCGACACGGAGACGTCGAAACCACATCCGAACCCAATGGCGGAAAAAAAACAATCTGGGGATGGAGTCAATGCCCATGCGCACTGTAGTCCAGGGGAGGAGCCACCTATCTCGTGATACTTCGAAGACTCTTCCAGGACAACAATGTGCAATCATCCGGACCCAACACTAGGCGGCGATCTATGCACTAGATATGAATTTAGCAGCCCACATGCCTCGAACTTACTGCTCACCTACACTTATGAACTAATATTTGGCTCACACTGTATGTAGGACAACTTTATTAAAAAATCATATAGAGGTGGGCATATCCTTTATATGGACGAAAACCCTCACTCACCCAAGGGTGACATGCTTCATCATAGGGTTCCTACAAACACAAAGGGACCGCGAGGTACTTAATGTGGGCTACAACTTCCCAGCCGGGAAGGAGCAGGAGTGCTCTTTCAAGATAAGCACGTTTGTTATATTGACCTCAATGAGTGTCAGTGAGGGGCAGAGTGCAAGGAAACAAAACAAGAAAAAACGTGCAGGAATCTAAAATTCCCTCAGTAGGAACAGCCAACTTTAATTTCTACTTCCTATTGGGGAGATTAAAATGGCAATGTGAAACAGGGTTATGGATGTTACCCTGTAGGTCGGGTTGTCATGGGCTCTGGCAGACAGCTAAACCTTTTGCTACTAAACCTCAAAAGACAACACAGTCCTTTTTCTCACCCATTCAGGTGGAAAGGGATTACCTTCCATAATGCATTTTAGCTTGTTTGCATAAAACCGCTGCATACCAAGGTGGTTGTTATTTATATGCAAATGACACAAACACACAGCCTATAGCAGTAGCTGTATTCCTTCTGTGCATCACATAGCAGGTAATTGCTTTCCTGGGGTTTAACCTGCAGTCCTCCTCGTCCCAGGGGGAGACTTGTAAACTAAATGCAGGGTAATACCCCAGATTAGAGGTAAACATGACACACCTGTAGAGCCGTTATCCCTATGGCTTTCCAGTAGCTGCATGCAAGGCATCCCTGAGAGGCCTCGGTGATGCAACGCTGGTATGAAGGTAAAGGGAAAGAAAATATCCCTAGGGGTGGATCCTGAACAGGCATGGAGCAAGTTTTGGAGGACAGGTGGCTCCCTTGAAGTTCCAGATGAACACTCTGGCATAAGACTTGGTCTGAGCCACCATGTAGCATATTCTACAGCGCCCTCCGGACCACAGCTTGCTCGGGTGAGGCACAGGAAATAGAGAGACCCGGGCTAGATGACTCATTGTATTTCGTAGCAGAGTGAAGTACGGTGGGACCCAACTGCTACCGACCTCGATGGGTGAGGCAGGGTAGTATGACCTTATCACTCCAAGTCTTGGGTATAGGAACTACCTGAGATGTGGCCTTCAGCTAGGCACATGCTATGTTTCCAACATGGGACTGAAGGCACCCCCAACTTTAGATGGTACCTTAGAAAAGGTAGTAGGTAGCGCTCACAGATTCTGTCCACCCCTCTCACGCCCCCACTGCTGTCTGCAACCTCCTGAGCAGCTGTAGGAGACTATTGGGAAGGGAGGTTGTACCACTGCTTTAGTGATAGAGAAATACTAAGATACCTCATCAGTGTGTGAGAGGAAACAAGCTGAAACAGATGGAATGATAAGCGTGTGCATCAGGTCTCTCCAACTGAGTGAGATGTAAATAAGAGCCGACTCGGCTCGCCATAAGGCTGTGGTAGCATATAAAGCTGGCATGATTATGTTGTGCTACACAGGGATAGCCAACATACAGTAAATATAAAGGGCATGGCACTCAGGCAGATGATTATGAGCCCTGATTTTAGCAGTCTGCTGTACTTCTATGTAGGGTTCCAGGGAATCAATGCAGTGGAGACACCAAGCAATACATGATGTCTGTGAAGATTTGAAAGCTCTGCATACATTTTTCACACCAGACCAAGATTCTGTTTAGTTCGGCAACAGCCTAGACGTGTTGCCCAAAGAGAGGGATGTTGCAGATATGGGAAAAGAGCTACACAAATAACTAATACTAAGGAAACCAGTAAGGATTCAATAACTGCAAACCAACTAGGCAATACAAATGAATGGAATAATTTGGCTGTGCAATGAGCATATTGCAAATGCAACATCATTCATTGAATGAAACCAAATTAAAGCTCATAATATTGCGGTCTATGTATTCTGAGCAGAAGATGGATAAAGCCTTCTTGTCAGGAAAAGAATTGGAAAAGTAAGCCATTTCATCCTCCTGCATATAACTTTCAGATCATCGCGAAATAGAAACATCATGTTGAGAAATCTATGAAGAAAGTAGAGGTGGCAATAGGAGAGCTGCTACTCTTCAAGAACAAACATGGTCTGATCGGATCACCCCAAGTTGAAGGTAAATTCAAGTATTAAAGTCAAAGCTGGGAAGCATCGGAGCAGAACTCTGGAGTCTTCCATAACAGTAACAAAAGTGATTGACAAAACACAAAGGAGATCCTAAAGGGAGCACTACAGCCTTCACAATTATTTCAATTTGCAATCTACAGACACAAGGCAGCTATTTTCCTCTGAAACTTGCAGTCAGAAAGGCGAACTTGATGTAGGCCTCGAAAAGATCCACATCATCTAAACACATCTCACTGGCATTTGCTAGAAAGTAAAGGTCTGAACAGACCCAGAATCTACAGTTTTGACAAACATCTAGAGGGAAGCAGATGAGGCTGGAATTTCAAGGGGTCGTGTTACCAAGGTGTCTAATCCTTTGTCCCTAGAAGCAAAGGATAAAAGCGGGAAACGACCTCTACACCATGAAGGTACACCACATCAACAGCAATGTGGATTGTTTTAGGTTCATCCCAAGCTCCAGAATATTCAAATGCACACCAAACATCCGACAGTACCTGAAGGAATTAAGATCTAAAGAAGGCCTCCAAAACATTGCCCTGTAAAGAGCTAACATCCTGCCCTCTGCAAACTGGGAAAAACAGATGGGGCCAAAGCGTAAACAATGAATGCCGAGGGACATGGAAGATCAAAGACAAAATGCACATTCGGTCCAGAGTACTCGTAAAGCAGATCCCCAGCACCCTAAAATCTACACATACAGCAAAGTGATGTTTCTTCTCTTCGATAACCAAACACTTCACGCTCTACATCCAACAGGCACTGAAGACAAGCCAGATGATGTGTGGGCTGGGCATACCACCACAGCAACAGGGACACTGCATTTGGACAAACCCGCACGTTTTCTTGCTCTGCCCAATGGTGGAACACTAAATAAAATCTCTGAAACTCTGGCTGTCAGGAGGCTGCTCCTTAAACTAACAGTGCTATGGGCATTCCTTATGTGAGTGTCATATGTATGCAACTCTCAAAGAGCACGCGGATTCTATTTCTAGTTTCCGTGCATTGGCACGTGCTTGTTAAAAAGGTAAATGTGCAAACTTTATTAGCGTTCCTGCGGTTCACCAAATAAAGCCTGGATGGCTTCCATCTTTGCCCACGAGCTGAAAGCGTACATCAAACAGAATCACTAAAGGAGAAACAGTCTTGGTAAACACAGCTATTGCTTTCAGATGCATTAAGCAGACTATCAGAAGCAAGCGCACACGTATATAAGTATGGCATATTTACCCTTGCACGGCAGCTTTCATCTGTTTTGCTAAGCAGGCCCAGGGTTTCACGCGCTCCCTCCACGCGGAGTAATCCAGGACCTCGAAGAGGACCCGCAGCGCGAGCTCGCGGTGCTCCGGCTGATCTGAAAGCATCATGAAAGGGCAGGTCATTGTCAAAGCGCCAACATCGTAAACAGCTCATTTAATAGTAAAAGTTCGTACTTGAAAATGCAATAAAGCTTCAATGATATCGGGCACCCTTAAGGACTCATTACCGGTAATTCCGGAGATGGGAAAATAACGAGAAACAGGTGTTTTAGTAGAATAGCATGCGGGAACCGGATATACTGTACCAAGTTATGCTTGTTGCCCCTGGCTTTCCACCCTCACCGGCTTGCAGAAAGTGAAATTTCCCGGCGAAAACACGACAGAGCTGCGGTGTTACATCAAAAGGTAATCGAATGGATCCAGCACCTCTCGATACCGGCCCTGCTTGCATGAGCGGGTCACTTTTGAATGAGGACCTAAGTGGAGGCACTTCCACCGTGAGGTGCCACAGGGAAATCCAGCCTTTGTGATTGGCCGCCGTGTGAACAAATAAAGTAGCTGAAGTACCTTGATTTCTTAGCAATCTGAATACTTGTGGGTCGATCGGTCAGGCTGGCTTAAAACGTCGCCTGCCCTACTGACAGGCAAGGGACACCCGCGCAGGAAACAAAGTGCCGTGCCAAACAAAGGATAGCGCTGTGAAGCAGAAGGAGTGTAACCCCAGGGCGCTATAGGTTTCGCCATCTTTCTGTTAATTCTGCCCACTCTACCTGTATGAATAGCTTAACTTCTGTAACGATATTTGTGACGCATACACAATGTTCCCACAAACAATTCACCTGATCAATTCGTTTCAGATTACTCTGTAAAAGTTTTCCTCAACATGCACCACCACGCGGCGCAAAGCAGTTCCAGCCACCACTCCGCCTCCAGACATACAGCCTGATTTTATATTGGCGGACGGAGGGAAAGTCTGTCAGGACGACGGAGTAAATGACTCCATGACCTGACAGAATCGCCAACCACCACATTTAGAAATGAACGTCATGTCTGCATTCATTTCTGTTGCATTGGCATTCTATCAAACGTAGTTTTTTTTTCTTCAATAAGAAAATCTAGAAGCAGGATTTTCTTTTTGAAAAATTAAAAAAAGGACCCCCCCCTTGCCGAAGGTGAGGGGGCGTTTGATAGATTTCACTGCCCCTTACCACTAAGGTTTTCCTGGCGGTGATAGCTAGACATGGAAAAATAACCTGTATGCTCTACCATCTCAATTAGATGGGCAGACAAAGAGGTCAACCTCAGATGGCCCTTACTCCAGCGAGTCATCAGAGGAGTGTAGGGGAAGTGTATTATTAGTAGGTGGGGGTACTCACCTCCAGCTAGTAACAATACCACAATCACTAACAGGTCCAGTCATGTCTCAATAAATTACTCCTTGCTCCACCCTTTGTATGTTGGCAAACGAGCAGTCAGGCTTAGCTTAGGAGACAGGTATGTGTAAAGCATTTAGTATCAACAAAACAGTACGTAAGTAAAAGACAACACAATAAAATCCAACAGCAATTTATAGAAACAGAAAATATTCATATCTTTAAAATACGCCAAAAAGAAAAAAAAATACAATGCAAGGACCAGAAGATATGAATTTTTAAAGATTAAATAAAAAGCATGCATTCTAGTTCCAAAAAGCTTAAATTGCCACTTGTGGCTATCTGGTCGCACTTGACGGGGACACAATCAAAGTTTTGGCTTATGGAGACAGAGAGCGGGTCATAGTGCTAAGCCCCAGTCAAAAGTTTACCTTCAGACTTAGTCCTCTTTCTTGGAGCTTTTCTCTCGTCGACCGACTCGTAGGCGGGTCATCAAGTTTCTCAAGTTTCTCAGATCCGAAGTTTTGATTCGAAGACGGCAGCCTGCTGCAGCGCGATGACTCAGTGAGTCTCTGGAAGTCTTTGAACTCAATATCGACAGTGAGATGCTTCAGAGCTTTCAGAGGGATAAACCAGCGTGGTCAGGCTGATTTGAGAGTCAATGGCGGCGGCTTGACTCTCGAAGTCGAACCAGTCTCGTCCTGGAGCTTTTCTGCAAAATGTTGCAGAAAGTTTCTTTCTTTGCAGATCTTATCGTTTCTTGGGGGGGGCATAAGGGGACACTAGCTCAGTCCAAGGGTTCAGAGACTCTGGACTACCGCTTTAGGGCTAGGACTCAATTTCCCACAATGCACCTGCCTAGTCCAGGAAGAATCCAGGTGCAACTGGTCAGCTGGGGTGACCATCTCTTTGGGCTTACAGGTGACCTATCCAGCTCAGTTGTACCTCTGTTGTACCTGTTGCTGATCAGGGAGTTCACTCCTTTTTCTTTGAGTCAGGCACACTCCTTACTTTGTTTAGCTTTGCGAGTGCAACAGGTGAAGTCCTTTAGAGTGCAAGCTTTCTATGATGCCGTCCAAGGGTCCAGCAGGGCAGGGCAGTCCTCCTTTTGTTCCAGGCAGTGTTCTAAGAAGCGCCTGTTTCTCCCCCATATTTATCCTCCATTCTAGGCTGACAAGTGGGGGGTGGAGAGAGACCCCGTCAAATAGGGATAAAGTTACCTCCCTCTGTTATGACCACTTCCTGAAAAGTGTGGCATAATAGTGACCCAGAATGCACTGTTCTCCCAAAAATCAAAAAGGAGAAAATCTCACCTTGGTGCGTGTATCTGTATAACCCAACACAAAGGTGTACTTACACTACACTCACCTTCCAACCTGCCTCTTAATCTAATTAGGGGGGCTCCTATCTGGCTAGGGATCAAGGAAGTGAGGGCTGGCTTGGGTCCTGTGACATCTGTTCTCCTGCCATTGGAAGTCCAGCTTATCTCCCCAGCCCTCTTCCTCTCCCTGGCTTCTCCAGGAAGCAAATCTCCTCCCACTGAATGTCTGTATTATTTCAGGCCGAGGCCTCCTCACAACTACTAAGGGAGCAGATTGGCACAGGCTGTCAAATGCTGACCAATCAGAAGAGGCTGCTACAGGGCTGCTTTAGGTAACCTCAGGATAGTAAGTTCTAAAACGACTTGCCTATAATAGTTATAAATAATCCAACCGTAGCAAGTTGTTGGATTTATTGTAACCATTATTTTAATACTTTAAATGATATTGGTAGCTAGCTCCCAAGCAAGGATAGACTTTATTAAGTTTAATAAATCCTTTCCATGTTAGCCTAAGGGGCTACTAACACTACATTAGTGGAAAAAACACTGACCGTTTTTCTCTACCAGGCATATAAAACAACTTATATACTGTCCCTGCTTTTTATAACAATGCACCTACCCTTGGGGAACCTATGGCGTACTTCCGGGTGACTTATCAGTAATAAAAGGAACGTTTTGGACTTTGGAAGTACTTTTAATTCTAAAGTCAAATTTGGACATAGTTTTATTGTAAATCCAGCCGTCAAGGCAGACCGGACTTTAAAATGACAGCAAACACCACAGCAAGGCACACTTAAGTGCATTAAGTACATTGAGGTCTCTAAACCTACATGCCCTACCATATATTAGGCACTTACAGGTTGTCTTTGCCAGTTAGAATTATACCAATTGCCATTTACCTTTAGAGGACAATGCACTGGCCCTGGACATGGTCCACAGACCCCAGGTCACTTTCAGACGCAGTAACCACCAGCATCAGTTAAAAATTGGGGGTGACAGGGCAAAAAAGGATGGCTTTCCTACAAGGGGTGTAACCGTGGCGAAGATGGAGTAGTCTCCACTGTGGTTACATCCAGGGTCCTCCCTCATTTAAACTGGGCAAGCGGACCATTATGTTGTAAGTTAGAATACTACAGTGCCGTTGAGATGGAGTATTCTTACCACCAACATATAAATCAACCCCATGGTAACACTGGAGTACATTAGGCACCAACCAGCGTGCTAGTGTGAGATACTGGACTTTTTCCTTGCCTGAGTGACGCATGCAGAAAGTAAACGAGAAAGTAATATTGGCAACCAATACAGCACATATTGCGTTTTCATAACTTTGGATCTTATTTGTCACAGCACTAACTGCCATGGGAGAATAGGAGTGGTGAAGACTCAGCGGAAGGATTACATACTCCCTAGAAATATTATTACTAAAGGCAAGTAACTTTTTCTTCTGAAGAACACATCTTCATACAGATTCCTCCCCTTATAAATGAGTCTCAAAGCAATAGTTCCCTTGGAGATGGGGAGTAGTAGTGCTTGTAAATCACTGAAATCATGCAACACATCTCTGGCAAGGCACTAGTCACTGCATACCTGAGGCATGAGGAAGAAGTGCTTGGCAAATGCATGCAAAGAGGTCCTTTTTGGCCCGGCATGTCTGGGGTCCAGTCTATGAAGTTGTTTCTCCTCCTAGGTAAACAGGGACTGTTCATTAGAAAAACACATGAAGGCACACAGGGCCACCATATAGCCCTCAATTGCCGTCAATGCTATACTCGGTGGGTAACGCAAATTGCAAGACATCAGAATGGCAAAACAAATGGTTTGATGCCTTGCAACTCACACCACTGGACAAACTTAGCTCAGTTACCTACATACAAGGATTTGGTGGTAGGCTTCTTGGCTGCCATGATGACATCTGAGACTCCATCAGGAAGTTAAAAAGACTCCACTCAATCTTCCAGTGTGTAGCTACAAGCATATGGGGCTTGGGGTGGAGGACTTAATCATCCTACTGTGATAGCAGATCCGCTCTGCATGGGAGCAAAAGGAGCTGCAGAGTGTGGAATGCTGATAGATCAGTGTGTCAGATCCTCCAAACCCAGTCTTAGGTAATCAAAATGCACTCAACCTGATCCTCCTGCATCTTTCACAGCACTTTCGACGAACGCAAAAGTGGCGGAAACATGGGCTGCAGGCCCTGAGACGAGTTGAATCTGAAGGTGTCTCCCAGAGAGTCATTCAAAGGGAAGTTTATGGAACAAAGCAGAGGACACTTCCTATACTAGGCAAATCGAAGAGATCAACAATTGGAAACTCTAATCTGGAAAGGATCACCTGTTTCTTCGGGAGGTACCTCCCACTTGAAGTATTCCAGTCAAATGTGACACAGCATCTGCCCTCATACTGAGGGAGCCCACTAGATGAGCCATGACCAGAAATCCCTGGTTACTGAGCTCACCTCCACAGGCAAATCGCCTCCCAATATAGAGTCCAAGCCCACCATGCCACTCAGTCTGTTATATATAAGGGGCTGTCGTGGTGTTGTCTGAAAATATATAAATGCCACTACATGAGATGCCTTCAAGGCATGCTAGACAGCCTGCATCTCAAGCACATGTATGTGCATGGACATTTCCAACTAGAGGCCCCGTGCCATCATGTTTCTCATGTAGTACTGTAGTACCAAGATCAGAGTCAGAAACTTGAAATCATCGCCCAAATGTCCACAATCATCAAAGGATGGGGAAAAGTCTTTATGTGCGTCGTGCCTCTATGAAGGTGAGAAACTAATGGGGTAACCCAAAAAGCCTTAGGACCTGGGTAGTATATAGTACATATAACAGTGTGGCCCTACTGGCATTGACTTATAAAAGAAATGCAATATTAATTTGCAATGTCGGTGTGCGATAAACACATTGAACATAACACACTTAGAAATGTTTGAACACATAAAACGAATGTATATATTTTTTCAAAAGATTTTATATCATATACATTTTTGTGGATATGCTCTTAATTATGGTTGCTCCAAAAAGTGTGCGAGAAGAAGCGTTTATAGAAGTGATCGTGTGATCAGAAAGGAAAGAGAAATACATAAATAATAGTAAGTCACACAAAATTCCTATGTTTTCACCAATGGCTCTAAAAAACCCAAAATAGCCAAAGTCAGTAGCCTGTCTGAAAGAAATCAAATGTCAATAATCCTTATTTCGAAGGGGTGGTAGCGGAATCTTAGCACACCCCTCATGGGGATGGATATATTCCATCCAGGCTTAGAAAATCATTGTCAACATTTCGACCCGACTGCTGAACGAGGTGAATTAAGCTCTTGCACTCTGGACTTCATCAGGACAGTAAAGAGGGATAAGGCAACCTAAATTGGTGCAGCTACACCGTGTGTTAGGTATGGGTGTTCCACTAAGATACACCCCCGTTCCAGCAGAAAGCTTCAAATCAAAATAGTGCATCAATTTAATCTTATCATTGGGTGATTCAGCGGAGTACGTTTCAGGACCTTCTCTTTGAACTCAGGACCACCAGAGTGATTCTGAGGCTAGTTGGATGGACTCCTGTGTGAGCTACAGAAACACAACAAGCTCCAGAGATTTGAACTCCGCTGCTGGAGTCAGTCCTAACACCCCCCCCCCCCCAAGTCATGGCTCCAAGGTCCTGGACCAAGTGGTGTTGGTGGTACTGCTTCTGCCTAACCTTAAAACCTGGGACTTAAAAATGTTTTTAAAAAATTGCCTGTAGAACCAACAGGAGACTGGGACCTACCCAGTGTGCATCGAAGGTTGGCCTGACTACGCGGTAGCTTCCACTAAGTTCTTTTCTGTAGCAGCAAAGCCTTTTCAGTAGGACCGCCCGACGAAGGTATTTAGGCCTCATTGAGCCCTCTTTGGTTACAGCCTGCAAGCCTCATTCTGCTGGATGAATCCCATTTCCCCCAAAAAACCCAAGTCAGAAAGTAAAAATCTTAATTGCAATCTCGTCCAACAGCTCCCCGATGAGGATTCCTTGGACACAGCCTCCTGCCTTGCCCCTATAAAGACTCTACCTTCTCCAAGAAGTTTGCTGACATTCTTTCTAAATCAAATGGTAAGCTGAGACTGGGGCCAATCCATCCCTTGTAACCGACTCGAGCTCCACCGCAGTCGGCCTTAAATTTTTACTTTGACCCAGTCTTGCACCACCAGATACCCACGTTTGGCGCTTTGATCTTTTAGGTGCTAGATTTCACTAAACGATTTAAAAATTCATAACCCCGGTTCTACTGATTGGATTTAGTTTGTTTTAGTGTCATTTAATGTAATAACATTTACTTTATTTTTGTAAATGGGTTTGAGTTTTTTTTGTGTTTTCATTTCATTACTGTTTGCGTGCTGCATAAACACTTTACACATTGCCTCTAAGTTAAGCCTTACTGCTTTTGTGCCAAGCTACCAAAGGGTTAAGCAGAGATTTACTGAGTTTTTGTGATTCACCCCGACAAGGATTGTGTTTATTATTTGAGTCGGGCGTCCACACCGGTCAACTGATATCCCAAATTCTACCAAGAGTGCAAGATACTTGCAGGCAATTGTTGCACATTGAATAAGGAGGCATGTTTATCTGTTTCATGCAAGTATATCATAAACATATTAAAAAGTAATGTTTCCTTCTCAGTAATCTACAGTGATATTCATGTAAACTGACAATGATGGTAACTTCATATGCCTTGACAGGGAGTCGTTGAACAGTGTACGCCTCTGCACTAAATCGGATGTTATCTTCTTCAGTGTTCATCAGGGGATTGAATGCTTTACCATCAACAATGATGGCGAGTATGCCAAGGATGTCTTATGCCTCAGTGTCAGCAGTAAAGGTTGGGAGTGGGAAGACCGGTGCTCATTGTACCTTTTTCTGAATCTCTGAGGAAGGGACGAAGTGAAGTGTTCTGACTGCAGTGAGGTGTAGGCAGGAGCTCAGCTCCTACAGGATCTCACTTTGAAGAGGTACACATTCTGCAGATTCTGAGACGGCTCTAGAACATTCTCTACTACTCAGGAAATGTACTTCCCAAACTCTAAACGTCATCCAAGACGGTTTCTGAGAGGTGAAGCAGTCCTGGATCCTTTGGATGTCTAGAACCAGCATATGAGGGTGTATTTTAGGCTTTTTTGTTTCCACACGTTGGTCTCTGAAAAAACAGTGAATACGTGGCGCCTGTTAGGAAAAGCGAAAAACATCACATCTATCATATAATTGGCAGTGCAAAGAAAAACACCCAAAGATACTGACTGGCGTCGAGCTCTGCCAAAATTATAGCAAGGCTTAGTCAACTATAGAGAAAATTGATAGAACCCTGCGTTGACTCGTCCTTCAGATAAACATGACTAGTAACTCAAATGCCAAAGCTATGCCCTCTGCGATAGAAGGGTCAGCTTGTGATGGGTGGAGCCTAAAGGCATGGTTGTTTTGTATTCACTCTTTATTTACGTGTGGCCTCAAAGAGTGTGTCAGGGAGAGGTGTGGCGCATCGGTCAGGGCAGCTGACTTCAGAGGACAGGGCTCACGGTTCGATCTCAGGCTCCGGCGGCAGCTCAGCTCAGCACCATGGGACTCTGGGCAATAGTTCACTTAATTTCCACGACGGCCCCCCAGTGCCTAGAGACCCGTAAGGGTGAGTAGTTTGCGCTTTACAAATACCAGATTTACGATTTATTTAAGATTCAGGAAACTGTAAATGCTGCAGTTTATGCTTTGTCAAATTAAGAGTTTAAAAAACGAAAACTAAGAAATTTGCTTTCAGGTAGGCATTAATGAGAAAAGAAAAACCTAATTCCTAGTAAAGTTTGCAGGGATCCCTTAGTGAAGACCCTGAGAAGGAGACGCTGGGCCTTTAGAGTAAATCATTTGTTCTGTTCCAATATCACGGATTAGTACAGCCAAGGGACAACAATACCAAAGAGGCTTGTTACAAAGTGTGAAATGGAATCTTATTAGATCATGTAGTATAGTTTGTAGTACATGTTAAAGTGAATTTCTCTGGTCTTAAAAGTGTTTTGTTTATTTAGGACGTGTTGGACCGGTCAGCCTTGGCGTGGGTTTCCACTGTATTTTTGTCTTTGCTCCTGTGTTTTTGCTGTGTGTTGGACTTCGTTGTGCTGGTCTAGATGCTTTGGGCACTTTGCCACTGCTGTTCAGTGTCAAAGTGCAAGTGCTCCTCTAAACTGTTATGATTGATTAGTGTCTCCATGATTGGTTTATTTGGTTTACTGTTCAGTCCCTAATACCATGCACTGTGTATGCCCAGGGCCTGTAAACCAAATGCTGCTAGTGGGCTTGCAGCACCCATTGTGCCACCCACACAAGCAACTTTGCAACAGCATCTCAGGCCTGCCATTGTGGTGTCTGTGTGCAGTCTAGTACTGCCATGTCGACCTGGCAAGGGACTCCCACTTGCCAGGCCCTAACTTTCTCTTTTCATGACATGCGTCTCACCCCTAAGGTAGGCCCAAGGTACCCCTGTGGGCAGGGTGCATTGTATGTGAAAGACAGGAAAATGTAGTGTAGTATGCCTGAACTCAGAATCTAAAAATGCATCTTTTAGTATGGATGATTTTTACATTCTGGGTTTGAAAATACCACTTTTAGAAAGTAGGTATTTTCTTGCTAAGCCATCCAGTGTGCCTCCGCTAGGTTTGTGTACTGACTGTCTGACTTTGGAGTGACAGGGGCTGAAGATGTGCATTTGGTTCAGGCAGTCACTTAGGAGGGGGGTTAGGTGTGTCATGCCTTTTCAGGGCGAGTGAGGGCTGGGCTGAATAGACCTGGGCTGCATTCAGAGTAGGGGGAGGATATTTCTTTCACACCTAAATGGGCCTGGTCTGCCTTGGACAATGCTGTCTCCACCTCCTTCCAGGAAGCTGCACCGGAGAGGCCAGAACTGGTTTTGGCTGGGCAAAGAACTTCTCTGCCACCAGAGATCAAAGGGATTTGTGCTATAAAGAGTGGGATCCAGATCTCTGAACTTAGGATTACTTCTGGAATTCAAGCCAATGAGACGATCTGGGAAAACTGAAGGATAAGTACTGCTCCTTTGCTGTGTGATGTCTGGGGTTAGCCAGCAGTGGCTGTTTCTGACAAGGAGAGAATAAAGACTTAGCTGTGTGCTGGGTCTCCTGCTTGAGGTAGGTATCCAAGCTTGCCCCCTGTTTTGAAGTCTCAGGGATAAAAAAAGACTCCACCACCAGCTCCCCTGAACTTACTTGCTGGGAGTTCAGACTTGCCATGAGGTGCCTGTTGCTGTAGTGGGCCGACTGGAGGTTGTGTTGCCACTGGGAGCTGGAAAAGCATAACAACTACGAGAAGCGCGACACATCTGCACTGGTTTCCGACGCATCGCCAAAGAAACCGATCCTGCGCCTGCCCGTGTCTCTAGAATTCGCCGCACGATGAATCCTGTGCACCGATCTCCGAAGTCCAAGATCACCGTACCGGTTCCAATGCGGGCCCTGCTGTGCGGCTGCCAGAACCAATGCATCGTTGGAGCGCAGCGGGAGAGACCGATGAAGTCATCGCTGCATCGAGAACCAACGTATCCCCGATCCTAACGCATTGCATCTGGGCACCTCGCCTGCAAGAACGCCGGGGGCTGCAGTAAGATACCGACGCATCACCTCCCCTTCAGTAAGGAACTGATGCATCACCACCCCTGCATGGCAGTAAAGCAGGAAGCATCACCTATCCTGGAGTAAGGAACCACAGCATCACCTTTCCTGGGCGTAAGGAACTAACACATCACCTTCCCTGCGACAGCTTGTTTGTGTGCATGACGTATCCAAGGTTCTTTGTGTGAAAAGTGTTGCATCTGCAATTTGCTTTGAACAGAACCGTTGCTACCTTTTGAAAGTCATATTTTTATTACGGTATTGTGGATTTTAGTCATTTTGGTCTAGTTTGGTTTAGATAAAGATTCCTTATTTTTCTAAACTGGTGTTGTGTCCATTTGTCGTGTTTTCACTGTATTACAGTATGTGTTCACAAATGCTTTACACACTGCCACTGAGATAAGCCTGCCTGCTTGTGCCAAGCTACCAAGGGGGTGAGCAGGGTTTACTTTAGAAGTCTATCCCCCTTACACTGACTAGGAAGAAGTGTCCCTACTTGGACAAAGGTGCAAACCATTGCCAACTAGAGACCCCCATTTCTAACAGGACGTTTACTGGGGATCCTTCAATAATCTCAGTAACATAAATAACACTGAGGACTGCAAACAATGGAGTCAAAATGATCCAAAGTGATTTCAGCACAACTAACCGGTACTAATACTTCAGGAGAGGAAAGATACCCCATTTAACTTGAGGCAGCATAGCATTTCATAGCTGCAGATAAACTTAAGAACATAGGGATAATGTATGAGTTGGTCCGAAAACTGAAGTTGGGGATCAACTGCAAACACTTCTAGTTGGATACGGTTTTGTGATGCCTGAGCCCAGTTCTTAACCATCATCTATGTGCAAACTTCTGTTTATTGACATGTCCGATTCTAAGAATGGGAGGATCGGTGTCTTGATCTGCTTTAGAAAATACCCTGCCCTTTGTGGAGATCTACCCTGGGGAAGCAGGGTGCAGGCCAGCAGAGGAGAGCATTCCCTCCTGGCCCTGAATGCACCATGTTTCCCAAGGTATGGATGGCCAGCAGAATCACCTCTTTAAATCTCCTGGACAGACAGTAAAGTTTAGCATGGTTTGGCCTATTCAGGTCCTACCACATATCAATAGGAATGAAGGCTTCCCTGTCCATGTACTGCAATGAAAGCAATCATTTGAAGAACTCGAGCAACGTTTGTCTGGGGAAACTCCATTTACCACGAAAGACTGGTAAAATCAACCAAAGCAGCTGAATGTGAGTACATCGACATTTGAATGACGCACATTTGTGATTTTCTGTCATCATTTTTGATCTCTGTGACATCGAGATATACTACCCTTGCTAAGAGGAAAAGGTTTTTTCCAAGTAAGACCGCCCTCATTTACCTTCATATGCTGTCGAGCCCCTTTAATAGCTTTAATGTTGCTAGATTCTTGATCGGAGCCCTCAGATGTAGGAAGAGACGTCTTATGTGCTGAAAGAGCTTTTAACGTAAATTCATTAATGCATTTAACCTTTTTATTGAATGTATTTTATACTGTCTCTGATATTGTATTTTATTAATGTGAAAGCTGTTATGGTTTTGATTAACGGAATAAAGTATCGTTGAATTGACTTGAATGACAACAACCAATTGCAAAGTGTATGGACATTATAAGCTATGCAAAACAGCTTGTGTAGACTTAAACAGAAAAAACATAGGAATTAGTGAAATCTTTCTAGCGCTTTATCCGATTAGTGTGTAAGTTACTCACTTTCGGCATCGCTCTTTCTGGTGAGTACTCTAACCACAGATTGATCACCTTTAGAACATCCCTAGGTGCCAAACTAGATCTGGAAGATTTAAAAAGCATTGCTCCCTGGAGCCAATAAGTGGCACTGTACGGATCCATGCGGACTTCTTTCTGCCCCAGAAGGAATGGTGGAGCCTCATTCAAGCGCCACCCTTGTGTATAACTGGTAGTTTCTTTCTCGACTCCATTTGCTCCCTTGGACGAGAAGCTCAACTATACTCAGACGTACCAGTGTACAGATCTCTAGTTTCTGACCTTTTTTGGTGTGAAAACCAGAATATTGCCCGGAACAGGGAGGCAGGATAGCAGTGAGAAATCTGTGGTTAGATACAGTGTTCACTAGAAAGAAATTTATTGAAGGTAATTAAAGTGTTCTTCTGATGGATACTTATAATGGTAAATTGCTAACCTGTAAAATAGATACCAACGCGGTTTCTCCCATGATGGTGGATCAGTGGAATAGGCTCAGGTCAAAAAGTCCTGCAGGACTAAACAGGCAAAATTCCCTTCAGACCGGATCGTCACGGCAGTAGGGATTCACGAACATGTGCACTGATGCTCATATAGCCGTCTGACCGATATCATCAAAAACAGGTACCCTGTGTGCCAAAGCAGTGATAGCAGCTTTGGCCCTGGTGGAATAGACCCTCAGTCCTTCTGAAGGCTCCTTCATAGCTAATGTGTAGAAGATAATAATGCAAAGAGCTATCAATGTTGACAGAGTCCTTTCCTGCGCTGCTATGCCTTACTTTGCCCCATAGAACATCACAAAAATGCTGATCATCCACCCGATGGTCTTTGGTGCAATCAATGTGAAAGTTAAAGGTTCTCTTGGGGTCCATTAGATGGAGTATCGCCTCCTCTTTCAATGGGTGAGGCGGAGCAAAGAACATTGGGAGAATAATGGCTTGCCAACTTGAAAAGAAGTCACAACCTTTGGGAAAAAGACTGCATTGGTCCTCCACACTACTTTATCTAGTAACAAGGTGGTGTAAGACGGCTGATAAATAGAGAGCTTGAAGTTCACTCACAAGATGAGCTGAAGTTATCGTAGCTAGGACTACAGTCATTTAGAGTCAAGAGAGTCACTTTATATTATCAATGCATTTTAATACACACAAAAGCATTGTTGTACCGATATAGTGACGACCCAACAATGGTTTTGAGAAACTGTATTACCTTTTTAAAAACTTATTTTATGTGTTTTTAGATGTGAGTAACAGTGGTCCCATGGTGTATGTTAAGTGCTATCAGCTTTGCTTTTTTTAATCTGATTTGATACTATTTGTGAGTAATGTAATCCGTTTTTACGCGAGTACACTTTTATGGTTTAATACAAACCGAATAAAGTTTTTTTAATTTAATTGAGTCAAGAGATGTAATGGACAGCTGTGCATTGGTTCAAAGGGAGAGCACGGGTAAAGTGCAGATCAAACTGAAATCCTACTGTGGCATCACAAAGAGTTTGAGAGTAAAAATGTATGAAACCTTTTATAAACCTCATCAGAACATGTAATATGAACAAGGATGGCTGGTCCCGCAAAGGCAAATAGTCTGAAAGGGCAGACAAATTACTTGCAACAGTGCCCATAGCAAGTCATTGCTGGGCCAGAGACAAAACACACAAAACATTGTACAGTTTGCCGTGTAACAGGTCCATATTAGAGGTACCATATTGGGCCACAAAACTGTCCCAGTGCTTAGAGTAAACATACTTTGTAGAGGGACGCCTGGCAGTAATGATGACATCCACAACTTTGGAAGAAAGATCAAACACAGTTAAATGCTGCCGCTAAAACTTAAAGCATGAAAGTACAGATTACACAGGTATGTGAGTGGGGCTCTGCTCTGTTGCACCACCAGGAGGTCTTCCAGAAGCGGTAGTCTCATTGGAGGACAGATGCTCCTGCCCAGAAATTCAAAGTACCATACTCTTCTTGCCCAATCCATAGCCATTAGGATGACCTGGGTCACGTCGTTCCTGATGATCTTTAGAACTCGGGACAGGAAAAGCAGAGTCAGGAATGCATACTTTATAAATAATGTGTCTCCAAGAAAGAGCCCTCTTGGAAATTCCATCATGCAAAATTTTTAACAATGTGTTTTCAACAGTGGCAAAAAAATCTAACCAAGTTACTCCCCATTGTTTAAAGATGCTCTGTGCCACCTCAGGATGCAACTGCCATTTGTGATCGGATAGGTGCCGCCAACTGAATTCATCTGCCTGGACATTCAAAGATCCTGTCAGGTGGTCTAGGACCAGAGAAATGCCCTGATACTCCAAACACAACAAGATGATCGACAGAGTGCTGAAACTTTTCAACCACTCACCCCCAGTCACGGATCTGGGTTCAATCCATCGTTCTTTTGCCCACCATGCCAGCTCAGTTTGGACCCAGCCACATGCAAATCAGTCTTGACCCTGCTCTTCAAGGGTACAGTCCAGCCTGAACTGCCAGGCCAGGTCCACCCTGGACCGGAAACAAGCATCCTGGGGCCGGTTTCGGGGGGCATAGACAGCAAAAGAATGATGGAATAAACCCAGATCTGTGACTGGGGGTGAGTGGTTGAACGTTACATTTTGCCAACCTTGGAGGAAATATCTGGTCCTGCCTCCCACAGGGTGGTTGTGTGCCACTGATGGCAAACAAAAGCGGCTTGGAGGTTTATGCCACAGGGTGGGGGACTGGGAAGCACACTGCCCCTGGTGGCATGGATGTTGTTTGCCTGATCCTTGCCCCCCACAGGGACTGAGGTACCTTTTGCAGGGCGAAGGCCCTAGCGTGGCCGATATGCCAAACCTTTGGAGTACTGCTGATGGAACTGTGGTGCAGAGTAGAATGGGCTTTCCCGCCAAATAGGTGAAACCAACTAATGGTATATTCATCAGTGAAGCTGCCCTCTTAAGTGTCAAATGCTCTGCCCAAGCAATCAGTTGTGTCCAGCCCAGAATGGATTATGTATTTTGCTGCATCCTAACCATCCTGGATGGGTTTGGCCTGGTTGCCCAAATTCCTCCGAGACTGCAGCAATATTTTGCTAAAAATGTCCAATAAAGTATGGGGATATCTCCATAGTAAACAGCTGTCATTGACCAACTGTGAGAGGGATAGACTGGCCAATTAAAACATTAATTTCCAGAATGAATGAGTGAATAAATGAAGGGATTTGTAGAGAAAAACAGCTACTCCAAAACGGAGTGCCCCAGCATTAAAAATAAAACAAGGGAGCCAGCAGTGAAAACCAGGATACTAGGTAGAGACCAACCTCACTAAATGGTTTCTGAAGTGCAACTCATTGCATGTAAGACAGAGTGTCAGCGTAACATGGTTCATGGCTTTGGCTGCCAAGATGGTGAAGGAGCACCATCCCCTCATGGAATGTTTACAGCTGGGGATTTGAGCAAGAACATCAGAAAATATCAAGGTTCAAGCTAGAATGTAATGCTGAAGACGATCAAATTAATTTTGGGCCCACAATTATAGGTAGCTCGGTCAGCCAGTGGCAAAGCACAAAAAATTGTCCTTTTTTGGACAGAAAAGTAGTTTAAGATGGTGCAATACTGATAAACAAAGGGGTCTTTAGAACTAATCGGACAGCAGAATTCTGAATAGTCTGAAGTGTGGTTGCCTAAATACTCCAGTTAACCAATAGAAATTATATTTGCGTAGTCTAGCCTTGCATTGACCAAGGTGTGGAACACTGTTTTGTGAGTTTCTAAAGGAAGAAGATTTAAGAATTTCTTAAGGGAATGGAGTAATGCATAACAGGTTCTGATGACTGAAAGGATCTGTGGGAGAAATGAAAGATTGTCTAACTTCACTCCCAGATTCCTGACTTTAGTGGAAGACTTTGGGGGTTAGAACAGACCAGAGGCCACCAATTACTGATCCAGTTATCTTGGAAACATCAGAAGAGCAGAATTTCAGTCTATTTTTTTTTGTTGCATACTTTATATAGCGCGAACTCGACCCGAAGGTATTGGAGCGCTTTACATGAGCACCGTATTTACATTACACATTCAGGCACGGTGAGATTAAGTGATTTGCCCAGAATCACAGGATGTGGACGCGACCTTGAGGCTCGAACCCTGGTTTCCAGCACCAGCGTCGGGCGTTTATGCCGACGGACCATTCAGAGTTACATTTAAGATTGCTGTGATTCATCCAGTCTATGACCCTGAACTGCAGTACCAAAAGTCTCACCTCTGCTAAATATGTGTTGGTTGTGTCATTCTGATCTGTCTAGAATTCATAAGTGCCATTTTCACAGCAAATTAGTACCAGTGCATGATGCCCTGGTCATAGCTTGCATTCACATGAACCTAGCCACATAAGCAGGCTACTTTCCATCCTTGCCCCTGGTATCTTGTGGACAGAAGCACCTCTGGAAACATGTATTTCATGCAAATCATTTATATTATTAAACGACTGAGCTTGAATTTACATTTTAATAAGTTGGTAAACATCCATAGCCATTTGCCACAGATCTGCTACAGCTGTACAAAGATGAGTGTGGAGCTGTACACAGATATGTTTGTAACTGATCAGAGGTCAGCTCCCAAATTAATCACCTATAGCTGTCCTCTTCTTTCAACCTTTCATTAGGTAAGCAGCAATATGTCCCTGTAAATCAACGACTCCCCAATTTACAACACTGGTTATTGATCCGAAGTTAAATGTATGGTATATGTGGGTACCCTTTCTGTGAGAAATTAAATTGTTGGTTGACTGGGGTGTGAGCCCTGGTCAAGTAGCAAACACAATCTTTGTCCGGATGATGCACAAGCCAACCCTAAATGAACCTGTGTTCAACCCTCTGGTACCTTGGCACAGAGCAGTCAAGCTCAACTTAGAGCAGAGGTCTTCAAACTTTTGTAGGTTGAGCCCCCCCAGCTGATTTTTTTTTAGATGTTGGGCCCCCCCACCACCTGACAGAAATTTCTGGACTCGACCACCACGCGCACATTCCGGGCATATTAAGCGAATAACATTCAATACAATAAGAGTGCTTAGTAAACTGCAGGTTTGTGAGTAGGTGGGTGTGGTGAAATGACAGAGGCTTATTACACAGCTCAATACACCACTTTCCAAGATAAAATTGGGGTCGCATGTTAGTGCAGAGTGGGCCGAATGAATGTATGGTTAGTGGTGGGCTTACTGGAGCGAGATTGCAGATTGAACAGTGAGGGGGTCAGGTGAGTGAAGTGTCATGAGTGCAGGTTGAGTAGTGTGCTTGTGTGACTGCAGGCTGAGATACAGGGTGAAAAGGGCAAGTGCATTGTGAGTGCAGAGTGATCACTGTGAGTGGAGGGTAAGTGGGTGAATGGTGTGAGAACATGGTGATCAGTGTGAGTGCAGGGTGAGCGGGTGAATGGTGTGAGTGCATAGTGATCAGTGTGAGTGCATTGTGATCGCTGTGAGTGGAGGGTAAGTGGGTGAATGGCGTGAGTGCATCGGGGTCAGTGTGAGTGCTGGGTGAGAGTGAAAGTGAAGGGCGAGAATGAGGAGTGAGTGGTCTGAATGCAGGGTGCATTCCCAGACACTTGAAGTAACTCAGCATATTATTGACGGCAGCGTAGGGTTTCAAATGTGTTTAACTATTGATATTATGGCAGTAACCAGGAATCAGGGTGGAGGAAATAAATAATGTGCTGATCCCTCAACAAACTTCCAGTCTTATGATTACGGCTGCCAGCTCATTATTTTGATGTCACTGATGGTATACAAATAAGCAGTCACCTAAAGCTGTATTTACAGCACTTGTCTGTGCATACTTTGAACAGCAAATATAAATAGAAAGAACTTTTAATTGATTTCTAGAGCTGCATGAATGATCCATGACTGATTTCCCAATCGCACAACTCTGGGATGATATATTGAGATCCCTCCAGAAAGAGGGCGCGACCAGAGGATTCGTATAGGGACCGCCACACGCGAGGGGACGCGGACGGGACGGATGTGGAGACGCCAAGGACACAGATAGTGCTTCCCCCTCACGACACTCACACACTCGGAGCGCTGGGGATGTGGTGCTTACAGACTGGTGGGGACTGCCTCCTCCCTAGCCGCCCTGACAACTGACAAATGACCATACCACACGTCCGACACGCTGACCGGAGGTCCGGACAGCCACCCACACGGAGACACATCAGTGCAAGTCATGTTACAATATCTTCCTGGCCCCCTTTCACGGCATCGCTCCCTTAAGTACACTCTCCCTCCCACCCCCCCTGCCACATAACCCCCCCCCGTTTAACTGTTTTGGATTCTTGTCTCCCATACATAGCCCCCTTTTTCCTCACGCACCTCATTCCGGAGGCACACTCAGACACCCGACCGGCCACGAGGACTGACGCGGGTCATGTCTCCCCAATTTATAGTCAGGCTATAACAGTTATCCATATGACGCATCACACAATGCATTGATAATCCGTGGGGCCCTGCCGTCCTTAATGGATGGAGTGACTCGCGGCGAGGATAGACCGCACAAGTGTATCAGATACCTTTATTCTACTGACACGCAGCCGAGGTCTATCCGTGACCTTTCTGGGTTTCAGTACAGTAGACACTGAAATGTTATTTGACGACACGGCCAACAATGTGGGACACACCGATGAGAACCGTTCAGTTCACAGAGTTAAATTGTTTCCTTATAAACTAATAAAATAAGACGTCCTTTACATGCACAATTGAAATATGAGCACCCGTACTATGAAAGATACCATTAATGACTTATATTCCGTGGTCATAGCTATGGGAATGTATACCTATCTCTTGCACCTCTTTATTCTTAAAATACATCGTAATGTTGCGGCTGGCCCCAAGGGTTGTAGGCCAAGCTATATGTACTGCTCTGTTGATTACTAATAAACGTCTTGCAAAAAAAAAAAAAAAATGAATGATCCATGACTGATAATAAAAGGGAACAAAGATAGAAAAGGCACATTACAAATGAATCAACAAAAAGAAGGGGGACCGGGAGCTCGTTAACATTACAAATGAATACATACTTCTTATTTATAATCATATTTAGCAATTTGAAAGCTGTTTAAACACATGGCTGGCTGGCATTTTGTGTGCCTGTCTGTGTAATTTTAAAATAAACTTTCAGAGACGTTTTAAGGATTTTGGGGCCTGTGGGCCAAATGTATTTTTGGGGCCCCTGTTGGGACCAGCTTTGATTTTATGATCCAGTCTCAGCTCTTTCATGCCTTCTTTGGTCAAATACTAAATGTGTGTACATCGGATATTCAGGGACAGTGATGTGTGTTTTCAGTATGTAACACAACAGCAGTTCGCTACTATTACTGTAAATAATGTGTCACCACCTCTATTTCTCATATGTGAGGTCATGTATTGATCTAAAATAAACTTTTTATATGGACGTCGCATTACGCATAAACACATTTTGTCTGCAAAATGTATGTAATAGACTTTAACACATTAAAAATTAATGATTGAAAAACGATATTTACAACATTGTGTTTAAAAAGGATTCAAGGTCATGAGGGCAAGACTCTGTAGAATAGAGCTGCCTCTTTCAGTCCCCCCCACCCAACCCCTTTATTTATTTATTTATGCGTTTTTATATAGCGCAGACTTTACCCGAAGGGGTCAGAGCGCTTCACAATAGGAACAGAACTGATACATGAGAACATTACAAGTGAACAATTTACAAAAGCAAACGCTAAATTACATGAGGCAAAAGTGCCAATCATGAGCAAACAAATACAAGAGGTAGCAAACGGAGCATTATGTCCCTGGAAACGTTGTCTCCGTTCTGGGAAGAGCTAACTCTCCCAGGAGGGGGTTAATTCACAGAGCTGACATGCTTCTTGTGCAGTGGGAGGCGAGGGGGTCTCCTCTGCTAAAACCAAAAGTGTGCCCCGCTGAAGCTGTCAACTCTGTGATTAACCCCCTCCTGGGAGAGTAAACATAACAAAAGAACGGGCACCTCCTGCCCCATGGATCTCCCCTCCCTCCCCCTTCCACATACCGGAGTGCTTCAAGAAGACAGGGCACAAAGGTCAGATTGAAGTGGAGTGGCGCCCCCCCTGGGAAGGTGTCGCGCCCCCCCAGGGGGGCGCGCCCCACAGATTGAAGAACACTGAGTCTTAGAGTAAATATGTAAAGCATTTGTGCAACATTTCAAACAGAAATAAAGTGAAAACGAGCACACACAAAGGATCCCCCACCAATTTAGAAAAATAGAGTACAATTTAATAAATAAAACAAGACCAAACCTACAAAATTCTAACCAGTAGAACCGGAGGTATGATTTTTTTGAAAGAATTAAGTGAAAATAGAACCAAAAAGAAAGAAGCGCAACATTTTGTAGATTTGCATTGGAACTCATTAATGCATACCGCCGTGAAAAACGAAGCACCCAGCACGGTCATTCATATCTTTCCACATCTTGAGCACAATAGTCGTGGACCTTGCCTTCGAGACAACTGTGGATCTGCCCAATTTGTTGAACTGTAACTTTATACTGCCAAAAGTCAACATGGCAATTGACCATAGTCCAGCTTTGAGGGTTGCTCATCTCATCACTCTAACTTGAGGAGGAGAGAAGAACCATTCACTCACGCAAGGCCTAATTAAAAACTCACCCGATTCAATTGTAAACTGGTAAAAAGGGTAAACACTTGCTCTCTTCAAAAGAGGGTAAATGTACTAAAGCATACCGGATTCCTGAAGCAGTGTATTCAACTCCAACATCAGTTCATGAGAAGGCACAAGCTGATGTAGAATCTGAAAAAAGAAGAGATTGAGTCAGTTTAGTTCTTTTTTCTTTACCATCATTTTATACTGCTTTCCACCTAATCTTAAACTCCTGTCCTCTATGGTTCTTCACAATTCCAAGGTTACCTAGTAGTGCTGAAGAGCAGTACATACTGTTTCCTATATTCTAATAATTTTTTTAAGTTTCCAATGTTACGATGTCACTAAACTTTTCACATAACTGTATCATCATTTTAAGCTTTGGTTTTTTTCATTGTATTGCAAAATGAAGTCATATTTTATTACAATAATTAAAGCTAACACACGGCCTTGTCCAACATTAAAATATTAAAAGTGAGCCTATCGGCTTAATCAAGGGGTGAGCTTATCAATATATATATACCAGATCTATCATCTTTCTCCAAAAATCACCAATATTTTTAATCAAATGTATATTTCAATAATTCACACAATGCAATATTTATTAATATCGACTACTATAAAAATGTTTCATAAGGTTTTAATGAAAAAAAATGTAACTCTTTTTATATAGTTTTTATTATTACATTTTCCGGGTGAAAAATGTCAAAATACATAGCCAGAAACATATTGGTTTAAAATAAAAAATAAATAAAACAAACATGTCTGAGCATTTCTTTTAACTTTTTCGGCACAGAAAATGCAATTTATAAAAACAACAAGAGGGTCTTGGACTCCAGTTGAAGAGCATATGGGTCCAGCTAGGAGTACTTTAAACAACAGATGGTAAGTTCTCCTCTGGTCATGACCCAGGAGACTAACTGTTTTTTGTGTCCTAATGTTGCTGCAGGGGCCGCAAAACTCCTTCATCCAAATGTGAGTCAGCATGCAAGGAAGAACACGTTTTGCAAAATGACCTCTGATTCACATGATAGTATGGGTAACTCTAAATTCAGAGATGTACAAATAACCATGGTTCTGAAACTCAAGATCTTGTGCACATATCAGAAATACACAGAAAAACCTACAAGCCTTACAATTTTTTGTGACCAGAAGGGTCCGGCGATCTTAATGGTATATTGCATTAGTCATAGGCCTTTGAGAAAATAAATTAAAGATGAAGATGCTGTCACCAATTGCTATTATTTCGACTTATTTTCATAATTATTAGATTGCAAAGATTTGTTTCATTGAGAAATCGTTCAGGGAACTGCACAAATAACCCCTTGTTAAATTCTGATTTTTGTCTACTGCTGTTGGTTTCCTGGATCACCCATAGGTTTCACAGCTGTTTCCATCACAAACTGCCAAGTAGGTTGACACCATAAAATAAAAATAAAATAAAAAAATAAAACATGTAAAAACTGTGGTAAATTGTTTTTGATACAACTTCACAAAAAACCCATACAAATAGCCATATGTTGGCTATTTATTCAGTTTCCTTTTTACCCAAGAAATGGAAGTGCTTTTTTATGGCCAGATCCGGGCAGGCTGAGAACAAACAACAGGAAGGGCATTTTTCAATACAAAACCAGAATTGTAGATACCTAGTTTGGGGTCCTGGCTAGTGAGTGGTTCAGCCTACCTTCTACTGCTGTATTTGTCCAGGAATTGTAGTAGCTCTCTTTAGCTATAGGAGCTATAGGGAGGCTTGGGAAGTGAGCAAGAAAAAAAAATGTTTGCATCCAAAAGTGAATACTTGGGAGGTATAACCATGGTGTACAAGATTTCAAGGTGTACGTCACTCATCATTATTTTGCTCTGAGAAATGAAGCTTCTGCTGGACCACACACACAGAAGCTATATGCCCCAATGGAGCCCTACCCAACTCTACCTGTCTACCTCACCTTGCTGAGGATGTTGGTTCTCATGGATCCCTTTTAGTCAAAAAGTAAAACCCAACAGTGGATGAAGCTGTAATGCAATCCTAGAGGGGAAGTCATCTCAGAACCAAAGTTTTTCAAGTTTGTACTTTTGGCTTTTGGAATAAAAACTTGAGGCTTCAGTGAGACTCTAAAATTATCTGATCAGTGTTAGAGGAAATATTACAACAGTACCCTGTTTTGATCAGGTGAACGTTCTTACTTCCATATTTACTTTCATCTCAGATGGTAAAACGGTTGACCGAGATGAAACATTAGGCTGTTTCTGGCCATTGCTCCATTGTGCTTGGGTTGGTAATATGTTATGGATCTGGCCATTCCACCCACTGAATTAAATTAGTGCTTTATTGTTTTTTGCCATTTAAATGTTATCATATCTCTGAACACCAACAATTGGCTTTTGTTGTTTTAGTCTTACTTTTTCCCTTTCATTTTTCATATCTCTGGTGGAATGAGCCCGTAAACCTTCTGGGGGCTACTTCTTAGGTAGTGTGTAGAAGATTTTGATGCAAAGAACAATCCAGCAAGATCTGTTCCTTTTGGCATTGCCTTGCCCTTCTTTGCTCCAGAAAATCCAACAAAGAGCTCATTGTTCACACGATGATCCTTAGTACAATCAATGTAAAAGCTGAGGGCTTTTTTAGGATCCAGCCGAAGAAGGCTCTGTTCCTCCTTAGAGAGGCGAGGTGGAATGAAGAATGTCAGGAGGGTGATATTTTGGCGAACATGAAAAGGAGTGCCCACCTTTGAAAGAAAAGCTGCTGAAGCCCTCAACACCAGCTTTTCCAGAAAGATTGTTGTATACGGCGGGTTGACAGAAAGGGCTTATAGCTTACTCACATGCTGAGCCGATGTCATGGTGATAAGGAAGACGGTCTTTAGTGTGAGAAGCTGCAATGGACAGCTGTGCAGCAGTTCAAAGGGAGTAAATAAGATCTCGATTAGCCTGGCCGAAAGTGGGTCAATCTGCTGAGTACCTCACCAAGCCACAAACTTTTCCCATAGGCAGGAAGACATACAGGAGTCCCAAGCTCCACTTCAGGTGAAACACGTGTCTGAGAGACTGCCATCTTGGCAACTCAAACATGCAAATATGCTGCCATTGAGCCAAGGTTCTCCCCATTTGCAAAAGATACCCAGCACCATCTTCGTGTGTAGCTGCATTTGTGATCCGCTAAGCACTGGCAACTAGGTTAGTCCAATTTGGTATGTAAAGAGCGCGGCAGGTGGTGCACCACCAGGAAAATCCCCTGGTTATGTAGCCACTTCCAAAGACATCTTGACACAGAGTTCACAAATCCACTACGCCCTGCTTGTTGCAGTACCAAATGGCGGGGGTGTTATTCATGAGCACCTGTACAAGCCTCCCTTTGAAGGATTTTTAAACAAAAGTGACAGGCAACAAAAAATAACATGTACACACAGATACTTTCTACAAGTATCTTTAACCCCTTGACTGCTTGTGACGAGCTCAGCTCGTCATGAGGCACAGTGGAGCTGCACTCATGACGAGCTGAGCTCGTCACGGGCTTTGGAAAGTTTGCACGCGGGGATAATTTCCCCGCTGTGCTGAACGTTCTAAAAACGGGTGTGGCTGTGACGAGCTCAGCTCGTCATGAGTGCAGCACCACTGTGCCTCACGACGAGCTGAGCTCGTTACAAGCAAGGTGGCGCCGCGCGCGGCCCCCCTCCCCCCGCACAGCGGGGTGAAAACACCCCGCAGTGAAGGGGTAAAGACAAGACTAATAGGTCCTTTTTGTATGCGTTTGTCTTTTATTTGGGTTCTTCCTCTGAAAGCACAAGTGCAGCCAACTTGTTTCACCTCAACAAAGGCTTTCTAATAGCAGCTTTGTATAACAAGTATTGTAAGCCAAACTGGGCAAGCAACATCACAAAGCACAGCCAACTGTCCGGAGTACACTTGTAAGAAATGACTTTCTGTGCATCTAAGCTTGAAAAATAAATGTCCTATAATAAGACTGAGTTTGAAGATTCAAAGTCTTGAAGTCAGTCGTCCAAGCTGTGTTAGGCACAGAGTTCTGTCAGCAAACGAGTCCCTCAACGTTAGACTCATACCTGTGTATACATGTTATTTTGTGCTGCCTCTTGCTTTTGATTAAATGTCTCTAATGTATGACCAATGAGCAGCTATCCGTGGGAGGTGGGCAACTTGTTCGGAGAACACAGTGATAACTTCAGGTGGTACAACATCGGGTTCCCTGTCTGCCATAACTTGCTCAGTCCCTTTGAAGGATGGCAGGACGCCTTTCAAAGCCAAACGGATGGCCTGCAACTCCAGTAGCTTGATGTGGAGCCAGGGCTCTGTTGAGATCCCACGCCTTATTAGAGGGTACTGTAACTTACTGAACCACTGTTCACCAGTCACCACTACAGGCCTCTTGCAGTCTTCTCTGAAATCTGGACATGATTGGACAGATTACCCTGGTGCTGTGTCCACTAGGACTTCAGACCCCAATGCAGGGTTCGAAAATGCTATCTGCATGCTTCGCCAGCAGGATGCAAGTTGCCAGTAGCCTCAGATTTATCCTCACTGACATCCAGGACAGAGGCTTAAACAAAGAGGTCATAGTCCGAAAGTCCAGGAATCTCCGCTGCTAGGGGAAGGCACAAAACTAAACCATGTCCAGAATAGCTCTAATGAACAGGAGTGACTGTGTAGGAGTCACGTGTGGTTTTGCCATAGTCTTGACGTGGGTCACAAATGCCTGGGGCAAACCTGCTGCCTTCAGCAGCATGTCGTCGAAGTAGGGGAAGACTGTGACCCTTGATCCCTGATGATATACTGTGACCACCGCCATCACTTTCGTTAACACCGAGGGGCACTCACTGGTAAGGCCAAAGGGAAGCACTGGAAACTGAAAATTCTCCTATTTCGCCATGAACCACCTGTGGATCTGCACGGTGAGGATGTGGAAATAAGCGTCTTGCAGGTCCAAGGTTACCATCCAGTCTCAGGGGTTGAGAGCAAACAAGTCTTGGGTCAGAGTAAGTATCTTGAATTTGCCTTGTCAGAGGAAGGCATTGAAAGGGCGAAAGCATACAATAGGTCGGAGACCTCCATCCTCCTTCAACACCAGAAAATATCAGGATACCTAGACCTATTTCTGAACCTGGGACACTCTCTATGGCTCCTTAGGGCCAGAAAGGCCTGTTCTGCCTGCTGTAAGACAGATGGTCCTTTGTCAGCTGAATTGACGGTGGTAAAAAGGTATGGAGGAGTACAAGAAAATGGCAGTGCTTAGCCCCAAAGGACTATTCGCAGGAACGCTTGCCACCCTGTAAGAAAATGCTGGATTCTGCCTCTGGCAGGGTCTCTGGAAGGACAAACTAAAGAGGTTTGGTGTTTGCGGCAGCCAGAGGGGCATTGGACTAGCCTGCTTGCTGCCGCTGCTGTCCATGCTGTCATTGTGAAATACGCATCAGCCATGAAAGGATCGTGGAGTTTGCTTAACAGGTTGCATAGGATGGTGCGGACCATATTGGTAACCCCTACCATAGCCACAAAGGAAACAAAACTGTTGGTGGAATTGTTGTGTTGCAGCAGATTGGCCTAAAGAGCGAGCCGGGCCCCTGCTATCTTTAAATCGCTTGAAAGCTGAACCTGCTTTTTCGCTGAAAAGGCGAGCTCCATCAAAGGACATGTCCATAAGAGAAGTTTAGACATCACGGGAGAAGCCCACAGACCTCATACAGGCATCTTGACTGAGTGGCACATTGGTGCCTATTGCTTGGCCTAGGCAGTCCTTAGTGTCCAGTCCACATGTTATGAAAAATGTTGTCTCATTGTGGCTATCTTGGATGACAGCAGTGTACCAAATTGTGTGGCAGTAGCAGCTAAGCAAGCTGCTGCCATTGACAGCAAGGCTATCGCGTGGACAGCAAGGCTAGTGGATTAGAACATGCGCTTATGAAAGGTTTTGAGGATTCATGGGCCAGTGGAGTGATGGGCAAGCTTTGCGTTTTATCTTGCTGTTGGATGCCTTTACCATCAGACTCTCCAGCAGTGGATGTTGTGTCAGGAAAGCTGGGTGACCCGGAGCAGGACTGCAGACTGAGCTATATACTTTTAACTGGAGGGCCGGAGCCTGGCTCTGCCAATGCCCCAAGCAGGGTATCAGGCAGGGGTTCATTAAAAGGCCGAAAGGACTGTGTGTGTGTCTGCCAAAGATGTTGGACCTCAGTGAGAACATTTTATTTCAACTTTGTGGTTGGAGGTCAAGAACCTCTTCTGCCCTCCACATTACCACAACAAAGGAATCACAATCCTCTGTGTTTGATTGCTTGCCAAAAGCTGAAGATTCGGGGGGCATGGCCTCGCTTGAGGTCGAGACTAGTTCTGCTCGGGCTCGTACAGCACAATTAGTTGGGTTTCCTCCTACAGTGTCGACATTGATGTCGATGCACATGGTGTAGGGCCAGGATCGAAGTTGCGATTCAGAGCCTGCAGTGGATTTGTCAGTTCCAGCTAGTGCCAAGGATGGACCTGCCAGTGGAGATGAAGCATGGCTTTGTAAATAGTCCTCAATCTGCTGCTGTGTCACAGATGGACCTAGAAATTTGGGTTGCCCAGGACAAGAGGCAGAATAGGTTCCAAAGGAGTTCAACTTCAGGAAGTAGACCAAGAGGCACATTTATGTCCATGTGCCTTCTCGGGCGTTTGAGTGTCACGTGAATGGGCAGAGTAGAGCTTGGACTTCTTGTGGTTTTTTTTTTTTACTTACCCAATGATTTCGATGATAATCTGCCATGGGAATGGAACCTTTCCCTCAGCCAATGAGGAGTATTTCTATGTTCTATGACTAAAAGTGTTGCTTCACAGTCCTGTACGGCCTTCGGGTTCATCGGGGTGCAGTCACCGCAGGCCTTTGAGTCGTGTTTCAACCCCAAGACATACATATGGGGATCGATCAGAGACATTTTCTTGTGATAGTTCCTACAATGTTTAAACCTTATAGTTTTAGGGGGTGACATTTGCCTTACACCCTGGAATAATTTCTATTATAAATTTGATAGAATTGTCTTGATCAGAGACTAGGACTAGCTCCTGATTCACATCCGCATCTGGTGGCACGGAAAAAAGGAACGGACATCAGCAGACATAGGTGGCACTTATATGCGGCACCACACGTCTCTGCTGAAGCGGAATGGCGTTGGTGCAGAGCCACACAACTGCACCTTCTGCCTGGCAGGGGTACAATTAAAAGGTTTCCCGGTACATTCTGGTACCTGGGAATATTTAAAGGGTGAGAGATCTGTTGTTAGAAGTATCCATTAGAGAACGGGTTTTCCTAATTACCTCTACTAACTGGTTTACTAACTTTGTGCAAGTTCATACCTTGCACTACAGCCCTTCACCCCCCATTTAATAATTCCAAATCTCACAGGTACTGTACCAAAAACGTAAATCATTCTAGCTCTAGTTGCCGCCAATAAAAAGCTCAAGACACCTGGTCCAATTCCACAATGGCCAGCATAATGTGGTCCAAGGCTTGCTGCCTGGCTATTCTATTGCTCGGCATGACCGGGAATGTAAAGGAGGGGGTTGGATGGCTACTATCTATAAAAAAAACTAAAAGGAATGTTTGCTCCACTTCATACAGAGAACTGTGAAAGCCTCCTTTTTAATTTCACACTTAGTTCTACTTTTAGTTTCTCTGGGGGCCTATTGTATAGACCACCAGGCCGTTATGCTCAATTCCTGCAGTCCCTCCCTAACGTAGTCGCAGGATTCGCTGTGAACAAGGCAAGCTTCACCATACTTGCTGACTTTAACTTGCCCCTGGATGACTCAGACAATGCTGACAATGCTGTTGCCAGGAACCGGTCACATGATTTTATATCCCTACAATTGCTGCAGTTGGTAAAGGAGCCAACCCATGAAAAGGGCCACACCATTGATCTAGTGTTCAGTAATGTCACCAATCTTCAGGCACTGAGACCTATCACTTTTTTCATGGTCTGATCACTTTTTGATTCAATTAACTTTATCTGTTCCCTCTGCTCCTATTGCTACAACTCAGATTAGGCGCTGAAAATGTCACTGGTCCAAATTAAACCTAGACAATTGGTCAGTGGTCCTACAGACAAGACCTGACTTGACAGACAATGTCAGCTCCTCAGCATGTAGATTCAATGACTAGATCGTATATTCACTGGATACAGTCTTACCTGCTAGATGGATGAAGGTCCCTCAGCTGGAGAAGACATCCTCTTGGTTTAACCCAACTTACTCGCCTTGAAAAAAAGACCTGAAACTAATAGAAATAAGCTGGAGGAGGACTTATGATGAAGAAAGCAAAGCAAAGTATAAAAGTGCCATTAGGCCCTACAACATGGAGATCAAAGCATCTCAATCTGCCTACTATTCAACCAAAATTGAACAATCTGCCAATTCCCCCAAGGAGATCTTTCAGATCCTTATCGATATTACAGAGTCCAAGTCTGTAGGTTCTGCACTAGAAGCCTAAGCTGAGCGTAGCAACACTCTGACTCTATATTTTCATAAAAAGATACAGGATATTTATTCTTTCTTTCCCGATGGCACAGCTACCAAAGTATCCTCAAGCTGTGAAGTTTCTTCATCGCAGACTAAGGGAAATCTTTCAACTTTTACAGACTTTAGCGTGAACCTTCTTGTGGACCTTGTAAAGGAAGTGAAATCAGGTTTCCCTTTGGCACCTGCCCCGTTTTATATCCTGCTGCAATGGTTTGACAGCATTGCTCCGACTTCAAAGCATGCTGTGGTTAGGCCCCTTCTAAAAAGGTCCGGGCTGGAACCTCTTTGACTAAGCAATTTTAGGCCTTTTTCTTTGTTGCCAGGCTTTCCGAGGCTCCTGGAGTAGCATGTTGATATGCATCTTTCCACTTTACTTGAGTTCAACAATATCCTCCACCCCACTCAAATGTGGCTCAGGCCACAGCACAGTACAGAAACAGCTTTGCTGGCTGTGGTTGAGGAACTGAGAGCCTTATTGGACAAAGGAGGGTCAGCCGCCCTTATCTTGTTAGATCTGAGTGCGGCCTTTGAGGCAATAGATCATGCCACGCTTATTCAGAGGATGCCTTGAAATGGCTCTCTTCTTTTGTGAGGAACAGATCGTTAAAGGTACAGTTTTCCTATGAACCGCGGGGTGCCACAGGGGTCCTCTTTGAGACCCACACTTTTCAATCTTTATCTACTTCCTCTGGCCGAAGTTGTCTGCCCTTTGGATTATCATTGGTTTAATACACCAATGACAGCCCAACACCAGCTCTAAACACCATAATGTGATTCCTTGCCTTCATGAGGTTGCCAGCTGGATGATGAACTGTAAACTAAAGCTCAATGAAGACAAGACGGAGGTCATGCTTTTAGGCAATGGCTTTATTAGGAAAGGTCCAACTATTGTCTCTGATTGCCTGGAGGGACTCCCCAGTCCTAAAGGGGTGATAAACAGCCTTGGGATGTGGCTAGACTTTAGCCTCATCATGGACCACCAAGCAAAACAAAACTGGCGACCAACAGTTTTGGTGCCTTGAGATTGCTAAGGAAGGAATTAAACCTACTCTCTTTCCTAGCTAGAAGACTAACTGTCCAGGGCTTGGTCATTTCTCGCCTAGGCTATGACAATGTTTTGTACCTGGGGTCACCTTGTTATGTGACAAAAAGGTTACAAACTATTCACAATGCCACTGCACGGCTCCTGATGAATCTCCCCAGGCATCAAGTGTCTTAAACCGCTCTTAGATCTTCACTGGCTCCCTGTTGAGAAACTGGTTCAATTAAAGGCTTTATGTATTCTATACAGATCGCTCTTTAAGCGATGTCCTGTCCTACCAAGATCACTGGCCACTGCTTACATTCCTGGAAGGTTACAGAAATCTTGCTCTGCTCATATGTCACAAATTCCTAAGTTTTGACAGATCCCGATGGGGTGGTCGCTCTTTTCCTCATCAGTCCCCCAAACTCTGGAACACCCTTTCTCTTGCCGTTCACCAGTAGTCTAATGAACTTTCCTTTCGTAGGGCCTTAACCAGCAGAGCTACCTACCGTAGAGCCATGGCTTTAAGTGCTGTATGTTGACTGACTGAGCGCTGGGATGCCTTCTATATAAGATAACCAGAACAGAATAGTTCACCAGGTTCATGCACAAACTGCTGATGCAACCAAATTAGCCTACTTTGAAGTTTGTGCAGCTTAAAACTGATATGAGTCCTTACGTCTATCTTATAAACATGAAAAAACTTCTGCTCACACCAATAGTATTAATACAATACTGGCCAGATTCAACATTGACAATGGGAGATGTACTACACGGAGTAGGTAAAGTGTTCTAAGGTTTTGCTAGGGGTCGTTGTAAAAAAGCAGTTTCTTTTACTACTAAGCTACATTTTGATCCCCTCAAAAGCAAATGGTAGAAGAAAAATCAGTAAGTAGATATCTAAAAAGTTTTTTTTTAACTTTTTACTAGAGACTTTAAAAAATACGTTTTTATTGAGTTGTTAAGATATACATGTTTAATTAAACCTATGATAGGGACTTCATAACTGAAAATTGAGCACATTAGAATTGTGACCTTTCTAATGCAGTTTTGGGCTGTAAAGCATTGTCTAATGGTAATGCTTAAACTGAACAGTCAAAGAGCAATCTGTATTCTCACAAATAGGTAAGAAGTAGTCAAAGTCAACAAAAAGAATAATAGCAAAGAACCTTTTCATGATTCAGATTTCTTTCAAAAGTTAAAGGTTGTCTGACACCACCAGTTTGGGTCACAAGCCAGCAGACGAGGAGGAAAATATGAATTACATAGTTCAGGCTCCGCATAAAGGTCCCTTAGAAAATACTCTTTTCTGGTGCCGGTTTAACACCATTCCAAATTCCTAACTGAAAACAACAACACATGCCTTTTTGAAGAGTAGAGAAATCTCTCAAGCTATTTTAAAAATCGTAATCAATGATTGTAGAACTTTTAACACCTTATTTTCTTGATTTGAGAGGAAAGGCCGCCGAGAAAATGAGGAACTAGAATTTAGGCAACGTAGATCAATTCAGATGAATATTCATCTTTATTCATAAATTGTAGTCCAGTTTCTGTGGAGAGGCTTACGTTTTAGATTTGATATTTTCATTTTCCAAAAAGGAAGGATTTAAAAGAAAATTAACTTATGTTTTCAATGCAACTTCAAAATTAATTTAGACAACAAATCTTCACTCAAACGAATCTTCTGAATTTTTTTATTTACCATTCATTCTATGTCAAGCACAATGCAGCTCCAGGGATGGTGCTGGTATTACACGGATGGTGCTGGTATTACAGAGATGGTGCCTGAATATGAATGTTATTACACATCAATATAAACAGAAAATCCATTTGGAATTCATGGACTTATCTACAGACTTCAATCCTGTAAACAGATTTACACATGGGCAATCCTGAGGAACAAAAAGGCTAGAGGACAAGGTGGTTGGCTTCCTTCAAGTAATACATAACCAACGGTCCACCGTGGTTAGTGGTTTGTACCCAAAGAAGTATGATAAGCTTTCTATAAGATTGTCAGAGGGTTAAAGAAGGCCTAGGCACCAGCCCTACCCTCTTCTGCTTCTATATTAAGCTTAAGGCACCAACCCTGCCCTCTTCTGCTTCTATATTAAGCTTAAGCCTCCTGGAGTAGCTGTGGGCCTGGTGCTAGACTTTCGTAAGATAGGGCTCAACCAATCAAGCCAGGGGTTTGCAAAGCGCGGCTACTCGCCCGTGAAGGTCTCAAGGCGCAGAGAGGTTGCTGCTGATCTGTCTGGGTGAGGAGGTTCAGTCTTAGTGCCAGGTCTTGAGGTCCTTCCTTAACTGTGTTAACGACGTGGATGCCTGAGGTGGAGGGGCAAGGTGTTCTAGGTTTTGGCAGCGAGGTAGGAGAAGGATCTTCTTCTCATCTGGTCTTGTGGATCTGTGAGACGGAGGCCAGGGCGAGTTGGGAGGAGCAGAGTTGTCTGGCAGGTATGTGGAAGGTGAGGCGGTGGTTCAGATATTCTGGTCCTGCGGCAGTGTAGACGTGTGAGGAGCTTGAAGGTGATTCTCTTGCTGATAGGGAGCCAGTGGAGTTGTTGCAGATGTTGTGTCATGTGGCTGCGGCAGAAAATGTTGGGACCAGTTTGGCTGCGGCGTTTTGTATGTTGTGTAGTTTCCTGAACCATTTCCGGGTGATGCTGGCAGAGTGTGTTGCTGTAGTCCAGTCTACTGGTGATGAGTGCATGGGTGACCTTCTTTCTGGATTCTGTGGGGAGCCATGTGAAAGTCTTTTGGAGTAGGCGGAGCATGTCGAAACAGGATGAGAATACTGCATTGATTTGGCAGTTCATAGAGAGCAAGGAGTCCACTATGATGCCAAGTTTGCCTGCATGGTCTGTAGGGGTGGTAGGGGTTCCTAGTACGGCAGGCCACCAGGAGTCATCTCAGGCTAAAGGGGTGGATCCCATTATGAGCACTTCCGTCTTGTCCGAGTTGAGCTTGAGGCAGCTGTCTTGCATCCAGGTTGCGACTGCCTTCATTCTGTTTTGAAAGTTTATTCTGGCGGTGGGGTTCATTGGTGAGGGAGATAATCAGCTGGGTGTTGTCGGCTTAGGAGATTATGTTGAGTCTGTGGCTTCTAACTATGGCTGCGAGGAGAGCTCTGCAGATGTTCAAAAGGGTGGGGCTCAGGGAGGAGTGGATGCAGCCCAGTGCTTAGTCGCAGATGCCGGCGTCGTGGAGTCTCGTGATTAGGGTGCGGTGGGAGACGGTGTCGAAGGCAGCCGAGGGGTCCAGTAGGATGAGGGCTGTGGTTTCACCCTGGTCAAGGAGGGAGCGGATGTCGTCGGTGGCAGCAAGGAGTGCGGTCTCAGTGCAGTGATTGCTTCAGTTGGGAGGTGTCCAGCACGTGGTTTTCTTCAATGAACTCGGAGAGTTGGGAGTTGATGGCCTTCTCAATAACCTTGTCTGGGAAGGGGAGGAGGGAGATGGGTCTGAAGTTCTTGGATGGGGATAATCTTATACCTATCCCTTCTTTATGGCAAAAAAAAAACTGTGGATCCAGAGGGCATATGATGGGTTCAAATATTAAAATAAATCATAGGATGTATATAAGGAGTCACCGGGTGTTGCTACTAACCTTGAATCAACCTCAAGTCACGTCCTTAGACCCAAAGAACTTGAGAAGCAGGGTGCCGCAGAACGTGAAAACTACCATACTAAGTATCAAATCTTTTTGAAATCAGAATGTCAGCTTTGAGAGATTCAGCAGTGCCAAATGTCCGCATAGATGTGCATGTCAGCTCGCCATTTCTCAGTGTGTGGCCATGAACAGCAGTTTTCACACCCAGCACGCCACAGCGGTGTTTGTTGTAAGGAAGGACAAAAATGCGTCTCACAAGAATCCGAATTGAATCCAGTAGTGAACAACAGTTCAGCCATTCTGGAGTCAGAAGCCTTCCTGGGTTACGCGGATGCATGGATCTCGGGGTGCTTCCTTGCTGCGCGACTATTGCTTTCCTGGCTGCATTACTCTCCTTCTTCCTGTTTTGTTGGACTCTCTTTCACCTTGGTTTTTCTGCATATTCTGCTAACCGAGAGCTCCTCCGCTTCATTTTGTTGCACTCCCTTACCGGCTGTGACTACCCCTCCTGGATTAAATTAGGATCAGTTAACGTAATCTTTCAGACACTGAGGCTTAGCCTTTGGGATAAGTTTAAGATAGTGTAGGGTTTATTTTCAAGCTAGTTCTCTTTAGACTATTAAAAAAATATATATTAGTGAAATTCTAGTCACTCTAAGGGCCAGATGTAGGTGGCTAAATTCCGGTCGGTAATGCCGAAATTCGGTAAATTTCAGCGTTACCGACTGGTATTTAGCCATTCCTAATGTAGGTAAGGAATCGGTAAATAAGGAATCGGTAAATACCGATTCCTTATTGCTCTTGCATATAAGGAATCGGTAATACTGATTCCTTAAATGCAATGTAGGAAGCACATTAAAGAGTGCTTTTGAGCCTTAAGAAATCGGTAATTACCACCAACTTCAAGCTGGTGGTATTTACCAATTTCCTTTAAAAAAGCAAATTTTTTGCTTTTTTAAAAGTGCCATGTAGCACACATACATGGCCTTAGGGCATGTATGTGTGCCACATGTGCCCAAATGCACATTTCAGGGGTGCAACAGGGTGTCCTTTGGACATCCTGGCATCCTTGAAATACCTCCCGGTATTACCGATTCGGTAATACCGAATCGCTAATACTGAATGTCTTCACATTCATTCCTATGGGCCTCCAAGCCCAGAGAAATGAATGGGTAGGTATTCCTTATTACCGAATTTCAATTACTGAATCGGTAATAAGGAATAGTAAGGATTCGGTATGTTTTACTGAATCTTTACCTACATAGGAAATACCGATTTCTTAATAGGGAATCGGTAAAATTTGCTATTAAGAAATCGGTATTTCTGATTTACCTACATCTGGCCCTAGTTTCCACTTCAAAGCCTTGGAGATCGTGGGAGAGGGTTACAGCTTGGTGCCTTTTGGTTTATTAATTCTAACCCTACTGTTAATACTGGGAGCCTTCCCTGAAGAGGACTTGCCAGGGTTGTCGCCCAGCTCTGCTCTGGCATCTCGCCTTTGAGCTTATTTATGCAGCCTGTGGGTGATGCAGCAGGGGATCCTTACAAAATCCACCTCGGTTCTGTGTAATAGTTTCGCCCTTTTTGCAGTGAGTCAGGTGATCCAATTGTTATGAACAGCAAAAACGTTTTCTGACCAAATATAAAGGCTTTTTTATTTTAATAAATTATTTTCGTAAAGTTTACTTTTTCTGGTGTGATCCTGGAAACACATGAATGGCCCCCATAAACCATTCAAATGCAAATATTTCAAAGTCTTGACATATTTAAATGTTCATATAAAACCCTCAAAAATTATTTATTTTACAAACAACAAGCAGACACGATGCCTGTTTTTGGCCATTAAGAACAAAGCAGAACTATACCCAGAGTAAATAATTTATATTCAATGGGTTTGCAAATTATTGACAAAACCGGACCATTTTAACTAGTGAAAACGCTGCACAGTTTCTTTTTGCAAATAAGTGGAATGGAGTTTTTTCTTTCTGCTTAGAAAGCAAGTGACGTTCATGCCAGCTATCACTTTCTAAGAACACAGTGCTTGCAGGACGGCCTGGGGTGTGAAAGGGGAATGTACCAATGGGACTGCATTGAATCCTTGTCTTTGGAAGCTTGTGAAAAAGCTGCTACTGGGCGGAAGTCTGCCCAGATAACTGTTATTTTATAAGTTGCAGATGTCCCGCTGCCAAACCCGGCCCAGGAATGGGTCGACGCCATGGGAAGCAGGCCTAAGTGGGCATTCTTTCTCCATGCAGTCAGGTAAACGTGTGACCCACAGACCGCTGGAGGCACTTTACGAGACACTTCCCGTCTGCTGGTCATAGATCTTCGGTGGCTGCACTTTACTGTACGCGGGTCACATCCTTTCAAGAGAGTTCCCTCAAAGTGAAGTTCATGACCGCCTAAGAATAATGCCTCTGGCTTAGAGATATGTTCACATTTAAAGTCTGCCCCTCAATGACTCATTAATGACTTTACACTGGTCCTCAACACATGGCAATGGTTTGAAGAAATCAAAGGACCAGGAGGCGCAACTTTGCTTTCTGCACAGCATCCAATATTTTATGTTACCTTCTGCATGATGCAATGTAAAGAGTGCATGCTGTTCTAATTGTGGCATTTTTGCTCAAAGTACCCTGACATTTTTCCTTATATACTGCTCCACATCACATTTTCCATGTTTCAAAGCACAGTAATAAAAAAAGGAAAACGTTACTTACCCTGTACGCATCTGTTTGTGGCATGTAGTGCTGTAGATTCACATGCTCTGCATACTCCTGCAATCTAGTGTTTGTCTCGGATGTGTACAACTTGTTCTTCTTTGAAGTCTTTCGAGTTACAAGGTTAGTGACTCCTCCTGTGACTGGTAATGCGCATTGGCATGGGCTCCATTTTTTCCCACAAGGCAGGTGAGGATGGAGATGAACCACGGAAGTGAAACAAGACAGTGGTTAGACAGAGGATGTTGTAGAGGATTGAAAAAGTGCACATAGTACAGCATGGCGCGCTTGACGACGTGCTGGTACATCCACGTAGTAGTGTTTGCAGAATGCATGTGTTGTGGACCAGGTAGCTGCCTTACAGATCTCAGCTATTGGGATTTTACCCAGAAAGTCCAGATAGGCTGCCTTCTTACATGTAGAATGCAGTCTATGGGGAGCAGGGCCTTTTGGCCTGGGTGTAGCACGTCTGAATGTACTTTACTAGCCAGCAAACTATCCCTGCTTTTGAAATGGCACTGCCTTTGTGTGGTTTGGTTAGGCAACAAATAACTGTTGCAATTCACGAAAGATTTTGTCCTGTAAATGTACTAAATGAGTGTCCTCTTGATATTTAATGTGTGATGGGCTCGCTCTGCTACAGAGTCTGGGTGAGGAAAGAATACTGGGAGTTCAACGGTCATGCTGAGGTAGAAAGGGGAGACCACCTTGGGTAGAAGCTTTGGGTTAGTTCTACGGACTACCTTGTCAACATGAGCCTTAAAAAAAGTATATTCTAGCGTGAGAACTTGTATCTCACGCTCAAGTGAGGCCCTGGTGTTGAGTGAGAAGCTCTGGCTGGTTGGGGAGCTTCTCATGAGGGACTACAAACCGCTCTATCAGGGGGGTGAACCACGGTTGTCCGACCCCTGTGGAAGCCACCAGGATGGAGGTGAGGGAGGGCTGCCATAGCTTCGACGACATACGAAGAAGGGTGAGAGGCAGAAAAGTGTAGGTGTAGGCAAATACCCTCACCAGTTCATCCATAGTGCATTGCAGATGGACTGTTGGTGTGGAGGAAACCTGGAGGCTAAGCCTGGCCATCTGGTGTTTTAGGCAGCTGTGAACAGATCACTGGGAACCCCCAACTTTGAAAGTACTGGAACAGCAATTGGGGGTGAAGGTCCCACTTGTGGACTTGTTGCCGCATCCTGTTGGGCACGTCTACAAAGTACTTGTCCCCTCCTAGAATGTACTTCACTAGTAGATGTACACTGTGGTGGATTTCCCAAACCCAAATGCTCTGCACTAATGCCTAGAGCTGGGTAGAATGTGTGCCCCTTTGTTTCCAAAGGTAACACATGGCAGTCATTTTGTCTGGTTTGACCAGGACTGTTTTGTGATGTATGAGGCAGAAGAAAGCTTTCAGAGCTTGTTGGACTGCCAGTAACTCCAGATCATTGATGCAGAAGGTCTGTTGAAAGGGTGTCCACATGCCATTTATGGCCATATCCTGTACATGTGCCCCCCACCCCGTAAGAGAGGCATCCGTGGTGATGGTGACCTAGGGAATCTGGTCTAGAAAGGACCTGCCCTGCAACAGGTTGTTGCTTCTCCACCACCGCAGAGAGCGATGGGTGCTGGCCCAAATCAACACTAGATCCTCTCAAAAGACCCTCCACTTGTGACCATTGTGCCATTAGGCACCCTTGAAGTGGACGCATGTGCAGTCGAGCATGGGGAACAATGGGAATACATGAAACCATTACGCCAAAGAAGCGTGCTACTCTTCTGACTGCTAGCTGGCGATCTGGCTGAAAAAGAGACAGCAGCAGCTGTAAGGCCTGGACCTGTGCAAAGCTGGTATAAGCTTTCCCAGTAACTGAATTTAGAATTGCTCCTAGGAAGGGCTGTATCTGAAGGTGTGACTTGCCCACACTGATGGTGAATCCGAGATCATATACGGTGATCTGGATGTGGGTCAAGCACTGCTGTTGGTTTGCACTTTTAATCAGCCAGTTGTCTAGTCACAGGAAAACGTGGACATTTGCTCCTTCTGAGATGAGTAGCTACCAATGCAAGGCATTTGGTAAAGACTCTGGGAGTAGTTACTCTGAAGCAATTTGAGTCAAGGTTGTGCCCACTTACACAAACCTGAGGTAGTGCCGGTGCACAGGGTGGATTTGGATATGGAAATGGGCATCCTTTAATTCGAGAGTGGTCATGAATTTGCCTTGCTGCAACAGAGGAATGACGTCCTGGAGCATTACCATGTGGTAGTACTCTGAGAGGATGTACTTATTGAGAAGCCTGAAGTAGAGTAGGGGCCTGAAGGACCAATCTTTCTTCGGGATCAGAAAGTACTGGTAGTGCACCTCTTTGTGTGCTGGTGTGGTGGTCCAGGCTCTATGGCCCCTTTGAGTAGTAGCACGTCCACTTCTCCCTGGAGGAGATGCTGGTTTTCTGTGGAGAGGGAGTGTTTGAAGGGGGTATCTTTGGTGGTGTGGCAGTGAGTACTAGGCAGTAGCATGTGATATTTCGCCAATATGCGAGGACCGCCTGCAAGCATCCCCTGACAGGTGTAGTGTGGTCAGTGCAAAGGGAGTGCAGGCCACTGCTTGACGGGGGCGTCTCCCTTTGTCACACCGATTCTGCCCCTGCCCTTGTGGCTATTCCCTTCATAGGCAATTCTGGAATAACCCCGGGAAGCTTACTGCTGCCTCTGGTATGAGTTGGAAACTTCTAGGGCTGTAGCGTTTGCCGCCACCAGGGAACTGTGAGCAACGAAAGGACCCAAAGGGCGATGGAGGCTGAATATCTTCTCTAGCATCTGATGAACTTGAGGCCCAAAGAGGTGTTCCCCAACAAAGGGGAGTTGATCATATACTGTTGGGCTTCTGGCTTAAAGCCAGAGACACAGAGCCAGGCATGTTGGCAGATCAGAATACTAGAGTTAATACCTCTGGCAGGGGTGTCAGCTGTGTCCAGACACACCTAGTGGTCGTATTGCGATTGGTTTGGTCCTCTGTTACAAGCTCCAGAACTCTCTACCTGTATTGATCCAGGAGGTGTTGGATCAGGTCCTCTATCTCATTCCACTGTGCTCAGTCAGAGCTAGAAAGTAGGTTAGTGATACGCCAGAGGGTGGCTGATAGGGCGGCTATCCATTTGCCTGCCACATCTTATTACTTTCTTTATTAGGCGGCGGAGCATCACCAGTACCCGGCTGGTCCGAGTGGGAGGCCTTATACTTTTAGTCTACTCTGGGCGTGACTACTCTGGCTTTTACAGTGTCTTTAAAGACACCCTGAGTGGATGTCAACATTCTATTGAGCATGGTAGGCATTGTGTTAAATGCGGAGAGTGTGAGAACATTTCCACCATGAAGTCATCTACCTCTGCAATGGTGTGCATGTCAACCTTGTGGAAGGTGCCCACCCTGTGGATGACCTCTTGATATGAGGCGGTATCATCTGGAGAGGAAGGGTTGGCTGTGTAGAGTTTGTGGGTCGGTGTCAACTGGGGAACAACACCATAATTGTCCCAAGGATCATCCTGGGTCTCCTTGTCATATGGTGCATCATACAGGTCTGTAGGATAAAGGGGACTACCCTCTCCATAGACAGAATGTGGGGAGACCCCTGGCGAGGATGGAGAAGGTGGCTTGTGAGGTGGAAGGGGTGGGTGGGGGTCATGGCTTTGGGTGGAGGAAGGGTGACCGTGGGTGGAGGAGGAATGGGTCTAGGAGGAGAAGCTGAGGAAGAAATCAGAGGAATGGAGGAATGAGAAGGTATAGGGCATGTGCCCCTGTCCCGATGCTTCTTCAGTTTAGGAGGTGGCGGTGGCTCCAATGCTCCTCTAATGTAAGTTTCCTTTTTCAAGGAAGAGTGTCCTGCACCTACGGTGACGATTTGGCAGAAATGTTGCCAGTTTGCAGGTGAATGAATAGTCTCTTCTGCCTACTGTCCAGCTCCCCCTGAAGGCGATGAAGAATGCGTTCGTCGAGATCCTTGGACCCTGCGGAGGGCTGTGCCATAGCCACATTTTGGCTTCAAAGCCAGCCTGGACTTTAAGTGGTGCTTCAGCTTCGAAGAGCCAGTCTGCACTGTCTCAGAGGGCCCAGAACGCATCCAGGGTACTGTTGGCACCGAAGGAGGCCAGGTATTATGCGGCTGTTTCGGCACCGGGATCATAGTCATGTCGGCTCGGAATCGTTGTGTTTGTGCCTGCCAAGGCTGGGATGCTGTTGCGGTCCAGAAAGCTGTTGGGCTGGTAGTGGGCTCAACGCCCGACCCTGAGAGGTGGTGGTCAAATGGTTGTTTATGTTTGAGGGATACAAAACTTTCAGTCGATATCTTTGGGTGTTTGTCAAGCAGATGGGGGTTGATCTTCAGCAACAACCGAGGACTCAACTCAGGGCTGAAGGCCGCAGGTTGATCGGCAGACGTGGAGGCACCAGTTTCCCCTTCAATGTCCTCACCGGAGAGGTCAGGGGTGTCCGCATCTTGCCGCTGAGCCATCTTGCTTCAAGGCAGTACCTGAGGGTCTTCTTTGATCACAACATGAGGGTGGGACAGGATGTTTTGTCCTGATTCGGTGACAAGCAGAGGTTACAGACTGAATGGTGATCTTGCCGCAAGTACTTCGAGTGGCACTCTAGACAGGAGTCCTTTCAATCATGGCCTACACATTCTCAGGGAGGGTGATCAGAGAGAAGTGCTGGAGGGTGGCCGAGGCCCCGAACAAAGCGTCCAAAATATCCCAGGCAGAGAGCCGATGGAACCTGGATGAAATTGAAAAGATTACAGAGTACGCAATTGTTTCGTGCTAAAGGGGATGGAAGCACCGGAAAGCCCCAATGAGGAATGCCACGTGGGTCGACTCGGAGCTTCAGCGGCACATATCCAAACCGGACGACGGAAGAAAATAATATGACAATGGAGACGATCCCCATGCACATTCCCAGTCACAGATCTCAAGACTTGAAAGATTTCTTCAAGAACAAGCACTGGCAAAGCCACCAGATATAGCCTATGCAAGGGCTAATGGCTTTGCCAGTATGTTTTAGCCATGTTGTACACCAGCGTGGCTGCTGTGCAGCATGGCTGAAAGTTAGTGGGGTAAAGGAGAGTAGCGTGGAGTGGCATACAGAGGAGTGCTATGGAGTGGCGTAGAATGATGTAGAGTCAAGATGAGTGGCGTGAACTGCCATGGAGCCGCTTGGAGTGGTGTAGTGTTGTGGAGGGAGTAGAGTGTTGTAGGGTAGAGTGGAGTAGCACAATGTCAGGGAGGAGTGGCACAATATGGAGTGGCAGAGTGTGGAGTAGTGTGTCATACAATAGAGTGCAGTAAAGTGGCATGGAGGGGCACAGAGGGAGTTGCGGAGAGCGTTGTAGAGTGAAGTTGTGTTGCAGAGTGGTATATAGTGCAGCAGAGTGGCTTAGAGTGGAGTAGAGTTAAATGGAGTACAGCGTCAGAGTGGAGTATCAGAGTTTAGTGTCGTAGAGTAGACTGGAGTGGAGTGGCATAAAGTGCAGTGGCATACATTGTTTCAGAGTAGTGTGAAGTGTGGAGTTGTGCAGGGTAGAGTGCAGAGGTGTAGGTTAGAGTGGCATGTAGTGGTTTACAGTGCAGTGGTGCAGAATAGATTAGAGTGGCATGGAGAGATGTGTAGTGGTGCAGAGCGTAGTGGTGTAGAATGCATTGGCATAAAGTGGCGCAGAGTTAAGTGGTGTAGAGGAGAGTGCAGTGGCGTAGAGTGCAGTGACAGAGTGCATTGGAGCAGAGTAGAGTGGTGGAGAGAGCAGTGGCGTAGAGTTCTGTGGTGCAGTGTAGAATAGAGTGGTGTAGAGTGTAGTGACGTAGAACGCAATGGTGTGACATAGCATTCAGTGGCGGAGAGTGCAGTGGTGCAGAGTAGTTGCCTTTGAGTAGAGTGGCGTTAAGTGGTGCAGAGTTAAGTGGCATAGAGTGTTACAAAATAGAGTGCAGTGGAGAGGCATAGCATAGTGACACAGAGCAGAGTTAGCAAAGTGGAGTAGAGTGGCATAGAGTAGATTGTTTCAGAGTAGAGTAAAGTGGCGTGGAGTGGTGCAGGGTAGAGTGAAGTGGCAGAGCAGTGGTACAGAGTGCAGTGTTGCAGAGTACAGTGGCATAGAGTGTAGTTGTGCAGAATATAATTTAGTGGCCTAGACTGGAGTGGTGTAGAGTGCAGTGGCGAAGATTAGAGTGGCATAGAAAGCAGGGATGTAGAGCACAATGGTGTAGAGTGGCATTGAATTCAGTAGCATAGAGTGAGGTGACGTAGAGTGGTGTCGAGTAGAGTGATGTAGAGAGCAGTGGCGTTGTGTACAGTGGTGCAGAGTAGAATAGAGTGGTGTAGAGTGCAGTGGCGTAGAGCGCAAAGGTGTACAGTGGTGTAGTGTTCAGTGGCGCACATTGCAGTGGGGTAAAGTGTTGCAGAGTAGAGTATAGTGGCGTAGAGATCAGTGGTGCAGAGTATTTGCCATAGAGTGCAGTGGCGTAAAGTGCATTGTTTTTTAGTAAAGTGTTGGAGAGTGCAGTGGTTTAGAGCAGAGTGACAGAGTGGTGCAGAGTTGAGTAGCACCGCGTAGAGTGCAGTGGCGTGGCACAGCCTGGTGGCGTAAAGTAAATTGTTTCAGAGTAGACTGAAGTGGCAGAGTGGAGTTTTGCAGGGTAGAGTGGAGTGGTGTAGAGTGGAGTAGTGTACAGTGCAGTGGTGCAGAATAGATTAGAGTGGCATGGAGAGATGTTGAGTGTTAGGGCGTAGAGCGCAGTAGAGTGACGTAGAATTGTGCAGAGAAGAGTGGTGCAAAGCAGAGTGCAGTGGCGTAGAGTCCAGTGACATTGCTGTAGAGTAAGTGGTGCAGAGTAGAGTGGTGCAAAGAGTAGTGTAATAGAGTACTGTGGTCCAGTCTAGAATAGAGTGGTGTAGAGTGCAGTGACGCAGAGCGCAATAGTGTAGGGTGGTATCGAATTTTGTGGCGCAGAGTGCAGTGTGGTAGAGTGTTGCAGAGGAGAGTGCATTGGCGTAGAGTGGTGCTAAGTGGTGCAGCACAGAGTGCAGTGGAGAGGTATAGCATAGTGGCGTAGAGAGCAGTGACGCAGAGTGCAGTTTGTAAAGTAGCGTAGAGTGCAGTGGAGTGGAGTAGATTATTTAGTATAGTGGTGTAGAGTGCACCGGCACAAAGTACAGTGGTGTAGAGTGCACAGGTACAGAGTACAGTGGTGTAGAGTAGAGAGCGTAGAGTGTAGGGCTGCAGAGCACAATGGTGTAAAGTGGCGCTGAGTTCAGTGGCAACGTAGAGTCATGCAAAGTACAGTGTCAGAGTGCAGTGCATAGAGTGGTGTTGAGTAGAATGGTGCAGAGTAGAATACAGTCGTGTGGAGTGCAGTGACGAAGAGTGCAAAGGTGTAGAGTGGCATAGCATTCAGTGGGGTAGAGTGCTGTGGAGTACAGTGGCATAGAATGCAGTGGTGCAGAGTAGTTGCCTTAGACTGCAGTGGTGTAGAGTGCATTGGTTTTTAGTAAAGTGGTGTTGAATGATTTGTGTGTAGAGTGAGGGGTTACAGTAGAGTGGTGTAGAGTAGAGTGGCACAGAGTGGCACCACTTAGACTACAGTGGTGTAGAGTGGAGTGGTATAGCATCGTGATGTACAGCACAGTGAAAAGAGTAGCATTTGCAGAGTAAAGCATGGTGGTGTAGAGTGCAACGGCCTAGAGCAGATTGTTTCAGAGTAGAGTGAGTGAAGTGTGCAGAGTGGAGTGTTGCAGGGTAGAGTGGAGTGGTGCAGGGTACAGTGAAGTGGCATAGAGTGCACTCACTGTTGCAGAGTAGAGTGGAGTAGCCTAGACTTTAGTTGCAAAGAGTGCAGTGGTGCAGAATAGAGTGGTGTCTAGTGCACTGGCATAGAGTGGTGCAGAGTAAAGAGGAGTAGAGTGCAGTGTCAGTGTAGTGGTGCACAGTAGATTACAGTGGTGTAGAGTGTAGTGGTGTAGAGTGTAGTGGTGTAGAGTGTAGTGGCATGGAGTTCATTGACACAGAATAGAGTGATGTAGCGCTGAGTTTCGGAGATTGTAGTGTTGCAGAGTAGTGTTGTAGATTGCAGTGGTGTAGAGTGCAATGGTGTAGAGTAGAGTATGCAGAGTTCAGTGGCGTAGAGTGTTGCAGAGTATAGTAGCCTGTAAGAGTAGATTAGCATTGAGTTCAGTGGCGTAGAGTGTTGCAGAGTATAGTGGCCTGTAAGAGTAGATTAGCATTGAGTGCAGTGGTGTAGAGTGTATTTGTTTAAAGTAAAGTAGTGTAGAGTGCATTGGCGTTCAGTGCAGTGGCATAGAGTGCAGCAGCGTAGAATGGAATGGCGCAGAGTGGCGTAGATTACAATGGCATAGAGTCGAATGCTTCAGAGTAGAGTGCAGTGGCATAGAATGGTAAAGTGTTGCAGAGTATAGTATAGTGGCGCAGAGTGTAATAGAGCAGAAAAGATTGGCATATAGTTCAGTGGTGTAGAGTGCTTTGGTTTTGAGTAAAGTGGTATAAAGTGCATTCGCATAGAGTGTAATGATGCAGAGTAGAGGGCAGTAGTACAGAGCTGAATGCAGTGGCAAAGAGCAGAGAGGTGCATAGTAGAGTGGAGTTGTGCAGAGTTGAGTGGAGTTGTGCAGAGTTGAGTGGCGCAGATTAGAGCAGAGTGGCGTCGAGTGGTGCAGAGCAGTCCAGAGTAGAGTAGAATGGCAAAGAGTGGAGTGGGGTAGAATCGAGTTGTGTTAAGTGCAATGGTGCATAGTAGAGTAATGTGGTGTAGAGTGCATGGACATGAAGTAGAGTGGTGTAGAGTACAGTGCAATGATGCAGTGTGGAGTGGCATAGTGTGGAATGGTGCAGAGTAGACTGTAGCTGTGTGGAGTGGTGCAGTGATATGGGTTAAAGTGAAGTATGCATGGTGGGGTAGCGTACTGCCATTACAGGCAACACATCGTCGGTTGAAATGACCCAGTGGTGCTGGAACAATGTTCAGAGTGGGGGTGCTGCCATTAATGTTATATCACCAAAGTCGTAGGATTGTGGAAAATCCAAGCGTCATACAAAAAAAAAACAAGTGTAGCAAATGTGCTATGCCCATGCAGCAGGAAGGTGGTAAGGGCGTAGTATGTAGCTGGTGGTGCACTTTTAAGCACTGGTGAGGTATCACACGGTCATTTACAGACCATAAATCTTCTGTTGAAATGACTACTACATTTGCACAGACATGCAGTTTTAGTGGTAAACCTGTACAGAGCAAAAACGATAATGTGTGGTAATAGGGTTTCAGCGAATACTTATTATTTGCTGCACATCACCAAGTCAAGTGTTTAAATTTGTTTAGAACTTACTCAAATCTTTGCTTCCATCACACTTCAGACATACAAAAAAGTGCTGAATTTGTCCTTTCCTAATTTCTGATATAATTTGAAATGTGTATAGTTCATTTGCTGATATTTAAACGTGTGTTAGAAAAAACGGTCATCCTACATTTCTTCTTGTTTCAAGTACTCTAGCAGGATTGGCAACTAGATCACTTCTACAAAATCCTGTCATTTTGCAGCCAGAGAAATAAAATTACACTTCAGTTTCTGAATAAGCAGCAATTCGTCAGCAGTCATAGCCTGACTTTTGACCCGTGCCTTTGAACATGCAACAAGATGAACACACTTTTTCATTTATTTTTAGAGCAAAAACGTTCCCGTAAAGCTAAATGATCAATCAGAAAGTACCAAATATAATATCAAATAGTCAAATATTAAAAAGTTATAAAATTATAGAAAAATAATTGCCCAGGTTTGCTTTCAGTGGCTATAGTAGAACATTTGGGGGTAAGGGAGTTGTAGATACTTGGGGACTGACTGCGTGTTCCTCTACCGTTTGATGGGGTAGTATTGCACCCAGTAAATACCAATAATGAGAGCATGGTATTTATCAAGTGAGGATCACCATCTTTTCAAGTTCTGCACCTCAGAATAGATCCTGATGGATAATACAATTTCCCCCTGTTATGGGGTGCAAGAACTCCAAATGTTACATTTTCTGCAATCTTTTTTTCTAAACAGCCTTTTTAATGAAACAAGTATTCTATACACCATTACAATCAATGATTATTGAATAGCATTATCTGAACAGCATTCGGGACGTGAAGTACAGTGTGACATATACTTGGGAGGCATCATAACATGGCCCTTAGCTCTTTTTGTAGTGTTCATCCGTATTTCCCCTACATTTGTCCTTGCCATTCAGCTAGGTCCTATATTTTCCCCATGGAGTCCAGACTTTTTCCCATTTCTTAGGACGGTCTCTACTCTCATACACCACCTTTAATGCAAGCTGGCACCAGTCCATGTCCCGCTTCCAACAGGTAAGCCTCGGCACCTCCTGAGCCCCCCACAACCTTGCAATGTTTCGCTTCTTCACCCCCGAGGCCAGCATGAGCCAGGTTTTTATGTGTGTGGGCCAGGTGGACTCCCCTGTCTCTCCCAATAGGTGCCATCTTGCATCAAGTTGCATGTGGAGGTCTAGCACCTCTGACATCACCTCAGCCACTTCTGACTAGTAGCGCTGGATTTTGGGACACTCCCAGATAATGTGGAAGAAGGTGCCCACCATCCCACACCCTCTAGCACAATGGTCTGATCTCCCTAGTCTGTAATGGAGTGTTCTAGGGGTGTATGACCTGTGTAGAACTCCAAGTTGGATTAGTCTGAATCTTGCCCGTATAGCCACCATTTGGGGGCTTTGAATCGCTTCCTGTCAATCGTCGTCTTCGAGCAACCCTAGATCTGATTCCCAGACCTCTCTCAGCGGGCCCAGGGGTCAGGGAGATAATTCATTATCTTTGAGTATGTGGGAGAAACTGCTTTATCCATTTTGGGGTCAAGTAGAAGTCGGTCCTACTGAGGGGAGTATTAGGACAGCAGTTCCCAGTCTGGCACATGGCATCTTAGGGCGTGTCTCAGCTGCAGGTAGAAGAACTGTTCACGGCAGGCCATTTGATATTCAGTCTGAAGCTCTGTAAAGGTAATCATATTCCTGTTTCTCCATATGTCCCCTAGGGAGTCTATGCCAATGAGGCTCAATCCACGGAATCCCTGCAGGTGTCCCACGTCGCCCAGTAAGTTGCTTTCCCAGAGTGGTGTTTGTTGAATCAGTCTAAACTGCCATCCCAACAGTTTTGTGACTGTGTTCCATGCCCACACCACCGCTTGTGTATGTATGGGTAGGGACCTTTCCCCACTACTTCAATATAGGGCTGCAAGGTGCCCACCTTTTCTCATAGTGGACCGATCTACCCGGTACGCCGGCTCAGAGTGTGGTGCAAAGGCCCACCCATTGAAGTTGATAAGTTGGGCTGCTAGGTAGTAGTTACGAATGCCTGGGTTCACTAGTCCCCATCATAGACCCTGCGCTGGTGTTTGCGCAGTGCTATGCGTGGTTTACTTCCCTCCCATAGGAGTTTTCGTTGTTCCCCCTCAATAGTCCAGAAAAAGTGTTGAGAATCTTGTATGGTGTATTCTGCAGGACGTAGAGCAGGCGTGGAGGGCCATCATTTTAAAAAGCACTGCTCTACCCATGAGAGACACCGGCAGACGTCGCCAGTGTGTCACGTCCTCCTGTATGTTCTTGTCAGTTGAGAGTTTATGTTTAGGCGCAGGAATTCCTCCGCCGACCCCATGATCCAAATGCCAAGGAATTTGAACTTGTCTTGTTGTTCCATGGCTGCCCAGTCGGATGTAAGCGGTTGGAGTCCCCCTGATAGGATGTAAATGAGGCATTTGTCCCAGTTTATCTGGTACACAGAGTAAGAGCCAGACAGTCAGAGTATATTGATGAGCCTGTGGAACTTTGGTCTTGTTCTGGATGCGTAAAGTAGTACATCGTCAGTGTAAAGAGAAATGCGCTATTCCCATCCCCCCCACCCCACGTCTATGTCACGGACCATGGGGACCCCACGGAGCCATGCTGCGAGAGGTTCAAGTGCCATCACAAAGATTATTGGGGAGAGTGGGCACCCTTGCTGCGTGCCTCTGTGTAGCGGAAACTCTGCTCTGTTGAACTGCACTCGGGCTCTTGGATCGCAGTACAGGAGGCAGGCCCACGCACAGAGGTTTGACCCAAAACCCAGCCTGGCCAAGACCGCGTGTAGATAGGGCCATTCAATACTGTCAAATGCCATACGGGCATCTAGTGACAGTAGTGCGGTCGGTTCAGTTGGATTTGCTGAGGCAGCATACATTTTCTGCAAGCTTAATCAGTGAATAGCATGCCGAGAGCAACTCACTGGTGTAGTAATGCTGTCTGGCTAACAATTTAACTTCAAAAATAACAATTGATGGACAGAATGCAGAACAATGTCATACATTCATCCCAGTATAGAGATCTGGGCCTAAATCCATCATTTTTAGCTCACCATGCCATTCCAGTTTGGACCCAGCCATATGCAAATCAGTCTTGACCCTGCACCCAAAGGGAACAGTCAAGCTCGAACTGTCAGGCCAGGTCCTCTCTGAACTGGAAACAAGCATCCTAGGACCGGTTTCAGGCTTACAGCCCTCATCAGTCAGGATAGCTTGACTCTATGGCATGGAGAGCACGGACCCACGTCTGGGCATACCCGTCCCACTCGGGGTGACAAATGCAAAAAGAACAATTGATCGACAGAATGCAGAACAATGTCATACATTCACCCTAGTACAGAGATCTTGGCCTAAATCCATCGTTTTTTTGCTACTCGCCACGGAAGGAAAGTGTTGGTGCTTAGCAAGGTACGTGGGGGTATAGATGGATTGTACACAGCATGGGCTCGTCATTAGTATTCCATGCTTACTTTGGGGCTTGGCTGGGACAGTAGTGGGAGCAATTTAGGTCAGCGGCTGTCCATCTTGGGGATGAGGCCATTATGCACAGTCACCAGTTTAGAAATTAGCAGTTGATGCAGAGCGCTTTGGTTATTACCGTCCTTTTAAATTTCACAAAAATGTATCAATTTTACGCGCTGTCATTTAGATTAGAAAATAGCGGATGATGTGGGGCTTTGAGCTATTGTCGGCTGTCTTACATAAATACATTTTTCAGTTGTACGCGATGTTACCGGACTAAAAACCAGCGATGGCGCTGGGTTTGAATCAATTTCTTGGGCAATATGAAGTGGTGGACATATACGTCAAGTGGAACTGCCAGTAAAAATGTGCAGAATATCTTTAAATGCTAATATATTTTGTGCAAAGGGGGCAGGTGATGTTGGACTTTCAAGAGGGCCAAAAAATTAATTAGGAAATCCTGAATGAGGAGTACACCAGTATTTACGGAGTGTTGAAATTGTGAATTCAATGGAGCAAGCAATACATAAGTACCAGGGATACTAGGCATTAGAGTGGGCCTTAGACTTCTGTCTGGGGGGGCCCATGATGATAGACTTTGCTCTAAGCGTATTTGGTTTTTACTTCAGAGACATTGTGGTGTTCTTTAATGAGAACCTCGTTCACTATGATGCTCTAAAGTGTATAATTGCTTCCCCAACCCAGGTGTAAAGCTCTAGCTTTTGGAGCTTACCTTTACTGTAAGGTGCAACTATGTTACAAGATCTACCCTCACAGTGTTATAGATTACAACCTTATCAAGGTGAGGGTTTGGACTAATATGTACTTTGTTCGGGGTTAGACTCTCCTGATGGATGTTCCATTGCAATAATTGTTAATTCATTTAAATAGAGGCACATTACTCTATTGGTCTCTCTCCTGACACAATTCCTATTAAGCCCTTATCTCTCTCTCTGAATATCTTTCTTGCTTTTGGAATTAGTCTCTAAATAACAAAGTAACCGCTGAGAGAAATAATCAAACCACTATGGAGGATGAATGTTGGAGGTTATTCACTGTTCATAATGTCTAACATGTTATCATGTTTTTATTTTAAATTAATTGTGTCTGAGCTTTGTGAAGAAGGTAATCTGAATATGATATATCTGTTTTGCTCTACCAAATCAGTACGTCTATCGCATGCGGAAATGTCAATAGGATTTACGTTATGTGAAATTTTCAGTTATTAGTTTGGTCTTTGTAGCGTTACCTATGTATGATTTGTGGTAGTTTTATAAATACTGTAAATATGTACGTCAGCAAGTTATGTTGGTGTTTATGTTGAAATTACACAGGTTGTTAGTGATGTCCATCGGTCATTCCTTGTATCTTACATGGTTTCTATGTTATTTGTTACATCCCTGATGAAGTTCCTCAAGTTTCATTTTGGGAACGAAACGCGTTGGCTGTTTTTATGAATGAATATGAATTTTGGAATAAAGAAACCATTTGAAGAAATCATTATGGACTACATTTACTTTCTTCGACACACCTTCTTTTGTTTAAGGTGTGTCTTAGTGTGCCTGAGTTCTGGTTGTCTTTTATCCCCTTTATGCACCACTAATCAGCCTCGCTAAAAGTTTGGCGGACATAATATATGTGCATTTAGTTTCATTGAGATGCGCATCTCAAGGAGCACAGTGGCCATCTTTTGGAGCAATATTTTAGTGCTTAGACGTCTTTCACTCAATGAGAACTTACCTTGCTAAAATATTTTGACAAGACAGTTTTATTGTGCACTGACCAGCAAATCCTGTTACAGAAATAAAGGTTTCATATGGAAAGGTCAGCGGCCATCATCTAAATTGACATACCTGGAAGTGAAGTGTGCATGCACCCGTTCAATAAAGAGCATCACACTTACACTGGTCATATAAAAACATACAGAAAACGACCACACACAGGCAAGTATCCAAGTATATACATTCATACAATGGGCTATTTCTCAACTGTTAGCGGTTTATTGACAGCATGATAGTTATGATCTCTCTTTTAATCCTCTTACCATATGCAATCAAGTGGAGACTCAAAACCTGTACACTGCAACATTCATGCAACTGAAAAATACCTGAAAGTGTGTTTTGATAGGATTTTATTGCACTTATCAAACATATTTCACCCTAATATGTTTTGGTCTATTTCTACTATGTCAGTTATACGAGTGAGTTAATTGTGCCATCATAAAGGTTTCATTGTGTTACAAAAAGAAAAATGGAACAACAATTTGGCACATCACTAAAATATTCGTCATGCATAGGAGAATCACCAATACCGTGGTAGACACCGAAAGAATAATTTCACACGTATTTAGCTATCACTGATGCTTTGAATGTCAGTCAAACATAAAAAGAGATTTGCTACACTGCAATGTCTTAGATGGACAAGAAATGTTCAAATCTCTCACAAGGACAGTTCCTTTAGTCAGTGAGGGTGATTGGTTTTTTTGTATTATAAAGTATGAAAGGTTGAGAAATACAGTTTAGGCCATGCATTAGTGTCGCTACGGAAAGATGTATATTACATATTCACAGGGCGATTGAAACGTTTGACAGCTTTTTATCAGCTTGGAGGAGATGAAATGCTGTGAGATCATCTAATGAAAAACATTAATAGCAGGAAAATTCAGGACGTGTATGGGTGAATGGGCCCCAACTCTAAATGAAGAGATCACATCTGCCCAAAGCATCTGAACAATCAGTCACACAGGCAAAAACTGTGAATAAGGAAAACACAGAAAGAAATGAGTAGAAGAGTGTAGATTGAGAAAAAAAACTGAGATAAGAAACCAGTAAGGAAAGACATAGGGGAACCAACGTTTATATTTGAATTTTGTTGAAGTGGGTTTCATTTTGCCTCCTTCAAAGGATGCCCCTCTACAGGTAAAGATTACAACTTCTGTGTGAGAAAAGGCCTTTGTCCAAGACACGCAGGGATGGGAAGAAATTCCAAGGCTAGAATAGTGTAACTCAGTGAGAGTTTGCCTCGTGAGATAAACTACGATGAACAGAAAATCCACGCTATAGAGTTTAGGGTGAAAAATAGAAATTGCACAAATGAAGGAAGGAGGATGTTGAGGACTAAGGCTTGCCTGATGCCATCATTATAAGAGTCTCGTCTGCCATGCTTCTGAGTGATAACAAAAGGTATATAAAATGCCAAATGAGATAGTTGTGCCATGTGACAGACACATAATTGATTTAATGGGTCATTTCACTGCAGATGTGCCAGGCCTGGTAGCGCAGTGCCGGGTCTGGTGGCTCCTGTGTTTGACCTCATTGTCACAGGTTCAAATCCCCGTGGGTCCAGTCATCCTTTCATCCTTCTGAGGTCGATAAAATGAGTACCATTGAGTTGGGTAACAATAAACATCTGTTATTTAGTGCCAAGATGACTACTGGTGAAGGTGTGCTTTACAAATACAACTAATGTTATGTGTTGTTAAACTGGAGATATGTTTGCATAAAAGTATGTGGTACAGCGAAGGGTGCATATGTCCTCTAAGATTCACTCAATTTTAGTAATGGAGGATCCTAATTTGGGCGTAGTAATTAGTTGCTTAACTATTCAAAGGACATCTAGGGAACTTTACAGAGATTTGTAGACAAGCTGTGTCTGAACAGTGATCAGAAACCTGTTGAAAAGAACATGAGAGGAATATCTACCCAGTGTAAGAAAGGAGGTAAACGTAAGGCTGGAGGACTCCATTATTCGAGAGCTAAATACACCTTTTTCAATTAGTTTTCTCCCATAGTTTGTGACAAAAAAGGGGACGGCAGTTACTTTTGTGTCTGGATTTAAATTGAACTCTTGCACTTTTATTGACAACCATTCTCCTCAACAGAAAAAAATACATGATTTGTATGCCGGAAGGGGTGACAGTGTTTTTTTTATTTTACAAATAGGTGTATTGTTTTACATAGTACCAAACACAACTGGACACCCCTGCAGGTGGCACAGTGTCCCGATGTAATGGGGTGCACCATTCTGGTGACATGAGTAATAGGCAGTAGTGAGGCAGTGCACTCATCGACGTCATGAATAAGCATATCACAAGCGCTTGAGCATGAAGTACCTAAATAAACAGATATCTACATTAAAACAGGTTATCTGCTCTAGTGACAATCAGGCACCTGGACAGGGGGTGGAGATGGAGTGGGGGCTGCACTGAGTTCCAAATCGCTCTATCAGCACATACCCGAGCCCACACTCCAGAGTCCACAAGATGGCCGCAGACAGCGACCCTTTATCAAAGCCCTTGCGACCTCGTGCGCTTCCCATCCATTCCCCTCAGTAGTGATAGCCTGTGACGCACAGGCGACGCACGTCTATTTTGGCTCCCAGTTTCAGAAGGTCTGCATCCCATATTGTGATGTCCTCAACCCCAGAACCCTTTCTAGCTTGCGAGAGAAGAGCGCCCGCTTCAACCCTTGTCCATCTGTTCAAGTCTTCAAGCCAGGTCTTAGCAGGGAGAGAAACTAGGGTTTTCCAGGACATTGCGATGTAGCGCCTAAACAGACCTGTTACCCATCGATAAAGCATAGGGTATACTTGACTTTCTTTCCTCTAGACGGTAACCCCAGCAGGCAGGTCTATGGGACCACTGTAAGTGGTCAGTCCATCAGGTCCATCATCACCTCCAACACAGTTGCCCATGTCCGCAATAATGTTGGGTAGGTTTAGATAGTATGGTAAAAGTCAGCTTCTGGCTCCCCAATTTTACTAGAGATTTACAGAAACAGCAGGTACCTTTTACTGAGGCCAAGGAACACCTTCGCCAATTAACAATCCAATATGCAATGATGTTCCCCGTGAAACTTTGACTTACAATGGAAGGGGGAGTTACATTTTTCTCTTCACCTCAGAAGTGAGGGAATGGATCAACAAGCAGCGGGTTGGGACCTCCCCTGAAGTGGGACGACTGGCACAGAACAGAGGTCATAACTACTCAAAGAATAGTTTTGCACATCATCAGAATGTCCAATGTACGCACAAGTGCAACAAGATAGACTGAATGCAGTGGCGGCAGCGGCAACTCTGAAAACCACAGAGTGAGTCTCTCATCAGGCCCCTTAGGAACCCATCTTCAGGAATTGGACTTGAACCAAGCTTCGATTTCTACTATGGGCTTGAGCCCAGAGCTGCCACAGGTTACACCTGGCACAGTGGATGATTTAATCTGAACACTAGAGGTCGCAGTTGGTTACAGTGGTTGAGGGGTTGGCATGGAAACCAGTGCCCTCACAGTTGAGGGGCTATATCTCTAAATGCTTAAAATGTGGATGAGTAGTCATGACGGGGCTTTTCAGCGGTAGGTTCGGCTTGATGCTGTGGTGTGTCCATTTACCCTACTCCTAAAATAGCTCTGTATTTTCTTATATGTGTTTGTTTCCTTCTAACGATTGGATGGGGAGTAGTTGCCTTACTATCCTGGGGTGTGGGAGTAGGGGGGAGTTTTTCAAAGTCCATAGAGTTGTTACAAAATGCACGATTATTGCCATGGTCCCTGGCAGAAGCAAATGGCAGTATAAAGTAATGCATGAAAATTGATGGATTGGAACTGGTTACAAGATAGGGGAATTGATGAATTATAAGATAATAACCTGGAATGACAGGGGTTTTAATAATATGTCGATATACTATAAGGTCCAGTCCTTTCTAAAACGAAGGGTGATACACATCCCGCTACTTCAGGAAAATCACCGGACTGCAGATGAGGAAATAGCACTGTGCAAGCGTTGGAGGGGCCAGGTATCTCACATGGCTTACTCTTCTTTGCGATGGGGGTTCTTCTTTGGCTGCGCCCTGGGGGTCTCCTTTCAGATCTTGGGAGAGGTAATAAACAAAGCAGGGTGATATGTGGTGATTAATGTTCAGCTGGGTGGGGGGGAATATCATTTTTGTTATTATCTACGCCACTGATTGCTACTAGGGGGGAATTTTAATTGTGTTCACACCCCATGCTTGCTAGATCACATCCACCATTCAAAGATTCCCCTGTGCCGTGAGAGGGAATACCAGTTGCACACAGGGATCTTACAAACTTGAAGGGTCACACACACACACACATGACAGGGATTACTCCTTTTTTCAGGCCTACACGAGCTACATGTCCATCTCAACACATTCCTGTACACACCCGATGTACACATATCAATCACAAATGCTGAATACTTGACCAGGAAGTTATCAGATCTCAGTCCCTTTGTGCTGTCCATGGTATGGACCCAAACACGTACGCACCTACATACTCACTTGGAAATTGAAAATAGAGTGACTAGATGACCAGGTCTTCAGGAATACTATAGAGGCAGGAATTAGGCACAATTTTGCAGAAAACAAACAAACTGCATCAACAACACTAGTGGAATGGGATGCCTTTAAAACAGTGATCAGGGGACAATGTTTGGCGGGGACAGTGGAAGTGCATAGGACTCTAGTGCAAAAAGGTGAGGCACAGGAACAATCCCTTAAAGAAGAGGAAATGGAGAGGCCAGAGAACCCCGCACTCCACCAATCCCTGCTAGATAACAAAGAGAAATTAGCTGAGCACATAGAAAGTCTCCAGTGCTTAGATTATCAGGAATATATGATCAGAGACCATGCAGAATGAAATTAGACTGGTACCTTATTGGTTAATCCATCAAACAAAGGGTCTGTCATATTAGAACTTGAAGCAGAGTCAGGGGTAGGGTGTGTAAACAAATCAACATTAATGAGCAGTTTTGTCAATGCTATACAAAGCTGTATGCTGGGGATCCCATTGATTAGGCGGCAGGGTATAGTGGACTTTCTGAACGCTTTATTGCTCACCACCCTTGCCCTGCAGGAAGAGGGGGCATAATCTCAGGTACCTATGCAGTGGGGCGAGGGAGCTGGCAGGGATGTCCGCTTTCACCGCTATTTGCATTGGCGGTGGAACCACTAGCTTGTAAAGCATGAATGGAATGGGTCTAGATTCCGAAGGCATTATGAACATTGGGACGTGGCATCAACTCTTGGGTATTGAACAAGTGGGAGTCCTCTTTCAAGACGGAAACTTGATGTTGTTTGAGGATTTAAGGACGGATTTTGAACTACCAGAGGGGAGGTTTCTACTCTACAGGGCTATACTGGCTGCAGTTAAAGAACAGTTTAGGGGTAGACAGTCTGAGCACTTCCATCAGCAAGGTAGCCATGTTATACGTACCACCACAGGCACACACAGAGCTATTTCGAATATGTATTTGGCGCTCCGCAAAGACATTAACATCCCCTTGACAACTTTACAAAACCAATCGGCATCAGACCTTGACATAGCAATCACTGATCCGAATTGGTTGAAAAAACATGCTAGCTTTAGGATTTATATGACATTCCACTTCTCCTGCGTCATCGGCGCTCTTCTTCGTTTGCAGAGGGATTGTGATTTGTGGGCGTGCACACACTACAGAGCCTTAAACCAGGTGACCATTAAGAATAGGTATGCTTTGCCACTAATCCCAGACTTGTTAGATCAGGTGCAGAAGTCCACTGTGTACACTAAACTGGACTTGTGTGGAAATTACCACCTCGTTCACATTAAAGATGATGACAAGTGGAAGGCCTTTTGAACTAGGTTTGGGCTTTTAGAATATACAGTCATGCCTTTTGGATTGTGTACTGCCCCAGCGGCTTTCCAATACTTCATCAATGAGGTTCTGCAACATTTGCTGGAGGTGTGCGTGGTCGTATATATTGACGACATCGTGATCTATTTACAAAACATGACTGAACATAGAAAACATGTCAGGACAGTCTAGCAAGGACTCGGAGAACATGCTATTTTTGCCAAGTTGGACAAAAGTATGTTCCATACCCAGTCTTTTGACTTGCTGGGATATATGTTATCTCCAGAGGGGGTGACCATGGATAAAAGAAAGGTTCAGGTGATTTTAGGGTGGCCAGCACTGTCCACGGTAAAAGAAGTACAGAGCTTCTTGGGTTTCTAAAACTTTTACCAGCGATTTATCACACACTTTTCTGACATTGCAAGTTCCATCACCAGACTTTCACATAAGAAGGCACTTTTTGAGGGGTCCCAGGAGGCCAGTGATACATTTAACTTACTTAAGTAAAGATTCAATACGGTCCCTGTACTTAGACATCCAGACCCCATGCAACCTCACTTTGTAGAGGCGGATGCCTCCCAGGTAGCTGTGGGAGATATTTTATCACAGCATGATAGCACTACTGGGCAAATGCATCCAATTTATTTAATTTCTTAAACATTGTTGCCGGCAGAACAAAATTACACTGTTGCGGAACGAGAGCTGCTGGCAATTAATCTGTGCTTTCAAGAATGGCAACATTACCTATTCGGGGCCCAGCAGGTTGTCATGATGTACACTGACCATAAGAATATAGAATTCCTCCGGTCTCTCAAGGCCTTGACCCTAGGCAAAATAGGTGGTATTTATTTTTCAGTGAATTCTATTTCATCATCACCTATCGACCAGGCCCTCAACAGGTTAAGGCCGATTTACTATCTAGATGAGGTTACTCAGATCAAGGCACTCATGGTCAGACACCACAGAACACTGTAGACTCAGAACACATCATAGGTCTCTGTGACCAGGACTCTTTTCTAGCTAAGGTCAACCAAAATGCTTTCCGTGAACCACTACAGCACGTAAATCAGTGGCTTGCCTTGCTCCCGCAGTTACCAGGGTCTTTGAGTGTTTTCCCTTGTGCTCATTTAGACAAAACTAAACACTCATTTCCGGTTAAGGGATTCCATCTGTTAGTTTGCACCTGTTCTTCCTGTACGGTTAAAGCCAGTGCACTAACATCTTGAAAGGTTCTACTCAACCTGCTGCTGAAAAGGGAGGGTGTTCCATAATTTGAGCAATCCATATTACCACTTGGCGGTCCTAGATTTAGGAACAGACATTAAAAGTTACCATCTAGAACATAGATCCCTAGCTGGAAGGACAATTATAATTACTATAATAAAACACAAAGGCTGGGCTAGCTTTCGTTGAAACAGTCACGGAGTCACAATGAAAATGCATGTTCTAAATCTGTTTATTCCCCTATGTGTAACAAATAAATACTATAAAGGTTTATTTTTCACAAAAAAAACTTACAGGTGATGGAACAGTACCAATGCTGACAGATGACCATACTATTCGAAAGCGCTGAAAATAAAAATGGCATGCCCAAGCAATTTATACATTGACAGTTTTCTGGAAGAAGTTGGAAGGACACAGTGGAAGAAATTACCTCGAATTGGCTTACAGAATTGACAGGGCAGATTTGATGACTCCATTAATTGGGAACTGTCGAACAGTGCCTCAACTTGTTGATGATCATGGGCAAGTACAGGAAGGCCAGGAGGGCGTCAATCCACCTGGCCTTCATGGGCTTGTCCAGTGCCTTCGACACGGCGTGCAGGAGCTAGTTGTGGGCGCTGATGGAAGATCTGGGCTTTGAGGAACCACTTGTCACTCTCCTTCGCAGACTACATGCTTCCACCTCTGTAGTTATCTGTTATGGCCCAGGGGGGAGAGAAGACCAAGCCCATCGCTTCGACAGAGGGGGTCCGGCAAGGCTGCATTCTGGCCCCGTTTTTATTTTTGGTCTATACAAATGGGCTGGAGCATTTTCTGTTAAACAAACACTTGGACTTCCCAAAAATAGCAGGTGCCCAAGTACCTTTATTGTCGTATGCCGACAATACGGTCTTGATGGCCTTGACTGCCAACAGCCTTCAGGGATGTTTGGATGCTTTCACCGAATACATGACGTCACTAGACCTGAAGGTGAATTATAAGAAATCCTTTGTCATGGTATGTGGGCCAAAATTAACGAAAACACGAAAATACACAGTGAATGGGACAATATTTGAGAAGGTAAAATTCTTTAGCTATTTGGAGAATGTTTTTAACTCTAACTTAAATTGGGATCAACTTTTAGTATCCCGGGTGCAACAAACTCCAAGAGTCATTGAGGAGGGGTTCCGATTTGCAGCCAAACTTGGCCATAAGCTTGTCGCAGAGCTGATAACCCTGTACAAATCAAAAGGTCTGTCAGGAGCAACTTACGGTGCAAGAGTGTGGGGATATCAAAAGAGTACCCAGATTCAAATAATCAAGAACAAATTTTTTAAGAGACTCTTATTTATCCCGCCTAGCTCCCCTACATAATTTTGCCACTTGGAGGTGGGCATGGAATATATTACAGACAGAATACACCTGGCACCCTTGTTTTTATGGGGGAAAATTTGGTCCTCAGAGGAACTTAATTTCTCCCGACTTGTTTTAAAAGATTGCATGAATTTAGACAATGCAATGGCGGACCCTTGGTTATGCTACGTTAAACAAACTTTTTTTAAGATAGCATTAGGAGATTTTTATGATAAGCCTGAATGTAAACCGCCAAACATGAAAATGTCCATAAAAGAAGCTTTTGGATCTGAGCTGAGTATATCATCTAGGCTTACAGATAGACCGGACCCCCCTTTCTTAAAACAGCAACAATTTTATTTGTCTTTTAGCTGCAGGGCTATGCACGTTTTTTAATGACAAGATTTTGCTTAGGCACACTGCACTTTCTTGTGGCTTTTCCAAACCAGGTGGGGTGGTGTGAGAGGCTACCCCCTGTCCTTGTAATAACTCAGCCCAACAAAATACTATACACCTTATGCTATTTTGCACATTATATAAAGACCCCAGGCAGCGCTTTCTTAAACCAATTTGAAAACTGTTTGCCTCCATTTGCAGTTCTGTGCTTAATTTTATAAAAATAGTTTTTATAATAAGGAAACGATATGCAATGTAAAAGTATGTAATTACGTGTTTAACTGTCTGTGAAATATTTTTTTTATGTTATGCTTTGTTTTGTAAATATGGTCTTATTTTATGATTGTATGTTTTTCTTGTGAACTTTTATGATTCATCTGGAATCGAATAAAAGTTTCTGACTGACTGACTGACTCCCTTAATTGGGAGGACACAATCTCAAAATTAAGAGACCATAGGGTTTGGAATTTGTTGGGAGGTTTAAAGTGCCTTCTCCACATCCGTACTGGCAGGAGTCCTAGAGGTCGAGGAACCTCAGGGATTCACAATCTCCTGTTGTGCATGTACATGTATTACTAGGGGAATCCCTGGTGCTTCCTCGAAAAGGAATCATAGAAGGTGCCCTGTGTCTGGCTGTCCCTGGTGGTAGCCGTTCTGGTCCTGCACTACCACGCAGTGCACCAAGACCATCTAATGGTGTGGTGTGCTGGTTTATGAGAACAGCAGCCATCTGACTCTGAGCCATGACTATTGGCATGCACTCCACAGAGCGCAAGAATTCCGCCTCTTAGTGTGGCAGTGTGAGGAGGAGCAGTAGCAGGGAGAACATCTAATTTCCAGTCAAGCACTAAATGGAACCCAAAGTGATTCACATTTATTCTTTATGGCCTACATTAATTTGAATTCCAAAAAACAATACGAACTTACCACTTTTCTATTCTGAACCTTGTGCCTAGTTTGTTTTTGATAACTAAAAACGTTACAGCAAATGCCATAAGAAAGGCGTGTTTTAATTTGTGTAAATATGCAATCTATACATAAAAATAAATAAAAAAGCAAGCCATCAGGAGCAGCACCCCTGCTTATCTTGCAGCCAAGCTCACCATCTCTGGTGGGTTTCAGCACACCTTCAGCCAGACCACCAGCAGTCTAAGAAGTGTAAATAAAAAGAGGCATTTTCCATCTTTGCACCCAGGATCTGTAACAACATCCCTGTATCCAAAAGGACTGCCAACATCAATCCTCTAGTTTAGGAAAGAGTTGGACTCACCTTTAAAAAAAAAAAAATGTAACTACTTCACAATACATTTACTGTCCAGAACCCAACTACCTCCATCGCTGGTTGTCTTTACGCTGGTCTATGACTTTTTTCAGAGCTCAGCTGCCTTTTCGATTGGTGTGTATTATGGAAATACTGCATACAAATGATGTGAACCACAATTTAGAAGGGCACAGCACTGTTGTTCTAGTATGCTTACCATGAAGATAAAGCAAGATTTTTTTTTAAGTGATATTGAGAAAACAAGCGTAAAACATCTGCAGAAAACATCATTTGTGCTACAAAAAAGAAAAAGAAGTAACATTTATAATCATGGTATACCTTCAGTACTTCAATCAAAGACTCCTTTGACTCGCCGGTTCGTTTTAGGAAAGCATACAAGTAGACATGAGCATTGGGGTTGGCTGGGTACTTGCTGTCATAAGCATAATCGGACAGCAGAGTTCGAGCAGCCTCTTGGTCACCATGGAACTCTAGAAGCTGTAAAGCATAAAATTAAAGAATAACACATTAGAAGCTATCAATACCATGAACAAATAAGCATTTGTTTTGTGTATATGATATGTACATATGTTATAGGGAGCTCATCGAATAACTACACCAGCCTGCACCAGCCTTACAGGGGAGACACCAAATGGTATACTGAAATAAAGGGGCGTTAAACACTATTGAAGAGTAAGGTCTTCAATCTCATGCTGGAGCATTAGTAGTTCTAAAAATTCTTTATATGTAGCAAAAATGCATTCTGCCACTGCGCCTACATGAATCAGAGAAGTTTGCCACCCATAGTAGCTCTAACCAGGAGGAGAATCTGCTTTAGAAGCAGATTGAATGGCTCAATCAACGAAATACAGTATGAACTTTGTGAACCATTGAAAGCGCTGTAATTTTATGCAAGCTGCAATCAGAAAACAAACACTGCATTGTGAACGTGGAGGAAAAATTATCCAAGTAAGGTTACTAACTATCACAATCCAGGCTGCAGGATCTTGTATTCTCTGTACTCAAATTATATTTTAACTAGTACCCTAGAAACAAATTTAAAAAAAGGAGGTATGGAGTACTTTAATTGAGACTCTGGAAAGCAGAGCCAATTGTGACTCTTTATGGGGAATTTGGCACATAGCACCTACTGTTGTTGGCAAGTCGGTTTAATTGACATTCCATGGTGAGTTCAGAATCAAATGAAAAGCAAAGAAATGTAGTTTCTAATGACAGATTTATCATGTCAAGCCCAATTTTCAGGTTTGCATGCCTGACCTAGACCACTAGAGGCATTACAAGATGCAGTCAGCATAGGGTCGGAGTAATGATATCAGAGTCTGCCACTTGGTGTTCACACAATCATGGAATTCATCAATTAGATTCACTATGTGAATGATCCTAAACGTTATTGCAAACAGGAATCAGAAGTTGGCTTTCGCCATAACTACGAATCTTTATCCTTCAAGATTGTAGGCAGTCATGAAGAAATTGCATATAATGGAGATGAGCACTTGGGAATGTCTCAATGGAACTTCAATGTGGGCACAAGAACCTCACTGCATGGTACTCGTTCCATTTTCTTGCCTAAGAAAGATACCATGTACTGGAGCTGTTGGGTACCCGCAACAACTTGATCTCCCATAGTCTCTCTAGAAATATATTATCTGCAGTATCAAAGGCAACAGAGCCAACTAATAGGGTGAGACGTACAACCGAACTGTGATCTGCCTTTTCTAGAAGTTATTCCCTTACGTAAGTCAGCCAGTTTTAGGGCCAGAACCTAGACTGAAGCTTTCAGCGCAAGTTAGGGACCAACTTCTCATGAACTGTCATGAAGAAGGCAACTTTATGGCTTGCTGCCTCAAGACAGTCTAAATCAAACTGCAAATCAAACTGTTTAAACAGTGGGGAACAGAGTCCTAAAGAACTGGTTGATTGTGAAAGAGGATGCACACAGTGCTAAACGAGAAAGACCAGAGTTGCATATCTACTGGGTAGGGTTCAAGCTGGAAGTGACTGATTCTACCTCAAAAAGCAGGACAGAATGTAACCTAAATTAGAGCACCATCAGAATTGTTTTTGCTACCTTCTATTTAACACCGGCTTGTCCATCCCTATATTTTTCAAAATCATGCTTTCATGTATCTTAAGGTGTGTTTTAATGACCGTCATAGGTCAACTGCAATAAATTAAAAGGCTAGTAGTCAGGAAAGGAGCAGTTTATTTTTTTTAAACAGAAAAATGGCTCCGTTGGAGTTTCTAGATGTCCATCTGTTGTAAACATCACAGAATGAGCTGGGCGAGGGAGAGAAACTGTGAGGTAAGGGCCAGAGGTTCAGTAGGTTCTTTGGAAGGTGCCACATTTGGTGTTCCCTAAAGAAGAAAGATGATGGAGGCCCTGCTGGCAAGGAGAATCCTCTAGAAAGACAATAGAGGAGGAGAAAGATCCTTGTGAGGAAAAGACTCAGGAAGGAGAACAGCTCCGAAGGGTCAAAGGAGAATAGGAGTACTGAGAACACAAAGCTGCGAAATTAAATACAAAACAAGCAACCAGGAGTGATGCCAGGCAGTTCCACTAAGCCAAAAAGAAACAAACCTTTTAAATCGAGTCTGCTTTGCATGATTTGTGGCCAGCCATCTATGCACTTTGAGAACGGGGAAAAGTTCAGGAGGAGGGATGTGATAGACATGCAGAGATACACTGAAGTTTAAGAAAGAACTTAGCAGAAGACGCAGGTTGATCATGCACACCGTGAGGAGTAGTTTCCTAAAAAGGGTTTCCAAAGCAACATAAACTCAATTTACTGGCCTGCAAATACGCACGACAGCGCTCTTCTGGGAAGGTCATGTAATTTAATTGTAATACATTTGGAAGTGCTCTTTTCAGTCTATGAGGCTTTCTTCCTGTACAGCCATCCCTGACTCAACCTGGTTTCACAGCCTGGTATCCTGACTCCTCCCACTTACCATCATAATCAACTCGCCATAATGTTTATAAGAAACGTTCAAAGTAAGACTCGTAAGACTGCTCTGTCGTTTAAGAAAAACATCCCTTTACATTTTGATGAATGGGTTTACCTGTGCGTCAACACAAGGACACATGAAATCCGACTCCCACTATCCCCGACCAGACACACATCTTCGCCCAACACAGGTGCCAGGACAAGTAACTGTTCTAGGACAAGTAACTGTTCTATGGTCTAGAATCTCCTCTAATGTACACATGCATAATGAATGTTACGATATGATTAACAGTTGCCGATTGATGTGTACGCTGTATGGAAAACGCAAAATCCAATAAAAATGTTAATTAAAAAAAAACACAAGGACACGTGAAACAGTGGAAGCTGGGCAGGAGCAAACTACTCATGAAGCCATAGTAAGGCCAAAAGGTGAAGGAAGACTAAAATAAGCGACCTGGCATCCCAGTTACGTGAAGGAAATCAGAGGAAGATCCCAACTAAAAACAAGCATTTGCAATGCAATAGGTCTCACATTTGCGAGAGTTGGAGCTATTGACATTGTAAATGACAATGCCTTTTATTAATTTGTTGTTAAAACCAGCAAGCGGTGCATAAACACGCACTTTGTACGTATAGTCCTACAGTAAAAGAGACTGCCAGCCTGCTTCTCATAAGCATGGACTTTAAGTACAAAGGGCTTGTTTACGCACAGCTTGAAGGGTTTTCAAACGCATAAATAAAAGGCATTATCATTTACAATGCCAACAGCTCAAACTTTCGCAAATGCGAGACCTATTGCATTGCAAATGCTTGTTGTTCAGTAAGGTGACACGTAGAACATATTCTTTTTGCAGTGTTGTGTGGTAATCTAAATCACTCACATGACCATAAAATGCAAGGGAACACTTCGGTCCTCTGACCGACTCAAGGGCAAGACAACCGTTGAGGAGCGACGATTCCATGGACTATTTTGTTTTTAAAACAATTGCAGTGGCTAAGAAATGAAGGTTTTTCTATGTCCAAAAGGAAGGCTGTCCCTTTAAATTTTTACTGTTTGGTACTCTTGCTTCAGATACTTTTTGTGGTTGTGAAGGCGCTGCTAAAATGTTTGTAAAAGTTTAGATGGAATCTTGAATTGCTGCCACTTTCATGAGATTTCATTTTGTGTGTTCGGATTCTTTTGTCCTTTTACTTTCACTGTTGCAGTGACTTTGTTTCCTAGGAATTAAAAATCGAGTTATTTTGCTTGTGTGGTGAAGTAAGGGAAAACAGTTGTTGCAAGTTTGATAACTGCGATGTTTAAGCTAAGTTTAGTGGCTCTTTCGCAAGTGGTGGATATCTTTACCCCCTTGTAGTTCTCTTTTATGTTTGTCATTGTGTTTGGGAAAAGAGGAATAAGCCACTCATTATTTCATTAATTCCTTTTCAAAGGGTCTTCGTTAGGGTAGCTGAAAATGGGAGTTGGTTTCCATCAAATGCTAGGTTTTAAGTAGCTCAAACTCGAGAAAATAATATGAAAATATTTCTGGTTAGAGATATTTAAGTGCATATAAAAATAGTCCTGAGAGGCAATTGAACAGTCCGTTTTTAGATGGCACCGCAAGTTCAGGGAATTAAACCACTTATCTTCTAAATCTAACTAGACAAACTTTATCAGACAGTTTTCCACCTTTTATGAGCATTTTTCATTCTAGGTTTGGCAATGGAGTTTTAATTAATTTTATTATCCTTGGTATTCAGCGTACACGATATTCTAGCAGATATATTTACAAGATTGACAACATGTATATCTCCTATTTTTATGGAGTCCTCTGCTTCTCATGTTCTTTCCCCCAGTGGAATTGAATTATTGCTGTATGGTGCTTGCTAGATGCAGTTCACCTTTATGTGTGTAATTTGACTTTGTGGCTGTGTTTTTATGTATTATTTTGAGTACATAAAATCCTATCCGAGTACAGAAATCTTTTCAGCTCTGAACAGATTGTGCTGGCTATAGCTTTTTCGACAAAGGTAATTTTTTCCGACTGATTATGTTACAGCACATTAGTGTAAGCGAGACTGAGCAATAGGTTGGGGCTTTATTGAACTTGCAGTACTTGCGATAGTGAAAAATAATCCTACTGCAATGCACCAGTTGCTGTTTGGTTGATGAACTACTTGCATTTCGATTCTTTTGTGCAGCACATGCATAGAGCAACTTATTTTAAATCCGTATTATTTGTTAGGCTAAAAGAAGATTCTGTCCGGGTTCTGGTTTCGTCAGTTTGCTAGAATGGCGTTATCTGATGCTGTGCTGAATGACTAGACAGTCCGATTGGCTTCCATTTTTAATCTCTTTCCTAAGACAAGATGGAAGAGACGCCGTGCACAACAGAAGGCGTGCGCATCATCGCGCGTGTCTGCTGCTTGTTTATATATGCATCGCGCTTTCACCTTAAGTGAAAGCGCAATGCAAGAATAAACACGCGTGTCTGGAAGAGAGCGTGCACAAGCTAAATCTCCAGTCCCCCTTGGCGGGGCCTAAGGGAGACAGGGCGGACACAAACCCCGCTTCCAAAGAAGCAGGACACAAAACCAACGACTATAGGTCTCGCCAAGGCGAGCAGCGCATGCGCTGCAACACAGGCGAGACCTAAAAAGGTTTTATGCATCCATTTACATAATGACTTGTTTTGATGTATGGTCTTACATCAGCATAACTCTGGACAAAGACATCCCACACCCCTGGGACCTGGGTGATCTCACTGAGGGCTCCTGTCGCCTGCTGGAAGTAACTGGCCATCTCCTGTGCACAGGCTGCTTCAGATAAGTAATCCAACTCTGAAAATGAAGGAAAAGCTTCACGGTAACAACAATAGTAAAGGAGTCATCTGGTGCAAGAAAACACAAGCAAACACACCAGTAGTTTGAGATCTCAAAAACCTCCATCCGCGTCATAAGCTTTCACTTTTTTGGCAGTTTTAAGGCAACACAGCTGGAAACAGACATTAACACTTCCTTGTCATTTATTCTATTAAAGAGGCATAAGAAGCAGAGAAAACCTGTAGGCAAATAATAGAACTCACTGGTTAGCAAATTAACAATCTAAGGAATGATACATATTTCTTTTAAATATTTTGGTCATTTGCATGCCACTACATGCACCCTGTTCACCCCTTTTAAGGTGCAGGTATTTATGCGGTAAATTACTGTTGTTATCCATACATGTTTAGAAAGAGAACACAGGCCTAGAGAGTGCAATCTCAGCAGGATACAGTGTGCAGTTTCCAACAGCCACAGATATAAAATTGGTTAAATTAACTAAATAGTGACCTGTAAGCTGCAAAAAAGTAGTAAATATATTCACAAAAGGAAAATGGAGGAGGCTGACATGTTGAAAACGATTACCAAACAAGTTACTTACCTTACGTAACGCCTTGCATGGTAGAGACAGGAACTAGCCGCAGATTCCTTACTTTAGAATCCTTACCCAGGCACGGGACTGGATTCGGAAACTTTTTCCACAGCACGTCCGCACGTTGAAAGTGGGTGCTGTGCGACTTCGTTTCGACGTCATCAACGTCGAAAAAGACCATATAACTACAATATATGTGACTATTTTCTGTGCTTAAAAAGTGGAGACTCATATAGAAACTGCCTATTGAAACACTGTGCTAAAATGAAAGACACCATTGTGTCAAAAAAGAAACTGAATGTAATTAAGTATGTGGCTATAATAACGAAAACATTGAGATGAAAGAGGACTCAATCTCAATAATACTGAGTTCTTAGTTCAGTATGTGAAGTCTCATAATGAAAGTATAGAGACTAAAGAAGACTTAGTTCATCACAGAGCTGGAAGAATGGAAGGGGCGTAAGGAATCTGTGGCTAGATCCTGTCTCTACCAGATAAGGACAAATACCAAAGCAGACTATCCCCGGAGGACGGTCTGCCAAAGGAGACCACTGAAAGCCGCTAACTATAACAAGACCTGTCTCGAAGCATATAAAAAGAATGTACCTCCATAATAATGTAGGTGAGCTCCGATAGATTGGGAAGCCTCTGGACATCGAAAGGTTTTGAGAAGTGGGACATGATAGGTATAAGCAGAGTGGGTGACCTCTGGGTGAAGGGCGCGGTTAAGTCCTTTGCAGTCCTTCAGAACGAGTATGAGTTGAGTGATAGAGAGTTTTTCGGGTATGCGCAGATCCACCATGCCCTGACGTCGGTCTTCGCCGCCGGCACTGATGTCCCCGAGTCCTCCCCGCTTGAGGACCGTATACTCGATGGTCACCTGCCCGATAGTACGATATCGCTAATATATAAGAAATTGATCAACGTTCAGGCTGATCTTCTTGTGCGTCTCAGGGTGGCCTGGACTGGGGACGGGCTGGAGTTGGATGACGAGGACTGGCAGTCGGCAGTGTCTTCCCCAAAGGAGGTCGCCATTCCCGCCCGCCTCCGTCTCGTCCAACTTAAAATTCTCCATCGGGTGTATGTTACTGGTCCTCGATTGGTTGCCATGGGCTTTTCCCCGGATGGGTTGCGTAAACGCGGGTGTGGTTTGAGTGCCACTTTCCTTCATATCATTTGGGAGTGCCGGGATGTGGCTGCGTTTTGGACCCGTGTGCATGCAGTGATGGAGTGTGTTACCGGGGTCGCTCTGCTGCCTGAGGATCGGAGATGTCTGTTGAATGTGTGGGAGCCTAGTGATTACAGCGTCGCCCAGACCCGGTGGGCGGCCCTCGGGAACATGATTGCGAAGAGAGACATCGCACAGCGGTGGGGTTCCCGACGGGCCCCCACCGTGTCAGTGTGGAAGGAGAATATGGACTGGTGTATGTTTAGGGAAAAGACCGTGTATCTGGCTAGGGGCAAGCCTAAGGCGTGGAACACAATCTGTAGTCAATGGAATGCTTATAGAGGGAACATTTGCACACCCCCACTGGATGACACTCTGGATATTTCTCTGTCCCCCTGATCCGGCATTCCTGGATGAATCCACTCCTCTCCTGATTTTCTAACCTCCCCACTGTCCCTACCCCCCCCCCCCGGCGATTTCTGTAGATTTCCTGGTCATTTATCCTACTTGTGGGTCCCCCCCGTAGGAGCAGGTTTCGTATACAATGGTTTCCGCCTTGAGTTTTGTTCGTTTGTTTTTTGTTTCTTTTTTTTGTTTTTCTAAAAATACAAAATCATGATATCCTTATTTCATCCTGTGCTGCAGTGCCTTTAATCCTGTATGTAGCCAGGCCTCTGGGTCATCGACCAATGCCTTCTGATGTTTTAACATGCTTACTACACTCTAGCGGCCGGCTCCTGTGGTTGTAGGCCCATACTTGTAACCATATTTGCATTGCACAATAAAGTTTAAAAAAAAAAATAATAATAAATAATATAGGTGAGCAATAACATACTTTATAAGAAAACTATTTATTTCCTAAAAAGCATCCGAACCCATGCAAGCTCATCGCATAAGCACTGCGAAAGAAACCGCAGTAAGAAAAGGCATAAAGACATAGAAGGCATGAGAAGAATGGTAGCCATCATAGCAGTGCAACTTGCTAAATAACAAATAACAAGCATCGGAAATGCAATAGGTCTCGCATTAGAAAAGTTGGAGCTATTGGTCTTGTAAATGACAAATATTTTATTTATTTTTTGTTTTTTAAAATAGCTAAATTGATAGCTTTGTCATTTACAATGCCAATAGTTATAACTTTCGCCAATGTGACACCTATAGCATTTGGAATGCAACATGTTTTGTATTTACGCGACTTAGATGGCAGTTCTGGTCGTTAGGCCACATCTCTAGAGAGCAGGAGAGTGCAGCAGGGGAGAGAAGCACAGCAATGCAATAGGTCTCGCATTAGGAAAGTTTGAGCTATTGGTATTGTAAAGGACATTTTATATTTACGTGCTTGTTTTGAAAATAGCTAAATTAATAGCTTTGTTATTTACAATGCCAATAGTTTTATCTTTCGCAAATGTGACACCTATTGTAACACAATATGTGTTGTAGCACTGAGTGGTGTGAGGGTAAGGGGGGTGAGGGAGGGTGAGGGTGAGTGGGTGTGTGAGGGTGAGTGAGGGGGTGTGAGGGTGAGGGTGTGTGAGGGTGAGGGTGTGTGAGGGTGTGTGAGGGTGGGTGAGGGGATGAGGGTAATGGTGTGTGAGGGTAAGGGGGGTGATGGTGAGAGGGTGCGAGGGTGAGGGGGGGTGAGGGTGTGTGAGGATGTGTGAGGGTGTGTGAGGGTGAGGGTGTGAGGCTGAGTGAGGGTGAGAAGGTTGTGAGGGGGGTGAGGGTGTAAGTGTGAGTGAGGGTGTGTGAGCTGTATAGATGTTTTGCAAAGTATGGTAGACTGCATGCATTTGTACTTGCTGCAGACAGCACAGAAATTAACAGTAAACAGTCCACCAAACCTTAAAACAGGCAAGCAGCCCAAAAACATGCCCACACTATACACTTTGACCGGTCAAGCCAGCCCCATTGGGCACTGCCAGACTGCCCTATAGGCAGGGCTACTGGAATTATGAGGCAAGGGAGGACCAAATCATGAGAATCTTAAAAATAAAAAAGTCTAATTAGATTAAATTCTTGCATATGAAAGGACACCAAGTGAAACGGCCAAATATGCATCACTTCTGCAAAGCCAAGGGCACATACATCGGGGAAAAAACAAACTGCAATAGAACAAAAAAAAAAGTGAAATCCATCAGGACAGAGAAGGCCATTATTAAAGACAACGAATAAGTAAGACAGCTATGCAGAGTAATAATTTGGAGTGCCTACATTTGTTCTTCATACATAATGCAATGTACAACTTCAACACTGTGGACACATACTGGAGTAGGACTGTGGCCAATTGCAACTGCTAAAGAGGATTTAAATAAGTTTGGACACCTGCAACTGTCTTTGAACATATTTTCGATTGTGGAGTGCCTACGGGGTCTGTTAAAGCATTTTCTTGTGTAGTGATTTCTATCGTTAGTGTGATGCAAGCCTACAAAGCGTGCCTGGATAAGTACCTAAATTTAAAAAAAAAATCTGCAAACAAGCTTTATGACCGTGCATAAAGAAACAAACTCAGAAAGGTGCAGTGACGAGTTCACGTTCAGCTGACTAAGCAATGGGTTACTAGAATGAATTCTGAACACACCTCCATCTTGCTCAGAACACGTTCAGACAGGATTAATAGCGTTTAAAATTATAACTGTGAACTCAGCACGAAGGTACAGATTGGGCAGAACATATATGCTCTACAAATATACAGGCTAGGTTCAACATGAAGAGAGGCCGTACCTCAACACGTACTGATGAGAAGGTCTGAGGATATAATTTAGGGCTAAAGCAATGCACAAATGTTTAAAGACAGGTGGGAGAGTGCGCAGTGGGATGTCTAGGTTAAATTGTGGCGCGTTATAGACAATATAGGCAACTATTAAGCTTACAACGTCTGTAAAATTGTATTAATTTTCTTCTAAAGGGGTTTCTTTCAGTAGATTTACAAATACAAAATAAGGGGACATATAAGAACACGGTTAAATTCAGAAAGGTTTAATAGACAAAATGAAGCAACTGCGCTTTGGGCTGCACACACATGAGAAATAATTAAACAAGACGGAGGGCATTGCTGTGGGGAGGGGGGGAGGAGAAATGCGACACGGCGGGCAGGGGTGGGGGCGGAGTGGGGAGAGCGGCGATGAGGGTGTGAAGCAGCAGGGGCCTTTGAAGTGAAGCTAAGCTTCACTTCAAAGGTGTGGGAGGAGTGCGGCTGAGGGAACAGATGGCGATTTGATGATGTGCACGCGCATTTTAGGTCAATGCGTTTGCGCATTGACCTAAAAGCGCACGGGCACAGCACCAAATCGCCCAATTGGGTAAAGTCTGTTTAAGACGCTATAGTCTCGCTCTGCTCAATGCACATGCACATTAAGAGGCGAGACCTAAAAATAAAACTGATGTTTCACTTATCCAGACTCTAACAACGAGTATGATACTGGTGAGACACGGAACAGAAGGTGAAGTCACAGAGGAAAACCTCTCTGCCATAAGAGAGCGACCCGAGCCAGACCTGCACTGAAGCAGCAGGAGAGGTCCAATACCCATAGGAAAGGATAATGAAAGCTGTATAAAACATTTTTTTTAAAAGAGTCGAGACAACATACATAATGTGTGGTCGTAAAGCACATGTTCGCCGAAAGGGTATATTGGCTCCGAATAACAGATGTTTAAAGTTACTCAAATAAAAAGGATCCAAGTTATCTACCTCAGAAAGAAAAAAAGGCTGAGTCGTCGTGATATGAACCTGTGACTATAAGGTAAGACACAGGCCCCTGAAATGTACGCATAGTCCATTAAGGCACCAGATACGACAATACCAACTAGGGGCATAGCAGCAGTCATATCCGTAGAGAGATAATAAAAAGACCGCTAGGATATCTCCAAGAAATACACCGACATAGGAGTAAAAAAATAACCATCTATGTATAGACAAGAGAAAATATAGCGCGCAGAAATAAAGTTTAGCCGAATTATCAGCAAGACAATCTTGGCATGATAGTACGGAAACCAAAAAGGTCATCATGCCACGTAGGAAAACAAAAGCCATCCAAAACGTGTCCGTATTGAAAATTGCCTGATACAGCATCAGCGAGCAAGAGTATAAAGTTGAATAAGATATAAAGTATGAAAAAGAAACCTTGAAGCTTAGCGAAACCTATGGTTAGTACGTATTCTTACAATATGAATAGAGACCCATCTACAGATGATGTAGAGAAAAACCCCTGACTGAAATTGGGAAATTTGAAAGGATTCCATAAAAAAGAATCTGAGCGATCTATAAAATGAACATCAACATGTACATGTCATCTAGGAACCATAGTCCAAAAGGTTTGAGCCCAAATACAACAACTAGAAGAAGATAAATGATGAAAGAAGTTGTGCCATAGAAGAATAAAAGCCATCTACAAAAAGTAGGAGCTATGAGGCAAATGCCTAGTCCCCTCATGGCACGTGTAGGAATACCTTGTGAGAGTCGAACAGGTACATCATTAAAGGGAAATTACATTCAAACAGAAGAAATCTTCGTAATAACGCAAAGCGTTATAACAACTCCAAAAGAGTTAACAGTATTAAGTATCCTTCATGAGAGAAGTAATTGAATCGACAGAGACAGGTCTCCCTGGAGACCAAATACAGAATGAGAATATCCCAGGTAAAGAAACAATTATGACCGAGGGACATGTACAAACCAACTCTGTCTAAAGGAATTGGTGGAAGAGCCAATCAAATAGCAATTATTTATTTAACTTATAAGGTGCACAGCTACCCGCAGTGGGTTTCCTGGCGCCAAGGGACAGATTAAAAGGAGAAAAAGAGAACAACCAAGGATCAATGCTTAAAAAGCCATGTCTTAAGTCCTTTACGGAAGCGGAGATAAATAATTTCAGTTAAGTATTCCAAAACTCAGGACCTAAGAGGAAAAATGAGCGACCACCCATTTTCACCAGCCTGAATGTCGGAATTACAAAATCACCTTTACAAGAGGATCTGAGAGAACGAATAGGGTGATAGGCTTGGATAAGCTCCTGTAGGTATGCGGTGGCCGTGCCTTGTTTGATCTTGAAAATAGTGCATCAGAGAGTCTTAAACTTAATTCTGCTGGCGATCCTGAGGCAGTGAAGGTCAAGAAGTGATTGGGAAACAGAGACTCTCCGCGGAACATGGCATAGGAGTCGTGCGGCCGCATTCTGCACAACCTGAAGTTTTCTAAGAGTTTCTTGATCAGCTCCTAAATAAAGAACGTTACCGTAGTCCAGGCGTGAAACAACTAAGGCCTGGACCACCGTCATTTGTGTGGAGACAGGTAGCATCCAAAGAATTTTGTGGAGCCATCTTAAAATAGTAAAACAGGTGGAGGCCACTTTTACTACTTGCTGCCGCATAGAAAGATTCTCATCTATGAGAAATCCGAGGTTGCGAACCTGGGCAACAGGCTGAGGAAGAGAACCCACTTCTTTAGGCCAATGTTGAGGGCCCCATGAGTTCCTCCCTTTGCCCAGGGTGACAACCTCGGTCTTGTCCCCATTAAGCTTTAAAAAGTTGTCACGCATCCATTCTGAGACCTTGATCAGCCCCTGTTTAAGAACTGAAATACTGCCATCTTCCATAGTAGAAAGAGAAAAAATTATTTGCGTATCCTCAGCGTACGAAAATAAAGTAAGGCCAGCTTTCTCCACAGTGGTGGCAAGGGTCTAACGTAGATATTAAAGAGTAGAGGACTCAGAATAGATCCCTGAGGTACTCCGTACGCTGAAGAACAAATTTTGGAAGAGGCTTACGCAGAAAAGACCTAGAAGGTACGGCCGTTGAGAAAGGAGGCCAGCCAAGGCAAGACCCTCAACTCCCAGAGACCGAAGAGATGCGAGAAGCATGGAATGTGACACAGTATCAAAAGCCGCACTCAGATCGAGTAATATGAGTGCAGATGTCTCTCCGCGATCAATACAGTGACGTAGTCGCTCGGTGACTCCCAGAAGAGTTGTTTCTGTGAAGTGATTGGCCCTGAAACCTGATTGAGAAGGATGTAAGAAGCCCGAACTTTCCACAAAATGGGTAAGCTGGTTGTTATTTTATTTATTTTATTATTTATTTAGGATGTTTTCTATAGCGCTAACAAGACCCGAAGGTAACAGAGCCCTTTACAGTAAGAGATTGATAAATACTCCGCAGGAACATGACATATGAAAAGTAATAGCAGTCAACGAGTGTCAATAGTGAAGGAGAAAATTTGGACAGCAGAACTGCTTTGGTAACAGGAATCAGTGTAGTCACATAGTTCAGGGGATGCCATCTGATCCGTGTTATCCACAACCTAGGGAACAGATAAGGAACAAGGATTTAAGTTGACTCTTGAATTCCACGTAGGATGGTATGGTTCTGATGTGCAGGGGGATAGAGTTCCAGATTTTGGGGGCGTTTCCTGTGAAAGAGTAGTCCGCTGTTCTTCTCTTTCTGGTTTTAGGTAGGATGAGCAGTAGGGAGTTAGAGCTTCTCAGATTTCTGGTTTGGCCTGCTTTTTTGAGTTTATTTGCCAAGTATTCAGGTTTGCTGGTGTGGAGGGCATTGTGGGTTAGGCAGGCCGTTCTGAAGATACTACGCATTTCTGCTGGGAGCCACTTAAGTTCTTTGAGTGCCGGGGAGATGAGGTCAGATTTTGTTGCGCCAGTGATCATTCTGGCTGCCGCATGTAGTGTTGTTTTGATCGGTGCCAAGTGCGATTTAGGGATGCCTGTTAGGATAGCGTTCCCATAGTCCAGTCTTGACAGTACTAGTGATTGCGTGGCCAATTTGAGGTCCTTGTTGAAAATGTAGGGTTTGATTTTGTTTGAGAGTCTGAGGTTAAAGAATGCACTTTTTGCCGCGTTCTTAATGTGGTTGTTAATATGTTCTTAAAATGGTTGTTAATATGTCTTGGAAAGAGTAAGTAACAGAGAGATGGCGAACTGGAGTCGATGGCACCGGCGTCAGTAGGCTAAGGCTCCAGTAAGGGATGAGGGCGGTGCGTCGTGTAACTTTACGAGCGGTGCCCTCGAACCACGGTGCAAGCAGCGGCTTTGATTCCGGCGTGGAGCGGCATCATCGGGGATACCACGGCATTCTCGTGAAGCGAGGCAGTGCGGAGTGCGGTGCCCACAGGTCGCAGTGCGAGCAGCGGCTCGGTGGCGGCATCAGTAGGCGTCGTCGGTGAGACCAGGGTCGCATTGCGGCGGTGCCCTCTGCGGTGGCATCAGGACACAGAGTCAGCAGCGGCGTCGTAGACGTCGTCGAGTTGCTTTTCTTCTGTTGCAGCACAAAACACACAGTTCCCAGTGCTGAGAACAGAAGAGCTTGAAGTCTTTGATGTTCCTGAGACTTCTTGAACAGAGGGCAAGCTCTACCTCAAGCCCTTGGAGAAACTCACAAAAGTAGATTGCAGAAAGTTCCGTCCACTCCTTTCACTGCCCAAGACAGCAGCGGCCACTGCTGGCCAACACAGCAAAGCACACAGCAGAGTGGTAGTTCCTCCTCACAGCTTCTCCAGCTCTTCTTCTTGGCAGTCTTCTTGATCCCAAAAGAGTTCTAAAGTCTTGGGGTCTGGGCCCCAATATTTATACCAGCAATTCCTTTGTCCTCTGAAGGCAGATGGTCCTGTACCTAGTCCAAACCAGTTCTGATCAGTCTTGGAGCACTTTGTTTACAAGACTCCTGCTTTTCCTTTGACAGTGTAGACCAGGGACATCAGACGCACAACAGGAGGTGGAGCTAGCATTGTGGGAGGCAGGCACAGCCCTATTCACACCCAGGTGCTACTCCTCCCACCCATCTATGTGCAGATAGGTCTATTCAGCCCTGTGCTGACACCCTGTCTCCTGGAGTCTCCCCCAGCCCCTGTCACTCACAAACCAAGACAGACAATACACAACCTGGCAGAGGCAGGCTGGATGGTTAGGCAAGAAAAGACCTACTTTCTAAAAGTGGTATTTCCAAACACAGAATGTTAAAACCAACTTCACTAAAAGATGTATTTTATCATTCTGAGTTCAGGCCTACTAAACTCGAATTTCTACCATGTTCCTGGAGTCAGTTAGGATTATAGGATGTTATAATCAAACTGCCCACTCTGGCCTATGGAGAACAGTAGTCTTGCAATAGTGAAAAACGAAGTAGGCTGTAATTCACTATCAGGACATGCCACACACACCAGGGCATGTCCTACCTTTCACGTACAATGCACCCTGCCCTTGGGATTACTTGGGCCTACATTAGGGGCGACTCACATGTAGAAAAGGTAAGGTTTAGGGACTGGCAAGTGTGAGCACTTGCCATGTCGACATGGCAACCCCAGGCTGCAAACAGGCTCTGCAATGGCTGACCAGAGTTACACTTTACTGGCTGTTTGCGTGAGTGGCACAATCCAGTGCTGAAGCATTTATTTATAGGCCCTGGCACTCACAGTGCTCTTTACTAGGGACTGACACATAAATCAAATAAGCCAATCATGGCAATACCAATCCATAACACATTTTACAACAGGAGCACTTGCACTTTACCACTGACCAGCAGTAAGGAAAGTGCGCATAATCAGTACACCCGCAAAAACATAGTCAAAACCAGGAGGTCAGAAAACAAAAACTCAGGGGAAACAAGCCAAAAGATGGCAAGTCTAAAACTCCTATGTTCAAATTTGTATAGGTTGTTTCAAGCTTGAAGTTACGTAAAAAAGGTTACTCTCGATTACTAGCCTGTGCTGTGCTGCTTACGTAAAGTTGAACTTCAACTTTTGTGATGGGGCATGAGATCGCCACACACAGGCGTAACCCGCTCAGGCACTACTTAAGGAATTATGGGGTCCCTGATACTGGGGTCGATCTAACTTTTGTAGTTGAAATGGATCATACCCATCCGTTCGAGGTCTTTTATTTTTGGGTTTCTTTTCCGGCAATTCAAGAGGATGATAATCTGTATCATGAGTATGCTGCCACTGTGATGCTGGTTGCGTATCGTCATTATCAGACCCTAGAGGTTCCGCTATCAGATTGGCAACATCTTATTTGGTTTAATGGCACTCTTCCTCACTCATTTACACCTTCCCGGTTAGGTCCTTTATCAATTGAAGGAGCCTCATGGCCAGTGTTTGCTGGGTATGCACCGCATCCGCGTGCGTAACAAACGCTAATCTGGGGAGGCGCTAGGGGGCGCACAGCGGGATGGTTGCCTGAGAAGACAGCTCCGTCGGGCAGACCTCGATCCAGCGGGGTTTATGCCGTAAATCAGACACCAAATCGTGCTAAAATGGTACCAACGGACGTAGGAATATGGAGAGCAGCGAAGGAATACTGCGGCTGAATTGTTGGTAAACGAATCACGGAGATATGGGCTGTCAAGCGGAGAGTCGGTGGAGACGCAACATGGCGGCGACGAGCGACCCGAGCGCTTGCGGAAGGTAGCGCGACACAGAGGAAGAAGCTCCTGAAACAGGGAGGTTCAGCAGTGGCAAGCTGCGAAATAACGAAGCACGGAGGGCTGACAAGACCCTAGAAAAACGTATGATCCCGCCGATATGAGGGTGGCATAGCTCACACACGACCCGACTGGAAGACCTAAAATGGCGGCGCCCATAACTTACTGAAGCCTGAACCTCCAGACACGGTAGGAGTTCATGCCTGCTACTCCCTGACTAGCGATTAGCTCCTACTCCATGTGGCTAACTCTGAAGCTCATTTGGACTGCATATCCCACGCCCTCACGCATACCCAGTCCTCACTGAACCCGGCGGTACCAGCTTACAGGAACCGATGTGCTGACTGTGCAATGCGATTACCACCTATGTAACGCCACGGATTTACTAGCACGCGCTACTTGACCTGGACGACGTTCTATGTACATAAGACCCTGGAACAGATATCGTAACATCCAAGGAGACATTTGCAACCGGAACAGACGCCTTATACAGATCAACGGAATATTGAAAGCCTGGAGTGACGGGGCAGATTAACCGCCTACTGGAAAGTGATGCAAAGAGTGCCAAGTGACGCCACGATGGGTAAACCGGACAAACAGCAACCGAAACTAAACTTTGAGTCCCGGAGAACGACAAGGGGACAGACAGCCCATTCGGACACAGAAACTGAGGTGGACATGGCGGCGGAAACTAATATGGTGGCTATCCTGAAGGCAATACAAACTAACTTACAAGACATCAACGGTAAGGTTGACCACCTCACATGCCAGGTAGAAAATATGGCGGCTACATTGGACAAGCAGGGGGAGCGGCTGGATGCGGCGGAATATCGCATATCAGCGGTGAAGGACGAGGCACATGTCACTGCAGGTAAATGTGGGGGTATGGAAAAGGTATTGGAGGTGATCAAAGCAAAGGCGGAAGAGTTGGAAGCCAGATCACGACGAAACAACGTACGGATCGCAGGGGTCCCGGAGAGAACAAACACAGGCCGCATGGAGACGTATGTAGAAGATCTATGCAGAGACGTGTTTGGGGTGGAACAACTATCATCGTTCTTCACAGTTGAAAGAGCGCACCGCTCGCTCGCGCCCAAGCCACCACCAGGAGCTCCACCGCGGCCAATTGTGGCCCGAGTGCTGAATTGCCGTGATCGCGACAACAAACTGCGACTGGCACGTGAAAAAGGGCAAGTGAACTACCAAGGAAATAAACTAGAATTTTACCCGGACTATACTATTGCGGTGCAACAAGCGCGAAAAGAGTTTGCGACTGGCAAGGCGAAACTGAGGACCCTACAGGTGGATTACGCTATGTTATATCCAGCGCGTCTGAAGGTCACATGGGAAGGCAAATCAACGATCCTCACCACTCCTAAAGCGGCCTAAGAGTTCATCAAAAGAATAGCAAGTACGCGAAAGGAGCAGAAACAAGCGGACCAGAGGCGTGACTCAGAATAGATGGCCCACCACGGGAGGACACTATATTAAAGGGGAAGGGACTGCCACGGTCGGTAGAGCCAGAATCACTTTTGGGACTGCCCTAGGTAAGACCGCCGTGATGGATGCCAACCTCACCCAGGATGGTAAGTGTTTGAGTACTGATTCTTGGCTGCAAACTGAACAGCATAGTATAAGGATTGAAATGTCTAGAGGTTGCATTATGGAAGAGACGTGCAGAGGGCCAATACATGGGACATAAAATTACACAAAGGTTATGCCGACATGGAACTACCACACCAATCCAGAGACTATGGATGAATGGGTATATTTACTAGATGGTACTATACCAAAGACTAGAGATCTGACTCTCATTGATTAACTATATGGCCTCACGCACTCAACTCAACCTCATCCGCTGAACTGGTTGCTACTTTCGTAAACAGGGGGGAGAAGTGGGACAGTGATATAACATGTAGAACGTAGGGTCACAGATGTGATGTAGGTTATGAACGGGATTGTTGGATAACATACTGTTGGCAAACTAAAGGATCATCAGTACCATGTATTACCATAATGGGGACGTTACGAGCATTCATCTATTGTACCGGTTCCTCTGAGATGGAACACTGCTAATCTTTGCGATATTAATAGGTTGCGACCGATCGCACCAAATGCGGTGAGAGAGTACTTGTCTAGAACTACATGCGCTTAGATGTATGTAACACTGAACCAGGATGGAAAACTGAGCTGATTCTTATTTGGATGCATATTTCATTACCGTGTCGAGACACAATATGTCAACTGAATTTTGACTGTATTAAAATTATGGTCTGCCCCCATCCATTCAGTTGGGTGGTGTAGTATACCCTAGGCGGACCTCCAAATGGGTGTTCCCCATACAGTTCATGGGATGTAGGGATGTTAAATTCAGGGCATGGCTTCGACAGATTTGGAGTGCTGAAGTGGGTGGGGGGAGGGGAAGTTGGGGTTTTGTTCAAGTTCACAGACCAGAGCACTTGAGATGCATTGCTGAGATTCATGATGTATGTAATATGTATCCGAAAACTGTTATGCTAGAGAGATGTAGATATAGTAATATGGGAGACACGGTACATGCACACTTGCTAAATCCTTCATTAGATTATAATGATGCTTGACTGACACAAAAGTGGGCAGGTTGCACTTAAATCTCATCACATGGAACATCTGGGGGTTCACGAACCCCAAAAGAATTCAACAAGTATTTGCATGTTTGGACAGATGGAATATTGATATCGCATTATTGCAAGAGACCCACATTCATAATTATATAGGTCGTAAATGGGCGGTATCAACGCATACATCCACATATTCTTCATATTCGAGAGGAGTCATGATCCTAGTTAGAAAAGGTACAAATTTTAAAATCGAAAGTAAAGTAGAGGACAGCCAAGGGAGATATATAATACTTGCAGGAGTTCTACGGGGACAAACGGTAACGATTGTTAACACATATAGGCCAAACAAAGATGCACCAGACTACTATCAGTAAATCTGGCAGCATTTGCAAGATGAACTGGACTCCACATTGCTATGGGGAGGGGATCTTAACCTCGCATTGAATAATGCACTCGACCGTTCCGGAAATAGCATTGAGCCCCACAGAAAAGCTCGGGCAAAGGTGCTAGATATCATGGCTACATTAAATTTACACAACATATGAAGGGCACGTAAACAATAGGTCAAAAGTGGCTACCCACACAAATGCTGCATATGGGAGCTGGTCTCACATTGATTATTGGCTGGGGTCAGAAACAGCCCTACTCTGGAATAAGGACATTAGGCATATACCGAAAATACTGTCTGACCATAATCCCATAATCCTGTCCCTTCAGATACCACACTACTCCCCACCCCCATATAGCTGGAAATTTAATGCTAGGGCACTAACGGATACAGTCTATGCAGATACAATAGCCAAGGCAATAAGAGATTACTTTCAATTAAACATGCCATCTATGGAAGATCCAGGGATTTTATGGGAGGCCTTTAAGGCTACATTACGGGGGGTATGCATCAGCACCACGGTGGGGATCCTGCAGGATATTAGGAGGCAACTAACGCGCTGTGAAGAGCGACTAACATCACTAGAGACACACTACGAGCACACAAGACCCATCCCTTCTGGGAGAACTGCGGCAGGTGCTCACAGAACATCAATCCTTTGCAGAAGATGAGCTCAAATAGGTTCATAAATGTCCTAATGCTAGAAAGTTTGGAGAAGGTGGTAGACCGGGGAGAATCTTGGCATCAAAAATATGTGAAGGACGTAGTGCCCAATCGGTATTGCAGATACGAAGGGAGGATGGATCTTTATCCACTGACACGGAAGGTATTTTGAGGGGGTTTTTACAAGCTTATAGAGAGTCGTACACATTGCGTGCAACAGCACCATCGGAGGAAGTCCTCGCCTACCTAGAGGATGTGGCCATTGCGTGGCTTTCAGACACACAGAGGACATAGTTATCGTTGCCAATTACGGTAGAGGAAGTTACATAGATCATTAAATCACTACCCAACGGGAAAGCACCTGGCCCGGACGGGTTCACATGTGAGTTTTACAAGACGTATGTTGACATGATTGCCCCTCATTTAGCTGCAATGTACGGTAATGCCTTTGAACAGAATATACTCCCACCAACGCTGCGAGAAGCAGTAGTTATAACGCTCCTGAAGCCGGCCAAGGATCCGGAATTATGCGACTCATATAGGCATTTATCATTAATTAATGTTGACTCTAAAATATTGGCCAAATTACTTGCCGTTAGACTGAAGCCCCTTATGACCAACCTGGTCCTGCCAGACCAATCTGGTTTTGTACCGTCCAGAGCTACAACACTAGGACCTTGTTTGCCCTATCGCACTATTTGACACCTAACACTAAAGCAGTAGCGGTCATGCTGGATGCCGCTAAGGCTTTTGATTCTATTGAGTGGTCATATCTTCTCACGGTGCTACGGAGGATGGGTTTCCCACCGATGTTTATCCAGTGGGTGAAACTAATATACACGGAACCGGTAGCTAGGATATGGGTAAAGGGATAGATCTCCGAGCTGATAAATATTGCCAGCGGGACGAGGCAGGGATGACCCCTATCCCCTCTATTATTTGCGTTAGTCCTGGAACCCCTAACATGTAAAGTTCGACAACTCCATCACAACTCCGCTTTGCAGTTCCCATCGAGACCTCTCCACATCTCGCTTTATGCAGATGATATGCTCCTTTATGTACGAGACCCCGAGCAGAATTTGGCCCTATGTTAAGGGAGTATATTACATTTGGCAGACAATCCGGGCTCCAAATTAATTGGATGAAATCCTCTATCATACCGCTGACTGATACTACCCTGCCACATGCTACTGAATTCCCACTGGAATGGCAATCAGACCCTGTTAGATACTTAGGTGTCTGGTATCACAGAGATCCGGAGATTGTCATCCGTACCAATTATGGACGAGTCATCTCCGTACTAGATGAGAAAGTAACATGATGGATACGGCTTCCGCAGATCGTATAGAGATTGTCAAAATGAACATACTGCCCAAATTGCTTTATCTATTCAATAACATCCCCATTCACCCCCCTAGAGAAGTGTTCCTCACTGGTGCTTAAATTAATCTGGGCAGGTAAACAGGCAAGAATTGGGCTACACACACTAACGCTGCCCTACTCCAGAGGAGGCTTCTGTGTACCGACTTTTTCTTATATTATCTATGTGCGCAGGAGCAATATGCAGCTTACTGGTACCATATGATCCCGTACTTGACACATACAGCAGTAGAGGAAGGAGATGCTTTACCAATACCGCTATCAGCAATTATCACACATAGGCGACCACCGCTGCACGATCAAGACATTAACACCATCGATACCACGAATGCAGCTGGGCGACACCTAGGACGATTGGCGCACAAGCTACCCCTTTATGCCCCGGCACTCCCATTACATAATCACCCGGAACTATCCGTAACCAGAGAAAAGGTGGGAATGGAATTGCTTCAGCAGGTGGGAATATGCACGTTTGGGGACCTATATAATGAAGGGGTGTTTAAGTCCTTGCAAGACTTGTCCTATATTAAAAACCAGACATTATTGTTCAGATTCACTTATTATAGGCTCCAAGAAGCAATCAGAAGGCTGTATCCTGCGTTTCCCGCCGAACCTCCACAATTGGACACACTACAGCTAGGGTTCACATCATCAAACACCACGCATTTAGTTTCCCGGCTAAACACTATAGCGCAGACTGAAATTCCCTATAACACTGACAAAGCCATGGAAAGATTGAATGAAGTACTAAACGTGCCCCTTACAGAAGTGGAGTGGCAAACAACTTGTGCTTTAACTCAAATGCTAACTCCTAACGGAAGTTTACGAATATTGCATTTTAAGTATTTACATCAAGCATACAACTCGCCTGCAAAACTCTTTAAGTGCGGACTTAGACAGGTCGCAAGCTGCAAACGCTGTGGTTCTGACATGGCGGATTTCCTCTATCTGGCATGGGGATGTCGGAAGGTGCACGATTATTGGGAGGAGGTGTTTACATTACTAGCGAAAATGACAGGAACCGTGCTTGATTGTACCATAAAAACCTGTTTATTGGAGCTAAATGTAAATGCACGAGCTGGGAAGCGGAAATTCTGTGTGGAGGCACTCTTATTGGCTAAACGTAGGATATCTATGTGCTGGGAAAGTAAAGCTGCACCAGCTATTAAGCAATGGATGGGTGATATAACCTATTGTCACGATACTTTGCATACAGATGAATAAGAACTACCAACCCGTTCTAGACCTAAAGACTTTTGGAAGTATTTTACTGATTATATAAGTGCCAACCCTGCATCTTAAGTTGTATTAATTGAATGTATCTCTACACAACTATCAACGACCATGTAATAATACAGAATCTCTGGCAATGTATATGGATTACACATGAACGTTGAATGCAGTAGTGTAATGGTCTGTTCAGTTTTTCTTTTATTTGTGATATAATGTAACTCACATGAAAATTCAATAAAAAGATTTTTTTTTTTTTATTAAATAAAAAAAAATACGCTAATCTTGATGAGTTGCAGGTGTTGCCTACTTCTTTAATTCGTGCACATAGAGCTGTTATACAGTTTGTGTCCTGTGCTTTTCAGGCAGCTCCACCAGGGGTTGTTGCGCACCCTGCGGGGACTGGTGATGTGACTATCAGTCCCGTTATGGTTAATTCGGTTATGGGCAAGCGTCCGACAAATAAGGATGAACTGCCTTATTGGCCTGCCCAAAAATTTGGACAGCTTGAAGCTCTTTTTCCTAATACTTCTCCTGTAGAGAAACACTGACTCTTAACAATTAGTTTGGCTCAAGATTTGCTTCCCGAGTTAGCGGACTAGAACACCTGGGGAAAGGTGTTTGCAGCTATATACTCGAAATGTTTCGGTACACCATCAATGACTGTCCTCCGTGATCAACTCCGGTGGAAGACATGCAACACGTTTCCAGGCATTGAGCTGGACAGGACTTTGGTACATTTAGCTACTAAGCTTCTCTGAGCCACAATGCAATACACGCAATTCACAAGAAATACAGCGTCCTCACATTGATGATTAGAATCCACTGCAAAAGATTTTCTCCACTGTTTGTGCTGTAACTCATTGTCGCCATACTGAATTGATACGTCTTCCTTCCCGGGAGTGGCTTGGTCTGCATTACAGATACTTGCCAATTGGAGCGGTTCTACAGTGTCGCTATTCCGCTTTAAATACTTTTTCCAAAATACCTTTCCCATCCTTGGAGTGGCTTGAATTTCCCACCCCTTAAGTGGCTGGGGTAAGATCACAGATCCTTGTTGATTTCAAAACTTTTGATTTCACCATCGCTTTATTGACCAGAAGCGTCTCCCAACCTTGGAGAAGCCGGGGTGAAGATTACAGCTACCTCCTGACCACTGAATTGGGCTGACGGGTTCAACATATTATAGTTTGATTCCTTTCTATTTTTCGAGTGTCGGATTTAGAATTCACTTCTATCACAAACAGTAATTGTTAAGAATATTTTATTCTTCATGAACGGCTACCTTTTTGAGACAACAAGTGCTTAAAACATTGGCGGATACAGTTTTGCATATAAGATTTTGCGTGCCCTGATGAAGTTCCCGGTAAGGGAATGAAACGCGTTGGCTGGATGATTTAATATGAATGTTTTCTATGATAGAAATATTTTCAAATAAGGAAGTGACTTCAACTGTGGCCTGTTGGACTTTTTGAGCTGCGCACCCCCACTTAATTTCTTTTTTACATAGTAAATTGATATATTCTTATTCCTTTTGCCATAATCTGGAAATAAAGAGTTATGACCATTGGAAGGAAGCCATTGATCTAAAGTCAATTTGGGGATCTAAAGATTGGCTATGAGGCCCTCCATCGTGCACGCCTCATTCCCACTTAAATGCTATTCTTAAATATTACCATTTACCAAACCACATGTTTTGGTTTGGCTACTACTAAACAAATGAATGCCCCAGCACTTCCGACCTTAGCAGAATATCATAATTGGTGCTTACACACAAATTATACCATTGAATATTTACAGAGTTTATTGAAAAATAATTCATTTAATGCTTCTGCAATGGATCCCATGGGTTGGTTAGTCTGGCCTAATAGTTCAAATGCTTGCCAACTCCGTTTTCTTAACTTTAGTTTAGGTTATAAACATTCAAGGCCCGACCCTAGATTTTCTGATTCGCATACTGTAACGACCTACTCTGTCAGTAAACTGTGTCAACAATGGTTACAGCACTCGACATTGTCATCTGTTAAACAACATTTATCTTTACTATCAAATAATATTAATTTGGCCGACTTTGTCCTGGGACAGAGAGCTCCTGGAACAAAGAGATAGATATATGCTGCTTACAATGAAATTTGGAAACTATCTCAAATTGAAGCAGCATCACGTTTGCAGGAGATAGACCAGGCAAATTTGGAAAAACTTTAGCAGTTGTCGACAAAAGCATTAATTCACTGTCTTCCCGCATTTATACATTAGATAATATTGTTTCCTCTGTTATTGACATTGTACAAGATGATGTTTCACTGTTATATAATGGACAAAATCAATTGCGCACAGTAATGCAATTTGCTTGGACTTTGCAAACGTTGAAAATGGGGAAAGAGCCATGGTATTTTTTTTAAACGCCAGCACTTTATTTGCACCATTTAATTTGACAGACAAACAGTAATTTATGTCCATGAAAGATGCCACTTATACTCTATTACACATAGAAAAAATAGACCCTTTACCATTTTCTGTAGCGGAATCAGATTCTGCAGTTTGGTTAATCCATGGGGTTTTAAGAGACAATCAGGGTCCCCAGAGGCGGGCCGATGCCAATGGGATGTAGCCCGGTCTACATGCATGTTGGTTACTGGCCTTGCCCAAAGGGTTAGTGGATAATTCTACTGAAGCAAGCTGGCGATCTAAGACAACAGCTGCCCTCCTTAATGACGCAGCAAAAGAGGAACTCACCTCTGTTGCCATACCAGGTGGAGAGAGCAAATCTGAAACTGGGGAGGACTGAAAACCACTAGCCTCACTCAGGTTAGTCAGCCAATTTTCTCCAAGGGAAGCTGCACAGTATTTTCCAAAGGGTATTGACAACTTATATTTTAACCTCCACCTTGCAAACTGTGCATTCCCGTAGGAAGAGCTTTAACAGGCTGTATGGGGCAGATGGAGAGTTGTCTAAAGTGAACGGCTCCCTCTGAGCTGCATTCGATGCCATACGGTGTCAGTGCAGCGATTTGTCGACGTTGAGAAGAGTACTTGGTGCAGCGTAGATTGGTAGCGCCGATGTGATGTGTTGACCCGACTCCACTGCCAAAGGTAAAAGCACCGGCACTGTCTCGAATCAGATAACGGATTTAGAGGGCACAACTAGCACCGGGATGAACCCGCCAGTGAGGATCCAGTAGGCGCACCACTTTGGGGCTAGAAGTCACACCAGAGGGGAACTGAGGCCCAAAGACTTTATGAAGGGAAATGTAATATTCCTGCATTTGGGCTAGAGTCGCCTCGGCTCCAGGATATTTAGGGAGGCGCGGGCGGACTCCGAAGAACGCTCTACAACCAAAGGTTGGGCGACACCATCAGAAACTAACTTACATTTCAACCGTTGGTGCTTCAGAGACTCCCTCAATGTCCCCTCACCCGAACGTCTCCTCAACTGGTCAATGGACTTCGACGAGGATTGATGACGATGCGATGCCTCACATAGTTGCGCTGTCGGAAGTTTCATTCAGCACTCTCTAAAAGCCTTCGGCTGACAGGAGCCGCACTCCTCTGAGTCATGTCGGTCTCCGAGGCACCACAAACAGATGGTATAAGGATCTGTGACCGGTATCTGTCTGCCACAACATCCACAGTGGTTAAACTCTGAAGGCATTGCAAAAGGCACACAGTTTCTCACAGAAAATGTGGAGATGAGCTGAAAAGCTGTCCCATAAATGCTCCAGATGTGAGTTGCAAGTGCGGAAAAGAAGGAACTGATGTCAGCGCTGGGGTTATATGGTCTCTGTTGATGTCACAACAAGTGATGACGTCGATACGAAGTCACACAGTGCCCTCTTCCGACGTGCAGACATGCTGTGGAAAAAGATTCCGGATCCAGTCTCACACCTGGAGATGGATTCTAAAGTAAAGAACCTGTGGCTAGATGTCTCTCTAGAGCTGATGGATCTTTAGCATGATGATATCACAGAATGTTGGCACTGAACTGAACTAAAAACATTGTGTGAGACAGTAGTTGAAAAGTTGAGACATGCTGAATCTTCAGAGGTAGGTGTTCACCAGGTCTCCTCAACAGCATTTATTTATTATGGTCCAGGTGTACATTTCTTGTTTCAGAAACCTACCTGGAACCGGTATCGTGTTGGTTTAAGGGGATGTCTCCTCCTCCTGAACTACTGACCCTGTACAGACTGATCATTGTTTCAGATGAAAGACTAGGCCCCTAAATAAACCCAGGATTTGACAAATTGTTGGTGGAATTGGTACTAAGGGGACAGGAACCCTAGGGAACGATCCAGAGCTTTCCTGTCAAGTAAGTGCTTGAGGGCTTTATGTTCTTTCTCACCAAAATCAAAGGGCATGTACAGAAGAGAAGATTTGACCAAGTGGAGCACATCTAAGCCTGACATCTGATCACAAGATTGATACCCATGGCCTGAGCAACAGCCAAATCCATCTTGGCTGACTTTAACATAAGTCTGTTGGAAACTATGGCAATAGTATCTGACATTGCCCCCAAAGCTGCTAAAAGTGAATATTGTAAGTGAAATTCCCTCAACCTGTAAATACATACTGATATGTCAGTTTTGGTTTCAGATATTATAATTCTAGAAGAGATAAATATAGGGTGTTCCTATTGAGGAAATGGTTTCTATTTCTGTTAATACGACTGTGGTGCCAAAAGAATCTGCCTTCAAGGCATCAGGTAACTAGAATCATAAATAGAATCACTGCTGTTTGATACAGCTATTTCAGCCTCTCCTGCCCATGAGAAATTATTAGTATTTACATTTTTACAGGATGCAGTCTCCGAGCTGTATAATCTCTTTATATTCCAAAAGACCAAGTTCACTTTGATGAGAAAATAATTTAGTCATTTCAGTTAAGGAAAAGGGCCTAACAACTTTGTTCCACAGATTTTAGAATCAGATTGTTCATATACAGTAAGGTCCAGAGGCTCATGTTAATTATACATCCAACACAAATGTATTACTCTGGCTATCCAGAACAGCAGCTCCTTTCCAAACGCCGTTCCAGGTGCCAACATGTAGGCCACTTCTGTTATCTCTCCCAGATGAGTCACAGGCCAGCGAGGAGGTACCCCTAAAAAACAGCGGTCTGCAGATGAAGTAGACAAAATGAACGACCCTCCATAACGTTGAAGGGGCACATTCACCAATCGAGATTTAAAAGGACTGAGCAGTAGGTCTACATGCAAGTAAAGAGACTTCCCACTGCTGCATGAAACACCACTGTACGGATCATCTTCAACTGAGTAGCAGAACGCACAAGATCGAAAAGCCAACCTTCAGAACCGTAGATAGAGTGTGAAACATTGGGAATTTGTTAAAAAACCAAAGAAAAGCTCTGGGCTTGTGTTGCAAAGTTATGGAAAAAGGAAGCAACGCTTGCCTGTAATCCTAGTCCTCCTCCAGGGGAATTCTCATTTAAGTCATAAGCACTGCTTGCTACTCTGGCATCTACCCTATTCAAACTCTATAACCCAAGTTCAATTCTAGACCAGAAATCACAATACATCAGTATGCTGACTAATAGCAATATGTTTAAACCATTCTCTCAATTTCCAGAGTGGCTAACGTCTTGCTCAAACTCAATACTACAGAATTTCTACACATCTTCAATACCAACCAGCCGTTTCAAATCAATTCTGGCTCACTCAGCTCTCTACACTTGGCATCTCAACAAACCTAGATAATTCAGTAAACATATATAAGCTTTACTATAGACTACTGTACAACCCATGACGGTCAACATAACCTTTACCACTTATATCTTCATCTGAAAATAAAGCCTGTACTCCTTCATGAACACTCATAAAAATGCTAGTTAGGGGCTAATATTTAGGGTAGGAATGCCCAACTTGCAGGAATCCCATCATGCAAGTATTGCAGCTTTCAAACCTCTGTGCAATGCCGCACAATAGAATCACCCTCTACCCTGCTGCCTCATGAAAATAAATTAACTTCCAGAGGTGTCTGCATCACCAGGAAGATTATTTGTTAACAACCAATATGTCAGCACAAGAATCCCTCCGCTTGCGCTGATTCCTGCAACCCCACAAAATGTTAACATGGATCATCAGTTTTTGGAACAGTCTTCCAGACTAACCCCTAGATTCATCATTGTCCCGTTTTGCGAGTCCTTAATAGCGATTATTAAGGAATCGCTATTAAGGACTTGCAAAACGGGATTCATGTAGAAATTGCAAAACAAATTGCGATTCCTACAGCTTCCTTATTTGCGATTAGCAAATTGCTAATCGCAAATAAGGAATAGCTCCCCATTCATTCCTATGGGCCGAATGAATGGGGAGTTATTCCCTATTTGCGATTAGCAATTTGCTAATCGCAAATAAGGATGCGATTTCAAGGATGCCAGGGGTGTCCAAAGGACACCCTGTAGCACCCCATAAATGAAAATGTAGACTGATGTTGCGCACACACATGTCCAAAGGACATGTGTGTGTGTAACATACAACTTAGAAAAATGCACTAAAGTGCATTTTTCTAAGTTTCCTCTATTTACCACGAGGTTTGATTTCGCGGTAAATAGCGGCCCATAATTGCGAATTCGCAATTTTTAAATGTTTCATGAATTGCATTTAAGGAATCTCAAATAGAGATTCCTTAAATGCAATTTCTCGCAAAATTGCGAATTCTATAATAGCGATTTTTGCATTTGGGATGATGAATCCCAAATGCAAAAATTGCGCTCGCAAAGGGCCAGATTCTGAGAATCTGGCCCTTTGCGAGCCGATTTCACAATGATGAATCTAGCTGTTAGTGTCTATCCCCCTTTCTCTTGATCCCCCAAAAGCTCTGAAAATTCACTACTATTGATCTCAGATTTACACTTGTATCACATTTTAGGAGGTGACAAGCTTCTATTTAACTTATATTCCCTCAGTTACCTACACTGTTACTGTAAACTAACCCGCAAGATACCACCAGATGCGTTACTGACCCTCAGTTGTCACCTGCTTGCTAATAATACCACTTAAAGTTCTTAGAGTTGGCTATAAGCCATATGACGCACTACATAAAAACATGGTATTGTATTAATTAATAAATATTATTTGTACTGTTTTTTGTGGTACTACAGCATTGTGCTCCTCCCATAGATCATCCTTAGATACAAAAATATATGTATACCATAAGCAGGAAGCGCAGGCTTGCCGACACTGCCTAAGGTCAAGATCCTAATAAAGTCAATGACGTGTTTTTGTAGGGAAGTGAGAAACGATTGATTCATCTGGAACTTACCATTCTCCAACGTGGCACACCGCTTTTGCGACCATTTCTGATAGACTAACAATGCCCGGTAGGCCTGGAGAAGTTTCATGGTCTTATCTTGTGACTTATCGCCATGCCTCCAGCTCTGTGCTACAGTAAGGTTGAGATATGCATCCTCTGTTAACCCATGACACAGGAGATGAAAAACGTGCTCTAAGCACACCTGAAAAAGGAAATGAAAAGCTCAGAGATTCATTTTGTGATTAAAGCAAAGCCCTGCAAACCATCGAGCAGTAAAGTGCATGCATTTGTGTTGTCTAAGATTACAATGCATAGTACAGTAAAATCAAAAGACAGTAATTGGTGTGGTTTTTAATATGGAGCTGGCAGCACAAGTAATAGTGAGCACACAGAGAGGTACAATTTGGAACTAGACAACTTGGGTCTTCCGACTCTCTTCCTCCTAAACTATGGACTGGACATCACTTCTTGGTAGGTAGATAGTGGGTTAAGCTCCAGTACTTCATGCAATCCCCTTGCTACCCCTGGTCTCACAGGTCTAGAGGGCAACAGAAGGAACACAAATTCAATGAGGCGTTATACCAGGGGTTTCTTTCGGAACTTTCAATTCTTCTTCCTTTCCTTAGCTCCAAACCACAAATAGAAGGAAGTTGAAGTGCGCAAGGTGTAATTATGGTTCTGCACTGCTATAGTTTTTAGGATGTCAAAGGATTTTTGATTGCAATTCCACTACCGCAGACACAAACTGTACTCCATATCATTAACTCTAAAAGATGTGACTAATCTTTTCAATTACCTGCAGACATGACCTTAGGTCACATTTCCTTTTTTGAAAAAGAATTATTAGTAAACATTTTTATTCAAAAAAATCTTTACTGAACTTTAAAGATACAAAAAGAATAAGAAGCAATTGTTTGGGAACAAGTCCTCATGTTTGTCCATTTTACAGGCATAAGTAGTGGTAGGTAAACATATTTACTTAGAAAACACCATACATTACATTCAATATACCGTAAGTATGAGCCCACTTCTCAGTCGTATGAGTGAAATAGGTCAAAAAGTTTGAAAGAAAAGAAACACACATACATACATACACACTATATATATATATATATATATATATATTAATTACCTACTGGCGGTCGCCAGTAGGTAGTTATAGTTAGGATCTACTTTCCATAGGAAATCCGCAACATTCTATTGGGAATAACTTTGGCGCCGGTGGACGAATCTTCGCGACTTTCTCAAAGAAGATGGCCCGCTCCGCTCTGCTCCTTCCCTGAAAGTTTGGGGGGGATTCGTTAAGTGGGGGCCGAGATAAAAGGGGGGTCCCAAAACGTGTTTTCCCCATGTTAATTTCCATAGGGCGGTTGGACTCACTTTTAGCCCCAACGGCTGAATGGATTTCCACCAAACTTGGCAAATTGTAGGGAATGGTAGCCCGATGTGCCTTTGCTATGTCTCAAGATATGTGCTCCAGAGGATTTTGAGTAATTTAGGTTCAAAAAAATATATATATCTATAAGCGCGCACCGGTACGCGTACCGGGGCGCGTACCGGGGCGCGTACCGGGGCGCGTACCAGCGCGCTACGCGAGTTCGCGCGCGGAAAGCTGATTGGCTCTCGGGTGTCTTGTCAACATTCCAAAAAGTCCAGAGCGGCCGCCATCTTGTGTCTCGGTAGGATCGAGACACAAGAGGTGGCAAAAACAAAGGGGGAAATGACCATAAGGGGGCAGAGTAGACTCCCCCTGACCCCCTAGTTTTGATGTGGGGGCGATTTGCGCGGGGGGAGCGCCCGGTACGCGCACCGGGGAGCGTACCGGGGAGCGTACCATGGGGAAAAAAGAATGACAGATTTTTTTAAAAATGTAGCCTTTTTTATAAATTGGAGGTAGTTTTAAAAAGAACAGTTTTTTTTCTTCTTTTTGTTGTTTTATATTTTTTTTAATGTTTTTTTGAACATTTTGTACTTTTTTTGGCTTTTATTAACTATTTTATATATTTTTTGGTTATTTTTATGGGGAGAAACAAAAAACAGGGAATAGTAAACGGCTCAGCTGGAGCAAAAAAAATAAGGAAAAAATTATGTTTTTTTGGGGTAATTGTGGTTGTCACCAACACGGTTGATGAGCTTTATGCTCTGCTCACCATAGGTGATGGTCTTACCACAAAAAATACAAGTGATCTTGAATTCACCAAACTGTGGTTGTATGTTTGGGACCATCTCCCTTGTCTCTGGTCCCGATGGAGTGGGTTGCTTTCTTTTGGAGGTGCTGGGTGAAGATTGGGGAGGGTTACTGGCCAGTTCTCTCACCTCGGCCGCAGCATAGTTGTTGGGATGCTTGCGCTGCATGTGCCGAATCATGGTGTTATTGCCAAATGAATATTTCTTATTAGGGTTCCCCCTTGAAAGTTCAGAACCACAGATTTTGCAAGTCACCTTTGGCGCATTCACTTTCTTCTTGCCCTCAGGGATGGAAAAAAACTCCCATACAATGTGCTACTTTGGCCTATATGGGGTATTGTCTTCTGGCAGGAATGTCCTACTTCCCTCCTCCTCCTCCTCCTCCTCCTCCTCTTCTTCTTGACCACCAATGTGATGTTGTGGTGGTCCTCTTGGTGGTGGTGGTGGTGGTGCAGATGCTCCAGCTGCTGCTGCTACTGTAGCCATTTTAAAGTACAAAATATTAGTCACAGATCTCCAAACAGGTCTTCCTCAGTCAAAGGACAAAGTCAGAATAAGGAAAAAAGGTGGGGGCTTTCATCATTTGGAGAAAAAAAAATGACCTGGACCAATGAAAAGTGTTATTTTCAGGTCACATGACCCGGGCTTTCATCATTTGGAAACCAAAACTGTTCTGCACCAATGAAAAGTGTTATTTTCAGGTCACATGACCCGACGCGCTTACGCTACGCGCCCAGGGGGCGCGTAGCGTAAGCGTGTCGGGTCGCTCCCGGGGGCGTTTACGTAGCGCGATCGTATGCGCTCGGGCGCTTCCGGGTGCGTTTACGCCGTGCGTCATAAGACGCATCACGCGGCTACACGATACGTCACGATGATGTTTTCGTTCGCGGCAATAGCGCTAACGGTACGCTCACCGGTACGCGCAACGGGGCGCGGCATTACTGCGCTTACCGGTGAACGCATCGGTACGCGCCCCGGAGCAAAAAAAATATAAACATAAATAAAATACTATTACATAATTATACAATATAAAATTCGTTATAAAAAATATTCATTTTCATACCTATAAAGATTTGCTATTAAAAAACCTTTGAAATTCACTGAAAAAACCATAGGTTTCACACCAGTTATAGTTAGCTGGAAATTTTACTCGCATAAAACCATTGAAATTCCCACGTTATAGTTAGTTGGACTCACTATAACTTGCGCGTGCAATGGACTGCTGATGACGTCACATATTACATCACTCATGACATGGTCAGTGACATCACTCATGACATCACTGATGACACCATCCTTGTGACAGAGTGACAGACCTATTTTCACTGTAATGTAACCCGTGAAACAAATATTCAAAAATAGAAACTAAAATTTTCAAAAAAATGGAGATAGCCATACCACTTACAACAACCAATTCAATAATTCCACCATCTATATACACATGCACTCATTCACGAACAGTTCAATATAGTCACTCATACATATACTCACTCATCATATGTAGTGATACACCTATACATCCTGTTACACACCGACAGTCATCCAAAAGTTACTCACACACATACTCACACATGCAAATAAACTATTCAACATCCATTTATTTGCATATACAGCTATACACACACTACCACTTTACTTCTAAGGAAACTTAAACATACTTACTCTCTTAAACAATCACTTATAGAAACACATACTAATTTAAACAGGAACTCTTAGAATCCCTCACTCTCACATATACTTACCTATATACATCAATATTCACATATATTAGATTAAAACATATGTAGTTACTGATAAAGACACTAGTGAGACAGTCATTCAGTCAGTAACACACACATATACACACTCATCCACCCACACAGTCATGCATATATGCTGTCTTCAAAACACATACAGAGAGTCAGTCATTCATGCTTCTATGTGCTAAGTAATACCCCCACAAAACCATACAAACACTCATACTGATACTAAGAAAAACATCTAATAACCTATATACATACACATGTAGCTACTCACCAACCCATGCAGCCACTTATACACAAAGTGAAACACTAATACATATATTTAAATATTTAAACATTACTCATTAATATTTATTTTTCAGAAAGACACACATTCACTGGATGGTGTCATCAGTGATGTCATGAGTGATGTCACTGACAATGTCATGAGTGATGTAATATGTGACGTCATCAGCAGTGCATTGCACGCGCAAGTTATAGTGAGTCCAACTAACTATAACGTGGGAATTTCAATGGTTTTATGCGAGTAAAATTTCCAGCTAACTATAACTGGTGTGAAACCTATGTTTTTTTCAGTGAATATATATATATATATATATACACACACACACACACATACAAACATCTATCTATATATGCATTCATATACGTATACATATACACAGACATATATATATACACACACATAAATATACAGACATATATACACACATACTCGTATATATACACATTCATATATACACATACATACACATTTATTTATTTGAAAAGTTTTATATAGCGCTGGCTAGACCCGGAGGTATCAGAGCGCTTTACATGAGATAGGGTATTGTTTCAGAACATTGTTGCATAATTGCATTAGTTACAGTTGCAGTTACCAGTATATGCTTAGGAGAAAAACGTGAGCTTACACAAAAATATTACACAAAAATAAGATATTAGCGCGTAGCATATTCAAGACACGTCATATGGGGAATGAAAGGTAGTGGCGGAAAGGTAAACAGGGGAGAGGAAAGCAGACAGAGTCAGGTAGATCTGAAGGGAGTAAGTACTCCAGGGGGAACAAAGCAGTCAAAGCAGTCGAGAGGGACAGATAAAATCGCGAAGAACCGTGAAAAACAATGTCCGATGTCCGGCTGGGTAGGTGACGGCTGAGGGGGTGACTCAGAGACAGACACCACTATAGCGGTATAGGACAGATCCACCAGGCAGAGGCCAAGGGTACTCGGGCTCCGCGGAAGTACAAACAGTTATAGTTTCAGCCTGTGGGGCATTGTCATAGTTCCATAGAAGGTATCAGTCCCGGTGTTACTGGGAGGCGCCATCCGTATCGTCCTCCATCTCGCTCCCAGGTCGGAGGACATAGGGAGAGAATCACTGGTGAAGTCAAAGGAAAAAGGTTCCCTAGCGACAGTGGGATGTCCTAGAAGTTTGGGTGACTAACAGATGTCTGGATTAATGCATCTAAACAGAGGGAACTGAGACCTTAAAAGCTGAAATCTAATAAAGTCGTGAGGGGCACTGGCACAATACAGGACAAGCTGGGAACTGACTGATATTTGCACAAAGTGCCCCTAAACTTGGTGTGACATGGAGGGCTTAAAATCAACTCTGTGTTACAGTAATTACAGGTCGCTGTATTGCTGATCGATTTTGCTGACAAGTAAATCAAGGGCATCATCTTAAGGTCAGGTCCTCTCTGATAAAAATCGCTGTCTTGATGAGGTCTGATTCGTGGGGAAACTTCCTTAAAACTTGCACATACAGCTTTCATAACGGTAGTTGTCTACATCACCAGTTGTTAGCACCGCAGCTCCACAGGAGCAGATACAACGTTTCCCGTACACTTCAGACGGCCGCCATCTTAGGGTCAGGCCACTTTAATTAGAGATCCCCTTAACAAAAGTTCAGACCGCTGAAATCCTCCTAAACTGGGTGCATGGGAGGGAAATCCAGTTTGTCTCGGTGCCTTCTATGTCGGGATTATTGGTATTTCACGTCATCCTCCATTTTGATTCTCTTCGTCACTGCTGACAGCGGAGTTGCGGCGGTAAATCTGCTTCATTTAGCGCCTTGAAACAGTCCTCGATAGCACCCACAGAAGCAGAGCTTCATCCGACACCGAAGCCTAGTATTTAAAATTAAATTAGTCCCCAATAGCTCCAGGAATCCACGCATGTTGCCTTCGTACCCGACAGAGAGACGGGAGACGGGAGCAGGCAGCACAAGGCCCTGCCCTGATGACCAAAGCAGTATTTTTCAGACGGTAGGCCTGTGCACCGGCTCAGACCACAAAGTTGTGCAGGACCGCATGCATAGCAAAGTGCCATTCTCTATGGGCCTGGCCATTCAGACAGTAGTGCTTTGTCAACACCCACATAGCAGTCTGACAGATCTGCAGAACAGACATTCGCTGTGCTAACACAGTGGTAGAAGCTTTGTCTCTGGTGGAATGATCCCGTAAACCTTCTGGGGGCTGCATCTTAGGTAGTGTGTAGAAGATTTTGATACAAAGAACAATCCAGCAAGAGATGCTCCTTTGCGGCATTGCCTTGCCCTCCTTTGCTCCAGCGAATCCAACAAAGAGCTCATTGTCCACACTCTGATCCTTAGTACGATCAATGTAAAAGCTGAGGGCTCTTTTAGGATCCAACCGATGAAGGCTCTGCTCCTCCTTAAAGGGGTGAGGTGGAATGAAGAATGTCGGGAGGGTGATATTTTGCCAAACATTAAAAGGAGTGCCCACCTTTGGAAGAAAAACTGCTAGGGTCCTCAACACCAGCTTTTCCTGAAAGACTGTTGTATACGGCAGGTTGACAGAGAGGGCTTATAGTTCACTCACATGGCGAGCCGATGTCATTGTGATAAGAAGACGGTCTTTAGTGTGAGAAGCTGCAATGCAGCGGTTCAGAGAGAGTAAATAATATTTTTATAGCCTGGCCTAAAGTGGGTCAATCTGCTGAATACCTCACCAAGCTACACAAACGTTTCCCAATGGTGGGTAGGCATACAGGAGTCCCAAGCTCCACTCCAGGTGAAACAAGTCTCCAAGAGACAGCCATCTTGGCAACTCTAACATTAAACTTGGCAACTCTAACATTAAAAAATGCTGACATTAAGCAAGGTTCTCCCCATTTGCGAAAGATACCCAGCACCATTTTGGGTGTAGTGGCAGTTGTGATCCTCTAAGTACTGGCGACTGATTTAGTCCAGCCTGGTGCGTAAAGAGTGCGCCAGGTGGTGCACAACCAGGAAAATTCCTTGGTTATTCAGCCACTTACAAAGACATAGTGCCTCTTGACACAGAATTCACAAATCCACTCCTCCCTGCTTGTTGCAGTACCAAATGGTGGTGGTGGTATTCACGAGCACCTGTACCAGCCTCCCCTGTTTGATGAATGCCTACCTGTGGCCAAGGCTTGAGGGAAAGCTGAAACGCGTAAGAATTATGGTCAAGTGCTTTATGGTGGACTGCCTGCCTGCAAAATTTGAAATAAAATGCATTGAGTTTCCTTTTACACTGGAGTCATCGTATTTCTGGAGTAGAAATATGTTTGGATAAAAAGCAGGACTCCTCATTCCTGCTCGACGAAGTCACCCTGCCAGGGTCTGGGGCTCTGTTAACAAGGAAGCTGTCTGTGGACCTATATATGGCGATATATATATATACATACATATATACACATACATACACATATACATACACACATTATATATAAATTACCTATTGGTGGTCGCCAGGAAATGTGTTTTTTCAATTGCCTATAACTTTGGCGTTGCTTGAGGAATCTTGAATAAATGATCACAAAAACAGTGTGCTGGTGTCTCCTAGGGAACCCACCAGGGCAAAAAAAGCATTTTTGTTTAAAAAAAAAAAAAAGTTTGCTGCGGAGTCGCAAATTTGTGGCAAAAATGGTTTTGTTTTTTTAAACAAGCGGGTCTTCCGTGCTTGCTTTTATTAAGGCCCCTTGCAGGCCAGGTCCCAGAGGCATAATTAACAATATATTTTTGGGCGGGGGCGCACACTGCTCTCCTCCCATGGCAAATCTTGGCGCCGGGGACCGCCACTTCCCGTGGCTGGCGAGTTTTAAAATAGAGTGGAGCATGACCACACTGCCCTCCTTTTGAGGCTGTAAGAGCCCCAGGGACCAGCACCTTCCAGGGGCGTAATGCAAAAAACAGGAGGCTGGGCGCAGTAACCCATCTCCATTGCTCAAGGGCCTCGGGCCACCACCTTCCTGGGGCTATGTATATCCTAGAAGGAGGGGGGCTATGCGTAGCCCCCACCTGGAGCCATTAAAGGCCCTAGGGTGCACCACCTCCCCGGGTCAGGCTACTGCTACCTCCCGAGATGCCCATTCTCCAGAGATCGCTGTTTGCTTTTGCATGGTGGGAGCAGTGCCAAAATCAAACTAAGGATAGGGGGTCATGCGACCCCTCCCGACTCCCCAACCCCATCAAGTAAAACAAATTCCTGCCTTTTGCCAGGATGATTGACACCTTAGTAAGAGGCCCCCAGGCACGTTTCCCGACAATTTTGGTGATGAGTTTTTGATGCCAAGGAATACGAGGACATCTCCACCAAACAAAGAAGCACTTACTTTATATCGTAAAGAAGAAAGACTCTTATTCGGTGGAGATTTACCTTTTTGTAGTCTCTTCTCTATAGGAGGATTCATGTTATCACAGATCTCTGAATATGGATGCACCAGGAATAGTCAAATTGCCAAAACACACACAAGGTCACTGGTGACATTTACTCGTGCTTCATTACACAGCTTGATTGTAGAATAAATACTGGATATTACCCAAAGAGGTAGCACTTAGTAATTAACCAGTAGAAAATACTCCACTTAGGTAGATATTTTGTGAAAAACTGTGGACTCTTGTTGGATAAAGGGGCAGATGCGGTTCTATTGTTGCCCAGTCACTCAGACAGCTACTGACACACCCACATAGACACCCACTCACACCCCCACACATGCCTAATATCACCCAAATGCGTTCCCGATGTAAAGGAAATCAGCCTAGCTTTTTAAAGCAATCTCTGCTTTGTTTTGTAAAGTTATATGCAAATGTATTATTTTATATAAATATAATTTTTCCAATCACATACTCTGCACTTTTAACTACTCAGGTGTGTGGCTTCAAACACACAAAAATGTTTAATTTGTGGTTTTCACACATGCTTATTATACACTTGATTATGATGTCACTTACGGGGCACATTGCTTCATATGGCAAAATTGCACTTTGTGCACACTATTTAGCCCACACCATATTTGTATTGAAGGCTTGAGTTGCATAGCCTTAAAACATACCAAGTCTCAGTCAAAATCTGTAGTAACCTGGGGTGGCAGTGGGTTTAGGAACCTCTCCCGATGCTCTCACCCTCTCTGTCTCCTAGCACACTCACCGCTGCATAACTCCTTTTCCAGTATATCTCCCAGGCGGCAGGCAGATCCGGCTTCTACTCGGGATCCACTGCACATATCCACTGTTCAGCACGATCAAGAGGGTAATGTATGCATAAGCACTTCCGTAGAGTGCTTAACCCTTTCGACGCTGATGACGAGCTGGGCTCGTCATGAGGTAGCCTCCTCGCACGCTCATGACGAGCCCAGCTCGTCATGAAACATGGGAATCAACAAATCTCAGCACAGGAGGGGAATACCATCAGCATTGATGTGGTTAAAGACAAAGAAAAAAGTAGTACCTGGAAACAAGCAGTAGAAGAACATGTGCAATCGGCCCATACTCCAGGGAAGGGGCAAACCAAACATGACGAATGAAGCCAATCAATGGTAAGCAATGAGCAGGTTCTAAGCCCACTAAATGTCTTGCAACAGCCAGTGCATGAGCTGTCTAAGGCAATACAGAGTAAAATCCAGCAAATTATAGATAGATTGTATTGATGGATGTCTAAGCTAAGGACTTAGCAAGTCTGCGGCTCCAAAACTTCATTTGGTTCCATTAAATCAACCTAGTTTTGGACCTAGAATTAGTTTCCATTATATCAACCTAGTTTCGAGTCTAGAATAGGAGCCATAAACCTACTTGTTCTTTCACTGCTCATAGAAAAATCACTTTCTACACATTCATTTGTATGCACTTGTTTCAACGATTTAAAATCAGCTTCCAGCAAAGTTCCTAAGAAATATATATGGGCAAATCATAATCAATTGGAAATAACTCCAAAGGTTTTACAAGACATACAACTAATCTGTTATAAAACTTGGGTACGATTAAAAGTGTGTGAGGGGCAATCGGTCTCTGTAAACGTACGCACTGTAAAAGGTTTAAAACAAGGGTGTGTGAAATCCTCCTTCTTAATCTATACATCACGAGCTTGACTAAAGCGCTGAACAATACAATCATGTATTCTCCAAAGATGCGAGTACAACAAATTTCATCACTACTATATGCAGATTGACATTTATAACGTTAATTTGTTATGTAAAACTTAAACTGGACAACAAAGATTGATACCATCACTATCTAACTACACTGAAGTAAATGAAATGGAGATGAATTTGGGTAAAACCAAAGTAGTCATCTTTGGTAAGAAAGTTAAGAAACCTAGTTCTTGAGTAAGAGTCATCGAGACAGAAATCCCCTGCAGATATCTTGGTATTATTTTTGATAGTTGAGACACTTTTGGTAATGACCGATCTTTAATAAGAGCCAAAGTATGATCCTTAAGGCTTGCTTTTAAAACCCTGCTGAAGAAATGGTGGATATCGTCTTTGGAGCTTATCTTAAAGGTTATACATTATAAACTCCTGACAGCATTATCATATGGACCCGAAGTGCTACTAGAAAAAAAGCTACACTCCTTAATTTAGTCAGCAGCAACGTTTATAAACAATTTTCTTTGCCTACAAATGCATCATAAGTACAAATCAGATAAAGCAATGGTGCTTATGCTCAATATCCATAAGGCATTCAACTCCCTTAGCTAGGGCTATCTATTTACAGTCTTAGCTTAGCGGAGTTCAGCCTTCACCCTTACATCACCAACTAGATGTGGCTCCTTTATACCTACGGCCACAACTCTATTTGGATGGCCCATCTCTCAGCCCATTGCGGTGAGGCATGGCTCCCGCCAAGGCTGCCTTCTCTCGCCTCTCCCGTTTGCTATGGCCATAGCCATAGCAAACGCTAGACCCTGTCGCAGTGAAATTGGGATATCCCCCGCCTGATGACTCCCATGCCATCTCCCTGTGTGCAGATGATGGTTCCATTTACTTATGGGACATCGCTTCTGATTTAACCTCCATGGTCCTGTTCCTGGCATACTTTGGCCGGGTCTCGGGATTGACAGTGACAAGTTACTTACCTTCGGTAACGATATATCTGTAAGAAACATTAGTTAGTTATAGATTCCTTACCTTAGAATTACCCCCAGGGATCATACTGGATCTGGAAAGTTTTTTCGTCAGCAGTACCTCTGTGCGTCGGAAGGTGGCGTCGGTCAGCTCCGCATAAGTTGTTGGCGTCGTGGTCGCCGGGATGACGTCGCGGCAGCTACTTAGACGCCACCCTTGCACGCTGACGTCAGTTCTGTACATGACTTTCCGCGCCAGAAATGTAGAGCCATGCAAGACACTGACCATTGGTGCACAAAACTAAAAGGATGACTTTAACCCTAGAAATCACTTCACAGAACGCGGAGGATGGGTGGGTTGCTAAGGAATCTATAACTAACTAATGTTTCTTACAGATATAGCGTTTCCAAAGGTAAGTAACTTGTGCATCTGAAAGAAACACATTAGTTATAGATTCCTTATCTTAGAATAGATACCACAACAATACCAACTCCGGTGGTGGGGCTGCGAACCAAGATCACACCAGAAAGTCCTGGAGAACATAACTGCCAAAGAAGCAGTCTCTCCGGACTTGGCTGTCTAGGCAGGAGTGTTTTGTGAACGTGTGCCGCGATGCCCACGTGGCTGCCTGGCAGATGTCATTTAGAGGCACTCGCCTTTCCAAGGCAGTAGTGGCTGCTGTCGCCCTGGTGGAATTAGCGCGTAGCCCAACACGAGGCTCTTTTTTAGCCAGAGAGTAACAAACCTTAATACCAAGATGACCCACCTGAAAAGGTGTGTTTGTGTACGGCCCAACCCTTCTTTGCACCATCGTAACCAACAAAAAGTTGATCATCCACCCGGAACTGCTTTGTGCGGTCCAGATAGAAGGAGCGCTCACGTTTTGGGTCCAGACGGTGGAGCCTCTCTTCTTCCTTTGAAGGATACGGAGGAGGAAAGCGGGTGGGCAAAGTAATGGTCTGCCCGATGTGAAAGGCAGTGACCATCTTAGGAAGAAAGGATGGACGGGTCCTGAGAACCACCTTGTCAGGATGAACCGACAAGAAAGGAGGTTTCGGAAAAAGGGCCTGGAGCTCACTCACCCTTCTAGCAGAGGTGATGGCTACCAGAGAAGCAGTCTTAAGAGTTAAGAGACGTAGAGGACATTAGTGAAGCAGCTCAGAGGGAGCACACATCAAATAAGTAAGCACAAGATTCAAGTCCCACTGAGGCATAATTAGGCTATCTGGTTTTAGGTTTAAACCTATAATAATTCATAAAACCCCATCAAAAGGAAAACAGCCATCACCGGTGTAAACATATAAATACTGAAAAAACACCTGTGCAACCACAAACTAAGTGCCATTCAAAGAAAGGAAAAAATGAGTGAAAGAGACATTTTTATTTCTTCCTGAAGGGGCCAATACAATGTAATTTTGTTATACAAGGTAGCATCAAGAAAGACTGGCCAATGTTATTCTGCTTGAGTTCTGTTGTTAAGGGATGTAACTAAAACATTGTCTCTTCTTCCTTCTGCTTTTTTTAGTTTTGTGGTCTATGGTCTATGCATGCAGTGTTTAGAAGCATGTTTTCGGTCCTATTTAGTTATTTTTATAAACTGTAGAGAATCGGGAAATATGAAAATCATATTTGATATTTTGGCTACATTTGATTTCACTGATAGGAAAGATTCTTATGAAATCTGCCATTTTACCTAATATGTACCATCACATTTACCTACCGACAGAGAATGTGTGAAATCCTTTGATACATCAGCCCCTTTTCTAGTGAGTCAGTATTGATTGTAAGTGAATTGCCAAACACCCCAAGCTTTAAACATTCAATGAAAGATGTAGTGACCAGTATATGTGAAAAGAATGTTGTGACCAAGCATCTGAGATAGTGGTGAAAACAGGACACCAGACGTTTGGTAAACATGGAATGCAGTGTCACTTGAATTGCTGCTGAAAAAAGTTCCTATCAAGTTCAATAAGGATTGGAGTGATATTGTTGTATTTGCAGTAATTCAGCTACGTATGTGAAAAAGTTGTATGATGGTCTGTCAAATTGATACCTGAGCTGAAGTGCTTCCCTGTAAGAGATCCTTCTCACTTGCTAGATGGTATGCTGAAAGCATCTTTAAAATCTTCAGGTTTAATGAAGAATGCTATTGACTTTGAAGTCCATTCTGGTACAGTAAAAATGTATTTGGACCTCATATACCCTGTGCACACGCTATCTTTACAGATGAACTATCAGTGCAGAAGGCAAGCAATAATTAAAATTAAATTAAAACTCTGTAAACACCGGAAAGAGACTGTTTCTGTTGTTTTTAATGGCGCAAAAATGTGTAACCCCTCCGGAATTTACCAAAAATAGAAACTGAAAACAGTAAAGCCTAGGCATAATGAAAGGGATTGGAGGAAAAAGATGTGTTAAGCCTTTTAAGAAATGGTTAACCACCGGGGACTTGAAAAGAGAAGGCTGATCTGGCAGCCGAAGGAAGGCAGATATAGCTGAAAGGTAGCCTTTGATCGTGCCCAGTGAAGAGCCCTGCTGGGCTAAAGAGAGAATGAACAAAAGTACTTCAGAGAGAGGGGCAGAAAGAAATCCACAGCCTTTGCTGTGCACCATACCACAAATGTATTCCACCTGCAGGCGTATACCGTCTTGGTGGAGGGACGCCTGGATGGCAAGATTACGTCACAGACTTCGGGAGGCAGGTCAAAAGATGTCAACTGCCGCCGCTCAATCTCCACAAAAGGAGGTGTAGACTGGACAGGTTCGGGTGGAGAAACCTCCCCTGCTGCTGCGAAAGAAGATCTTCCCGAAGAGTAAGTCTGATTGGAGGATTGATGGCCGATTTGAGCAGCTAGGGATACCAGACTCCTCGTGTCCAATCCGGGGCCACAAAAATGACTTGGGCTCGGTCACGCCTGAACTTCATCAGCACTCTGGGCAAAAGTGGTAAAGGCGGAACTTCACTTGTGACGAAAAGCGGGGCGGAGCGAGTGCCGCCTTGGAAATTCCAACGTGCAGAATTGCGGGCATTGTGCGTTCTCTTTGGTGGCGAATAGAGCTAACCTAGGCTGTCCCAACTTTTGAAAGAGACCTTGCGCCACCTCTGAGTGAAGAGGCAATTTGTGATCCATCATGCAGCTGCGGCTGAGTTCGTCCGCTCTGGTGTTCAGAGAACCTGCAAGGTGTTGAACCACCAAGGAAATGCCTTGATGGTACAGCCATGTCCAAAGGCGGAGGGCCTTCTGACATAGGGTCCACGACCCCACCTCGCCCTGTTTGTTGCAATACTACATAGCGGTGGTGTTGTCCGTGAACACCTGCACAACCAGTGAACCGTGAACACCTCCCCAGACAGAGGGAAGGAATGCCTTCAGTGCAAAACGAACCGCCCAAAGCTCCAAAAGGTTGATGTGAAGCCCCGACTCTGCCAGAGACCAGAGGCCTCTGATCTCCACCTCTCCCATGTGGCTGCCCCATTCCAGAAGGGAGGCATCCGTCACCACAGTGTGGTCTGGTTGGGGAAGGGAGAGGGATCTACCATTGAGCCAATCCTGGTTTGTAAGACACCACTGCAGTTGTCAAGCAGTGCCCTCCAAGACCTGGACACAGTCGGACAGATTCCCCTGATGTTGCGCTCACTGGATTTTCAGGTCCCACTTCAGAGCCCACATATGCCATCTGGCATGATCTATCAGCAGGATGCATGAGGTCATGGGGCCCAGCTGCCTCAGAGTCACTCTGACCGAAACCCGGGACAGAGGCTGAAAGATCGGAATCAGTCCGAATATCCCAGACTCGCGGTTCAGGAGGATAGACCCGAAACCAAGTCGTGTCCAGAACCGCTCCGATGAAGAGAAGCTTCTGAGAGGAATCAGGTGCGTTTTCGGCACATTGATGGAGAACCCCAGCATATGCAGGAGGTCGGCCGTAGTCTGGAGGTGGGAGACGACTGCCTCGGGCAAGCCCGCCTTCAACAGCCAGTCGTCAAGATAGGGGAAGACTGACACCCCTGATCAGCGCAGATGAGCTGCGACCACCGCCATCACTTTCGTGAACACCCGAGGGGCACTGGTAAGGCCAAAGGGGAGCACGGTAAACTGAAAAGGCTTGTGGCCTACCGTGAACTGCAGGTAACGTCGGTGGGCCGGCAGAACGGGGATGTGAAAATAAACATCCTGCAAGTCCAACGCTACCATCCAGTCTTGCGGGTCGAGGGCAGAAAAGACCTGAGCAAGCGTCAACATTTTGAACTTTTCCTTCCGGAGGAAGCGGTTGACGTCCCTGAGCACTAAGATAGGACGCAGACCCTTCTTCTTGGGAACCAGAAAGTAGTGGGAATAACGACCACAACCTACTTCTGGGACAGGAACGTGCTCAATGGCTCCCTTGGCCAAGAGAGCCGTAAGTTCCTGCTGGAGAAGGGCCAGATGATCCTCCGACATGCAGTGGTATCGCCGTGGCATGGCTGGAGGGGTAGTCTCAAAGGGGAGGGAGTAGCCCCTTTGGAGTATTTGCAAAACCCACCTGTCCGAAGTGATGGTGCGCTAGTGGGGGAGGTGATGGCGAATCCTGCCGCCCACTGGCGTTTGATGGGCCTGAAAGGTCAGACTAGGAGGGTTTGGAGGCTGCTGCAGAGGTAGGGTTGGTGGACTGGCCCGCCCGCTGGCCCCCGGAACCTCGCCGGTTGTTTCCACGTTCCCAGCCACACGGAAGCTGGGTAACTTGCTACTGCCTCTGGCCCTGGGTGGGATGTGATGGGGCACTCCTTCCGTAGCCATGAAAGGGGCAAAAAGCAGACTGCGCCGGACGGGTGGAGAGACCCAAGGACTTGGCCGTAGTCTGTGAGTTCTTGAAACGCTTTAGGGTGTTGTCTGCTTTGTCGCCAAAAAGGCGAAGGCCATCAAAGGGCATGTCCATCAAGATGTCCTGGACATCCCCGATAAAAGTCGCCAAAAAGGCGAAGGCCATCAAAGGGCATGTCCATCAAGGTGTCCTGGACATCCCCGAAAAGCCAGTGGACCTCATCCAGGCATAGCGGTGAAGATCTACTGATGTTGAAATGGTCCTGCTCAGAGAGTTGGCGGTGTCCAGCCCACAACATATTGTAAACTTTGCTGCATCTCTCCCAACAGCAACAGCTGGGAGAGCACTGTCCGGGCCCCCTCCGGGCACTGAGGCAGCACTTGTGCCACTGTATCCCACACAGAGTGCAAACAGCGGCCCAAGAGACATGTGGTGTTTACGGACCACAGTCCTAAGCTGGCAGAAGAGAACATTTTCTTGCCAAGATGGTCCAGCTTCTTGGATTCCCTTTCCAGTGGAGCGGTAGGGAAGGAGCTTTTGGAGGTGGAGGTTTGGACCACCAAGCTCTCCGGGGTGGGGTGTTGGGATAGGAAAGTGGGGTCGCACGGAGCCGGGTGGTGCCGTCAGGCGATCATCCTGTCCACAGGAGCCCCCGTTTTAAACAGCAACAGGGGCTCCGAAGAGCTAACCGCCGGATGAAGCACCTCAGTCAGGAGGTTAATCCTGACCGCTATCCTAGGAAGCTCTAGGTTGAGAGCCTTGGCCGCCCCACGCAACACCACAGTGTATGACGTTCCCTCCTCCATAGCCACAGTAGGAGGAGACAACATGTCAAGGTTGGGTGTAGTGTCAAGACCACTGGCATTACCCAGGTCCTCTCTCCACGAAGCTGGGCGGGGGTCGCTCAGAGTCCCGGAAAGGGAGGGAAGAGCAGAGTCGACCCGTCGGGCTCCGCGTAGAGCCGCGGGAGGGGCACCACCCTTGGGCCTCGTCTGATCGGCCGACCGACGGGGAGCAGTCTAAGAGCGACAATGCTTCTTTGACTTCTTATGCTTTGACTTGCCCGTCCCCGAGTGCGAAGACTTTAATGACTTGTCGGAATGGTGATGGCTCTGCAACCAGTCCCTCGACCTCCCTCTCAACCAGGACCTCGAACGGCGTGGAGCCAACTGTCGGCGTTCAAGCAGCTCCTGGAACCGCCCCCGCAAAGCCTTCGGCATCAACAACTGACAGTCGGAGCACAACTTGGGGTCGTGGTCGCGCTTCCGGCAAAAGAGGTATACATTGTGCAAATCCGTAACCAACATCAGCCGGTTACAGGAACTGCAGGCCTTAAACCCGGGCATCACTCGTGCACCTGCTCAGAGTCGAAGACTCGAAACAAGTCATCGACAAAAGTCGAAAAAAACGTAAGTCAAAAAATGACTGAGGTACAGTTCTTCCCGGATCTGCGCTGGCTGGCGAGGAAAAAGAAAGAACTGACGTCAACGCGCAAGGGTGGTGTATAAGTAGCTGCCAGGATGTCATCCCGGCGACCACAACGTCGGACGCGGAACCGACCAACGCCACCTTCCGAGGCGCAGAGGTACTGCTGATGAAAAAACTTTCCGGGTCCAGTCTGATGCCTAGGGCTAATTCTAAGGTAAGGAATCTATAACTAATGTGTTTCTTTCAGATACTTGCTGGTTTGATTCTACCACGCAATCTAGGACCTGCTTGAGGGCAATTTATCAGCAGCGGTCGCCTCCATTCCGTCACAGATCCTCATATGGGTCCCTCCCACTCTCAGTGGCAGGACGAGTTTCAATTTTTAAGATGGTGATTCTCCCTCGCCTTTTACATTACTTCACAAACTTTCCCAGCTTCCTCCCCAGATTGTTCTTCTGGGACATTCATATACCAGTAACCCATTACTTTGCAAGATAATTACTTTCTTTCTCCTTTTTTTAGGTCTCGCATAGCGTGGCAGCGCAATGCGCTGCTCGCTTTGCGAGGCATGCAGTACACACTATAGCAGGGGGAAGATCTGCCCACTTTCCGGCCATAATTTTGATTGGCTTCAATAATAAATTCTGCATTTTGATTGGTTTTTAGGTTGTTAGTCCCGCCTCCTGACGGCCGCAGTCCTAACTTCTTGAACCACCACCACCCATCCCTCCCATTTGTGCCTTCGTTCATGCCTGCACTTCTGTTTAAAATGCAATAGATCTCGGGTAAATACGAGTCCTATTGCATTTTCAATGCTGGTTTGTCCTGTGCTGGTGGGTGAATTTGCACCCTTTGTCTCGCATGCGCACGATACCTTGCATCGTACGCATGTCCGACAAAATAGTGGCGTTTTCCCACTTCACGGCGGGAGGCAGAGACAGCACAAGCAGCGAAGCAGTACGAGGTAAAACGCTATAATTATCTATTCCTTGTTTAAAACAGTAAATATCGAGTGGAATCACCAGATTTCATACTCTGCAAATGAAAAATCTGGGCTTATTTCAGGTTCACTGACACAGTAGCTCTCCGTGCCACATCAGTATGAATCGATCAGTGTACGGATTATGCTGGTATTGTAGAGGTGTTTGGGATAGAAGCGGTCTTTCGGAGAGGACTAAAGACGCTCCTTCCCTCCTTGAAATACCAATGATCATTGCCCCCTGAGGCCCTCTGACACAGTGTGTGTGCGCATGTACGGGTTAGCAATTGAGCATGCGACACAATCAATATGCTCAACATTTCCGCTTGCAGTGGTGTGAATTATAGTAATAATGTTTTGTTTTTTTAAGGAGAAACATATTCACCTTAGCAGTGAGACTATCGACTTCATGCAAAAATGACCCATAATTTATTAAATAAATCACCTTTAGCACTAAACGCGGGCTGATGCATCTTTCTTCTAACTGCTTATCAGGTATGATTTAATCCGTTCGAAATGTTTACGATGCACGTGTAATCTTGCACAGATCTCGATTCTTGAGCTGCCTGTGGTTTGCGCCATTTCTTGTTTTCTCTACTAGTCGGACAGCGTAGCTTTCTCACGCTGAAGAGTACATGTGAATTGCAATGTACTGTGACAGTGCCAAGGAAGGGTATTCAAGGGTGATCGATTCTTGTGAACATATGATTACAATGGGAATCACATGATGGAAAGTCTTGTGGAAGTCCCTCAAATGGCCTTGCACAGAACGTGTAAAAGGCATTGCTTTCGTGATAATTGAACACGCCACGAATAAAAAAAAAACCTGTGCAAATTCGCCCTCAGTTAGTTGTGACTGCAGTAACCTAACTGGGTGGATCGTTAGGGGAACATGGAAGAGCAGTAGAGTGGATTGTGGCAGAAGGTAGAAAATTCAGCAGAGATTGCTGTGGGGTCGTTGCAAGAGTGCAAATATAGTCATTATCCAATGCAGCACACCATTACAGAAGCAAACTGATATGCGGCGAACAAAGGACTCCAGAGTTTAACTTTAAATCAGTGCCTTGTGTCACTGATATACCCTATTGGGTCTCTCGATGAAACTGAGCACTCTTTTTTTTTTTTTAATCAATTGAGGATCTTGAAAAAAAGCTGGCCTACAGTGAAGCAGAAAATTCTATTGAAGATACTACCTCTTATACACTAAGTTTTATAAGATAAGATACGTTTCCACTAATCTCCTCATCCAAAATCTCTGCACCTACATGAACTCAAATTTCTGGAAGTATTTGTTATCTTCTGTTCTAAGGGTGAGGAAACCTCCGATTGATGGAAAATCATTAAGGACACTCAGTCCGCAGTTATGGAATGATCTCCCATACAAATTAAAATCCATCACGTCAATTTTAGGAAAGCTTTAAAAACGTTTCTAATTTATAAATTGTTGATTTTTCATTCCTCTCTGTATCAATTGTCTGTCCAGTATATAAAACTACCACTAAGATGCCTTTTTAGTGAGCATCTGCGCTTTATATACATGCGTTACTTCCTAGGGTACCTGTTCAACTCCTGGGGTGCACTTTGGTACTGAGTAGCTTCATTAACGGTAGGCTCTTGTGAAATATCTGTTACTCTTGTGCATTATTTGCACAATTTCAATTTACAAAAATTATGCCACATTTTAGAATTTACACAAGAGTGTAATTTTGCGAACATTTTTCCTTGGAGACTGGTTCAGGCAGAAACAAGTGACTTTTGAAAGCGCTGAGCTTTCACTTGAGATGTCCAAAGTGTATTCTATGAACTTTTCGATAATGTTGTCTAATTTTCTCAACATTTTGTATGACTGTAAAAAGGTATGAAATATGTTCTTAGATTCAGCATAGGTTCATTGCTAGATGTAGTCCGGTTGATCTCAATTAAATGCAGACAAGTGCAAAATAATTTATTTTGGACAGAAAATAAGATCCATCTTTTCTAACTTTGTGCTGAAATCTTCATTTTGGCTTCAAAGGTATATAACACTGCTTCACCTTCGACATTAATATGACTGCCACCCTAATAATATTACGTCATTATGAAATACAACTATGATGACAAACAAATAATACGCTTTCTCTAGGAAATCAAACCATCTCTCGACAATAGCAGCCATGAACTTCTGAGTGGAAGCTCCAGTCCAAAGATCTGGTCCAAGCAAAATCTCGATTTGCTGAGTGAGTGATCCACCTTCCCCCAGAAACCATGCCTTCCTGTGATCACTGATGGCAAGCTGATGCACTGCTCTGAGTATGTATGCTTTCATTTTAATCTAATATCCATTGGATACGGTTTGTTAAGCATTAGGTTCTATTTAAGTAATTCCTAATTCGGAATACTTTGCAAGTAGCCCAATTATTTTTTTTAACCACCACTACTTCACAAAGGTTAGCAATGTATTTTTTATTTTTGTACTAAGCCTATTAAAATCAACGTCCATTTACTTTTAGCACACCCAGACTACCATTAAGCTCTTCCAGGAGTGCTTCTCTCATTCAACTGATCGCGTTGTTCTAGCCGGTGGAAAACCTGCCAATGCCTTTTATGTGCAAGATCTGCAAGCGGTGCGTAAACACGACCTTTGTACTCATAGTCCTTGCTTACCAGAAGAGGAGCAGTTACTGCCAGCCGTGCTTCTCGTAAGCAAAATTCGCTCCCATGCACCCCTTGTAGGTTTTAAAAACATATAAATAAAAGGCATTGCCATTTACAAAGCCAATACCTCAAACTCGCAAATGCGAGACCGATTACATTGCAAATGCTTGTTTCAAGGTGCTATCTAAACGTCTATTGATAAAAGTACTGATGAAAAACATCACTAATTTATTTCTTATTGGTCGAAAAGTGGACATATAGTTTTCAGCAGCTTGATGATTTAATGAAAATTTACAGTTGAAATATTTATTTTGGAAATGTTCTACTTTATATCAGCTATTACCAGCCAAACACTTTTGTCATTCTCCCTTTAATATGGATGTGAATTTGTTTCACTCTTTCACTTCACATGAGCACCTTCTAACAGAACCAATTGCATATTTATTATGGCTATATCCACTTGTATAAATTATTTGATTTGTACAAAGAAATCTGTTTGTAATTCATTGCCTTAATTCTATATCAGGTCCATAGGCTAGGATTATGCTTTCTTTCTTCGCTTTTATGTCACACAGCAGCCTTGTTCAACAGTAAAGCACCATCCTTCTGATCAAAGATAAGGAAATGGAAGAAAAACATTTTAGCCAATTGGAGCGTGGATAGCCCAACCATAGTCCTCCCTCAATTGCTATGCCCCCTCTTTTGCAGCCGCAAGTTATGCGTGTTCTTCCTTCTACTGTAATTTGTAATTTTTAAGACGTTTATCCGTTTGTTTGCAGACCTTTGTTTACTAAAGCTTTTCTCCCCTTAACAGAGGACACTGCACCTCAGTGTTCCCTATGAGGCACTGGTGCACAAGTTACTTACTTTCGGTAACGATATATCTGTAAGAAACAGTAGTTAGTATTAGATTCCTTATTTTAGAATATCCCCAGGCGTCAGACTGGATCCGGAAAATTTTGTGTAGCAGTACCCCTGCGCGTCGGTAGGCTTCGTCTGCGGCTCCGCGTCCGTCGTCGGCGCCGGGATGAAGTCGGAGTACTTAGACGCTGCCCTCGCGCGCTGACGTCAGTTCTTATACACAGCTTTTCCGCGCCAGAAAACGCAGAGCCATGATAAAAACCAACACTGGTGCCATAAAACTAGGGCCCTGAAAAGGGATGACCTTAACCCTAGATATCGGTTCGCAGAACGGGGAGGATGGGTGGGGCGGTAAGGAATCTAATACTAACTACTGTTTCTTACAGATATATTGTTACAGAAGGTAAGTAACTTGTGCATCTGAAAGAAACAGGTTAGTATTAGATTCCTTACCTTAGAATAGATACCCCAGCAATACCAACCCCGGTGGTGGGTCTGCGAACCAATGATCACACCAGAAAGTCCGGGAGAACGGAACGGCCAAAAAAAGCCATCTCTCCGGACTTGGCTGTCCAGGCAGTAGTGTCTTGCGAATGTGTGCAGCGAGGCCCACGTAGCTGCCTGACAGATGTCCTGCAAGGGGACTCCACGACCCAGGGCAGTGGTAGCCGCCGTGGCCCGAGGAGAATGGGCCCTCAGCCCAACAGGAGGCTCCTTCCTCGCCAAAGAGTAGCAAATCTTGATGCACAAGACGACCCACCGAGAGATGGTTCGTTTGTGCACCGCCCGACCCTTCTTAGGGCCCACGTTATTAAACAAAGAGTTGGTCATCCACCCGGAACTGGCGTGTGCGATCCAGATAGAATGAGAGCGCACGTTTTGGGTCCAGATGGTGGAGCCTCTCTTCCTCTTTCGAGGGATGCGGAGGCGGAAAGAAGGTGGGCATGGCGATGGACTGCCCGATGTGGAAGGCTGTGACTACCTTGGGCAGGAAAGAGGGTCGCGCCCGCATTACAACTTTGTCCAGATGGACAGAAAGGAAAGGAGGTTTAGAAGAAAGGGCCTGGAGCTCACTCACTCTCCTGGTAGAGGTGATGGCAACCAGGAATGCAGTCTTAAGGGTAAGAAGACGAAGAGGACAGTTATGAAGTGGCTAGAAGGGAGCGCACATCAGATAAGTCAGAACAAGGTTCAAATCCCACTGAGGCATCACGAAAGGAACAGGAGGGAACATATGAGTGATGCCCTTCAAGAAGCTATTTACAACTGGGGACTTGAACAAAGAGGGCTGATCAGGTAGCCTTAAGAAGGCGGAAATGGCAGAGAGGTAGCCCTTGATAGTGCCCAGAGCAGAGCCCTGCTGGGCAAGAGAAAGAAGAAAGAGGAGAACCTCAGAAAGAGGGGCAGAGAGTGGATCCACAGCCTTTGCTGTGCACCATGCCACAAATTTGTTCCGCCTGCAGGCGTATACCGATTTTGTGGAGGGACGCCTGGCTGCCAGAATAACATCACAGACTTCAGGAGACAAGTCAAATGGCCTCAACTTTCGCCGCTCAATCTCCACGCATAGAGGTGGAGGCTGAACAGGTTTGGGTGGAGGACCGTCCCCTGCTGCTGCGACAGAAGTCCTCCTGAAGAGGCAGACGAATCAGGGGATCGACTGACATGCTGAGTAGCTCGGGATACCAGTATCTTCGTGCCCAGTCCGGAGCCACAATGGTGACTTGGGCCCTGTCGCGCCTGATCTTCTTCAGCACTCTGGGCAGAAGTGGTATAGGCAGAAAGGCGTACAACGACAGCAACTCCACTCGCGACGAAAAGCGTCGCCGAGCGAGTGCCGCCTTGGAAATTCCAACGCGCAGAACTGATGACATTGTGCGTTCTCTTCTGTGGCGAACAAATCTAACCAAGGCTCTCCCCACTGCTGAAAGAGACCTTGCGCCATGTCCGAGTTCAGACGCCATTCGTGATCCATCATGCACCGACGGCTGAGTTCGTCCGCCCTGGCGTTCAGGGAACCTGCCAGGTGTTGAACCACCAGGGTCATGCCCTGATGTTCCAGCCACTGCCAGAGGCGCAGAGCCTCCTGGCATAGGGTCCATGACCCCACCCCGCCCTGTTTGTTGGAGTACCACATGGCGGTGGTGTTGTCCATGAACACCTGCACTACACTCCCCCGTACAGTCAGTGAAAGCCGGATCGCCCGCAGCTCCAGAAGGTTGATATGGAGCCGGGACTCCGCCGGAGACCAGAGTCCTCTGATCTCCGCCTCTCCCATGTGGCCCCCCAGCCCTGGAGGGACGCGTCCGTCACAACTACGTGCTCCGGTTGGGGTAGGGAGAGGGATCTGCCGCTGACCCAATCGCAGTCCGTGAGCCACCACTGCAACTGTCTTGCAGTGCCCTCCGAGATCAAGACGTGGTCGGACAAGTTGCCCTGATGCTGGGCCCACTGAAACTTCAGGTCCCACTGCAGAGCCCGCATCCGCCACCGGGCGTGATGCACCAGAAGGATGCAGGAGACCATCAGCCCCAGAAGCCGCAGCGTCAACCTGACCGAGACTCGAGATAACGGCTGAAAGATCGGAATCAGAGCCTGAATATCCCGAACCCGCTGTTCGGGAGGATAAACCCGAAACTGCGCTGAGTCTAGACCCGCTCCGATGAAAAGGAGCTTCTGGGAGGGACACAGCTGCAACTTCGGCACATTGATGGAGAACCCCAGCATGTGCAGGTGGTCGGCCGTATTCTGGAGGTGGCTGACGACTGTCTGGGGCGAGTCCGCCTTCAACAACCAGTCGTCGAGGTAGGGGGAAGCCTGAAACCCCTAACCTGCGCAGATGAGCTGCGACCACCGCCATCACTTTCGTGAACACCCGTGAGGCGCTGGTAAGGCCGAAGGGGAGCATGGTAAACTGAAAGTGCTCGTGGCCTACCGTGAACCGCAGGTAACGCCGGTGGGCCGGCAGGACGGGGATGTGAAAATAAGCGTCCTGCAAGTCCAACGCTACGATCCAGTCTCCCGGGTCCAGGGCAGCTAAGACCTGAGCGAGAGTCAGCATCTTGAACTTCACCTTCTGGAGGAAGCCGTTGACGTTCCGCGGGTCCAAGATAGGGCGTAGGCGCCCCTTGTCCTTTTGGGACCCAGAAAGTAGTGGGAGTAACAACCACACCCTACTTCTGGCCCAGGAACGCGCTCGATGGCCCCCTTGGCCAAGAGGGCCGCAGCTTCCTCTTGCAGAAGTTTCAATTGATCCCCGACACTCGGTGGTTCTGCGGTGGCATGGCTGGAGGGGTCGCCTCGAAGGGGAGGGAGTTACCCCTTCAGACTATTGCAGCACCCACCTGTCCGACGTGATGGAGCGCCAGTGGAGGGGGTGATGGCGAACCCTGCCCCCACTGGCGTCAAACGGACCTGAAAGCTCGGACTGGGAAGGCTTTGAGGTGGATGCTGCGGTGGTGGATGTGGACTGGCCGCGCCGTTGTCCCATGTTACCGCCGCGACGGTAACCACGTACGCCGTCGCGCTGAATGGTAGTCTGCGGCCCGTGGCTGGCAGGACGTGTGGGGTCGCCCTTTCTGTGGCCACGAAAGTAGCGCTGGGCAGAAGATTTCTGGTGCGGGCCGACAGGCCCAAGGACTTGGCCGTAGCCCTGGAGTCCTTAATGCGTTCCAGCGCACTATCTGCCTTGCCACCGAAGAGGTGGCTGCCATCGACCGGCATGTCCATAAGGGTGTTCCGGACATCGGCCGAAAAGTTGGCGGACCTCAGCCAGGCGTGGCGGCGAACCGACACAGACGTTGAAATCGCTCTTCCTAGCGAGTCCGTGGTATCCAGACCACATCGGATTGAATACCGCGCTGCGTCTCTTCCCTCCGCGAGGGCTTGAGGAAGTTTCACCCGGGCCCCCTCCGGGCACTCAGGCAGCACTTCCGCGACCGTATCCCACTGAGAGAGGGTGGAACGGCCCAAGAGGCATGCGGTGTTAACCAACCGCAATCCCAAACTAAGGGAGGAGAACATCTTTTTGCCGAATTGTTCATACCTCTTGGATTCCCGATCTGGTGGCGCAGTTGGGAATGCGGATTGGGAAGTAGAGGCCTGGATAACCAGGATCTCGGGAGGGGGGTGGGTGGACAAGAAACTAGGGTCGCCCGGGGCAGGGCGGTGGCGCCTAGCGACGTTCCTATCTACAGGGGGACCTGTAGTGGGCCTGGACCAGGTGCCTAACAGGACGTCCGTGAGAGCCTCATTAAACTGCAGTAGAGGTTCTGGGGAGCTTACCTGCGGTTTAAGGACCTCCGTGAGGATGTTAGACCTCACCGTTGCGACGGGGAGCTCAAGAGCCAAGGCCTTGGCTGCCCTCATCAGCACCACACTATAAGCAGCCCCCTCCTCCGTAGCCACGGTAGGAGGGGAGACAAAATCAGTGTCTGGGGAGGTATCCAGGCCACTGGCTTCCCCTAGTTCCTGTGTCCAGTCCTGAAATGACTGGCACTCACGTGCCAGGGGGTCCTAAGACCCCCCCCAGTCACCCTCGTCGTCCATGTCCTAAAATTCAGGGATAAAGTATGGACCCAGATCCTCGAAGAATTCCTCTTCGGCCGGCGACGAATGCGGCGGCAAGCGACGCCGCTCCGGCGCCGGATCCGGACCAAGGGTTGGAATAGGGACGGCGTCGTGCGGGGACGGCGCCGGGGAAGACACCCTAGGGGTCGACGCTGGTGGGGTCGTAAGGTCGACCAGCGGCGACCCGGATCCGGAACTGGATTAAGTGGGGCCTTGCAGCGTCGGGACCGAAGTCGGCGACGGTGCCGAAACACCCGACGACGCCGGGCCGAAGCACCTGGCCCGCTTTGGCTCCCAGTCAGGGCCGCTGGGCCCGAAGGCGCCGCGGAACCCGACGGAGGAGTGAGCGACCTCATGGCCACGAGGAAGGCCCCCGATCTCATCCGGCGTCGCGTTCAGCCCAGGGACCGGTGGGTATGAAGCAGACCGCGACGTGTGGGCGTTGTCACTCGAACCCCCTGCCGGGTCGAGAGCGTCGGGGGGCATGGGGGGGCGGGGTCAGAAGAGCGATGTCGTCTCTTCGACTTCTTGTGCCTCTTACCTGAGGACTTGGAGCCCGATGAGTGGTGTCGACTCGCCGAGCTGTGATGACTCTGGCCCCGCGACCGGTCCCTCGATCTCCTTCCGTACCGGGTCCTCGAGCGGCGCGTGGCCGACTACCGGAGCTCGAGGCGCTTACGGGACCGCTCCCGCCTAGCCTTCGATGTCAAGGCCCGGCAGTCGGGGCACGACTTGTCATCGTGGTCGGGCCCCAGGCAATGTAGGCACCGGCGATGGGGGTCGGTAATCGACATCGGTTGCAGTCGGCACAGGGCTTGAACCCAGGCATCCCTACCGGCACCGATGGAGTCGTAGACTCGAAACGGATCCAAAAAGGATCGAAAAAGCTTAGTCAAAAAATTACTAAATGGTACCACTTTCTCCGGACCTGCGCTTGCTGGCGCGGAAAAAAGAAGAACTGACGTCAGCGCGAGAGGGCGGCGTCTAAGTACTCCGACGACGTCATCCCGCAGCAGACAACGCCGACCGACGCGCAGGGGTACTGCTACGCAAAATTTTCCGATCCAGTCTGACGCCTGGGGATATTCTAAGGTAAGGAATCTAATACTAACCTGTTTCTTTCAGATATAGTTACAACAGGAGGCCACGTTCACACGGTTATGGCCTCCGCCGACTAGAGGTCTTTGTAACTCTATTAATGCGCACCATAGAGTTGTATTTTTCGGCTACCACGGCGGTGTGTCAAAATCCATTTTAAATAGGAGCATTGGGACCGCAGAGAAAGCCTAGGCCTCCCGCAGCACGTGGCCGAGACATCCCTTATCTGGGGTCTGTAGCATTAAAAATTGAACAATCATTAATACCAGCGATACTGACGCCCTACAGGTTGGTCTGCACTAAGTTGTAGGCCTCTTAAACTTCTACCCATACCGCAGTGGCAGGGCTCATGTGCATAGCCCAATAAATCCAGAAGGACGATTCTGTCCCAAGAATGTGGATACAGGTGAATGAACACAACTCAACTCAACTGGCAAACTGTACGATCAATAATTCAATGTTCTGCCCAATACTTGCTTTTATAAGAGCAAGCAGTATTTAATTCCCACCCTCCTTTGTGCAACATGTATAGGACTAGTCCCCATTCACTGGTGGCTGTATCACGTAATGCAACCTACAAGGCCATACTCAAGAGTTTTCTTTTGACTCTTCAGGATTTCAGTTAACAGTGTCTATGGTGCTACAGCACCTTCAGCAGTAAATACTCCGGGGCCTCAAAGGTCCTAGTTCAAGTCTTACCCACTCCTGCAGCACAGAAGAATATGGCGTTACAGTGGGTACCCTCAGCACAGGCACTCGCAAGATCAGATGCTGCTTGGAGAAGTAGGGATGCTTGTGGTACACACGTGAGCCTCAGGCGGACACAGGCTCACAATCTGGAGTGGAGCGGCCACACTCCCTAGCGACCAGAGCAGCTTCCAGCATGCTATAAGACAAGTCCTTCCCGGCAGAGTGGAATTCAGCCCTTTGGCTACCGGCTGGAGTCCTGTAAAGGTGCTTTGTTCACCTTGGAGTCATACTGGTCCATGTAGGGTCAGGGAGGAAAGATCCTTTGGTGTGGCTGGTCCTGTCAGTCACAGCCTCACTCTAATTCCAGGTGACGGCCCGAAGTCTTCAATGATTTGGTCCTGGCAGCCCCTTCTGGCATACAGGGTTGCCACTGTACATTCTGGGAGCAGCGCAGAATCCTCAGGTACAATTGCTCACACCACGGTGGCCCTTCCTGGCATACGAGGTTCACAAATTCTAGCATGCTGGTCACAAAACTTCTTCACCAGTAGCCCCCCTCTGGCTTACACAGTCACTGCAACAAGGTCATGTGGCTTGGCATATGCATTGCCAAGCAGGCCGGTGTGTTGCGAGCGATCCAAGACCACAGAGGACACGCTGTACTACTTAGACGAGCGTGCCTTAACGGAAGATCCCCCCTTCATTGCATCAACATGCTAAGCTTCTAGCTGAGTTCCAGTACCTAGCAGCTCACGACGTCAACTACCTCGGCAAATATGCAAGCGCGAGAGTATACAATGAGGGCGAGAGGCCAGTCTGGAGATTGACCAGACTCCTTCGCCCTCTACATCAGTCCTCGTTCATTACACAACTTCAACTGGATGACGGGGCATTGCATACACAGGGTCCAAATATCGCCTCCACCCTTTCTTGCCTACTATTCTCTTTTATACACCACTCGCTCTCCCCCTTCAGATGAAGCTCTCACTAACTATCTTGCTGAAGTGGCAATGGTCTAGCTGAAGGATTGTCTATTACGGCAGAGGAACGCTCACTGGCCATTGATGATCTCAATGGCACCGCGCTCCGGGCACCGATGGCCTACCGGGAATCTTTTATAAAACATATAAATCATTATTAGTTCCTCATCTGTTGGAGGTGTATGCGGAGTCCCTTGAGAATGGACGACTACCCTTTCAATGCAAGAGGACATCATAACTCTTCTCCTTAAACTGGGAAAACCCTCTAATCGATGTGTCTCATATCGGCCCTTATCACTGCTAAATCAGGATTACAAAATTCTGGCCAAAGTCCTTGCAACGTGCATATCATTACTAGTGGACCAAATTATATCCCCGTTCCAATCTGGCTTTATTCCAAATCGAGCCACATCTGTGAACCTATGCACTGTCTTTGCAGTCATTAATCAAATCGGTCCTAGACTTCCAGACGCGGCTATATTACTCTTGTGTAGTTCCTATAAACCTATGTAGGATGTGTACGTTAAGACAACAGACTATGGGATTGGGGTCCAGACTGATTCTGGACAGCCCCAACGGGTATGTCTGCCTGTACACCAGCTAGCTCACAGTGACACTTGAAACCCCTCTTACCAAGAAGAGAATAGCTCTTGGCAACTATCGAACATGACATCAGAGATCGTGCAAACAGTGCGATCCGTTTTGCTCACTTATGTTCACTTTGTCTCAGAGAGATACACAGAATAAACGGTGGGGACGTTTTCAATAAGCATTTATGGAACCAGCGTCATTCTAGTGTAAAATAGGTGTGCTGAAACAACCATAAGACAGAAACAGATATAAACGGTTATAAGCATAGAGTAAAAGGATGGTAGATGTCTACCATAGTGCTAAAACAATGAGTACAGGCAGGTATAAATGAAATGATACATGACAGCAACAATGCGTACTCCTACGATGCAAACCTAGCTAGATGTACCAAAGTGTACCTAGCATGTATGTAGGTGTAGAGCAAAGAAGCCCTCTAGGATAAAGTCAACCCCATTACCTTAAGTGAGAGACGGTGGGACCCCGCCTTGGTCCCGAGATGGACACCCCACGAGGGATGTCAGACCACTGCGAGCTGGAGTGTCTGCATGCAGAAGCCTCAGCGTCTTGTGTCAGTGTGTCAGCATGGAAGTCCTTTTTCTCCTCTTCTTGCCTCAAAGATATGGTCTACCCAACGTGGTACCATCAGGGGATCTACATTTCTGTGTCAGGCATGACTTAGGATGACAGAAGGAATAACCCTTATACAAAGTTATTATGCAGGAGATGGTAGCCCTGCTGGGTTTTCAAAAGTCCTCATGCATAATGAATGAGGCTAGTTTTCAGAGAAAACCCCACATCCCGTTAGCTGTACCGTGACTAGGTAAAAGGTCAGTCCCAAAAACCATTATGTGGTGTAATGGCAGGGGAGATATAGGTGAAAGGTTAGGTGAACACCTGAGCCTATATTGGGGTACCTATATGAAACTTAACACCCACTCCTCATCCGACTGGACGACATACTAACATTTTAATGTACTTCTAGCCATTTCTACACAAACAAATAATTAGTCTAAAACAATAGTGCGTTAAAATGTTTTTGTTTTTTTTAAATGCTAAAAAATTCTAAAATCGTATTTTAAGCGGTAGAAGTCTTACTAAAATATGTTTGTATATATAGTTTGAACAACTATGAGTGTCTGAAAGCCATGCAGTTCAGCAACAAAAAGTGTATTGTTTAAAAATTCGAAAATTGGTTGTTTTGAAAAAGGCAGAATTTTTCCCAGCATCCGATGAGTTAAATGTTTGTGTCCAGGCTAGAAGACGCAACATCACTGTTGCTTGCCATCGCAGACAACGGTCCCTGCAACACCTCACAGATCAGGTCAATCAAGCACAGATGATCTTCTGTATTATCCATAGCCAATGCTGGGAAAGCCTGTTTGACATCCAATGCCTGAGTGTTTGTAGAGGAGCCGGTATCCGTTCCAACAGGAGCTGAAGCATCCTGTGGTGGCTCTAAGAATGCAGGCATCAACATGGGAATACACTGAGGACACAACAGTACATGGGCCGTTATTGGGTCCAGTAAAGCATTCACGTCTGGTTGTGCAACCGGTGTAAGTGTTAGATATAGATCCAACAGGCATTCATGTCCGCAGAACAGGCATTGGAGGACAGGCAGAACAAAGTCGATCCAGACTGGTCTAAATGACAGGAACCAAGACTCACTCAGTTCATGAAGGCGAGGTGTGCCCAGATGGAGTACCATGCGATCACGGTATCTGCGATCCAAGAGAGTTTTTTCCATCTACTTGGTGACAGGGACGTCCTTTGCGTAGCAGAAAAATTACAATCAGGATTCCTGCTATTAGTAACAGGATCAGCAGAAGTCCTGCAAAAATGGTTCAGAATACGGAGTGTATGAAGTTTGGAATCACCCCGAAGACGGTCTGAAAGGTGCTAACAGTCCATAGCCTATGGTCTTAAATAGTTGTACTATACCCGTTTTATCAGTTGTGCCATTTCTCTGAAACGGAAAGGGCAGTTTGTTCGCACTAGTGCCTGTATCTGAGCTGCAGACCTAGCGACCTGAAGATCAAAAGTCTCTCAGCCGGAGTTTAGGGGCAAGGTTTCCTGTAAAAGCATGGCATTCATTCGTCTCAGAGTATCAAACCGTATAAAGGAAAAATTCAGAGAAGCCCATAACGGCGCCTCACTGACTATGTGGGTCAGTGGAAACAATACTTGCCTACAACAAGTAACCCTGGAGTTAACAGTGACCAGATATGCAATGCCCGGAAGCATCCCACAACAACCTTGATCATTCAGCATCAAGTAGCTCTGATTTGAGAGCAACTTGAACACCAGATTAGTCATGACAGCCGGGGACCCTTTCGAATGACAGGAGAAGTTTGCAACTGAACCGTTACAGGCCCCATGAAGCATGATATCCTGGCATATGAGAGATCTACTTAAAGAGTTCTTGCAGTTTGTTCCGCTTAGAAACACTTCCATGTCCCCAGTCTTGCATCGAAATCTGTATGGCAATTCCCAAGATTCCTTGATGAATTCCCTACCTATCGCTTCATATCTACCTGGCTGTTGTTGTTCTAGGCAATACTGAAACTGGAAAGTTGTGACCGGTAATGTTATATGGCCATGGATTAACCATTCTGTGGATGGTGACTGTGCCACAGTAAAAGGTAATTGGTGCAGTTTTTCAAAACGCAACATTGTATATTTTGCACCCCTCTGTGCCATAGTGATCTGTTTTTTAGTTATATTGTATACAGAGAACAAGGACGTACTGTTGATAAATCGCCAAGGCACATAACCAGCACACAATGATTGCAGCGTCCAGCTTAATAACATAATAGAACATAGCGGAGACTGTCCGTGCTGTAGTATGGACAAATCCTGTTCTACTACATCTATAGCGGAAGATACAATGTTGCCCAGTGAATAAATCCTGGATGATAATGTAGTCATACCATTATCGACTACAGCTAATGATTTTTCTAGGTTAATTCTATCAATTTAACGAAGTCTCTCCGCTGCTTCTTTTGAGAGATTCTCAGGATGGCATTAAAAACATAAGAAACATTACTGACGTGGCTTTTGAGGCCCAATAAAAAGTCCCTTAGATCCAGGACTTCTGATAGTAAGGATAAGTGATGTTTCATCTGTGATAGTGTTGTGGTTTTTAGCCAATCGAGGCATAACTTCCCAAAACTGTATGATGTCACCACCCCCGGATGTTCTCGTTGTACATAGCGTTGGTCGGGCCTTTGGATACTAAACCGTTCAGAAGTACCCCTGATTCTTGTTTGACACCTGTGTCTGTGGACCAAACTAACCATCCCTTTCAATTAGGGTCTGATGAATTATAATGCATGAGGTAATCTATGGTATCCCATCCATCTGATGTAAAGTTTTGCCACCCCTCAAAGTATGATGGTGAGGGAATCCGAGGTGTGTACAAGTCTTTGTTTTTGGCTAGTCCAAGACATGAGGTCTGTTGCACAGTGTCGTTCAGAAATATGATCTGCTGTGGAATGAGGCACGTTCGAAATAGTGCTTCTGTTCCCTGAACTTGCCATTCCTTTGAACTCCAGACTGAATTTATGTCTATAGTGTCTTTCCATAAGTCGAAACCCTGTTCCGACTGTTGGGAAATAAAGGATGCAGTGTAGATCTGTTTGGTGTTAGTTAGCATAATTTTCTGTGCAGTTTTATGCGCAACCTTATAATAATATGAGATCGGGTCAGACGTGTTAAACCTTGAAAAATAAGGAAATTTCTGGGTGAACATCTGTGAACTACTTTTCGGTGGTGTGGGGCAATGTTTCAATTGGTGGTATGTGGAAAAGTAAATTTTGCCATGTTATATGTGCCTACGTGTTCCCCATGTTACGTTATATGTGCATGATCGATATGCATGTATTCCCTTCTGATCGATTAAAGACGCAATTACAGTTGTGTCCATCTCTAGTATGCCAGTTTCCAGTTATCGTGAATACAACGAATATCAGGCCTATGTAAAGCTACGTTGCCACGTTTTTCAGTGTGCACGTTAATTCATTGAATTGTCCCCGTTTCTAGGCCTCAAAAGGGCCCGGACTCAGATTCAGCTCCTGTCTCCTGAACCCTCCTCGAGGAGCGATACAGCCCCCACCTGTATCCCTGACCCTTCACTTACTTCATGCCTCGCAGGGCCCGGCTCGGCCTGGCTCTGCCTCCCAGTCTGCCAAGAGTATGTTATGATTCTAGTTATCAGTCCAGCCCTCCTTCTCTGCATTCCTAAGCTACTGAATCACATCAATAGTTTCCGTCATGGTCTAGCCTTTATGTCTCCATGTAAGAGAAATACTGTATTAATATTCATAGAATATTCCTCGCACACACACTACATGTAGAATAATGCATGCCCCAGTCTTAGTGTCTGTTAGCCTTTACCCGGATAACTTTTGGATTCTATCAACATGTTCTCTAAACACGAGATACTAGATAGGCTTTAGGTACATGTCGCTCTGACACTCCAGACTTTCGTCTCCTCTTCTAGCGCAGAAGTCATAGCCCCCAGTCCTCCTGGTAACACGTCATTGTCAGTTTGCGCGCACCACTAGGTTAGAGGTCCCAGCTGTTCAGGTAGCCCCCTCCATGTTTCCGCCCCGTTTATGACATATTCTGTTACGTTTGCATCACATGTCTATGTATACGCCCTGTACACACCTCTTGTTACATCATTTCTGCCCTTATCTTTCGTGACTGCTACAAACTCCGCCTACTGCTACGCCTACTGTATTGAATACAATGTATTTGTTTAACTATAAATATTGTGCACTGTTATTAAAGTTTGCTAGCCATTCCCAGATCCTGCCCCGGCAGCTGCCGGGCCCTGCCATCCTATTCCCATGCAGGCTGTCCTGTTCCTGTCCTTTTATGCTTAATTAAAGCCTGTCAACTCCAGCTACCTCGTATCTTGACTCTTATTTATTGAGCTAACCGTTTATTGATTATAGTCAAAAATAGATCAGGTAATTAATTATTTATTTACCACATAATGGCGCCCGAACAGGGACTTGCCCTTTCCCCACGCGCCGGAGAAGCCACGCAGGCCCCCTGATCCTCTGCAGCCGTGACGGAACCATACCGGCCACGTGCAGATATTTCTGCTTCAAGTATCCCTCAGGCCCACGGAGGAGACGGAGGTTGCGGTCCAGCGTCCAGACGAGGCGGTGGAGGAACGCGGCGAGTCCTGACCAGAGCCCAAGCCGAGAGTCCAAGGTCCGAGGTATCCGGAGGCCCACCTGTAACTGAAGTCCGAAGTTCATCCGTCCGTCGTCGTAGCAGTCCAGTCCAGTCCGAGGCCTTCCGTTCTTGCTGCCCGGTGAGTACCGTTGCTGGGGTAGTATCTAGACAGGGTCAATTAATTTGTCTCTGGTCCGTGGGTTTGGGTACACAGATCCAACACGAAGTGTCCACCTAGGTGGATGCGGGTCCTGACGTGTCTCTTTATGAGACCGGTAAGTTTCGTACTGTTTTAGCAGTGCATCTAGCCATTCTAGTAAGTTCTGTTCTCGAGAAATCCATGTGTTCTGTTTTCAGTATTTCAGATAGTATTCTGCCGAACCGTTATTTTTAAATGTTATTTCATGTGTTTTCAATGTCGTGGTATGAGTGATTTGTTTCAGTTATTATTATTGTGTTTTATCGTGTATTGTATTTGTGTCCAGACTCCAGCCTTAGTTATGCCTCTGTTCACGAAGTTACGTCAGTTAAGAACTAGAAAAGGTCTGCTCGAGGAAGCAGTTCCTGTCCCGCCTAGGGACAGTCCAGGTCATTTTATGTATCACAAGCATGGCATAAGTGCCATATTATATCTAGACTTATGGGTAGAGTACACCAAGGAATTAGAAGAGAAATATAGATGGCCTGTATCAGGCACATGGGATGCCGAGTGCATCATGCGAGTAGAAGAAGCATTGTGGAAAAAGAAATCCAGACAGTCCCAGAAAGATGCCATCGAGTTATGGCGCAAAGAATCTCATAAAAGAACCGAAAAAGAAATCAGAAAGTTAGAATTAAGTAGAGAATCCTCAGAAAGAGCCCAAGAAAGGGAATTAATCGAAGTAGGTGAACGAGTTAAAGCCGAACAGTCAGACAGACAGAGAAATGCCCTCATTAAGGGTATGTATCCTCTTCTTGCCGAGGGCTTGCCAAAAGCAACCCCGGAAGCACCATGTAATTTTCCGCCGCCATTAGTTCCTATTAAGCTGCGTCACAAACCGACTGCAGCTGATATTTTTCTCTCGTCCTACTTGGACGACACAGTCCCAGAATATGCAAATCCTGTTCCGCCAGCTCCTGTAAATAATGTAATTCCTGTTCCTCCAGCCACCGGGGCACCTGTTACAGCACCTGTTACGGTACCCCCGGTCCAGCCCATAATACAAGTTCCCGCTACATCGGTCACTCTGCCAGCACGAAGAGTATCAGTCGACGATTCCAGTTTAGGGGCCGCGGGGGGAGGTCCTCCTGGTACCCCGCCGCCACACAAACGTGTAACGTTAGTCGAGTTACATGAACGTGCGTTACAGCGTACGCCCAAATACCAGTCCGTTGCAGAAATCAGACGAGCTCTTACCGAATGCCGTTATGATCCAGTCCCAGGCGATGATAATATGGTTATATATTCATTGCGTGTAAGGCGGGTGACCGAGTATTTGGACACCCTACCGAATATGAAAGAAGATCTAGACAGAATATATCGTTTCATCCGTACAGGAGAAGATTCAGAAAGTATTGGCGAAATCATGTCTCTAAGGAAAGCTGAGACCCAGCTCATGCTATTAAAATTTCTAATTAATTGTTTAGTAAGGGAACAAGATTGTCCGACTAAAGATCCGACCGAAATGAAAGTCCTGACAAGGTGGAGTGATAATATAGCTGAGGGTAGACACAAGACACTCAGTAGTATAGAAAGTATGTACAAGAAAATTCGTAAGGAAATAATAAGGTTACACGAAAAACGCAAAGCAGTACAAGTAAGCGAGAAGGAAAACGACTCTTCTACTGAAGAGGTAGACGACGAGAATCCTACCAGAATAGCGTATGTAGGTAAAACTAGACTTCCCGACCGACATTCACGTCTAGAACACAAGAAAGTTTTTCATCTTCCAGCACCAGAACAAGGTTCCCTTGAGCAAGTATTTCAAGCTACCGATCACATTCTGAAATCACGAATCGGTTATAGTGAACTTAGTACCATGCATGAACAAGAACTAGCCCGATCAGCAGTCCGATGGGCTACTGATTCTACCACTTTTCCAGACGAAATAGTGGCACAAATGTTTCTGAAACTGCCCCCAGCCGAGCAGCGACTGGTGGGTATGTATATGATCCAGCACCTCATTACACTGTATGAGGGTCAACATTCTGATCCAGGTCCGTTACATGATGTCCTGAACGAGTTACTCCAGTATAGATGGAAAGGTTTAGGTACCGATTTAATTAGTGTCATTCTAGAACAGCGCCACAAATATAGAACGTTTCTGAACCCGCATTTTGTTCACGTCTCACCTCCAGAAAGTAAACCATTCTACATGGATAGACAGAATCCGTTACGAGAAGTACATCCAGTTAGGACACCGGGTGGTGAAATGCAACGAGTATTTGTTTACACCCCTGTCACAAAGATGGAACTCTTAGAGATGAAGAAATTAATTCCCTGTCACGACAAAGATCCAGCAGGGTTCCATCGAGAATTAAAAGACATGCCCTGTATGGGAGAATACACGTATCCAGATATTATTAAAATGTTAAAGGTCCTGTTGCCCGCAGGGGTATATGAGAAACTCAAGGAAAAAGAATGGGAGGTGGGAGAGAAAAAGATTGATTGGACAGCTCTAGAAGCTGAAGATAAAATACGAGTACCAGGTACCGGTCTTGGGGACAAATGTAAAGAATTGCCAGAGTTATTGATTCAAGTTTTGCCAAGATTACTAGCCACGAAAAAGGAAGATTGGGATGCAATCTCAGCATGTAAACAGAAACAGGATGAAGATACTAGTGATTTTTATTCTAGATTCGAAAAATGTTTCATTATCAACAGTGGTTTAAAGACAGGTAGCGAGTCATACCCTCATCTTTTTGTTACTAAACTAGTCGAGAATTCAAGTCCACAAGTTAAAAATCGAGTTTTGAAAGTCGAAAGTACCTGGCAAGCTAGTACCCCGTCACAAATGCTTCAGATGCTCCAGTATCACCAGAATAGAATCAGGGAAGAACAAGAACATGAAAGGAGACGTATGAAAGACACGAAAATGAAGGTACTAGTTGCACAATCTGTTCCACAAGACAGTCAGAAGAGGGGTCCGAGTCAAGCCAGTCATCCTGCAGCTCCCGTTAAAGGGACATGCAATTATTGTAAACAGCCAGGTCATTTTATAAACGAGTGTGCAGTTCTGAAACACAACATAGCTACTGGTAAAACTAAAGAAAGACCACGTCCGCCTAGACAAGAGCAAGTTTCACAGACTTCTCAGCCACTACAGAATGCACAACAGACAGTTCCAGCACCGCAGCCTATTGCTGCAACACAGCATGTTACACAGCAGATGTACCAGTATGCCCAGTCAGAGTATCCAGAGTATCAACAGTATTCATGAAACAGCCTAGAGAGGGAGGTAGGCTTGCCTCTCATCGAGATACCTGTAGATCAAGAGGGTCCCTATGTTCACAGTCAAGTATTGGGGAAAGACAGAAAGTTTTTGATTGATACAGGGGCAAGTAGGACTACTATCAGTCATGACGAGGTTCCAGGGGCTCCGCTCTCAGGCTCTAGAAATGTTTCCCTTGGATTTTCAGGAAAGCCTATTGTAAACGAGATTTCAAAGCCAGTTACTCTAGAAGTTGGTCCATTGTCCCGAACTACTGATTTGTTACTTACGAAATCGTGTCCAGAAAATTTGTTAGGTATTAAAACATTGAAAGAATTAGGTGCAGTTATTTGCTGTTCCCCAGAAGGAATACGATTGTTCTTAAGGGACTTTAAAGGTCACTATGTATTACGCGATTTTGATCCAAGATTATCAAATGTACCACAGCATTTATGGGCGCAAGGTCCAACTGATGTAGGTTTTATGCAAATCACACCCCATCGTGTGACTCTCAAGCAAGGTATAGTCCTGCCACGGATCAGACAGTACAGATTGCCACCTGAGGCTGTAGCAGCCTTATCCAAAATTATTGACGAGCTCATTGCTCAAGGAGTGGTTGTAGAAACTGACTCCAATGTATGTAATTCTCCTATCATTCCAGTCATGAAACGTACTGATCCAAATGCACCTCCAGTATATCGATTAGTGATTGACCTTCGAGAGCTTAATAAATGTATCATACCCCAGTATCCAGTAGTCCCAGATATTTCTTCCCTACTGACAGCCATTGATTCTGAAGCTACATTTTTTACTGTTATCGACCTCAAAAATGCATTTTTCAGTGTTCCTAATCATCCAGACAGCCAGTACCTTTTCGGTTTTTGTTTAAATGGAAGGAGCTATAAATTCACACGAGCTCCTCAAGGTTTCACAGAAAGTCCTAGTATTTACAGTCAAGCACTTAAGAGACAACTAGACAATATTCACATGCCAACTGACACTGCCCTGCTCCAGTATGTCGATGATCTACTGATCACAGCCCGTTCTGAACGTGACTGCGAGCGAGCGTCACTTACAGTTCTGTATTTCCTAGCCGAGATGGGGCACAAGGTGTCCCCTTCGAAGCTTCAATTCTGTGTCCAGCAAGTGATCTACTTAGGCCACTTACTGTCCAAGTGGGGTAGGCAGTTGACACCAGACCGTATCCAGTTAATAGCGAGTCTTCCACAGCCCAAGACACAGAAGGAGGTACGAGCTTTTATCGGCCTTACTTCTTACTGCAGACAATGGATTCCTCAGTATGCATTTCTAGCAAAGCCACTGATACAGTTAACGACACAGGAGGCAGCCGTATCGACTGTTCTTCCTTGGACATCTGAACATACACTTAGTTTTAATGAATTAAAGAAAGCCTTATGCCAAGCATCTGTTCTAGCTACACCGAACTACAGTAAGCCTTTTACACTTTTTGTCACAGAACGTAATGGTACTGCATTATCTGTCCTCACACAAGTTCAAGCCGGACAGTACAAGCCTTGTGCTTATTTTTCGAGCACATTAGATCCAGTAGCCCAGGCTTTGCCTGCGTGCCTCAAGTCAGTTGCAGCCACAGCTCTAGCAATCAGACAAAGTGATTCCATAGTATTAGGACACTCCCTGACAGTACAAGTTCCACATTCCGTGGAAGTTCTTTTAAACCGAACACAGACACAGCACTTGACAATTGCACGTTTAACAGGTTATGAACTGACACTGTTCCAGCCACACATAGAAATCAGACGCTGCAACATTCTAAATCCTGCTACACTGTTACCGTCAGTTACTTCAAATCCTGCCACACATGACTGCGTGGAAGTTGTTAACACTATGACCAAGCCAAGACAAGACTTGACAGACATTGCATTACCTAATCCCGACCTGACACTTTATGTGGACGGTTCATGTATGAGAACTAGTACAGGAGAACTAGTAGCCGCGTATGCAGTGACTACTGAAACCGAAGTTATAGAAACACATCGTATTGACACCCTGTCTGCTCAAGCAGCAGAGCTAGTTGCTCTGACCCAAGCCTGCATACGTGCCAAGAACCTGAAAGTAAATATATACACAGATTCACGTTACGCATTCGGAGTTGTACACGACTTCGGAGTGCTCTGGCAGGAGAGAGGTTTCATGACTTCTCATGGAACCAAGATTCAGCATGGTCTCCTCATTCAAGCTCTGTTAGATGCAATACATTTACCGACAGCTATCGCTATCATGAAGTGCAAAGCACATACGAAAGTTACTGACATCATTTCCCAAGGTAACGATCTAGCAGATCGAACAGCCAAGCTTACAGCTCAGACGCCAGACATTCCAGTTAACAAGACACAGACATCCATTCCAGAACAGACTACTTGTATGACAGTTAAGGACCCTACACAAGATGTCATAGACATACAGTTACATGCTACTCCTGAAGAAATCAAGAAATGGTCCGAACAAGGAGGGGTCCAGACAGATCAGGGATGGGTGACGAAGGGAAAAGCCACATGTTTTCTCCCCGACTCTATGGTTCAAGTCATTATCAATACCGCACATAGTCCAGCACATCTAGGAGAAAAAGCTATGTTAGACAGTATACAGAACCTTTGGTTCAACAAGCACTTACGAGCTGCAGCCAAGCAGAAGGTCCGTACTTGTATGATATGTTGCCAGTTCAATCCAGGTAAAAGTGTCCCGGTGGAACAAGGTGGATTCCAACCCCCTGACCACCCTTTTGAAGTCCTCCAGATGGATTATATTCAGATGGAGCGATGTCGAGGTTTCAAGTATGTCCTTGTAGTTGTATGCGCTTTGTCTAGGTGGACAGAAGCATATCCAGTTCCAGATTACACAGCCGCGACCACTGCCAAGCAGTTGGTTCGTGAATTCTTCCCCCGTTATGGACTCCCTAGGGTCATGTATTCTGATAACGGCCAGCCATTCTCATCTGAGTTAATGAAGCATGTTTCTCTTTTGTTAGGGTACCAGTGGAAGTTCCATTGTGTACGCCATCCTGAAGCAGCCGGTCTCGTAGAGAGACATAATCAAACCCTGAAAATCCGTATTGCTAAGACATGTAAAGAGAAAGGTGTAGACTGGCTAGTTGCCCTGCCAGTTGCTTTATTCTTTATGCGCATGGTTGCACATTCCAGATCAGGTCTGTCCCCTTATGAGGTCGTATTCGGCCGCCCCCCAAACATGTGGGGTACACCTAGACCCCGCAGTATTACAGATGTTTCCAGTAATATGTTGACAGATTACCTAGCTTCCTTGATGTCTGCCCTACACTCTTGTCGTTCACAGGTTGCCGCTGCATTTCCAGATAATACCGAAGTGAAACCGCATGAGGTCATCCCAGGTGACCTAGTACTGGTCAGGAACTTTGATCGTTCAAGTCCGCTGGAGCCTCGCTGGAAGGAGCCGAGACTAGTCCTCCTGAACACCCGCACGGCCGTGAAGTTGGAAGGCCGCAAGGGTTGGGTCCATCTGTCGCATATCAAGAAATTTCATGGAGTCCGGAAAAAGACTTTTAATGACAATTCCAAAGACTGTTCCATTTCTAAAGACTGCCTGAAACAAGACTCTAAATCAGACATTAATCTCAATCCCGAACTGAAAGTTCCTCTGTTAGAGAAAACTCCGCAGCAGGAGTATAAGTTAAAACTCCGGTCTAGTAAAATAAGTCAGCCAGTTTAATTGTCTAAGTCCCCCTCGGGTGAAACGGTTAGACAGGTATCTGACATGTATGAGATAGACCCCCATAGTGAGAGAGTTAGTCAAAACTCTATCAGATGTATCGTTTTTCTAAGTTTTATATTGTTTCTAAGTCTTATGGTTACCTGCACAAGTTATGCATTGCATTTATGTTTTCCAATTTCTCATGTAAATAAGTTTTTTAATGCTACAGTAGAGCACACATTTAGTGATCTGCCTCCTCACGAGTTATCCTATCGTCTTGCTATGAGAAATAACACATTCATCAGAATGTTACATTATTCACACCAGACCAGCAATGCCACTAATTGTTGGGTGTGTGGTCGACTCCCCCCTTTCCAGACACCGAAGGGAGTTCTGCCACTCTTTCCTTATCCGTTTTCACATAATGGTTCGTGTGGAGCATGGTCCATGTTAACGTCATCTTCAAATGATATGTCCCTTCTGAATAGAACATGTTTTCCAGACAAGCAAGGTCTCCCCCATAGAACAGGGTTAGATCTAGAAAATGAAGTATATGATTTAGGTAATTATTCTTCGAATTTTATGGTCCTGAATGTTCAGTCTGATACTACTCCAGACTTACCTGCTATTTCAGTACTACCAGTCAAAGGCGAATTATGTGTCAGAAAGAATGGTTCCGCACATGTAGGACATAGTGATTGTACTACTACTGTCGAGTATAGTGACAGTGGGAAATCTATTTTCAAAGCCTCACGTCATTCTTATTTTGTTTGTGGTCAGACCGCATATGTTCGTCTGCCCCTCGATTGGGATGGAACATGTTACATTGCCTTCCTACTGCCACCAGTTTTTCTAGCCCCATCTGATTATCACAGAAACACACATCTAGTACACGTCAGACATAGAAGGGAGATCGAGTCCCCAATTGTCGATCAAACTGAAACTGCTCTAGAACAATATCAAGATTTCAATAAAGGTTTTTTCTTCTTTATAGGCCCTGTCCAGAATAGTAAGTTAATACGTAGACTAACCAGAACCCTTGAAGCAGTAGTGAATGAGACTACTTCTGCTCTAGGTAATTTAACCGAAGAGCAATCTGCTATGAGATTTGTCGTGCTCCAAAATCGTCTCGTTCTTGACGTCATACTGGCCGATAGAGGAGGAGCATGTTGAGTCATCGGATCTAGTTGCTGCATTTTCATTCCTAATAACGTGCCGTCTGTTTATTCAGCTATAACCAGACTTCACAAAATTGCCCATCAGTTACACCAGAATCCAGGCACCTGGACATGGTCCGGTTGGCTCTGGAGTATCATATCCGCTTGGGGATGGAAAGTATTGTCATTCCTAGGTATTGCAGTAATGATCATATTCAGTTGCTGCCTCTGTATACAATGTGGCCCTGCGATTTGCGGCATGTGCGCTACCTCTTGTATTCCTAGTCCTAAAACCCGTTCCAAGACAATTCGAGACGAGCAAATGATGCTATATGAAATGATAGATGGTATCATGAATATAGATGTTTCCTGATGGAAACGTAGGGCACAAGGAGGGAATGTGGAAAAGTAAATTTTGCCATGTTATATGTGCCTACGTGTTCCCCATGTTACGTTATATGTGCATGATCGATATGCATGTATTCCCTTCTGATCGATTAAAGACGCAATTACAGTTGTGTCCATCTCTAGTATGCCAGTTTCCAGTTATCGTGAATACAACGAATATCAGGCCTATGTAAAGCTACGTTGCCACGTTTTTCAGTGTGCACGTTAATTCATTGAATTGTCCCCGTTTCTAGGCCTCAAAAGGGCCCGGACTCAGATTCAGCTCCTGTCTCCTGAACCCTCCTCGAGGAGCGATACAGCCCCCACCTGTATCCCTGACCCTTCACTTACTTCATGCCTCGCAGTGCCCGGCTCGGCCTGGCTCTGCCTCCCAGTCTGCCAAGAGTATGTTATGATTCTAGTTATCAGTCCAGCCCTCCTTCTCTGCATTCCTAAGCTACTGAATCACATCAATAGTTTCCGTCATGGTCTAGCCTTTATGTCTCCATGTAAGAGAAATACTGTATTAATATTCATAGAATATTCCTCGCACACACACTACATGTAGAATAATGCATGCCCCAGTCTTAGTGTCTGTTAGCCTTTACCCGGATAACTTTTGGATTCTATCAACATGTTCTCTAAACACGAGATACTAGATAGGCTTTAGGTACATGTCGCTCTGACACTCCAGACTTTCGTCTCCTCTTCTAGCGCAGAAGTCATAGCCCCCAGTCCTCCTGGTAACACGTCATTGTCAGTTTGCGCGCACCACTAGGTTAGAGGTCCCAGCTGCTCAGGTAGCCCCCTCCATGTTTCCGCCCTGTTTATGACATATTCTGTTACGTTTGCATCACATGTCTATGTATACGCCCTGTACACACCTCTTGTTACATCATTTCTGCCCTTATCTTTCGCGACTGCTACAAACTCCGCCTACTGCTACGCCTACTGTATTGAATACAATGTATTTGTTTAACTATAAATATTGTGCACTGTTATTAAAGTTTGCTAGCCATTCCCAGATCCTGCCCCGGCAGCTGCCGGGCCCTGCCATCCTATTCCCATGCAGGCTGTCCTGTTCCTGTCCTTTTATGCTTAATTAAAGCCTGTCAACTCCAGCTACCTCGTATCTTGACTCTTATTTATTGAGCTAACCGTTTATTGATTATAGTCAAAAATAGATCAGGTAATTAATTATTTATTTACCACAGGTATGTAAAAACATTACGTAGGATACTGGAGTTGTGTAAAAAGTGATCACCATAATTTTGATAACAATACATTGTTTCATAATCAGTTGTATTCTCTAACATTTCAATGCTTGAAAATGCAGCGGATTGTTCTAAATCAGACAACATATTATTTACAGTTTCAAAATCCCAAACGTCATAAAATATACTAGAGGTAATGATACAATTTAGAGAAATTTTAAACACATGATGTATTTTCAAACATTCAGTGGGACCAATTATATCATATTAAAGTCTATCCCAAGCTATACCATCAGGAATTGGAAAAGATGTAATGTTCACGAAGGACTGGTCTCTTTGTTCACAATTAAATGACCTATGAGGTTTCAGGACCAAGTTCACATTTTATACTGCCGAGAGTTCTGGGAGATAATTTCTGTTCATAAGTAAGCAAAAGACAGTCACTAGGCCGAACGAGAATAGAAAAAACAATATTCCAGTTATTATCCAGAGTTGTAGCCAAGATACTAGGTAAGTCTTTGTCAGAAAAATGTAGAATTCATGAAGTTGTTGTTTATGGGAAAATTAAGCTTGTGTTGTTTCAGGTTCACTGGGATCAAGAGAAAAGGTATCAAAATCAATGAAGTAGCCAGAAGCAGTTTGATCTATGTTTGGTAGCTTAGCAGGTTTTGTTGAACTGACAGACGTCTCTTGTAGAGGCATATTTATGTAGATATCGGTGGTAGGCTAAATTGATATTTGTCCTTCATTTGTGTTTTGATGTTCTGTTTCAACAGGCACAAGTTCCATTTCATTGTTGTAAAGTCCATTACTTTGTATTGGTGACTCTTCAAATGTTATGAGTCTTTCTGTATGAACTTCGTGTATGGTACCCAGGAGCCCAAGAGGGCTACTATTCAGTATCGGCCACATAGTGTGGTTTGAACAGATCGATGGAGACAAATCTATTTTCTTCTTTCTTGCCAAGAGGCGGAAGAAGTACCGTTCTTGTTCCTTCAACAGCCAGCACAGGCTTTCTGTATGGTGGCCCAAATTCTTTCTTGTCTATAATCTTTTCTCTGACCAGATCCCTGGCTTGAGGGATCCAGGCAGGTCTTGCTATGACCGATTTGAAATCCCCAGTTGCGGTGCTTTTTACTTGCATGTTGCTTTGTAGTGCCCGGCATTCATTAAGATCCTGTAAAACAGCCAAATGTTTATTGATGTCAAATGGTTTTTCATCCACCCCTGTGCTTTCGGAATCGAGATCAGGTACCTACATTCTTGTTCCAAATAGGACTTTGTAAGGAGTGACACCTCCTAGGGAACTTTTAGGCATATTATTGAGTGCAGACTGGACCCCATATAAGTGATTGACTCAACTACCACCCGAACCTCATACTCGTGCTGTTAAAGACTGCTATACGTCTCAGTGTTTCCTCTCCACGACCAAATTTCCCTCGCCATGGTACGGAGAGGAGTACCGCAATGGAACACCCAAACTTCCCATGGCTTCCTTGAAAGCCCTAGAGCTAAACGCAGGGCCGCGGTCAGAATGTAATGTGCCAACTGCATATATCCCTATGAAGACCCACAAATCTTTTATAACAGTTCGAGCGTCAGCCGAGCGCTGAGCCCATACCCATAGGAATCTAGAGCATGAATCCACTGCCACCAATATATACTTGTAAGCCCCATCTGATTCTAAGGGGCAGCAGTGGTCCAAATAGACACAGATGAGTGGTTTGTATGATTTTAGTAAAGGTAGCTGCGCTGGGCGCGCACGGTGGAACCCTTCATCTGCTGACAGATGTCTCACCTTAAGACAACATTCTTCATCTGTTTAGTTAGTCCTGGCCACCGATAGTGTAGTTTCAGAAACCGTTGCGGTAAATCCTGCGTGTGCAGAACCTAGACCCTCGTGTGCAGCTAGAATTAAACCTAATCTGCGATCCAAGTTTGCTATTACTCTATCCCCCACTCCTGGAATTTGAGCATATGGAATATTTTTTGCATCTAACTTGTAGGAGTACTTGAGTGGAAAACCTTTCAGTAAGTGTTGGAATTGGACCTTTTTGCAGGGTTATCCCCAAACTTTTTACTTCGTCCTCCTATTCTTTCCTGACCTGTTGTTGTTGGTTTTAGGACTCTGGGCACTTTACCACCGATGATCAGTGCTAAAGTACATATGCTCTCTGTGTAAATTGTTATTATGATTGGTTCTCCCTGATTGGCATATTTGATTTACTGGTCATTCCCTAGTAAAGTGCACTGAGAGTGCAGGAGCTGGTAAATCAAATACTACTAGTGGGCCTGCAGCACTGATTGTGCACCCACGTGAGTAGTTCTGAAAACAATAACTCAGACCTGCCACTGCAGTGTCTGTGCGCAGTTGTAAACCTCCATGTCGACTTGGCAAGTGTACCCACTTGCCAGGCCTGAACCTTCCCTTTTCTTATATGTCAGTCACCCCAATGGTAGACCCAAGGTACCCCATTGGCAGGGTGCAGTGTATGTGAATGGTAGGACATGCCCTGATGTGTTGCATGTCCTGAACAAGGTAGGAAAATAAAGTTTAGTATGCCTCAACTAAGAATGTAAAAATGCATCTTTTAGTGAGGGGGATTTTTACATTCTGTGTTTGAAAATACCACTTTTAGAAAGTAGGTATTTTCTGGATTGAATGCCTGGCTGTAGGGGACTGGGGAGCTGCAGTGGCTCCAGGAGTTTGGATGAGTCTGCACTAAGTTGAATAGGCTTGATCTGCATTTGGAGTGGCGGGAGGAGTAGCACCTGTACCTGAATAGGGCTGTGCCTGCCTTCCACAATGCTGGCTCCGACCCCCTGTGGTGTGTCTGGAGCCAAGGTGCACACTGACAATGGAGGTTGTTGTGCATTTGCAGAGTGCCCCCCAGAACTGGTTTGAACTAGGCTCAGAGCCCCTTGCACAAAGAGAAAAAATAGGTTTTGGGGTATAGGTATCAGAACCAAAACCCCAGACTTTTAGACTACTTCTGGAATCAAGAGGAACCTTTGCTGAGGAGAAGAGCTGGAGAAACTGATGAGAATAACTGTCCTTGCAGTGTGTCTGGGGTTGGCCTGCAGTTGATGTTTCTGCCAAAGAAAGAAGAAGGACTTTGCTGTGTGCTGTGTCCCCTGCTTAACGAAAGTCTCCAAGGACTTGAGTAGAACTTGCTTCCTGTTTTGAAGTCTCAGGAACACAAAGACTTCACCCCCAGCTCCCCTGAACTTCCTTGCTGGGAGTTCTGACCTGCCAGGAGTGTCTGTGACTGTGTGGGCCTCTGGAGGTTGTTTCTGCTGCTGGGAGCTGGAAAGCAACGCAATAAACAAGGAATTCAACGTATCACTCTTCTGTCAACAGTTTTCGGATGCAACGCTGTGGTGCGAGAAGAATCTCGCCGCACTGCTGCTGAAACCGACGCAGCGCCTGTTGCCTCTATAAGAATCTACGCATCGCGGCTGAAAAGGTCATTTTAGCGCCGTTCGCCGCCGCTGCATCATTCATGGACGCATCCCAGATTTCAACGCATCATCCCTGTGCTGCAAGTTTTCCCCTGCGCATCACCCACGGATCGGAGTTTTGTCAAAACCGACGCATCAGGTCCCCCTACAGACCGGACCGAATGCATCGCTCCCCTGTATATAGCGGACCTGTTGCATAGCATCTACGGAGGTCTCAGGAACGGCGCTTCTCTTTGTGTTTCAACGCTTCTCATCGTTGCGGCTGTTTGGCTTGGTGAACTTTGCCGCAACAACAGGTACTTTACAAGAAATCACGCATCCATAGTTTTCTATGGACTTAGTTGCTAAAACCTTTTGAAAGTCATTTTTACTAATACTTGTATGTTGGATTTTTGTTGTTTTGGTCTTGTTAAGTTTAGATAAAGATACTGTACTTTCTAAACTGGTGTGGTGTCCATTTGTGGTGTTATCACTGTGTTACTGTGAGTGTTGATACAAATACTTTACACATTGCCTTTGGGATAAGCCTGTCTGCTTGTGCCAAGCTACCAAGGGGGTGAACAGGGTTTATCTAAAGTCTGTATCCCCCTTACCCTGACTAAAAGCAAGTTTACCTATTTGGACAAAGGTACCTACCTCTGCCAACTAGAGACCCCCATTTCTAACAGTAAGGCTGTGCTATTCTTGCCTGAAGCAATGACAGCTACCATTATCGGTCTGTGCATTCTCGTACTAGAACAAGTGATTGTAACTACGGCAGCAGTTCGTACTGCCCCTTTTGCGGCTTAATTGGCCAATGAATTCCCTTCAACGTGAACACCATCACATTGATGACTCAGCGTGTGTATCACATGAGCTCTCAGTAGTTCGTTTTTCAACTCAGCTACCTGCTCCCATATCATTTAATGCTTAATTGTGACATCTTTTGAGTCTTTAAACCCATTTTAACCCCAGTAGTGAAGATATTCATTTTATGAAGACTGGACACAGTAAAAACAATTGCACACAATCAGTGTGGGGAATTATCGATCCGTATTTATTAGTGTCAGTAACAGGGCTTTTAATTCTGCCAGCTGTGCCATGCAGTCTCCTAGAGACTAGCTTCGTACAGCTAGGATGGAACTTGCCTCCCTGCATACGACCCTTCACAATCGCATCTGGGGTGCTGTACCTATGATTGGTTGAGAAGAACAGTCAGTGTAAATTATATATTCATACTGTTCCAGAGGTATTATTTCATTTGGGAGAGGATATTCTTGATCGTATTGCAGGAATGCTGGTGTTTTTAGTGTGGAGTCAAATTTGTAATCCACATCTTTTGCAGTGAGAGAATTAGCCCATTGTATCCATCTTGGATGCAAAGCTTTAGCATTTGGAACGCTTGTCTTTGTAAAAGCCTCTAAGGCTGGTACTGGAGTTACAACAATCATTTGCTTCCCCTGAGCCAGTGCTCTTTCTCTCACTACAGCAGTCTGTACTGCAGTCAGAATATTTTCTGTAGAAGCAAAATGCATTTCAGCGTTTGTGAACAAGTGTGATTTGTATGCTATGGGTACTGTTTCGCATTCATAGAAGGTTAGGTAAGTGTACTCAGATTGACCCACTATAACACGGATCACCAAATCTGTGGTTTTACACGTGTGTGTAGATGGTGGGACGTGTACCGTGACATTTCAAAATGAATGCTGGTTTACAACTGTTCTAGTGTTCTCATTTATACCTGCATTATGTATGCATTGAGGGGAGCTCATACATTTGGGCTATTTCACTTTCTTTGTTCAGCCGATGACGCCGAGAGAGCAGTGAGCAGCACAGTGAGCAGAGCTACGGGTGGAGAGCTCTGTTGCACCATCGCCAGTTAACAGCTAACAGCTACTCACCTTCACCCGAGGACCAAGGTGAGGAGCTAAACACAAAACATCCTGTGGCGGTGCTCTTGTGCTTTTCGGCGAGTGAGGCCACCGTCAGTCGGTGGTCACTGAGTTTGTACCACAGGTGGTCCACGGAGGCGGCCTGGGTGTGCTACGGGTGCAGTCTGCAGCCTCCTAGTAGGTCCCTCTCGTCCCAGGGGTACAAAACTGGCCCCTTGCACCTAGACTGCCACCACCATTATATGTACAACACCATCTGGCCTGGTGAGACCAACGAGGCCTGATACAACTCAGCATATCCAGCAAAGCTTTTGGGGCAAGGGTGTGGATGATAATCATTCTATTGTGTGGGCAGAGGCATGGAAGCTGCGGAAGCTGTGGGTAAGCCGCAGGCCCCACGTTCCGTCGCTCCTCCTCTCTTTCTCCCCCTGTTGCTAGCTAGCAACAAGACTTTCGCCCTCCAACACTATAGGGGGTAGTACAGTGGTATAGCGACACAATGGTGTGGCCCAAGTGGAATGGTGAACAGAGTGCCCCCTGAGCCCACATCAAAGAGCAGGCCAAGTCAAGGGGAAGAAGCAGAGCTATAATATCAACTGGAAATACAGAGCAGGTCCCATGCAGCAGTCCTAGTAAGGGGCTTCATATAACCCGCGTACTTCCGTTCCTGACGGATCCAGACAGAGCTGGGAGGGTCAATCACATCGGTAACAGCGCTCCATCTGTACAGACAGCCAGTGCGATGGGACCCAAACAGAAGGACATTGGACAGTCAACTATGGCCTCAGATGGAAAGGACAGCCTGGAGTCACCCATTAAAAGGATCACAAGGAGTACTACTCTGCCTCCGAGTCACAACAAAATTCTGCAAGCTGCTTGGCAAAGGGGATCAATTATGAGTTTCTTTAGAAAAAGTGGCAACCTCAGTATTACCGAGGACATTGTTCAGGGCTGTCAAATGGACAAATCTCAGGACGAACCACCCATTAGTCCTGATATGCCCACCCAACAGGCAATTAGCAAGACAAAAGAAAGAAGAAAGCCCTTCCACCACCACTATCCATACAATCCGACAGGAATCATGAGGCAACATCAATAAATGTGGAACACGTGACAGTGGCACACATCCACCGGACCAAATTCCATGAACAAGAAGGCCAGAATACCGAGCCTCTTCCATCAGCCTCAAATGCTGTCTCACCCATAGGCGATTTAACTGCCTCTTTCCTCCAGATACTGGGGCAAAAGATTGAAAGAACTCTGGAGTGAACCCCAAAATTGTTGGGCCTATTAGAGCTTCCACAGGACGCCAAGGAGGACCGTAATCAAGCGATAACGTTAATCAAGATCTTCCAACAGTGCTCTCAAACAAAACTAACAGCTGTCTAAGCAGAACATTACTGTGGCAATCATCAAAGATGGTGGTCCAAATAGACGTCCTGCAATCAATAGCAGTCCGCCTAGTTAATTTAACCACCAGGGTGGAAGACCTGGAAATCAGGATTGCTCAGTTCCTCGATACCAACCCCGGCGTATGCTCCTTCCCAAAACGGATTGACAAGTGGACCTCTCTCCCGGAGGTGCTAGCGGACATAGTTGAGATAGTTGGAGGAAGAAGGGGCTTATTGACGACCAGCACAACAGATGGCCGGGCAGAGCGAAACAATCATCATCCTGCCCCAAGTAAAAAGGAGGCAGTTCCATCAAGCCCGAAGTTAACCGACGGAGACAAATAGAATCAAGCACAAGGTCCAGGGACCCCTGTTAAAGGGCTCGATGCAGCTCCATGCAAACACAGGGTCAACGGCATAAAATACGATGTTCCGATAACAATCACTCAATATGTCCGCACACCAAGCTCAACAGACATGCCAGATGCCCCCCTATGGAGAGCAACAAAAAAAAGCTGAGGAAACAACTCAAAAAGACCAAAACAAAAAGGAAGACAATCGCAGCCATTGAATTTAAACCATCCCCCTCCACAAAGCTATACTAAAAAACAGACAGCTTTATCCAACATTCCCAGGCAAGCTGGGAGGCAAGTCGGACGCCTCGTTTGGCTCAACACATGGAGACCATAAAGAACAGACAATACCACAAAGACAGTCTACTGCAAGAGTCCCCATGACTCCTGCCCGGCCAAGCTCTCCTTCAGAGCACAAAACAGCGGCTGGAACATGTCCTACACCTCTGGACAAAATCACCCAGGCAACGACAGCTATTTCATTATCGTACACAGATGTCTTACCCGCATCCTCAGTCAAGCACTGAGATGCAGATAAGAGCACGGAGCACACAAGAATTTGAAAGCCGGCAAGCAAGCCGGCAATACCCTGAAACACCCAGCAAGCAGAAGCCCATTGTTAAGCTTGAAGTCCATGCCCCAGGGCCAGCAGATGCTTCAACTCTAGACTCCACAACAAAAGTCCATGGGGGGTACCATATTACGGGACAGCACAATATCCTGAACAGGAGCAATATTCTATGCCTCTTCAAACAACTAATCACCCTAGAACAAATCCGAATGGAAGATCTGGATTGGGTCAGATATATGAGAATCCGGGGGGACACTCATGCGAATCCACTGTGGTGGGTCTGAAGCAAAAGAGACTCCAACAAGAAGTCCTGGACGAATCACGACAGCTTACCGAGCGGGGCATAGATGTCCAGCTCCAGCTACAACCAAAATATCTGCATGTCCTAGCAGAGAACAATGGGGTTAAGGACACATGATCAATCTTGCGTGGGACCAACAGCCATGGGGCCCATGGCAGCAGTTGGACTGGCACCAACAGGCATTAGGATCTCATGCTGTAACAACTATCGGGCCGTACGCACAAGTCACCTTGCTTCAGATCAAACAGGCACATCAAGAATGAGGCAGCACTATTCCTAACAGCCGTTGCACTTGGCCCGGCAGAGCTGAGCCAAGGAGAGCAAATCCAACCCAAGCAACTGACTATAATCTCCTGGAACATCTCAAGGATCAGTAAAATCACAAAAGGAGGTAATACGAAGGAGTTTTTAGAGAAGGGCGACATATTATGCTTCCAAGAGACATGGGCTCTGTCTAGCACCCCATTGGCAGGGTACTACGAATATCACATAGCAGCAACTAAAAGGAACATCATTGGTCATCCATCGGGCTGATTGTATGGTTTTATAAAACACAACTCTAGTTTTGTGGCCACAGAAATCCCATCTACCACCTCAGGGATACAAGTTCTATTGATTAGAGGCCTGAACCTAAATTCCCACCCGCTCCGCCTCCTGCTATTAGATTGCTACATCAATCCAGCACAGACCACTATGAAAGAATATATGGATACGCTGACACAGACTCTTGAAGATCTACTAACCAAATATAAATCCCATCAGGCAATGATAGCGGGGGACTTCAATCTGAGGGATTTAGTCAAACTGAACTACCCTCCCCAGTGCAAGGGAGTGGCAGAACCCCTCTACGATCTTTTCAATAATCACAAGTTAAGAACAACTCACACATTAGAGGAAGCACGTTTCACATCTGGCATCCAAAACCAACTTTTCCGAACATCTCGACAATCGCCTATATATTAGTCAGCTAAACAATCGCAGCCAGACTAAATGATTTTGAAGTTGAGGACAGGGCTGAAAGTGATCATAGGTCCTTAAGAGCTAGAAGTACCAACAGCCACCATCTTTCAACCAATAGGAGAGTCAAGAGGGGAAGAGCCGGCTCATGGCAGAAGACCTCCTCATCACGTACAAGAAAGAGGACAAATGCCCTACAAACCCCCCCACCCCCCTCCCCCACTCCTGTAAAGGCAAAAATCCCAGCCTTAGCAAGCACATCAAATTTATGGTAGTCAACACTCGCTCACTCAGAAGCACTGCCTGGAAATATTTAACATACTGCAAGAGGACTCGCCCGACAATCTTGCACTCACCGAAACCTGGTTCGACGAGGATTTTGGAACTAATATAGTTGCAACACTACCTGCAGGCTATGATGCCCTTTGGCATAATAGTCTTGAGGGGGGGTGGCGATCTTAAACAACAAGCAGCTGACAATAGGGAAATTAGCGGGAGAAAATCACCTGACATTCCGCAAACGTCTGAAGACATAGCTATCTCCGTAACCTCCATCTGTTTCCCTAGCCACCTCCGCAGCACTGGGATGCCTCCCGGTAGCCATGCGCTATATAAAAGCATTTTCATTCATTCATTCATTCATTCATATATTAATAGCCAAAGCTTGCACCGACACAGCAAGCCTGGCAATAGTAGTTGTGTACCAACCCCCGCAAGCTCCCCCAGAGTTCACCGACCACCTCACCGAAATTGTCACCTTCCTCCGCTTACGGTTCCAGCAGCTTCTGGTGGTAGGGGATTTTAACTATCACTGGGACCAGCAACCAAGAGAAGCACAAGCCCAACAGCTAGAAGAAACTATGTCAACATTGGAGCTGCAGCAGCTTGTAGACACCGCTACCCACAAAAAAGGACACACATTGGACCTCATTTGGCCGACTATACCACTGGTTAATCAAGTGGGCACATCCCGCTGCGGGTGGTCTGACCAATAAGCTTCCAAATGACCCTAGCTAGTAGGCCCTCACACCCTCCGCCCGATGGAAAATGGTGCGTAGCTGGAATAAAATTGAGGGTAAAAGCCTAGGGGAAACTCTGCGAGATAACGCACCTAGGAACACCTGGTCAGAGGATCTTGAAGTAAGGAGTGAAACTATCTCAAACCAACCGATAACGGCCATTAACAGGTTGGTGCCAGCCAGTAGAATAAAGAGGGAAAATAAGGGGAAGGACGCCCCCTGGTTCAATGAAGAACTCAGGGGACTGAAGCGGACCCGCCGCCACCATGAAAGACAGTGGCATAAAGCCTATGAGCCGCAGGCGCCCACAGAATATAGGTCCAAACTCATCAGCTATAAAAAAAGCCATTCTCAAAAGAAAGGCCGAATTCTATGAATCCAGGATCCTGGCAGCTGACAAAAAACAAAAAGAAACCTTCAAAATTCTAAAGGAGATCAGCCAAAAGCAGATGCAAGAAGTTCCCACTAGCCAGGACAATGTAACAAGTTCCTGACCTTCTTTCGAGACAAAGTTAAAGATATCCTCGTAGATATTCACAAAACTTCTATTAACCAACAGGTCTTGGCAAGGGCTGAGCCATACAGTAACATGACAGAACGTATCACCTCCTTCCCTAAAATGAACCATGACTCCCCTCTCTCAAGGGCTGAGCCATACAATACACTGGCTGAGCCATACAATACACGAGCTGAGCCATACAATAACATTACAGAACTTATCACTTCCTTCCCTAAACTGGACCACGACTCCCTGCTCCACATTGCAGGCAGTATTAAGTCAGGCTCACCCGCAGACCCCTGCCCACCTAAGATTTTTAAATTAACCCTTCCTGCAATTAAGGAAGAAGTCCTCTCCCTGCTCAACCTCTCTTTAGATACAGGGAAGGTTCCCAGGAAGTTCAAGGAAGCTAGAGTAATCCCCCCTACTCAAAAAACGGGAGCAGACACCACCATCATGAAAAACTAAAAGCCCATCTCCCAATTTCCTTTTATGGCTAAAATCTTGGAACAACATGTTCTCAAAACCCTATCATTGTTTTGGGAAGAACATTACCTATTCGGGGACAGGCAGGGTGGCTTCAGAGCCCATCATAGCATGGAGCTGGTGTTGCTGTCACTACTGGATGAAATCAGGTGCACAGCTGACTGCAAAAAACCCTGGTTCTCTTAGACCTGTCGGCCGCGTTTGACATGGTCGATCATGATCTACTCCTGACTAGAATCCGGGGTATGGGTGGGATGATCCATCAATGGATCACCTCCTTCCTGACGGATCGCACTCAAATAATTCAGATGGGTGATTGTGTGTCTGACAGAGGGTCCATAACATGTGGAGTCCCACAGGGATCTGCCCTGTCCCCATTGTTGTTCAACATCTATCTCAGACCACTGGTGACGGACCTGGCCCCGGTTGAATTGCCAGGTATTGAACTATGCTGATGATACCCAAATCATCTTACAAATTGATAACACCCCTCAAGTTCATGCAAGTGTGCAAGACATCCTGAGATTTGTGGTAAATTGGATGACAAACAACTCACTTAAGGAGGTATTGTCCATCAATACAGACATCAACCCACGGTCCACCCAATTCTGGCCACAAGAGCTGGGAGACATACAGTCTCCGGCACCTGTGGTAAAAAGCCTGAATATTAAAATTGATGCCAACCTCTCACTGTCCAATCAAGTATCCACCGTGTTCGGGACATGAGTGGGCCAGTTGAGGAAACTGAGGAAACTAACACCTATTGTTGGACCTGGCCCTTTTGACAGGTTCACCCCGAAACTTTTTGCTTTTTCCTAGCCTGTTTCTGGAACCTAGTGTTGATGGTTTTAGGCCTTTGCGCACTTTTTCACTGTGGTACAGTGTAAAGTGCGTGAGCTCTCTGTGTATGTGTGGTGAGTGACCTGCCCTCCCATAGGAATGAATGGGGAATATGTATGCCCATGGTAGTTCTTGATGTGTGGGGAGTGCAGGGTCGAGTTTGATATGTGCGAACGCGTGAGATTGAATGCTGCGTAATGGTGTATGCGGCATGATTGTGTCTAGTCTAGAAGTGCCACTTTTAGAAGTTGGCATATTTGTGTAATTTGTGCCTGGCGTGTGATTGGCTGGTGAGCCTGGCCCAGGAGTGCCTGGGCCTGCTTGTGGATTGACTGTCTGGTTTGAGGATGTCAGGGGCTGGGGAGCCCCCAGGAGGTTGTCTGAGTCAGCCCGTGGATGAAAGGCTGCATCTGCTGCCAGGGAAGTGGGAGGAGATAGCACCTGGGAGTGAATGAGGCTGTGCCTGCCTGCCACAATGCTGGCTCCACCTCCCCGCTGGGCGACTGTCACCTCTGTCCCTGATACTGAAAGGAGTTCCCTCTAACCAGTTCTAGCTGGTTCTCACACTGCCTGCACAAAGACTTCAAAGACTTTTCTCTGTATAAGAAGGGGCTGTGTCCCCTTCCAAAATGTTCTTGTTTCCACTTGAATCAAACCAGGGGCGTGCTGCTGCTTGGGCCCAGGAGGAATTGCCTCCCTGGGCCCTGCCCAGCCCCTGGATCCCTGGACGCTGGAGGAATTGCCTTGCTGGGAGCTGTTGTGCTCCATCTGGATGTTCCAGGACTTCTTTGGACCCTTCTCGCTGTAGGGGTCATCTCCTGCTGGGGGCTATGTGCTCCCTCTTTGGGCTTATAGCGCTGGGGGAAGAGTGGGACATTTCTCCCCCTAAGCACCCTGTGCTGCTGCCTTAGGAGCGCTTTATTTTTCTTTCTAGCACTTGGAGCGCGGTTCATGGTCCTATAGCGCTTGAGAGTGCTTCATTTCTAACTTCGCAGCTGCCCACGCCGCTTATGCCCGTTTGTGTTTTTAATCGCGAGGGAGCCCACCCCTCGGATACTGTCCGCCCACCTGCAAGTGCCGAGAAAGGGCCGCGGCGACCCGGAAGTGGTTGGCCGGCCGGCCAATCCTGGCGCGGCCGGCCGGAAGTCCCGCCCCCGCCCAGGGACACGTGGAGCCCCGGAGGAGAAGTGCTGGCTGGTGCGGGGCTCCCGTGTGCGGACGGAGCCCCGGAGGAGAAGCGGAGAAGAAGCATCGCGGGCTGAGGCGGGGCTCCCGTGGTCTGGAGGGAGCCCCGAGAGACGGTGGAGCAGTGCGGTGGGGGCGCGGGGCACATTGCCGGTGTCCGCCCCCGCCGCGAGTCCAGGCCGCCAGCCGGCGGAGAAGAGAAGAATCCCGTGCTGCCTAGAGGAGCCCCGCCGAGAACAGCCCGGTGAGTTGAGAGGGCTGGGGGGGGCTCCGTGATGTTGCTGGCGGTGCCGAATGGAGACAGAGCCAGGGCGGCCCCGGATGACAGTGGGCTGCCCCAACGTATGTAGAGCCCGGAGAGGGCTCCTGGGCCATATCCTTGAGGCTGAGTCCCCCGAGAGGGACTCCAACGACCCCCGCATTTTTGTTTGGTGAGCCTAGATAGGCTCTGGGGGCATTTCCTTGATGTCGAGCCCCCGAGGGGGCTCCAACGACCCCCCGCAGTTGTTTACAGAGCCTGCTAGGCTCAGGGGGCATATTTGTTCAGAGCCTGTGTGGCTCAGAGTGGCACAGTTGTATTTTCAAGGGCTACTGAAAGCCCAGGCCACAGATTTGAGTCCTCAGCTGCCCAGCACTTTGTGGGCAGCTGCTACGTTTAGGCTTGTGCTTGGACTGGCGCTGCATGGCAGCGCGCCCTGACTTTTGGACACAGGGTGTCTTAGCCCCAACAAGGCCAGTTGGCCTAGGGACTGCCACAGGTGGTGGCTTATGTAAGTTTTGCGCAATGTGGGTACCTGCTATGTTTAGGATGGTAATTGCCTACTGTGTGTTTTTGCGCTATTGAGTTGTGTTGGGGCACCTCTGA